>NC_090442.1:598365808-598996808 GCF_031143425.1 Pleurodeles waltl | reverse complement strand
AACAATAATTCTGGGATCACCTAATGTGCAGCTGAAAAGGTGCACTACGTTGAACCCAGCAACCTTGTTTCCCAGTGAAAATGCCGAAATTGAGAACGCTGAAGACATTGAGCACGACTGTCTTCAGGTGACTGAATTTTGCACCAAACCAAGACCTGATATCAAAGATACCCGATTGGAAGAAAATGATCAAGTCATTTTTGTTGATGGTTCATGTTTGAGAGATGCCCTGGGAATATTAAAAGCAGGATATGCTGTATGCACGGTAACAGGTGTTCTGGAAGCATCTTGGCTTCAAGGAGTTTACTCTGCACAAGTAGCGGAATTGGTAGCCCTTACTAGAGCTTGCCAACTCTCTGCATTGATGAAAGTCACCATCTACACTGACAGTCAGTACGGATTTGGAATAGTGCATGACTTTGGACAATTGTGGTCACAGAGAGGCTTCATGACCTCTTCAGGATCACCAGTGAAAAATGGTGAAAGAATAAGAGAATTGTTACATGCCATTCAATTGCCAGGGGAAGTAGCAGTGGTAAAATGCAGTGCACACTCGAAGGGACAAGACTATGGGGGTCATTCTGACCCTGGCGGTCGGTGATAAAGCGGCGGCCAACACGCCAACAGGCAGGCGGGTCAAAAAAAGGAATTCTGACCCTGGCGGGAACCGCCAACACAGGCCGCCACTTTAACACTCCGACCGCCACGGCGGGACAGACAAACAGCGCGGCGGTCACCGCCAACAGGCAGGCGGCAGACAATGTACCGCCCACCCTATCACAACTCACCAATCCGCCACCTTTTCCGGGGCGGGAGCCCCGCCGATAAAAACACGGCGGAAACAGACTACGAACGGGAAAACGCTCACCTATACACACTCCACGAGGAAGGAGGACAGCATGGAACCCGAATTAAACATCCTACCAGCTATTGTCTACCTGCTCATCTACCAGGAGTACGAACGCCGGCGCAGACGACAGCGGTGAGTACTGCACCTACGACACAGGCGAGGGGGGAGGAGGAAAGCTTACGCGCACACACATGTGCCAATCCCCCCCCCCACAAATACCTACACCCCAATGCCGAGCAACAAGTCAGAGTGACACCCCCCAATCCCACCGGAATAATGCAAAGACACAATTAAAATGATCTATAAAATATATGTAGAAATAGCTCCATTAAATGTATGTGAAATATGCCATATAAAAGATACAAAAATAAGGAATGAACAGAGTCAACAATATATACATAGGCAATAAGTCCTGCACATACCCTCAAAGTTCCATAGTCCGTGGGCCAATGTGCACAAACACATGGGCAAAGCCCACACAGGAGACCAGATACTATTGGAGAGAACACTGCTGGGGCATCAGATGATAAAACTACAGGCACCTCAGGGGGAAGGGAAGGAGGGGCACCTCAGCCACATGAGTCCTTGACGCCAGATTCACGAGGGGCCTCCATGCCCATTGATGTATCCTGCGGAGTGCAAAGCCACAGTCTCACAAGTCTCTACAGTGGGTGGCTTGCCCACTGTTCCGTCCTGGGGAGTGCAAAGCCACAGTCTCACAAGTCTCTACAGTGGGTGGCTTGCCCACTGTTCCATCCTGGGGAGTGCAAAGCCACAGTCTCACAAGTCTCTACAGTGGGTGGCTTGCCCACTGTTCCATCCTGGGGAGTGCAAAGCCACAGTCTCACAAGTCTCTAAAGTGGGTGGCTTGCCCACTGTTCCATCCTGGGGAGTGCAAAGCCACAGTCTCATAAGTCTCTACAGTGGGTGGGTTGGCCACTGTTCCATCCTGGGAAGTGCAAAGCCACAGTCCATCAGATGGATTACCGACTCCACTGTTAATGGAGGAGGCATGGTGCCCAGAGTGCTTCCTGAAGCCCTGGTCGACACAGAACCGGCACTGTCAATGGGCCAGCGGTGCTTGAGATGAAGGCCCCAGCGGAGCGGTGCAGAGACGGCGGGACCCAGCGGAGCGGTGCAGAGACGGCGGGACCCAGCGGAGCGGTGCTTGAGATGAAGGACCCAGCGGAGCGGTGCTTGAGATGAAGGCCCCAGCGGAGCGGTGCTTGAGATGAAGGCCCCAGCGGAGCGGTGCTTGAGATGAAGGGCCCAGCGGAGCGGTGCTTGAGATGAAGGCCCCAGCGGAGCGGTGCAGAGACGGCAGGACCCAGCGGAGCGGTGCTTGAGATGAAGGCCCCAGCGGAGCGGTGCAGAGACGGCGGGGCCCAGCGGAGCGGTGCTTGAGATGAAGGCCCCAGCGCAGCGGTGCTTGAGATGAAGGCCCCAGCGGAGCGGTGCTTGAAATGAAGGCCCCAGCGGAGCGGTGCTTGAGATGAAGGCCCCAGCGGAGCGGTGCTTGAGATGAAGGCCCCAGCGGAGCGGTGCTTGAGATGAAGGCCCCAGCGGAGCGGTGCAGAGACAGCGGGACCCAGCGGAGCGGTGCTTGAGATGAAGGCCCCAGCGGAGCGGTGCTTGAGATGAAGGCCCCAGCGGAGCGGTGCTTGAGATGAAGGCCCCAGCGGAGCGGTGCTTGAGATGAAGGCCCCAGCGGAGCGGTGCAAAGACGGCGGGACCCAGCGGAGCGGTGCTTGAGATGAAGGCCCCAGCGGAGCGGTGCTTGAGATGAAGGGCCCAGCGGAGCGGTGCTTGAGATGAAGGCCCCAGCGGAGCGGTGCAGAGACGGCGGGACCCAGCGGAGCGGTGCAGAGACGGCGGGACCCAGCAGAGCGGTGCTTGAGATGAAGGCCCCAGCGGAGCGGTGCTTGAGATGAAGGCCCCAGCGGAGCGGTGCTTGAGATGAAGGGCCCAGCGGAGCGGTGCTTGAGATGAAGGCCCCAGCGGAGCGGTGCAGAGACGGCGGGACCCAGCGGAGCGGTGCAGAGACGGCGGGACCCAGCGGAGCGGTGCTTGAGATGAAGGCCCCAGCGGAGCGGTGCTTGAGATGAAGTCCCCAGCGGAGCGGTGCAGAGACGGCGGGACCCAGCGGAGTGGTGCAGAGACGGCGGGACCCAGCGGAGCGGTGCTTGAGATGAAGGCCCCAGCGGAGCGGTGCTTGAGATGAAGGCCCCAGCGGAGCGGTGCAGAGACGGCGGGACCCAGCGGAGCGGTGCAGAGACGGCGGGACCCAGCGGAGCGGTGCAGAGACGGCGGGACCCAGCGGAGCGGTGCTTGAGATGAAGGCCCCAGCGGAGCGGTGCTTGAGATGAAGGCCCCAGCGGAGCGGTGCAGAGACGGCGGGACCCAGCGGAGCGGTGCTTGAGATGAAGGGCCCAGCGGAGCGGTGCTTGAGATGAAGGGCCCAGCGGAGCAGTGCTTGAGATGAAGGCCCCAGCGGAGCGGTGCAGAGACGGCGGGACCCAGCGGAGCGGTGCAGAGACGGCGGGACCCAGCGGAGCGGTGCTTGAGATGAAGGCCCCAGCGGAGCGGTGCTTGAGATGAAGGCCCCAGCGGAGCGGTGCTTGAGATGAAGGCCCCAGCGGAGCGGTTCTTGTTCCGGCAGGCCCCTGTTCAGCGGTGCTCCTCCCGGCGGGCCCCTGTTCAGCGGTGCTCCTCCCGGCGGGGCCCTGTTCAGCGGTTCTTGTCCCAGCGGGCCCCTGTTCAGCGGTGCTCCTCCCGGCGGGGCCCTGTTCAGCGGTGCTCCTCCTGGCGGGGCCCTGTTCAGCGGATGTTGTCCTGGCGGGGCCCTGTTCAGCGGTTCTCGTCCCAGCGGGCCCCTGTTCAGCGGTGCTCTTCCCGGCGGGGCCCTGTTCAGCGGTGCATGTCCTGTGTGTCTAGGGAGCCAGACCTGGGCAAGACTTCCCGCTCATTCACCATCCGAACTTGCGGTCGCGGCGCCCTCCTGTGATGGAGTCCTGGGCCCGTGGGTGTCGTCTATCACACCCGGAATGGGGCTGGTGGGGCACTCCTGGGCAGCTCGCCTCCTGCCTGACATCTCCGCCCTGCTGCCCTTGCCCTCCTTCGCTGAAGCTCTGTGGCCCTTGCCTCCCTTGGATGATGTGGCAGGTGATGGGGCAAGGCTACTGTCCTTGGTGGCAGCCGTCTCACTCTTGTCGCGCCGGGCCTTTTTTTTTTTGTCCTCTTCCCAGGGGGTGGGCTGGCTGTCCCCTTGCTGCTGGCCGATGTTCCTGCCCTAGGATCTGGTGGACTCGAATAGCAATGCACTTTGGTGACAGTAGATGCAGGGCTGGTGGTGGCTGAGGTGCTTATTTTACTCTTACCAGATGGAGGGGGTGGGTCAGTGATTGGAAGGAGCTCAAGGTTGGAAAGGAAAAGGATTTGGGAAGGACAGGGACGGTAGGTGTAGTGGGTTTTGGAGTGGAGGAAGAGGATGTGATTGTAGGAGAGTCAAGTGTGCTGTCTTTGGGTGCAGGTGCCTGTGACGGAGGCTGTCGTGAGGTGGATGGCTGTTGGGTGGGTGGCTGCCTGCGTTTGTGTGGTTTGGAAGAGGGGGTGACAGACACACTGGGAGAGGACACAGGGGACGTGTAAATGGCAGTGGGGGTGGTGACTGCACGTGTGCGGACTGTAATGGAGGGTGTGCTGGTGAAGGAAGTACTGGCTGATGGTGGTGTGCATGCAGGTGTGAGTGGAGACGTCACAGGGAGGGAGGAGGGAGATGAGGAGGTGGGGGACACAGAGGTGGTAGTGACTGTTGGCATGTCTGCATCTGGATGTTGCTTGGGTGAATGCTTGTGTGATCTGTGGTGCTTATGTCTGGATGAGCTGCCCTTGGGTGTTGAGGTGTGTGCAGGCTGGTCTGATGGTGTGGATGGGATAGGCAGAGGAACAGGAGACTGCCCAACAATGAGTGTCCTGAGGAGGTCAATGACCTCCTCACTGAGGGCAGCAGGGGTAACTGGGGCAGGGCCTGAGGTGCCTGGGGCGAAGGAGATGCCCGCCTTCCTGGGCGAGCGGGCACGGAGCGAAGGCTGAGGGGCTGCTGGGAGGGCGAGGCTGGTGCGCTGGGTGGCGGCTGTACCTGTTGTGGCGGTGGGCACGGATGTTGCCGCCACCGCTAGGGAGCTCCCTTCCGAGGACGTGTCGGTGTCGCTGACGTCTCCACGGGTCCCCGTTGTGGAGCTCCCCTCGCCCTCCGTCTCACTGGTGTACTCGGAGTCTGTTGTATGGCCCTCCGGGGCCATGTGACATGCAGCTCCCTCGTGCGCCGATGCCACTTCTCCTCCGCCTGATGATGCTAATGCACACATGAACAGGAAGACATAGAAAATGGGGGGGGGGGGAGAAATGAAGACAGGTTGAGTGCATGCATTGGCAACACCGTTGTTGGAGAGGACAGACACAGAAGCCCCCTGAACGAGGTCCCCGATGGGCCGGGCTGGTCGTCTGGCTCCAGGGAGACAGAGCTGCTGTCATCGCTGGGGGCCTCTTCTGGGGGTGGGATGGACATCTCTGGACCCTCCGTGGCGGTGTGGTGGCGTTCGGGTCCTGCAGGGGTATAAAGGTATGGTTATTGCTTCTGTGTGTGGCATTTTGTGTGATGGGTGGGTGTCCGTGTACCCATGTGCAGGCATTTCCTTGTGGGGGCATTTGTGAGGGTGGCTTGTGGGGGTGATGTGTGTGTGCAGTGGGCATGCTTTGGTGATGGGTGTCCATGCTTTGTGGTCGCATGCAGGGCTTGGTGTTGGGATGGGTGGGTTGTGATGGTGAGCCATTTGCAAGGAGTTGGGGTGATGGGGGTGGGGGTGAGGTGGGGGTATGTGCTGGCATGCAGGTGGGGTGGGGGTGGGAAGCAGTAGTGAAGATTTGACTTACCAGAGTCCATTCCTCCAGATACTCCTGCGAGGCCCTCAGGATGCAGGATGTGCAAGACTTCCTCCTCCCATGCGGTAAATTCGGGGGGAGTAGGTGGGGGTCCGCCGCCAGTCTTTTGCACCGCAATGTTGTGCCTTGATACCATGGAACGCACCTTCCCCCGTAGGTCGTTCCATCTCTTCCTGATGTCCTCCCGATTGTGTGGATGCTGTCCCACCGCGTTGACCCTGTCCACTATCCTTTGCCATAGCTCCATCTTCCTGGCAATTGTAGTGTGCTGCACCTGTGCCCCGAAGAGCTGGGGCTCGACACAGACTATTTCTTCCACCATGACCCTGAGTTCTGCGTCACTGAACCTGGGGTGTCTTTGGGGTGCCATGGGGTGGTGTGGTTGAGGTGTGGGGTGGCGTTTGTGGTGATGAGTGTGGTGCGTATGGTGGTGTGTGGTGTTTGGTGCGTGGATTCTGTGTTGGTGATGGTGTTGTGGGATTGTCTAATCTGTGCTCTCTCTAGCCTTCGGTAATGATTTCAGGTCGTAGGGGCTTGTGGGTGATGTGGGTGTGTGTTTTATATTGTGTTGGGTGTGTGGGAGTGGTGTTAGTATGTGTATCAGGTGTGTGTATTTCAAACTGACCAATGTGGCTGAGTTTTCAATATGTGTGTGTGTATTTTGACCGCGGCGGTGTGTACCGCCAATGGAATACCGCGTTTGAAAGACCGCCGCGTGGATTTGTGGGTCGGAATGGTATGGGCGTATTTCTGTTGGCGTGACGGTGGAGGTTTGGACATCGCCTTTTTTTCGCTGACCTTTGGTGTGGCGGACTTTTGTGGATGTCGGGTTTTTGGCGGTTTGCCAGTTGCGGGTCAGAATGACAGTGGCGGTTTACCGCGGCCACGGCGATGTTATGGCGGTCTTCTGGCCGGCGGTAAGCGCCTTTTACCGCCGAGGTCAGAATGACCCCCTATGTTTCTCTGGTAAATGGATATGCGGATCAAGTCGCAAGGTTTTGCGCATTGAACTGTATATTGCTCAGGGATGAATGGAATTTGATAAATGAGCCAGAACTCGAACCAAGCGAAATACAGATACAATGGACGAATTGAAATCCTTACAGAATGATGTCAGTGAGGATGAGAAACTCTCATGGACCAAATCACAATGTGTAAAGAGACTAGGGGCCATATGTACGAACACTTTTTCCCATAGACCCAGAATGGGTAAAAACCTTTGCTACATCTGGCCCCAGATGAATTATGGGTTTCAAGTGAAGGGAAATTTGTTCTACCAAACAGCCTTTTGACACAGATAGCCAGATTTTACCATGGACAAGCTCATCTTGGGAGGGATGCCATGATTAGATTGTTTAAAACTGATTGGTTTAACCCCAAATTCCATCAAGTTGCTGAAGCAGTTTGCCATTGTTGCGTCATTTGCCAACAGATGAACGCAGGGAAGGGAACCGTAGTAAATTTGAGCCACATTGGAAGAGCAGGGGGTCCCTTCAGCAGGATGCAAATGGACTTTATTGAGATGCCTGTGCATGGAGGCTAGAAGTATGTGTTGGTGGTTGTGTGTATTTTTAGTCACTGGATTAAAGCATACCCTACACGCAGAAATGACAGTCTCACAGTTGCAAAACTACTCTTGAGAGAGTTAATACCACGTTTCGGATTTCCGATCTCCTTAGAATCAGATAGAGGAAGTCACTTCAATAACGAAGTAATAAAATTGCTTTGTGCAGCGCTGAACATTGAGCAAAAGTTGCATTGTAGCTACCGCCCTGAAGCCTCAGGTCTAGTGGATCAAATGAATGGCACATTGAAATCAAGGATGGCGAAAATATGTGCATCAACAAACTTAAAATGGCCTGACGCATTGCCTTTGGTGCTAATGTCAATGAGAAACACCCCTGACAGAAAGACTGGATTGTCTCCGCACGAGATTCTCATGGGCAGAGCCATGAGACTTCCAGCAGTCCCTGCAAATGCTCTTTTGAATATTACAGATGATATGGTGTTAGACTATTGCAAAGGTCTAGCTGATGTGGTCCGCTCTTTCTCTCACCAGGTGGCGGCAACCACCTTGCCACCGATCCAAGGTCCAGGACACGCCCTGAAAGCAGGTGACTGGGTCGTGATAAAGAAGCACGTGAGGAAGTCGTGTTTGGAACCCTGTTGGAAAGGACCTTTTCAAGTGATTCTGACGACTAACGCCGCTGTGAAGTGTGTGGGAGTTCCCAACTGGATTCACGCCAGTCACACAAAGAGGGTATTGTGTCCCACAGATGAAGAAGTTGAAGCGCTGAAATCACCAGTGTCTGATAACAAAGTGCCAAGCGCCGAGACAGAACGAAAGGGAACTAGAAGCGAACAGGCAGAAATAGAGGAGGGAGAAATAATCTCTGAGGACGAAGCAACTGATTCATTTGGGGAAGACCAAGGAGGAGCCTCAGAGAGTGACGAAGGCCCGGAAGGTGACAAAGAGCCTGAAACAGCTGAAAGTGACAAAGAGCCTGAAGAAAGTAACGGTGACAAAGGGTTCGAAACAGGTGAAGAAGCAGGAGAGCCTGATCAGAGGAGGGCTTTCCCAGAAGCAGACGATACAGGAAAAGAAAAGGAAAACCTGATTGACTCCCCAGAAGGAGGGGACAAGGCAGAACAGAACGAAACTGCTCAAACTCCTTCAGAAGAGATTGCAGGTCCATCAAGTGGACACAGTGCAAAAAGAAGACCAAGCATATCGCCAGTAAAATTAAGAATTAGAGAAACGTTGAACGACAGTGAAGAAAAGAAAGGAAGTATCTGACGCAATAGCAGCACCAAGCGAAGAGAAAGACTTGGCCAAGGAAGAAAGTAACAGCGAGAAAGAATCAAAGAGAGATGCAAAATTGAAAAGAAAAAGGATACCGAGCAAAAGATATTCTGGTCCGGAGTGGGCATACTTAACCAATAACGATTGGTCAGACAAATTCGTATCCCTCAGTCTCGAGAACGAAGAGGCAGAACTTCATTTTGGCACATGAGAAATAAAACTTCATGAACTTTACTGATTAAAGACATTGATCACCTGATTGACTTTTCAACCGGCTAAGACATTGCTAACTTGATTGACTTTGAAACCGATCTTGAGACAACGCTGCTAACCGATAAGAGACTAAGCTGCTAAAGAAAACTGTGTGAGCATTGAACTCGGTCAGCTTTGTAAATATCTGGAAATCCGTTTTGATAAAGTGTCTTCAACTTTCTGATTCTATACAGATCATGACTAGCTTCACTACACAGGGGTGTAAAATGAAGTGTTGTAAATACGTGTGTATAGGTTTAATAACCGCATGCGTACTAATCATTGTAGCAATAGTTCTTGGAATGCATGGTAAAAATGAGAGTGAGACAAATGATGCTTCTACTTCTAAACCTACTATTGTTACTGAACTAACAGCTCTGAAGAGACTCGAACGAGACGAGAGACATTTGCATGATAAGAAGGAACTTTAATCTAACGTTTTCTATCGCTTGCTGAGTGAGTATGTTGAGACCATGGATGCGAAAGATTGTTATGTGTGTACACAAATACCTACCTCAGTAGTGGAAGGGGTAACGTATCACAGCATGCCTCTTACTTACGGAATTACATGTAGTATAATAACGTCCAGATTTTATGGTCAGACGTACATTCATTATTTTTACTCTAATTATGATGTTACATTTGCATATGTCCCCATAATTGAGTACCTGAGTAAAATAGCTAGAGATTATTATTTCAAATTAATGAGGGAATTCTTTGAGCCGTTGTCACCTTTTCACACAGCACACGCACATAGAGAGAACCTTACATGCTTGCTTTCACAGGTAGAGATAAACTTCTTAGACCGCACTGATGATAGGAGGAAAGAAATGAAGGAGGAATTAGAAAAGGAATTACACAAAAGGACATCCGTAGATAACTATGCTTTTGCCGCAATAAAGACACAAGAGAAAATAGCTTTAGATACATTGCATGTAGTGAGATTTTGTATACATAGACATAAATCATACTATGACACAGTTTTTGTGGGAACGAGTGAATGCAAACATACGTTTTTGTTTCAACCTAAGTGGACGTTCATGCTGAATGGACAAGACCCAGTTATTCCTGGGATATATTATATTTGTGGACTCAACGCCTATTATCGTCATCCTAAAGGATGGTATGGGAGATGTTACTTGGGAATAGTGTTCCCAAAGATTTACCAACTGGATGACTTAACGAAATTTCCAAAGCTGTCTGAATCACATCATGTTGAGAAGAGAGAGACAGCTTCTGGTGTGGTAGGATATATATTTGGAGCATTGATTCCTTCAGTGGGAGTCATATTGAATTCAATCAAAATACGAAAGTTGCCTACTATTGTGGATAACATGCTGACTAAGTTTTCAGGAGCTATAATCCTGATGGATGCTGAACTCGCTGCAGAAAGAGCTATGACTCTTCAAAATCGGCTTGCCTTAGACATTCTTTTAGCAAAGGATGGCGGCGTTTGCAAAATGCTTGGTACACGTCACTGTTGTACATATATACCAGACAGCAGTGGGAAAATTAGAACGATGCTTACAAATTTAACTAAAGAAAGTGTGGATTTAAAGGAATTGAAAGAACCAGGAGTTTGGGAGAAAGTTGGAAAAGGATTTGCTTCTGTGGGAAATTGGCTCAGCAACGTTTGGAACGGATTGTTACTAAAAATAGTAAAGGGAATATTAATAATATTAATTTGTCTATTAGGCTCTTGGGGAATATGGAAAGCTATCAAAATGTTAAAAGCAAGGAACAAAAGGAAAAGAGAAGAGAAAATAGAGAACAAAATGGTGGAAATATATAGAGAAAAATCTAAAGGGACTAAAAGAAAAAGGGAATTGACTGAAGTGCCAAATTACTATACAGAATTTTAATGGAATAAAATTTGTGTGTAGATTTGATGTGATGACATAATTAGTCATCAGAGGAGGGATTGATGACGCAGAAAAAGAGGGTCCAACATATAATCATACATATCGTGTAATCAAAACGTATAATGTAGTGTGATTTTAGTAAAGAAAATAATGTACGAGGGAAATTGTGACCTCGGGGTAGTTCGCCATCATTGTAAACAAGCTTTATTAATCATGAAGTATTGAAAATGTAGTAATCCGGCATAATTGCAAATGTATGCCATGATTTCTTGTTTGAAAACTGTTTTGCTTAGCTTAAATTTAGTACAGGCTTTGGCCTAGTTGCCTGGTCTCAAATTCTAACTGCGTGGCTTTTCCTTGAACTAATGAAACATATATTCTTGCTTGAAGTTGTATTTTTCCAGTAGAGCTGACTGATACACTTATCTCCAAGGTTTCGTACTAGGCCGGTTGCATCCCCTTTGATACAAGGTCAGTCTGCAGGTGCGGACAATGAAGGTACAGATAGTAAAATAATTGGCAAACCATGTTACAATTTGTGTTCCAAGGCCCCAAGGACAGTGTATGCATAAATGAGCGCTAGTAAAAGACAATTTTCAGTGGACAATTTGAAGCCAACCTATGAACCCTCCAATGGAAGACCCTGCAGAATTTGGAATGTTTCTTACTTAAACCCACTGGACAAAGAGAAGTCAGCCATTTTCCTCGATGCCAGTTTGAAGCCAGATGCCAGACTCCATTTTGGACGACACCCTGATGCCCTTTTCTCTATCTGAGAGAAAGAGACTTTAAGAATTCTCACCCTAGAGACTTTAACTTTGATTTGCCCCGTCTTGCCCATGCAGTAACTTTACCCCATTCTCCTTGCCGCTGCAAGGACGCCTGCCCTTAACTTTGCCCCTTTGAAACTTGCCCCATGCTGATCGAACCGGTACCTGAAGACGAAGACTTTTCGTGAATGCTGATTGTATTTGGTAAATATGAAAGGATAAATGTATTATGCATTGTTTTTTTTTTCCTTTTAGGTACCAACTGCTATTTTGATAGGGTCCTAGCTAGAAGTTTTCCAAATTTGTGTTGACTAAATTCGTTTTGCATGAAGCCCCACATGCCAATGCTAATTAGAGGTTAGTCGAGGTATTCATTCAATGTACCATGCTAAATTTAAATCTTGTTATGCTGACCAATGTATGAAATTAGTCAAATACAGTTAGTCATATTAGTGATTTGCATTGCGATAACTGAGTGTATCATTATCCAGATTTTGCGTAGATTGCGTTTCTTCCGCCGTTATGGACAGCCAGTAATGTTCATATACATATATCATTTTGTTTTGAGACTTATATACATCGTGTTAGCTTTGTTAATATAGGGAAATAAATTCACAAACTTTTAATAAACTGGTGTGGTTATTCATGACTGAAAGGTCATGGTGCGCCAAAATACCAACTGTTATTGATTTCTGATGTGCTATATTGATCTATTAATTGAGTATTGATTACCGATTGCAATAGTTATTGATTATTGATCTGAGTGACTCGACTATTTTAGGATGAGGAGAGCCCGACTCGGTTAAAAGATTCACCGACCTCCAACGTGTCCAGGTACAGGTAATTTATAAGGGCTGGACGCGTTTTCAGTAGATGGTAGCAGAGATTGATGGTTTAGCCCTTTGGGACCCCATCCGACCAATAGACAGAGTCAAGTTAGAATTTTCTTTGATAAAACAAGTTGGAGGGATGATGATGCCCTAAGTCCCCAATGACTTTCCCGGAATCTCGGAGCTTGCGAATGAAGAACATGGAGGTATGAGAATGGTTTCGGCGTTTCTAGTGACGGTATGAGTGAAGTTAGGGTTTCGCGCTTGCACAGCTTATCGCCGCAGATCAATTGAGAAGTTTGTGAGGATTTTAGGGGGGTTAAAAGATATTAGAGGAGTGTTACTCCAAAAGTGTGAGAGTAGGGAAGTCGTCGAACTTCACGTGTGTGTAGCGCTTTTAATAGTTCATTGATCAGTTGAGAGTAAAGTTTGCGGGTCAAATTTTGCTTGCGAAAGTGGGAAACCGAGAAAGATGGAATAACTGCCGAGGCTAGTGAAAAATCCCTAAGGTTTCTGAAGCGATTGTATTACCTTTCCTGTAGTAAACAGACAGATCTGTTTATTCTTTTGGTTAAGTGCTCGCGTTATATTGCAGAAATTAGTTTATGAGTGAAGCTGAATGAAAAGAGGACAAGCCGCGGGACTTTGTCAGCCGCAGTGTGTGAGTGTGACGTCACTAGGAGCCACGCTGGGATAGGTCGGTTGGTGAGAAGGGTCGCGCACGGATTGGACGCAGTCCGTGAAGCGCAATTGGAAGGGGAAAGGCAAGCGAAGAGTATTCCAGGAATTAAAGTCGCTTATTGATTACATATTTTAGAAAAAAACAAAAGACGGAAAGATGAAATTTTTCAAAGCATTTAAGAGTGCCATGAGGGGAGATGTTTATATTAAAGCAAATGTAGGAGAAGAAACACCGCCTGAGGGTACACCAGCTTACATTGTCATTGAAGAAAAGGGTGTAGCACCATGTCTTTGGTTAAAACAATGGTGCAAATTAACAGAGAAACATGGAAGTGTAGCGTTCCCTATCCACGGGTCGTTTAATCTAAGAGTTTTAGAAAATCTGAGATTTGCGCTATACGACATGAAAGTACCTCCAAGACCAGCACAGTTTGAGGCACTAGCAATTTGGGAGCTAATAGCTAGAAACCAACAACAAAAGAAGTTCGAGACCAGAATAAGAAAAGTAGAAAAGACACTAGCGGATGCTAGATGGGACAGCACACAAAAGGTTTGGAGATCAGACGTATTGCAGGGGATTAAATTGTTTCCAGCGATTACTGATGAAGCGGAGACGGAAGGAAGGAAAGCCACCTATAAGACAAACAGGAGTCAGTCCAGAGAGAGAGAGAACAATAGAAACTCGAAAAGGGGAGACGAGTCAGATGATGAGGAGTTCATTATACAATTGCTGAATGATCGCCCGCCACCGTATGTGGAAAGCGAAAAAGGCTCAAGCATTAGTACTGCCCCTCCAGAACCAGTACAGGGTAATGTAACACCAAATTTGAGAATATCTCAGAGGCCGAGCAGCTCCGACATGCCTTTCTCACCACAAATACCACAGATTCAGAGAATATACCCAGACGTGCCTACATTGAAACCTGCTGATAACTATCAGCCACAGGTTCAAAGGCACTGCTGTGATGAGCATAACATGGGAATGACTTCTGATTCAATGGCGCAGGGAGGACAAAACTATCAGAGACCGACATTGATTCACGCTGAATCAACACAGTTCTCGATGCCCCAAAAGCAGACACAAGAAGTGCGAGTAATAGAAAGCCAGTTAAGTATGCCAGCAATGATGAACCACAATGTGGGGATTAACATGCCACAGAATTCGGGGAACAGACAGAATCCAGACGCGATACCTCTGCCTATCACTGTAGGTCCACCAGTACCACTGTACATACAGGCAAATTCAAGCGCAATCGACCAAGGGTTAATGATACAGAATGGGACAGGGAGAAGATGCATAGAAACCACTCCAGAGACAACTCCGATAGCAGCACTGCCAAATGGATCTGGGTCCTTGTCGGAATTCAGTCCAATTCCAATTTGTGCTCCATCAACCGTGGTAAGGTCACATCCACCACTATTAGTACCGTTAACCTCAGAGACTGAAACATTACAGAAACCATCAGTAGCAGTTGATGTAACTGCTACACTGATGGGACTGAACGCGCAACAGTTAACACAATGGTTCAACAGCCTGAACTCCCCACAGAGTACATCCAGCGGGAAGGGAGAAGAATACCTGAATAAAATAAGGTTGGGTATGGAGGCAGATGAACTGGTAGAGGGAACAATGGGTTTGAACAGATTAGAATCATACACAGAGGAAGAACTAAGATACATGTGCCCTAGGATTACAAGAGAAGTAAGCAGCATACATAAGAAGTTACAAGAAATTGCAGACAGAAACGAGATCGATAGAAGTAAGACTAAACACCTGAGCAGAAGTTACAGGTTAGACTTTGAGACAAAAGATTTTGAACACATGAGATCCGCAGGGATGAAAACACACCTTAAAGAGATACTGCAGAGTGCACAGGTCTGGAGATGTTTAGACAAGTGGGAAAGCAGGTGGGTTAAGAAAAAGGACAAAAAGAAAGAAAATACTCCAGAGCGGAATGAGAAAAAACAACAGAATGACGATCTGATAACTATGTTACCAATGAGAGAGACAGCAGGGGGAAAACTTGTACATGTACCATGGCACAGGTGCTATATTCAATCCTTTACGGATGACTTTCCCAAATTGAGAGAGAAGCCGATTGAGTGGTATCAACAAACAGATAGATTTGTGAAACTCGCGAAATGTCTCTGGGAAGACCTGAATACTTTATTTGAAATCGTGGTTCCGGCAGATTTGTGGGAAGATTGTAAAAGGGCTGTAGGTTGGCCGACGAGTGAACCAGAGAGAGATAGGGACACAGGTGCGCCTTCACCTACGGTAATGAGTTTGTACCACAAGGTGATCGAGCACTTGAAACCCAAGGTTGCGTCGAAAAATGTGGATTGGCAAAGGATTGACAGGACCGCCCAAGAGGTTAAAGAGTCTATACATGTGTATTTATGAGAGGTTGTTGAAAGCGTTTAAGAATTATAGTGGCACGGAAACGATTGAGGCAAAGGACATGCTCCATTTTGTGTTCAGGTTTGTGGAAGGGTTGAGACCCGAAATCAGCCAGATGATTAAAACGCATTTGATTTGTTGGCAGTCGAAGTCGATCGATGAAGTGTTGAATTATGCGAAATACTGCAGTGATGAGATTGAGACCAAGCAGAAAAGATTGAAAGAAAAGGTGATGGTGATGCAGCTTAGAGCAGCTCAGACAGGTTTGCAAGGTTTACAAGGTTTCCAACAACAGATGCCGCAGCAGCAGCAGCAGGGAAATGCTATGTTTCAGCTGCAGATGAGAGGCAGAGGCCGAGGAGGTTTTGTGAATAATGGTCCTGATTTGAATACCGTTATGATTCCAAATGGTATACAGGCAATGAAGAAGGTGATGCCATGTCACACGTGCGGAATTGTCGGGCATTGGAAACGGGAGTGCCCAATGATGGTGCAGGAAGGTGTAGGTCAGCAAAACAATGATGTCAATGCATTCCAGACTATGAGAGGACCGAAACTGAGAGGTCCAAATCCAAATTTCCAAAACAATATAAACCAGCTGCAGGGTTTACAACCCATGCAACCGCAACAGGTGCAAATGCCCTGTGTGCAAATCACACAATTGCAGCCAATGCAACAGCAGTTTCCTATGGTACCTAATCAGCAAATGCAAATACCCTTAGCACCAATGAATCAACAGCAAGCAATGCTTCCTCAACAGGTCACGGGTCAGGAAATGAGTCAAAATGACACAGTACACCAATTTCCACTACACAGCGAGAATGGAATAAACGATGTATGGGAGAGTGAAAGTTCAGATGAGAAGGAAAATTGTGTGCTTACAGCATCCTTGGAAGTTGATCAAAAGGGTCCGTATGTGGAGGGAAGAGTTATGGGTCATCGCGTTTCGTTCTTGGTTGACACAGGAGCTACACGTTCCACTGTCAGGAGCATTGAAGTACCGAATTTGCCACTTTCAGGGAGAACAGTTCAAGTAGTGGGAGTAGCAAACAGGTACCTGACGAACCCAATCACAGATCCAGTTCAAGTCAGAATTGGTAACTACCAAGGGTCACATAAGTTTGTGGTATGTGACTCAAGCCCAATATCACTGTTAGGGAGAGACCTATTGTGCAAATTGGGATGTTCGATTATGTGTTCAAACGATGGAATTAAAATTCAGACAAGCAGTGATGGGGAAGAAGAGGACAGTGTAGGAGGGGATGAGGTAGAGACTGTCGATGAAGAGTATCCTCTGATTACCCTTTATCCGATGATCACTGAAGCAGATATTCCTGCTGAGTTACAGGAAACAGTCGGAAAAGAAGTGTGGGATATGACAGGAAAAGAGGTGGGATTGGTGAAAGGAGTGGAACCAGTGAAAGTGACTGTAAAACCCAATGTAACCTTTCCCCAGACCCCACAGTACCATATGGCACAAGACACCCTCATGAAAGTCGCCCAACTCATTGATGAGTTTGTAAAACAGGGAGTACTGAAAGAGGTGTTAAGCAGTCCATGTAATTCACCAATTATGGGACTAATAAAACCGAGTGGGAAGGTCCGAATTGTTCAGGATTTGAGGAAAATAAATGACATAATAATCAAATGTTGTCCCGTACTACCGAATCCAGCTGTGATAATGTTTCAAGTTCCCTGTGATGCTGAGTGGTTCTCAGTTATCGACTTATCACAAGCATTCTTTTCTGTGCCCCTACATGAGGACAGCCAGTTTCTCTTTTGTTTCAAATTCTTAGACAGAGTTTACAGTTGGTGTCGAATTCCTCAAGGGTTTTCGGAGTCACCGTCAATTTTCAATCAGATTCTAAAGAAAGATTTGGAAGCGTTGGAGTTGCCATTCGAGTCAACCCTAGTACAGTACATTGACGACTTACTGATTGCATCCAAGACAGAAAGCGACTGCACAGCTGACACCATTGCCCTATTGAACCATTTGGGAAGGAATGGACACAAGGTGTGTCTCCTTCAAAATTACAGTTCTGCCAGAAGAAAGTGAAATATTTGGGTCACCAAATAGAGAAAGGGTCACGAAGAATTATGAAGGAAAGGATAACAAGTGTACTTCAAATGAGTCCCCCAAAGACGAGGAGGGAGGTGAGAAAGTTTTTGGGAATGGTGAGCTACTGTCGCCAATGGATCCCCAATTTCTCAACCCTAGCAAAACCTTTACTGAAACTGACCCAGAAGGATGCGCTAGATGAAATAGAGCTGAAAGGAGATGAGATGGATGCTTTTATTGAATTGAAAGAGTGCATGTGCAGGGCTCCAGCTTTAGGTATGCCTGATTACACAAAGCCTTTCACATTGTTTTGTCATGAACGTGATGCGTGTTCCTTGTCTGTCTTGACCCAAGCCCATGGCGGCGTAAACAGACCAGTAGCATATTTTTCAGCTACTTTGGATCCGGTCGCAGCAGCACTGCCAGGGTGCTTGCGTGCCGTAGCCGCAGTTGGTATCAGCCTCACTCAGAGTGAAGGAATAGTGATGGGACACCCTTTAACAGTCATGGTCCCTCACTCAGTCGAGATACTTTTGACACGTTCCCGAACACAACACATGACTGGTGCTAGACTCACAAGGTATGAAACAATAATTCTGGGATCACCTAATGTGCAGCTGAAAAGGTGCACTACGTTGAACCCAGCAACCTTGTTTCCCAGTGAAAATGCCGAAATTGAGAACGCTGAAGACATCGAGCACGACTGTCTTCAGGTGACTGAATTTTGCACCAAACCAAGACCTGATATCAAAGATACCCGATTGGAAGAAAATGATCAAGTCATTTTTGTTGATGGTTCATGTTTGAGAGATGCCCTGGGAATATTAAAAGCAGGATATGCTGTATGCACGGTAACAGGTGTTCTGGGAGCATCTTGGCTTCAAGGAGTTTACTCTGCACAAGTAGCGGAATTGGTAGCCCTTACTAGAGCTTGCCAACTCTCTGCATTGATGAAAGTCACCATCTACACTGACAGTCAGTACGGATTTGGAATAGTGCATGACTTTAGACAATTGTGGTCACAGAGAGGCTTCATGACCTCTTCAGGATCACCAGTGAAAAATGGTGAAAGAATAAGAGAATTGTTACATGCCATTCAATTGCCAGGGGAACTAGCAGTGGTAAAATGCAGTGCACACTCGAAGGGACAAGACTATGTTTCTCTGGGAAATGGATATGCGGATCAAGTCGCAAGGTTTTGCGCATTGAACTGTATATTGCTCAGGGATGAATGGAATTTGATAAATGAGCCAGAACTCGAACCAAGCTAAATCTTTGCTCTAAAGGTTGTAGATACAATGGACGAATTGAAATCCTTACAGAATGATGTCAGTGAGGATGAGAAACTCTCATGGACCAAATCACAATGTGTTAAGAAACTAGATGAATTATGGGTTTCAAGTGAAGGGAAATTTGTTCTACCAAACAGCCTTTTGACACAGATAGCCAGATTTTACCATGGACAAGCTCATCTTGGGAGGGATGCCATGATTAGATTGTTTAAAACTGATTGGTTTAACCCCAAATTCCGTCAAGTTGCTGAAGCAGTTTGCCATTGTTGCGTCATTTGCCAACAGATGAACGCAGGGAAGGGAACCGTAGTAAATTTGAGCCACATTGGAAGAGCAGGGGGTCCCTTCAGCAGGATGCAAATGGACTTTATTGAGATGCCTGTGCATGGAGGCTTGAAGTATGTGTTGGTGGTTGTGTGTATTTTTAGTCACTGGATTGAAGCATACCCTACACGCAGAAATGACAGTCTCACAGTTGCAAAACTACTCTTGAGAGAGTTAATACCACGTTTCGGATTTCCGATCTCCTTAGAATCAGATAGGGGAAGTCACTTCAATAACGAAGTAATAAAAATTGCTTTGTGCAGCGCTGAACATTGAGCAAAAGTTGCATTGTAGCTACCGCCCTGAAGCCTCAGGTCTAGTGGATCAAATGAATGGCACATTGAAATCAAGGATGGCGAAAATATGTGTATCAACAAACTTAAAATGGCCTGACGCATTGCCTTTGGTGCTAATGTCAATGAGAAACACCCCTGACAGAAAGACTGGGTTGTCTCCGCACGAGATTCTCATGGGCAGAGCCATGAGACTTCCAGAAGTCCCTGCAAATGCTCTTTTGAATATTACAGATGATATGGTGTTAGACTATTGCAAAGGTCTAGCTGATGTGGTCCGCTCTTTCTCTCACCAGGTGGAGGCAACCACCTTGCCACCGATCCAAGGTCCAGGACACGCCCTGAAAGCAGGTGACTGGGTCGTGATAAAGAAGCACGTGAGGAAGTCGTGTTTGGAACCCTGTTGGAAAGGACCTTTTCAAGTGATTCTGACGACTACCACCGCTGTAAAGTGTGCGGGAGTTCCCAACTGGATTCACGCCAGTCACACAAAGAGGGTATTGTGTCCCACAGATGAAGAAGTTGAAGCGCTGAAATCACCAGTGTCTGATAACAAAGTGCCAAGCGCCGAGAAACAACGAAAGGGAACTAGAAGCGAACAGGCAGAAATAGAGGAGGGAGAAATAATCTCTGAGGACGAAGCAACTGATTCATTTGGGGAAGACCAAGGAGGAGCCTCAGAGAGTGACGAAGGCCCGGAAGGTGACAAAGAGCCTGAAACAGCTGAAAGTGACAAAGAGCCTGAAGAAAGTAACGGTGACAAAGGGCTCGAAACAGGTGAAGAAGCAGGAGAGCCTGATCAGAGGAGGGCTTTCCCAGAAGCAGACGATACAGGAAAAGAAAAGGAAAACCTGATTGACTCCCCAGAAGGAGGGGACAAGGCAGAACAGAACGAAACTGCTCAAACTCCTTCAGAAGAGATTGTAGGTCCATCAAGTGGGCACAGTGCAAAAAGAAGACCAAGCATATCGCCAGTAAAATTAAGAATTAGAGAAACGTTGAACGACAGTGAAGGGCCAAGAGTGAAAGAGAAAAGAAAGGAAGTATCTGACGCAATAGCAGCACCAAGCGAAGAGAAAGACTTGGCCAAGGAAGAAAGTAACAGCGAGAAAGAATCAAAGAGAGATGCAAAATTGAAAAGAAAAAGGATACCGAGCAAAAGATATTCTGGTCCGGAGTGGGCATACTTAACCAATAACGATTGGTCAGCCGAATTCGTATCCCTCAGTCTCGAGAACGAAGAGGCAGAACTTCATTTTGGCACATGAGAAATAAAACTTCATGAACTTTACTGATTAAAGACATTGATCACCTGATTGACTTTTCAACCGGCTAAGACATTGCTAACTTGATTGACTTTGAAACCGATCTTGAGACAACGCTGCTAACCGATAAGAGACTAAGCTGCTAAAGAAAACTGTGTGAACATTGAACTCGTTCAGCTTTGTAAATATCTGCAAATCCGTTTTGATAAAGTGTCTTCAACTTTCTGATTCTATACAGATCATGACTAGCTTCACTACACAGGGGCGTAAAATGAAGTGTTGTAAATACGTGTGTATAGGTTTAATAACCGCATGCGTACTAATCATTGTAGCAATAGTTCTTGGAATGCATGGTAAAAATGAGAGTGAGACGAATGATGCTTCTACTTCTAAACCTACTATTGTTACTGAACTAACAGCTCTGAAGAGACTCGAACAAGACGAGAGACATTTGCATGATAAGAAGGAACTTTCATCTAACGTTTTCTATTGCTTGCTGAGTGAGTATGTTGAGACCATGGATGCGAAAGATTGTTATGTGTGTACACAAATACCTACCTCAGTAGTGGAAGGGGTAACGTATCACAGCATGCCTCTTACTTACGGAATTACATGTAGTATAATAACGTCCAGATTTTATGGTCAGACGTACATTCATTATTTTTACTCTAATTATGATGTTACATTTGCATATGTCCCCATAATTGAGTACCGGAGTAAAATAGCTAGAGATTATTATTTCAAATTAATGAGGGAATTCTTTGAGCCGTTGTCACCTTTTCACACAGCACACGCACATAGAGAGAACCTTACATGCTTGCTTTCACAGGTAGAGATAAACTTCTTAGACCGCACTGATGATAGGAGGAAAGAAATGAAGGAGGAATTAGAAAAGGAATTACACAAAAGGAAATCCGTAGATAACTATGCTTTTGCCGCAATAAAGACACAAGGGAAAATAGCTTTAGATACATTGCATGTAGGGAGATTTTGTATACATAGACATAAATCATACTATGACACAGTTTTTGTGGGAACGAGTGAATGCAAACATACGTTTTTGTTTCAACCTAAGTGGACGTTCATGCTGAATGGACAAGACCCAGTTATTCCTGGGATATATTATATTTGTGGACTCAACGCCTATTATCGTCTTCCTAAAGGATGGTATGGGAGATGTTACTTGGGAATAGTGTTCCCAAAGATTTACCAACTGGATGACTTAACAAAATTTCCAAAGCTGTCTGAATCACATCATGTTGAGAAGAGAGAGACAGCTTCTGGTGTGGTAGGATATATATTTGGAGCATTGATTCCTTCAGTGGGAGTCATATTGAATTCAATCAAAATACGAAAGTTGTCTACTATTGTGGATAACATGCTGACTAAGTTTTCAGGAGCTATAATCCTGATGGATGCTGAACTCGCTGCAGAAAGAGCTATGACTCTTCAAAATCGGCTTGCCTTAGACATTCTTTTAGCAAAGGATGGCAGCGTTTGCAAAATGCTTGGTACACGTCACTGTTGTACATATATACCAAACAGCAGTGGGAAAATTAGAACGATGCTTACAAATTTAACTAAAGAAAGTGTGGATTTAAAGGAATTGAAAGAACCAGGAGTTTGGGAGAAAGTTGGAAAAGGATTTGCTTCTGTGGGAAATTGGCTCAGCAACGTTTGGAACGGATTGTTACTAAAAATAGTAAAGGGAATATTAATAATATTAATTTGTCTATTAGGGTCTTGGGGAATATGGAAAGCTATCAAAATGTTAAAAGCAAGGAACAAAAGGAAAAGAGAAGAGAAAATAGAGAACAAAATGGTGGAAATATATAGAGAAAAATCTAAAGGGACTAAAAGAAAAAGGGAATTGACTGAAGTGGCAAATTACTATACAGAATTTTAATGGAATAAAATTTGTGGGTAGATTTGATGTGATGACATAATTAGTAATCAGAGGAGGGATTGATGACGCAGAAAAAGAGGGTCCAACATATATTCATGCATATCGTGTAATCAAAACGTATAATGTAGTGTGATTTTAGTAAAGAAAATAAAGTACGAGAGAAATTGTGCCCTCGGGGTAGTTCGCCATCATTGTAAACGAGCTTTATTAATCATGAAGTATTGAAAATGTAGTAATCCGTCATAATTGCAAATGTATGCCATGATTTCTTGTTTGAAAACTGTTTTGCTTAGCTTAAATTTAGTACAGGCTTTGGCCTAGTTGCCTGGTCTCAAATTCTAACTGCGTGGCTTTTCCTTGAACTAATGAAACATATATTCTTGCTTGAAGTTGTTTTTTTCCAGTAGAGCTGACTGATACACTTATCTCCAAGGTTTCATACTAGGCCGGTTTCATCCCCTTTGATACAAGGTCAGTCTGCAGGTGCGGACAATGAAGGTACAGATAGTAAAATAATTGGCAAACCATGTTACAATTTGTGTTCCAAGGCCCCAAGGACAGTGTATGCATAAATGAGCGCTAGTAAAAGACAATTTTCATTGGACAATTTGAAGCCAACCTATGAACCCTCCAATGGAAGACCCTGCAGAATTTGGAATGTTTCTTACTTAAACCCACTGGACAAAGAGAAGTCAGCCATTTTCCTCGATGCCAGTTTGAAGCCAGATGCCAGACTCCATTTTGGATGACACCCTGATGCCCTTTTCTCTAACTGAGAGAAAGAGACTTTAAGAATTCTCACCCTAGAGACTTTAACTTTGATTTGCCCCGTCTTACCCATGCAGTAACTTTGCCCCATTCTCCTTGCCGCTGCAAGGAAGCTTGCCCTTAACTTTGCCCCTTTGAAACTTGCCCCATGCTGATCGAACCGGTACCTGAAGACGAAGACTTTTCTTGAATGCTGATTGTATTTGGTAAATATGAAAGGATAAATGTATTATGCATTGTTTCTTTTTCCCTTTTAGGTACCAACTGCTATTTTGATAGGGTCCTAGCTAGAAGTTTTCCAAATTTGTGTTGACTAAATTCGTTTTGCATGAAGCCCCACATGCCAATGCTAATTAGAGGTTAGTCGAGGTATTCATTCAATGTACCATGCTAAATTGAAATCTTGTTATGCTGACCAATGTATGAAATTAGTCAAATACAGTTAGTCATATTAGTGATTTGCATTGCGATAACTGAGTGTATCATTATCCAGATTTTGCGTAGATTGCATTTCTTCCGCCGTTATGGACAGCCAGTAATGTTCATATACATATATCATTTTGTTTTGAGACATATATACATTGTGTTAGCTTTGTTAATATAGGGAAATAAATTCACTAACTTTTAATAAACTGGTGTGGTTATTCATGACTGAAAGGTCATGGTACGCCAAAATACCAACTGTTATTGATTTCTGATGTGCTATATTGATCTATTAATTGAGTATTGATTACCGATTGCAATAGTTATTGATTATTGATCTGAGTGACTCGACTATTTTAGGATGAGGAGAGCCCGACTCGGTTAAAAGATTCACCGACCTCCAACGTGTCCAGGTACAGGTAATTTATAAGGGGTGGACGCGTTATCACTATCACACACTTTGATAGAGGTGGGTACTCTGATCACTTCATATTATTGTACAAATGAAATGTATCTGTGTTCGTGGATTTTCCACTGTGAAGTTTGCCTACAGCATTAATGTGTATTCGGCAACGAGATGCAGTAATTTCTCTGAAACCACACAACAAACTTAGAATATGAACCATTCAAAAGCTCAAGCTGATAAACATTTTTTGCCATGGTTTATCATATAAACATTTATTGGCACAGGCAATAGGTCAAGCTGTAATGTGATAACACAGACCTCCACAAATGGTATTTCCGTGTTTTAGCACATTAATGCTAGACCTCCTGGCTTGGCTAAAACATATCAGCCTATTTGTTCCAAAAGTTAAAGCTCATACGAATACAAATTACTGTAGTTGTAGCAGACCGGCATTTCCAGAAAAAATGCACATGAATGTGTTTCTTGGGCTCCAGTTGTATTTGTTACCTCTAGGTCATATCTATGTTTCAAATGCATCTTTGTCTTGATTTTATTCATAAAGGTTTCCAAAACGTATTCTTCTGATGGTGTTTTCAGCCTCTTGCCTGGCAGAGGCACTATTTGCTATTAAAGACAGGATTACCAGAAAATACCATAACATGCTTGTTGTTTGTTCATTATGCTGTACTTCTTACCACTTCAAAATGACAGAAATACATGCCTAGATCAATATGGGCAATCAGCACTACAATAGAAAGACTACACTGTGTCTTGTTAAATCTCAGCTGCATTTTGTTCTGTTTGCTACTGCTCACTTCCACTTCTTCCTTATTGACCTATTTGTACCCTGACACAGACGTGCTACTCTGCTGTTGGTCTCTTGGCTAGACTCATGGTTCCCTTCCTAACTTCTTGTAACGTTGCTCCTCCTCTAGGATTTTTCTATACTCCATTTGTATATCCTCCTCTTGGAACCATTCTGCAGTATATTTTCTAGCTCCATATTGCCCCTCCGTGTTTCTTTTCAGCGGATCATACTGGCTATTGGATGCAGATAACATTCTTCACTGGAAAGAAAGGCAGACTACCCCTTATGAGACTAGCAATTGACAGCAAGGTTACCTAAATGCTCTTCTTTCAGAGGGTATGTTTTGAAATCCTGGTGATCCACAGCTTTGGTACTAGCTTCCCACCTTGTTTAATACTTTGGCCCAACCTCCTGAAACTGACAAAAGGTATCATGGGCTTCCATCAAAGACCTTGCTTCTTTACTGGATCATTTCAGCAACAACTCCCACTGGAAAGAAGATATACGCTCTCAGAGAAACCAGGAGCTATTATCAAATAGATGCAGAGAACCTGAATCTACTATGGACAACTTCTAAAATAAGATTCATGCTTACAGTCCATTTTTTATGCTTCTTCAACAAAACGAGGCACTTGCCTGCAGTTATTCCTTGGACATTGTGCCATCATCGGACACCTTCAGCCTCGTATTTCTGCACAAAATTACTTTACTTCAGATCAATTAATAGTCGAAAAAGAAATCTCTACCAGAAGGGCCGAACCACTGCAGCTTGCTGGGTACAGTACCAAAGATGGCCAAACACGTTTACATGTCTTTAAAGGTTTGCAAAAACAAACCATTATTTTGCAGATCACACCATAACCATACTATTACTATGGTTTGCGAAGAGCAGTTATCCATGTTACGTTGAAAGTGTCTTTCTCTAAACATGATGGTCATTATGTGTTTTGATCAGTGCAGTCAGTCTATCAGATGTGTAGTCTGGGATACCTTAGGGACATCTGTTTCCTTTCTATGTGTGAACAGCTAAGTACAGGCACTGGGTAAGCTCAGGTTTAGAGTGTTAAGTCTTTACTCTTCATCTTTCCTCAAGCTAGCCACTGTCATCAGGGCACAGTTTTAAAGAATGTATTGGAATCCAATTAAAAAAAAAAATATTCCACCTGATTTAGTTGAACCAAGTAATGGTGTGGAGTTGACACAGGCAGTCTTTATGGTATCTGCATGAACGAATTTCTCGTATCTTCTGAGATACTGGCTTGCATTTCTTATAGTTTTTTGTTTGAGGCCACTCTCGAATATTGGTTTGGTATGTTCAGTAATATGCCCCCAAGCACTTTATCAAATTTTTGCCCATTTGTGATGTATTACCAGGGCAACTGGAATTATGCGTCAGAAGAGGGCCATATTATGCATAAGGGTTGACTATAATATGTGGCAGGAAAAGTCAAATTAGGTGTGTAATGTGGCTTATTTTCCAATAGTTATTACTACATTACTTATGTCATTTTTAGGGTTGAGCGCAAAGCGCTCCGTCCCTGGTGTAATCTCTCTGTGGGCTTTTAACCACACCCATGTCAAGCCCCTCGTTTGGTTGGATTGCCTTTTAAAATTAGCTTGATTTCATTAGTGGAAGGCATGCATACATCATGCCTCTTCCGGTGTTTAGCCTGCCTCAAGAGCACCATCCAACTACTGAAAACATACGAGGCTCCATGTTTTCAGCATGGTTTCTTCATTATTTTTTCTCTTTATTTCGTAGGCAGCGCGATCTCGCTGGGCAGAAGTTGAGCGCTTTGCATGACATCGACCCTGTTACCTGGCTATATGAATTATAATTGCACTTTTGCCAATAAATTTAGCTGCTAGCGGACTTCTGTTTCCTTTTGTGTGTTTGCTTTGTGCTCATGGTGGCCGTCTGCTCGCTTATGTGAAACTGTTTTACTTTTCAGTTTATGTGGCAAGAAAAGTCCGGTTAGGAGTTTACAATGCTAATAGCTTTAACTCGAGTAAACGCAAGACCCATTACATTGCAAATGCTTGTGAAATAGATTCTATCTGAGTCCCATTGTTTTATAAGGCCCTAGTCTGCTGAGTAAAAATTAAATGGATGAAGATGTTTCCCTTTAGATGAGGATGGTGCCACTCAGGAAGGCGCTGTGCTGTGCTTAGTTCAGAGGTCCTTTTTCTCGCTTAGAGGAAGTGGTTTAAAACATGTTCTTCAGGTAAGCGCGTTCTAAACCCAAAATGTTTGAGCGTTATTCATACGCAAATGCAATGAACATATCAGACCCAGGACCCAGCACGAAGGGTTGTATGTCACCACCCAAAATACAACATAGTCCATATACTTCTACATAGAATCTAATACATTGCAATGAGTCCCTGTGAGATTCCCACTGCCGGGATTACCACTCCTGAAGTTACCACTATTGTGCTTACTACCTCTGAGTTTACCTCTGCTGAGATTACCACCTTTGAAATTACCACTGCTGAGATTACCACTACTGTGATTACTATCTCTGAAATTACAACTGCAGGGATTACCACTGCTAAATTACCACTATTGTGTTTACTACCTCTAAGAGTACCACTGCAGGGGTTACCACTGCTGAGATTACCTCTACTGTGATTACTACCTCTGATATTACCACTGCAGGGATTACCACTGATGAGATTACCACTACTGTGATTACTACCTCCGAGATTACCAGTGCTGGGATTACCTCTGCTGAGATTACCACAGCTGAAATGATCACTGCAGGGATTAGCACTGCTAAGATTACCACTCCTGGGATTACTACCTCTGAGATTACTACTGCAGGGATTACCATTGCTGAGATTACCACTGATGTGATTACTACGACTGAGATTACCACTACTGTGATTACTACCTCTGAGATTACCACTGCTGAGAGTACCACTACTGTGATAACCACTACTGTGATTACTACCGCTGAGATTACCACTGCAGGGATTACCACTTCTGAGATTACCACTACATTGAGTAAAATAGATTCAAGAGTAAGTGTACTGACCCTATACTAACCTACACCTTAAAATGAAATCTTACTTTATAACTACCCACCACCCTATCATTATGGCCATACAGTGCCCCCTCTTTAACCCAGTGGTTACATTGCGCCTGGGGTGCCAGTGAGTCCCCCAGTACATATTTTGGAGGACCAGGACTCTTCCACTCTGTCCCATGGTGGTCCAGTTGGACTTTACAATGCAAGGGCCTGCCCTGTCCATTA
This sequence comes from Pleurodeles waltl, assembly GCF_031143425.1. NCBI lineage: Eukaryota > Metazoa > Chordata > Amphibia > Caudata > Salamandridae > Pleurodeles > Pleurodeles waltl. The sequence goes on along the minus strand of NC_090442.1, from coordinate 598,968,617 downwards.
GTCCGACCCAGGCCTTGGCACAGACAGGACTGTAGCATTCTCAAGTGGCAGAGACACCAAGCGCTTCATTTTCCTGCATCCATTCTTATGTTAAACCATTCTGTGCCCCGGCAAAGACACGCTTTCATTTTCATAAAATAATATTTTGTATGCTGTAACAAGTCCAGCATTTCAGGATTTTTATTGAGTATTTCCCTGTTCTTTGTCCATGTACACACGCATGCTATCAGTTTTAGGTGGATCAGCCCCTTTGATATTTTAGTAGATGCAATTTGTTTCAATCTTTTCCTTTTTTTTTGGCAGAACACTAAAAATGTGTCCTGCATGTTCTAGACCTGCTTCTGCTTCATAAAGGGTGTTTGGGAAAAGGCAGCCACGTTTACTTCCTCGCTTTCTGTCTCTGCAGTTCTAAATTGTCAGGTACCTCACTCACTCTAACTCACATTCTCTCACTTACTCATCCTCACTCCCACTCAGGGGCATAGCTTCAGGGTGGTATTTGGGGTGTTACACCCCCTACTAATAAATGTATATTCCAATGAATTGTTGGATACAGGTGCTTTCAGTTGGGTAAGGTGATTTGTCTGTCGGGTTTCACCTGGGATTTATTCACGCACACACTGACCGAGTACACACACTCTCTTTCATCGCTGTTTTGAAAGCCCCAAAAATGTAAAAAAATTTACAAAATATTATGTTCCTCTCATTTATTAATCATACCAATCTGTACTGATCTCTTTTTCCACTGCCGCTTTAGCCACTCTCATACGATCTGCTTGTCATATGATGTATTTTAACAATATGTGCCAGCCAGGGCGGCTACTGTAGGGGCAAAGCTGCAGGGTTGGGCACAACGACATAACTGATTTTAAAAAAAAGAAACTCTCCTCCGCCGCAACCTTGTTGCTCTTCTGGCTCCCGCTCCACTCGCTGCAGGCACAGGCTCTCAGCCTGCTCAGCGACCAATCCTAATACTGTTCTCGCATGAGAGCAGTTTTAGGATTGGCCGGAGTGCCCTGGCTTGGTGCCCCAAGGCAGAGTGGGAACCTCTGCCTGCTCTCTCCAACCTGGCAACACAATGCCGTGTTGGACAGAGCCTGGTGTGCATGTGTGTTTGGCTGGCCCAAGACGGCCAAACATACATGCGCATTGAGGGGAGTGCTGTGCACTTCCCCTCCGTCCCTGTCATTGCCCATGGCCCCGCCTCCATAAAAATAAAAATATAATAAACACTGTTTATTATCATTTTAATTTTTCATTTTGCAGCTCCTGTTGCTGGCGGGGGGGCGCCGACCCTCTGCCATAGTCGAGCTGACTTTTTGTGAAACTGTTTTACTTTTCAGTTTATGTGGCAAGAAAAGTCAGGTTAGGAGTTTACAACGCTAAAAGCTTTAACTCGAGTAAACGCGAGACCCATTGTATAGCAAATGCTTGTTACACTTGTTAACACTGTCAGAGCATAGGGTGCACCTCAGTTCAACCCCCAAACATAGCCATAAGCAACAGAAAGGTGATTAGTTAACCTTTGCAAAGGATGTTTCACTGTGCAACAACGTGCCGCTTTGATTTTAGTAACTTTTGAACTGTTTGAGTTAGAAACAAGTTTTTTTTTGAAAATCTGCAGAGGATGTGGCAAATGCAGCAGATCCATAATTATGCGAAAAACACGCGGCTGCACTAGCACATAATTCCAGTGACCCTGTGTATTGCTCTTATAGCACACTATTAAATGGATCACAGAGGGTATGTGCTCCTTATAATACTTGGGATCCATGCCAGTTAATATCCAACAATGCCCTGGCATGGTCTTGTTAAGTAGAATGTAGGGTGTTCAGATGAAGTATATGAACTTGTATACAACAACAATATCTACAGATGAATACCTTCTCCCTGCATGGCCTCCCTCCACATTAGATTTTCTATTTGTTACATTCATGAGTATCATTTAGTCTAGTGTTCTTTTTATATTCCTACAACTCCATAGGATTCCAGATTCTGATTCACTTCCTTAACTCTAGCACTAGCCCCATTTTGTGGTATTTGCAAGTGTCAGTGTAGCATAACCTCACATTTTGCCTTTTTGTTACTATACAGTCATCCTCTAAATTGGAGGCAGTGAATCCACCTCGATGTTATGGTTCTACCAGTACCTCCAAACTAACCCTTACCTGAGCACCTGCCTATATTTCACTTGAGTCAGTGATGTTCAAACCTTTTCAATAAAGCTTCTACTGGACCCAGATGGGGACATTCTGAAATATAAACAAATGTTTGGGGAACAAAACAGCCTTTAAACTTGAAATAAGGGCAATCTTTGACAGTTATATTGTAAGCCATCATTTAGTCTTTCTACTGACGCTGATTAAAGTTTTCAAATGGTTAACTCCCCTTAAAACAGCAATGGTACAAGATGCTAGAATCCCTAGGTATATGCCAGATTCCAGATATGTAAACCCGCTGAAGCCCCTCCAGTCCCCAAATACCTATGCAGGTAGGCAACTGTGATCTTTGCTGCCTCTGGTAGGAATCTGGGGAAAAACAGGGAATGAGAGAAACATCAACTAGTCCTCGCTCTCCGACAATGAGATCCCCTCAGTTGAGGAACAGCACAACTCTATCTTGATGTTGCAGAGACAGGTTTTTCTACACTAGCTGCAGGGTTGACAGGAGGAAAGTAGGTGAGTAAGAATTACCAGCCAGTTGGAAAGTCTAAAAGTTTCATAATTCGTAAATATTTTGACTGAAGAACCCATTGGAAATATCCAGGGTCTTTCTGAATTTTATTTCTGCACCAGGTTAGTCATTCAACCTGTGCTATGCGCATTTTGCGTTGCTAAGTTTCGTATGTGAATTTAGATTCCTATAGTCTAAAGCTATCCTATACAAACCGTCTGGTTCGAAGATGGGGGGAAAAGGGGTGTGTTTTTTGGTGACTGATACAGCACTATTATGCTATGGTATTATTATCATTGATCTGTATTGCTTTTATCTCATGTTTTGCTTCTGGCTTTGAAGGGTATTGTGCTTGCGCTTGAGGCTCGTTGCGTAAGGGAATGATGTGGATTTGAAGGTTTGTCCCACCATGCTTAATTTCTGTATATGGCCGGAGCCTGTCTTACATACTATACACTGCTGTAGATTTCCCTAATGTCTTCAGGTACTATGGGAGAGAAAGCTACCCTTAATACTTCCTACTGTGGGGTGCTTCAATAATAAAGACTGGAGGCCAGTCTTCTTCGGCTAGGATGATGTCATAATCATCAGACATATGTGACCAGACGACTGCTTTAATGGTACATAGTATATCCCTTGCAATTTGTATGTTGAAATTATAAACCCTATCAGGAGGATTTAAATGTGTATTTGGGTTTCAGTTTGTATAATCAGTTGGATTTGCATCCAGAAACCTTTGAAGTGTCTGATGCACTACTGTAACTTCTCTGTGTTGTCTAGAAGCACTCTCACCCAAGTTCTGTTTTGCAGGAGAACTCTTAGCTGTATCAGCATGCTTTTTAGAAAGTCCTGCTGCTTTCTTCTTTAATGGGATTTTGGGGTCCAATCCGTTCTCCTCTCTCTTTACGCTGATGTCAGTCCTGCGTCCTGCTTCACTTTTCCTACTGTACCCCTTGTTCTTCGGTACTCAGATCAACTCCCCCTCTCTATTCATTTATCGTTGGTGTCCTGAAAAGAACATGAAGACTGGCTATCAGAATACTGCTACTATTCAAGTTATTTTACTCTTTTCACAGTCTCTTAAGTTGTAACCACCGAAACCAAATTCCTGAGAAGCAGGCGAGCCAGACATCTTTTCTCTTTGTTCTTCTGTTCTGTTTCCCTTCTGCTGCAGAGTTTTCTTTAACTACACCCACAGTGTCATTCTTAGGTAGGCTTCAAATATCTTTTATAGGGTCGTGTACCCAAGGTATCACACCCAACAAAGATATAAACTTCTGCAATTACCTTTGGTAGTTCCTGTTTGCTATCTTGAACTGGAACTGTGTCCAGTCTCAGTCATATGCCCAAAACGGAGGTTTCTCCCTTAATGTTACTTAAGATGATGGAGGAGACAGTTCCTCATTAACTTCATTCCCAAGTCCAGAGCTAGTGCAGCTCCATGCTCACTCTGTTCCTTCTTAAGTATGTCAGACAGAACTGCCAATTAAGGTATGTCCATGTGTGCTAGTATAAATGCATGCAAAGATGCTTCTTCAGGCGTTACACTCTTCTACGGGAGGTACCATCACAGGAGGAAGGCACATAGTTAATATTCTATGGGGGTCATTACAACATTGGCGGTAAGAGGCGCTTACCGTCGTGCAGAAGACCGCCAATACACCGCGGCGGCGGCGGTAGACCGCCACAGCTATTATGACACACATCACGGAATCCGCCGAAATTCAGACACCCACACAACACCGCCACACCAAAGGTCAGCGATAAACATGCGGAAACAAATCCTCCACCTCCACGCCAACAGAAACACGCCCATGCTATTACGACCCACGAATCCACGCGGCGGTCTTTCAACCGCGGTATTCCATTGGCGGTACACACCGCCGCGCTCAAAATACACACACATCTACAAAACACCGCCACATTGGACAATTCCAAATACACACACCTGATACACATACAAATAACACTCCCACACACCCAACACAATATAAAACACACACCCACATCACCCACAAACCCCTACAACCAGAAATTCTGAGAGAAGGCCTGAGAGAGAGCACAGCTATTGACAACCCCATCACACAGAGGCACACAACACCATCACCCACACAACATCCACATACCACTACACTCACCACACTCATCACCACATACACCACCACACACCTCACACACACCACCCCATGTCACGCCAAAGACACCCCGCTTCTCTGAGGATGAGCTCAGGGTCATGGTGGAGGAAATCGTACGGTTAGAGCCACAGCTATTTGGCTCACAGGTACAGCACACATCAATAGCCAGGAAGATGGAGTTATGGCGCAGAATAGTGGACAGGGTGAACGCCGTGGGACAGCACCCAAGAAATAGGGAGGACATCAGGAAGAGGTGGAACGACCTACGGGGGAAGGTGCGTTCCACGGTATCCAGGCACAACATCGCAGTGCAGCGGACTGGCGGCGGACCCCCACCTCCTCCCCCACAACTAACAACATGGGAGGAGCAAGTCTTGATCATCTTGCATCCTGAGGGCCTCGGAGGAGTCGGTGGAGGATGGGACACTGGTAAGTCAAATCTTAACTATCACATCCCCCACCCTACCTGCATGCTATTACACACCCCCACCCTCACACCCTCCCCTATCACCCCAAATCCTCACTAATCTACCCATACCACAAACCACCCATCCCAACACCAAGCCCTGCATGACACAACTAAGCATGGGCACCCCTCACTAAAGCATGCTCACTGCATATACCCAGAACACCCCCCCAACCATCATCACACAAGCCCCCACACAGGAATGCTTGCACTGGGGTACACAAACACCCACCCATTGCACACCATGAAACACACACATGCAATAATCATGTTCTCATACCCCTGCAGGAACCCGAAGGACCGTCACCACACCAGAGGGTCCAGACAACACCACTCCACCTCCAGAAGAGGCCCACAGTGACGACAGCAGATCTGCCCCACTGGATCTTGATGACCAGCGGGCCCAAACCTCCCTACCCAGGGCAGGTCAATCAGCGGTGTGTCCACCACTACAGGGCACCCAGGCTAACCCACCACTTCAACAACAACAGGGACCTGGGGGCAGTGGTAGTGGGCACACGGTCCACGGAGGCACAGGAACACCGGAGAACTGGGTGGGCTGCTGTGCGACAAAGGGAGGACAGGCCAAGGGAACCAACTCTCCACGAGGCCCTCTCCTCCATCATGGGAGCATACCACCACTCCCAGGAGACGATGGCGACGGTCCTGGACAAGTTGCTGGAGACCCTGTGCCTGCAGGAGGAGCAGTATTTGGGGTTCAGGGAGGAGCTCAGGACCATCGGCTCCGCCCTGGGCCCTGGTTCAAAAGACCTTGAGGGACACTGTGGCACTCCAAGGGGCCCCTGACACTAGCATGGACGATGAACTGCCCACCACCTCCGCCAGCGCTAGTGGACAGGTCGCCCCGCCACAGGACCACCACACCAGCACCCCACCCCCTGCAGATGGACAACCACCACGCAAGCGGTCCCTGAGATCCAGGAACAGGACAGAGCAAGATGGCAAGACCCCCGCCAGGAAATAAGACCACCCTGATTGTCCTCCCACTGTCCCACTTTGTTACCCTGTCCATATTCGAAATGCCCCAGCTCCACTTCCTATGCCAAGATGGGCAGTGCACCTGGGAGACTAATAGACTGGACTCTGCCATGGACATTCCTCCACCATCACCCATCACCATTTTACAACCCCCCTTCATTTTTTGAGCACTTAAATAAACACCCTTGAAACACACAAAAATTTGGAGTCAGTCTATTATTTGGTACTTTGTATTATCAATCACAGTGTCATCATGGGTTACCCATTGTAAGGCTAACATACCTATGTCACACATCAAAAGCCCTTGAAGGATGCAAGCAGTTGACACGTAGGTTACCACACTTGTGAAACTGAAATGGAAGGGTACAACTCAATTAACAAATAGTGAGTGAAATGTAGGTACAGGATAGAGGTAGACGTGTGAAAGTTAATGTAATGTTAAACCAGAAAATGTTTTCACCTGTGTGTCACTGGAAATATTGCTGTATGACTGAATCCCTGTTGTTGTTTTCTTCTTCCTCAGCTTCATCCTCATCACTGTCCACAGGCTCCACAGGCTCCACAGCTGCTACAACACCGTCATCTGGATCATCCTCCTGCAGAAAAGGCACCTGGCATTGCAATGCCAAATTATGGAGCATGGAGCAGGCGACGATGATGTCGCACACCTTCTTCGGTGAGTAGAATAGGGATCCAACAGCAGCCAATGAACAGGTGCGCTGGCGGTGATGATGCGCACCGCCGCGGTCGTCACCGCCATTTTCTATCTGTTTACTCACTAGATACCTGACCTTCGACAGGAGAGGACCTACACTGCTAGTGCAGCTGTGACCTCGGTCTGGAAGCGACGATGGCTGCTGCGTCTGGGGAAAGGGCCCCTGCCTTCACTGCACAGGAGTTGGAGAAACTTGTGGATGGGGTCCTCCCCCAGTACACGCTACTCTACGGTCCTCCAGACCAACAGGTTAGTACACAGGGAGCACGTTGTATGGGCTAGGCCTGGGTGGAGAGGGCTGGGTGGAAGAGGGAAGGGGGCAGAGTACATAGAACAGTTATGCATGGGAATGAATGGGCCACATGGCCAGAGAAGGGAGGGGGCCACTCACATTGACGGTGCAGTTGGTAATGACTGTACCTCTTCCCTTGTGCATGTCATGTAGGCCAGCGCCCACCAGAAGAGGGACATTTGGTGTGCCATCGCCAAGGAGGTCCGGACCCTGGGGGCCCACCAGAGACGGGGCACCCTCTGCCGTAAGAGATGGGAGGACATTCGCCGCTGCAGCAAGAAGACGGCGGAGGCTCAGCTGGGGATGGCCTCCCAATGTGGGAGGGGTGCCCGTTGCACCATGACCCCCCTGATGTTCCGGATCCTGGCGGTGGCCTACCCGGAGTTGGATGGGCGGTTGAGGGCATCACAGCAGACCCAAGGGGGTGAGTACAACCTCATTCAGCGGACTTTGCGTGCAGTGGAGGGGTCTGGGTGGGGGAGGTGGGCTGTGGGTGTCCCTAGGCCAGGGCGAATTCGGTAGGCAAGGCCCCTCCGTAATGTAGGCCATGTGGCACTCTACCCCACCTCACCAGAGTGCCAAGATGAGGTATAGTTGCACCTGTGGCATCCATGTGCGCAGATGATCACCAATGCGATGTAGGCCATATCCCAGAAATTGCATGTGCAGAGGGCAGGAGCACGGCATAATGCAGGGGGCTGCTGTGTCTGTCTTGTCCGCCAACGGTACCGGAATGCCATGCACTAAAACTCTCTTTCTTCTGTCTCCCCCCCTTTTCCTGCTCTCCCTGTCCTTTTGTACATCAGCATCATCAGGCGGAGGTACAGTGGCACCGGAGCACGAGGGAGCTGCATCCGATATGGCCATGGAGGGCCACACCACAGACTCTGAATGCACCTGTGGGACGGAGGGCGAGGGGAGCTTCACGTCGGCCACCGGATCACCAACCAGCGACACGGACTCGTCCGCCGATGGGAGCTCCCCTGTGGTGGTGGCACCATCTGTGCGTCCCACTTCTACAGGTACAGCCGCCACCTCCCCTACCAGCACCGCCCTCCCAGCAGCCCCTCAGCGTTCGCCCCGTGCCCGCTCACCCAGGAGGGTGGGCATCACCTTCGCCCCAGGCACCTCAGGCCCTGCCCCAGTCACCCCTGCTGCCCTCAGTGAGGAGGCCATTGACCTCCTCAGGTCACTCACTGTTGGGCAGTCTACCATTGTGAATGCCATCCAGGGTGTAGAACGAGAGTTGCAACGCGGTAATGCATTCCTGGAGGGCATTCATTCTAGTCAGGCTGTCCTTCAGCGAACCCTGCAATCTCTGGCCTCAGCACTGATGGCAGCCATTGTCCCTGTGTCCAGCCTCCCCCCTCCAACTTCCTCCACCCAGACCCAATCTCCTGTACCCCAGCCCATCCCAAGCACACCTACAGACCAGCATGCACACAAGTCAACACACACAAGTAGCTCAAGCAAACATAGGCACCACACACACCACAGGCACTCACGCAAGCCTCACCCACATACAGACACAGCAACATCCACTGTCTCCACTGTGTCCCCCTCTTCCTCTTCTCCCTCCTCCCTCCCAGTCTCGTCTACACACACACCTGCATGCACCACATCTACAGGCACTAGGACTCGCACCAGGACACCCAGCACCACAAGCCGCTCACCTGCACTCACCACTGCCATTTACACGTCCCCTGTGTCCTCTCCCAGTGTGTCTGTGACACCCCCTCCCAAAGTACACAAACGCCGGCAATCCCTCACCCAACATCCATCCACCTCACGACAGCCTCCAGTACCTGCACCTGCACCCAAAACACCTAAAGGGACACCTCCTACAACCACCTCCTCTTCCTCCACTCCCAGACCCCCTCCAGCTACCCATCCCAGTGTTCGTCAGAAACTGTCCCTATGTCAAATTTACCTTTTTGCGCCCCCCCTCCAATTCATCAGTTCCGTCGTAGCGCCTCAGCCAAAAAGCCTCCAATACCAGTGGTGCCTGTTCAAGGTTTGTGGAGTGCACCGGCCACCAGGGCAGGCAGTAGGACCCGGAGACAAGGCACTGGCAGCCCACCCCCTGTAAAGGCTCCAAAATTGGAGAGTGGACGACGGGACCGTGTTAAGACTCCTGGTGGGACAACAAGTGACATGGGTTTGAAGGGGATTGGTGAGTCAGCTGCAACTCCAACAAAGGTGGGGAAGGTCCAGAGGAAGTCTGCCCAGCCTGTTGTGAGTGTCACGGCGGAGAAGTGCGCCATCATTTCCGGCGGTCCAGACACAACCGCCAGCACCGTCGTCACTGGTCAGGAGACCACCGCCGGAGTCACAGCCCAGGAGGGCCCAAGTATCGTCACTGGTCCAGAAACCACTGCCAGAGTCACAGCCCAGGAGGGCCGAAGTATCGTCACTGGTCCAGAAACCACCGCCAGAGTCACAGCCCAGGAGGGCCGAAGTATCGTCACTGGTCCAGAGACCACCTCCGGAGTCACAGCCCAGGAGGGCCCAAGTATCATCACTGGTCCAGAGACCACCGCCAGAGTCACAGCCCAGGAGGGCCCAAGTATCGTCACTGGTCAAGAAACCACCGCCGGAGTCACAGCCCAGGAGGGGCCCGGATGCCACAGCCCCGCTGGGCAATGATGGAACGTCATGCCACCCACCAATGCTCATTGTAGAGAACGTCATGCCACCCACCAATGCCCATTGGAGAGAACGTCATGCCACACACCAATGCCCAGTGTAGAGATCGTCATTCCACACACCAATGTCCGTATCAGAACCGCCATGGCGAAGCACTGCTCAACAGGGCAAAGACCGCCATGGCAAAGCACCGCTGAACAGTCCAGAACTGCCATGGCAAAGCACCGCTGAACAGGGCAAAGACCGCCATGGCAAAGCACCGCTGAACAGTCCAGAACCGCCATGGCAAAGCACCGCTGAACAGGGCAAAAACCGCCATGGCAAAGCACCGCTGAACAGGGCAAAGACCGCCATGGCAAAGCACCGCTGAACAGGGCATGCACCGTGTAGGAATGAAAAGGCCGCCACATCAGGCATCCTTCTCCCATGTGCAGCTAGGACAGTGACCGGACATGAACTTTCACGGGGAGACTCATCCAGTCTGGGCACCAGTCCCCCCCAGTACCAGTACAGAACTGCATCTACTTGAGAGACTGTGGCTTTGCACTCCCCATGATGGCACAGTGGGCAAGCCACCCACTGTAGAGACTTGGGAGACTGTGGCTTTGCACTCCCCAGGATGGCACAGTGGGCAAGCCACCCACTGTAGAGACTTGAGAGACTGTGGCTTTGCACTCCCCAGGATGGCACAGTGGGCAAGCCACCCACTGTAGAGACTTGAGAGACTGTGGCTTTGCACTCCCCAGGATGGCATAATGGGCAACCCACCCACTGGAGAGACTTGAGAGACTGTGGCTTTGCACTCCCCAGGATACATCAATGGGCATGGAGCCCCGTCGTGGATCTGGCTTCGCATTCATCTGGCTGAGGTGACCCCCTTTCCTTCCCCCTGAGGTGCCTGTAGTGTTTCTATCTGATGCCCCGGCAGTGTTCTCTCCGATTTTGGTCAGGTATAGTTTGTGGGCCTCGCCCATGCATTTTTGGACTGTTGGTGCACGGACATTGTTGTGTACATATCTGCACTACTTCTTGGATTGTATGTGTAAATAAGAGAGATTTTGAGATATATATATATCTGTATATTTTTGTATGACATGTATATTGGCACATTACAATGTTTGACCGAATTTCGCATTGTCTTTTCATTCTTCCGGGGGGATTGTGGGTTGTTACTGTCATTTTTGTGAATGCATTGGTGTGTATGTTGTAATATGCGAGGGTGGGGGTGTTTAGTGGGTGTCCCCCTAACTTTTGCCTCCCTCCTCCCCCGTGTCATAGATGCAGTACTCACCGGTGTCTTCGGCGCCTACGTAGCTGTTGGTCGTAGAGGAGCAGAAAGACAAGGGCAGGTAGGATTTGTAATTCGGCCTCCATGGTGTCCTCCTTCCTCATGGAGTATGTTGAGGTGAGCATTTTCCCATAGCAAAAGATGTTTCTGCCGTGTTTTTATCCACGGTGAATCCGCCCCGGAAAAGGTGGCGGATTGGCGGGTTGTAATAGTGTGGGCGGTACATTGTCTCCCGCCTGTCTGTTGGCGGTGACCGCCGCGCTGCTTGTCTGTACCACCGTGGCGGGCGGTGTGTTAAAGTGGCTGTCTTTGTTGGCGGGTACCGCCAGGGTCATAATTCCCTTTTTTTGTCCGCCGCCCTGTTTGCGGTATTTCCGCAGCTTTAACACCGTCCGCCAGGGTTGTAATGACCACCTATGTTTGTCTTGGGCTTTAGTGTATGGGTACACTCTGCTAGCTGGTTGGTCTTGCAAGGAATCCAGAAAGACATTTTGTCATTGTCACACTCTGTGGGTGCCTTTCCCACGATACCGTTATTAGCCTGAGGACTAAGGATTTGTAGTTGTATAGGAGTGGCTTGTCCTGGTGCAAGATCAGGTCTTGAGCTCAAATTATGTTGTATAAACTGTACAAGTGTCCTGTATAAAGCAGGTGTGTAGTTTAGAACCCAAACCACCTCAGCGAGTATTAGCTTGATGGGGCGAGGAATGCTCGTGTAGCCAGCCAAGACCGGCCACATAGCCCCTTCATTGCTCAGAGGCCCAGATGGACATTTCTGTGCCTATGTGGCAACTTATCAGTAAACCCTTTCTGGTAAGTCAAACTGATTACCAAACCTTGGTAAGCCCTATAATGTGCTAGTGGGTCTACTGCTGTATAGGCAGGAAATTGCTGTGAGGCAGCATCAAGAGGCTTAAACTCTGCCTATTAGTAAAATCTCTCGAACGCATATACCACATGTGTAGTTGTTACAAAAGTAACTACCCACCTTCATCAAGCACACCTCGAGCTTTGAGATCTGCTTCCATGTAATAGGCCCCTATCACAATAGGTGCTGCCATGGTGAACAGTTTCATAGAAATTGGAAATAAAGAATAAGAAAACTCACAGAACAGGAATAACCTTTTAAAAATCAAGCTTGACAAACCTATGGAAATAGGTGGTCTCTTATCCCCAGTAGGAGGTAACAATGATTACTATGGATGTCTTCGTAATGATGTAATAATTCACATGTGTTTGAAAAAACTACTCAGGGCATAACCATAAGATACAAGTCCTACGTTGGGCGCCAAATGTTGTGTAAACTATAACTTTGGTGTAGTTCATCAGGATTTGCTTTCTCACCCATCCAAGATCTGGATATCCAGGAGCACAGCCACGGGTAGGTCCCGTGCTGGGGAACGCCAACTCTAATTGACTATGCTTTCCCCTTGGCTTGTGATTACCTATGGAGCCGGATCCTAGATGTGAGACGGTCGACCCTTGCATTAGACTAGCCTGACATGCAGTTTACTTGTAGTAAGTGACTGAAGTTTAATTAGACTGACAGTTTGTGACACATTGAGGTCTTGAGATTGAATCAATAGGAGAAGTGTTGAGTATAGTTTTTTGGTCCTGACTGAAGTGTCGATGGATCCATATGGACCCTTGAGACACGAAACATGTTGACCCTGTCTTCAGGGGTTTAAGATAGTTCCTTACCCCGTGTCTTCACTTGTATTATGAGAGTGTCTGAGCATTATCTCATTCCCTACTCTCCTTTCTGTGTTTTTATTGCTTTGACCATCACCCTTCTTTGATCATTAAATTGTGGTGTCCTGTTTGGGTTTTGAGCCAATTTTAATTCCGTTTTTCTCTCTTCTACTTTCTGTAGTGCCTGTAGGTGGGCATTGATCTCTCTACTTTTTTTCACCACGGCACAGGGCCACTGAGAAAAGATCTCCGGCAAAGAGCCCTCTTACAAGGGTGCCCGTCAGACATTGCAGCGCCGGTCTGACGTGGAGCTTGCCCGATGATGAAGCATGTCATCCAATTGGATGTGTGAGGGCAGTTGCTTCTAGCATAAAGGTTGCCCTGTGTTGTTCTTCTTTTTTTCTGGGGAACAGTGTTTTTGGTTTTAAATTCCAGCCATGTTCCATGGAAATATATGAATGCAACAGAGCTGTTTTTGCCATAAACTTTAACACCCACACAAAGACTGATGGCAAAAAAGGATGCAACTTATACAAAGTTGACTACTGAGCTTTTAGAAAAATTGCAGTTTTCTGTACCTGAAACACCATCTGCTGTGTGGTTGATCCATCGCCTTATATCGCTGCCAATCTCTACATTCCAGTTTACATCTTGTCTGACACATTCCCAACTAGGCACATATGAAGCTATGGGGGAGAGTTTTGTTCACGAGTCCTGGGTTTTACCTTTCGATTATAAATGTGTGAGTGGGGAAACTGTAGTATTCGTTAGTGGAAATGAATGTGAAACTTCGTTCCGCTATTTATTAATTTGTAAAGAGGTGACACTACATGGTGTGTAATGTTCCCATTGCCAACTTGGCTTATTATTTGGTCTTGGATGACCAAGGTTGTGGTTGAAACTGGGCGTCCCATATGTGGTGGTTGTTTCCAGGGTCGTGACCTGCTCTAATAACATGTTATTTCCACCCACACATATGGTTATGGAAATTACCTTATGGCCTTCCATCTCTATTTTTAATGTTAACTTTGATAAGCTGAGCTGACTGAAAGCCTCATTGTTTCCGAAGGACATTGCATTAACACCTGCCTCAGAAACATTTGATCTTCAAGTTGCAAGGTCTTCTCTGAAATTCAATCGCTATTGTGCACAAACTTGCTGCAGCATTTTGGTAAACTTGTAATTCTTCAAATACCACAGGAGTGGTACACTTTTTTTAAAGTGACTGGATATGGCTTTGTGAGCATGTTCCAGACTGTATTCAGAGTGATACCAGCATGTCTGAACTCTTTGGTTTGCAGTGTTTTTGTAGGTATACTGGTTGCATTATTCCTCGTCGTTGTTATTTTCGTCCTATTTCTGTTACTCCACAATGGATGTTCCACCTTGAGGCCAACTGGTGATGAATCACCACACGTCCTGCTGTGTCTTGAACATATGATACAGTACTTTGGTACTTCAGAGTGTCTTTGATCCAGGAGCTGAAAGTGAACTGGTCGTTGGCCTTTAGACCCACGTGGTTACAATGTGTCTAGCCTGTGCTCAGCTCTGTGTTGTGCCTTTTCAAGTGTGCACTAGACTTGTGTCTAGCTATGCAATTGTCTCAATCTGTGGATATTGATCTGCATGTGCATCTGTTGAGGACCCAACTTCAGTGCTGTCCTATGAGGCTGCCATTGTTGCTGGAAGTGAAGTATGAGCCAATACTTCCAGTCAACATACATGCTTCAGCCCTTGGATTCCTGGGATCTGGCTCTAACATTATGGTTAAACTACCGGCTACCTTGCCTTCAGCATATGCTGACTGGGCTGGATATTACCATGTTTGTTCATTGGAACTTGTTTCTCAGGTCACTGTGGACCTGTCATCTGTGGATGCTGGTTCTATCCTGGAGCCAACTGACACTGGACATGGAAACATTTCGGGAGCCTCCTAGTCTTCTGATGCAGCCCCTTGTTTTTAAGCAGTTTGTTTTTATTAGATTTTATTGGTGGCGTGCTTTTTTAATTGCTATGTTTTTAATATGATTTTCATCTGCTTTTAATATTAAAGTATGTTTACACTTACATTTTATATCTACATTAATTTAACACTAATATTATGCTTTTATTTTAATTTGAGCTAAGTCGCCAACAGCCAAGGAGAGGGTGTGGAGAAGCATGTTATGGCCCATGCAGATTGATACTACATTTTAGCTTGCTATCTTTTTCTGAAGGTGACTTTTTACATGGTTTTACACTTATGCAATAATGTAGTGAGAAGACACTAAACATGCAGCTTATTCCTTGTACGCATTGCTGCCATGCTGGCTGTACACTCTGTGCAATGGTAGGCACCCAGAATGAGATGCCCTTGTATCATGATTGTCAGTTGGAGACAGCTCCAAAGCTACAGACAAATCACTCCATCAGCTCAGCACCTCTGACACAGTGCGATATGAACGGTGCTTTCATTATATAAACTGCCTGTATGCTACATTCGGCAGAGGATCACTTCTGCTGAGATTATCCTGGAACATGCTGCACTGTGACTGAGATGCAGCCCTGTTGACTCTGAACTCTATCCTGCAAAGGATGATAGCCTGCACTACACCAGACTGACTTCCTGTTACATCTCACCCAGGTATGGTTGGGGGGGTACGCTATCTCAATTGATCTGACAAAGGGAACTCCCACTTTGCTCTCCATAATGTTGGTAATGACAAGTAGGAGTGTAACAACGGAATAACGTTATCATGCTTGAATTGGTTATCTTTTTTACCATTTTTATAACGCTGGTCACCATGCTTTGTTTCATCTGCCTAATAATCACAGCTCGTGGGTTGTACACAAGAATATGATTGTTTCAATAAATGTTTGAAAAAGCAATTTTGTATCTTTTTTGTGCCTTACCTTGGGCATGCAAAGTAACAATGAAAGGGTAGATCTGTTTCCAAGATTTCCTTGGCATTCCGAGTAGTCATGTTTGAGGTTGCCAATACCATCTGATACCCTGGTAAGTTTAGGGGTTCCGATGGGGCACTATGAGCTAGCTAGGAATTGTGTCAATATTTCCTGATGGTATAGACAGACTGAGTCCCTATATCCTGAAGTTTTGTTGACCCGATAAACAGTCCTACTTAATCTGTAGGAATTAAGAGGAACAATTCAGGGAGTTGGTGTCAACCTTAGCAACAGTGTGGTGAGACATAATGGAGAATGTGGTTGTATTGGACTGGGAACAGGATTCTAGAGATCCATCAGAGGGATTGGGGGAGATCTGAGAGAGAAAATGATTGCTGATATTTATTTCAAGGGACTTTAAAGCATTGGTCAAAGGCAGATTGAACAAGGACAATAGCTTTATTTTGGAGAGAAGAGAGTCTGTTTTGTCAATGAGGACATTCTGTTAATGGGTGTCAGAACAGTGTTTATATGGCAGGGGGAGTCAGGATAGTAGGGCTGTATGTTACTGATTTTGTGAGACCAGTTAGGATGGAAGAGGGCAATACAGGGAGATTCAACTATATGTGGGAGGACAAGTTACTTTGGTTGGAGTCCGAGTGCTAGATCTGTGCTAGAGTGTCTAAGAGGAGTGAATCTGGTGAAGGAGTCTATAGATGTAGAGGAAGTTCAGGAGCTGCAGATCATTCTATCTGAGAGATAGTGGGATATATTTCTTTAGTTGGAATTGTGAGGGTCTGATCTGCATTAGTGTGTCTTTGTAAAGAAGACATGGTGAAAGTGTTTTGGGAACAAGAGTATGTTCTATCGAGAACATGATAGACAAGATGGTGGAGACTTCGCCAGTATGAGTTTGCTCTGGAGGGAGAATCAGGGAAAGAGATGGGGAAGAGGTGATAGAGGTAGAAGGAGAAAGGGGGGGGGGTTAAAGAGCCTTTGTAGGTAGGGGGAAGAGATATGAGGAGTGCTGGTTGTGAGGGATTGAGAGAGTATTAGAGGAAAAAGGTGGATAAGGTGAAGCAGCGTTGGGTGAGTTTAGTGACAGGAGGCACATATGGAGAGGGTAGTCAGAGTGACTGAAATTTCAAGTAAAAAATGCCTGAGCTTCCTCCCTTGATTGAATCACTATCTTGCCAGGACTGAGATTGACTACTTTCCACTGAAGGGTGTGGAGGGGGGAATAACACATGTTTTCTATGTGGACTTTGTTTAACTTCTACCTCTGCCATTTCTTTGGAGAGAATTTCTTCCTAAAGTGATGGTTGGCGGGGGAAGTATAAGAGGTCTGTTTTAGGCATCCTCTACAACTCTAGTGGAATTGGTCAGGGAACAGTATCACCAGTAGTTCTCTAGTGACTATGTATTTGAAGTTCTCTGAACCTTTCTTCTAGAGATTGTGAGGAAAGTATGAGTTAGGACCAGCTGGAGATAGATTGCCGTAGAGAAAACAGCAGACTGAGCCTCTGTGGAAAGTCTCAGTGGGAGGGAGGTTGTAGCTTGAGAGTCTGTCTTTTGTTTTGAGAAGAACATCAGATGAGTATGTTGAGTGTGGTTACTTAGGCTCTATATGTATTGCAGCCTTCTAAAGGGATCCTTTGTAAGTTTCTTTGTATCACTTGAGCAGGCCTACTGTTTTGAAGTAGGAGGGGTGCAGTCACAAATTTGAGGTTTGTGGGCTGTTCAAAACTCATGCACATAATTTAAGCACATTAAGTTTCATCAAAGAAATTGCAGTGACCAAGGACATTCAAAATTAAAGCACATGGCTATTCATAGTACCAGCACCTAGTTCAACTATGTAGAGGTGCTTTGTAAAAAGGTATACCTCTTGCAGTGTCCATGGATATTATTATTATATATTCAAGTACATGACTGTTCAGGATTTCAGCACATGGAGAATCATCAAAGAAAAGTTGCTCACTTAGAGTCACCATGTATATTTAGAATTCCAGCACATAAGTTCAATTCATCACTTTAATTTAGGCATAACCCATGCTCTGTCAAAATGCGGGGTAAATACTCTTTCTGTTTCTATGGCTATCCTTCTCCAGGAAGCCCAAAGATGTCTTCACACATCCTCAGTTAGCTGGGAAGTTGGTAACCAGGTAAGACGAGCCCAGGGCACCAACCCAGTCAAAGGACAATGCGCCCTGTGTAAGGATGCTCCACTAAGCATGAACCATGATGACACGATCCCCCGGTGCGGAGGGAGACCCTTTCACTGAGGCTCGGCTGGGAGCCAGTCCTCACAAGCCTTGAGAGGGTCTTCCAGTGATGACCGAGTGGTGCACTGTGAGGCATTCTGATACCTCAGTTCCCAAAACAACAACATAATATTGGTTCACATGGCAACTGCATATGCAATCATTCCCCAATTCTATGTAATAGATCCATATATTAGCCATGCTGCCTGGAAGACCCACCCCCTTTTTTATGAGGGAGGTGTGCCAGGCATTTTTTACCAGTGGAGCCACAGATTTTATTAGGAGTGATTTACCAAGAACGAGATGATGTGGAATAAAAGGTGAGAAGAGACAGAAAGGATTAACTAATGCAGCACTGAATGCAAGATGGGCATAGGAAATTGGCACTGGGCTGAGGTTAAAGGATGTCTCAAGGGTGTGTGACAATATGGTGTAGTTGCACTAGCAGGTAACAGCCAGTAATTTCAATGAAGTCCCTAAGCGCTACATCCATTTGGGGGTGAGCATGCTGGAGAGCACGGGGTGGTTACTGCACAGTCAGGCAGAGTGTTACAGGGATCCATGCTGAATGTATGGCTGGGTGCCCTTGCAGCTTAAACCTCACCAGTCTTTCCATTGTCGCTTTCAACCAGAAGGGTGTTCCTCCATGTGCGATAAAACATCAGACAGGGAGAACTGAGGTAGGACTGCAGAGTTCAGCATTGGAAGAAAGTTGTCAAACTTGGTCTTCTTTTTGTGCCTCATTGATGCCATTCATTTGTGGAAGAAAAGGGAGTCAACACGCCTTATGAAATGCCCTTTATAAGATGGTCGTCTATTTTAGGATTCCTGTATTTTCAATCCAAGATAAACTTGTATCTATCCATGTGATGTCAGTCCATATTTGAACTATATGTAAGGAGATATCAAAGAATGATGAAAGCATCAAACATTTTTCCTCTATTTTTTCCCATATGCATCACCAGCTTACTACTATTTTGGCCCTGATTTTTGCTCCTCACTGCTAGAATTCCCTTTGGATCTTCTATTGGGTGTCCGACGTTGGATCTTTTCTCTTCCTTAATGTCAGGGACAGTTTGGTTGGTGTCTTGCTTATCTACTTATGCATTAATCGCCTTCATCAAGCAAGGAAGGCTCTGCGAAGAGACCGCCACGGCGAGTCTGGCGGTCTCCAGACCGCCAGACTCGTAATGAGGGTCTTAGTCATGGGATTTCTTACTCACAACTGGAAGAAAATGATACTGTCTTGTGTCTTCAGAAACTTGCTGCTACCTTAAAAAAGAAAATTGTTCTTCCAGCTGACATTCAGCCTCATGTCTTCACTAATTTAACATGGGATTACATTGATAGACTGGAAGAGACTCTTACTGGTAAGGGGACAACTCATCGAGTCAACCATATAGCTGTGCAGCTCCAATTGTTTGGACCACAACCTTTAAAAGTTCCTCTTCCAAGCACTGAGAAACAAAAGCAAAGAACATTGACCACCACAAATGCTAAAGAATTGTTCATGTATGTTTCTGGTGAACAAATGGGGTTTCAGATGCTGATGACAAGTACCGAAGTCATGCCCGAATGTGTTGCCCAATTGAAGCTTACCCAAAATACGAACATAATCTGGGTTGTTACTTATCTAGGTTGTTACAAAACAAGAAGCGAGCCTCGCACAGATAATACTGAGTTGGATAGGATTTAACATCAGTACTAGAGACCTAGTTAGTGTATCAATGGATTCCATTGGTTACTTGCCCACCGTTAATGCCCCTGCAACTGAGTTGACAACTGTTTCTGAAATTTTGAAACAGTCAGAGCTGATAAGGGAATCAAAGACTTTGGTGAAAAAGATAGTTCTGTATACACCAAAATCTTCGTTTCATCAAATGAATGACTTCAGATAGCACCTATTCTGCGCAAAGAAGGGTGAGATAAACAGTCAACAACTTCCACCTTGCAGGGACTGTCTGAAGAAACACTCTGAATGTGCACATTATCAAGCCGCTATAAGCAAGAAATGTCTTCTGAATGATCCAAAGACACCTCGTCCAATTGGGAGAGGGTGAAGTTGGAAAAACACAAGGGTGCAGAGCAACTGGTGGCAGACTGGATGGAGGGGCAGCCAGCACCTCAGGCTGTGTTAGATCTATTAGCTTGCAACTGCATTAGGAATGCAAACTGCCAACATGTATCTGCTGTCTAAATGACCTCAAGTGCTCTTACGTGCACCTTTCCCGCCTATGAAAATCAAACAGATGCAGAGAATGAGGACACCTATTCAGGGACAAGAACAGAGAAGGAAGGTATAATTACATCCTATCCTTGCTGGACTTTTCTAACAAACTCAGGCCGCAAATCTACTTCAGCAAAGAAAATGTCATATGTTAAATGCTCCCAGAAATGCTCCCAGAAAATGCTCCCAGAATGCTCCCAGAAAATTACTTAAATAGAACGCAATATGTTGCCCTGAATTTGGATGTCCAAATCCTTAAGTCTGTCAGGAAGGAGGCTTACCCGCTAATCTGGCGTTTCTATTTAAATAGATTTACTAGTTGCTCTCAAAACCAGAAACTCTAGAAGAGTCTTGCAAACTACCGTGACCTCTACTGTTCTGTCTAGCAGTTTAGAAACAAACAAAATGGTCCCTGCAGGGGAAGTGTCAGTCTTGACTTCCACAATAAAAATTCCCCCACAAAAGTACATCAAAACTACTTGTATAAATAAATTTTCCCTTCAATTCCTTAGCTATTTAAACATTTTCATTAATGTTTTTGAGGTATGTATAAATCCTTTCTTATTAGCAAAAATACACATTAAGAACAGATTTCACTGATATTGTCCAAGATAAATACAACAATCCTAAACTGAGGTGCTCTTATAAAAAGTGACGGCGCAGTGAAAAAGTAAATAGGTGAAAAAGTGCATCCGTGAATATTTACAAATATATACACATAGGACTGTGGCTGATAACTCATTCAGTATTCACAATTATACAGCATCCATAATTTGAATGTCTTAAATTGACAACTTTTTAAGTACAGTCCTAAGGTAAATATTGTTGAAGTTTTGACCCGAAGGGTAAATTAATTGCCAACGGGGTCATGTTCAGGACCAAAGAAATACAATAGGAAGCACCCACAGGGTAAATTAATTGCCAGCGGGTCATATTCAGGACCAAAGAAATACAATAGCAAGTACCCACAACACGTTACAAAGATCAATCTCCTCAGAATACTAGTAAGTAGCAACCATCAATATATATCCTAATGCCGAGAACAGCTCGAACTGAATCCAGCAACGGGCAACAACTCCTGCAGCAGACCACAAAAAAAGGCCAGGACATATCTTAACCAGACCAACAAAGCGCCGATCTCATGAGAAGACAGGACGTAAATGTGTCAATGCCCACGTCTTGTTCTGAAGGAGCATCTTAATATGTGTGGCTTCTCTAGATGAAATACCTGCCACCTTCTTTTTAAACTGGGGTTTTTGTTGTGGAAGTTTCTCTTCTTTTTTTATGATGATGTCAGATGAACATTGTGAGTCCGTTTTCGGTTTCACTACTCTTCATGCCTGCGTTTGGGTCGTCCTTCTCTCTCTGATTGCCGAGTCCTGAAAGGAACGAGAAGGACATGTATCACTGTCCTGATAACTATCAGGCTGTTTAAGTGTATCATGGTTACATACATTAGAACGTTTTTCATTGGGTTCCGGTTGCGGAGGTCCATCCTGTGTTTTTGTTTTATCCTTATTTTTTTGTTTGTCCCAGCATTTTTTAGAAGACTCAGGTGCCTACTTGATATTATCAGTTTCAGATTTGCCTTGAAGCGGAGGTTTATGAGGCCTGGCTCCCAAATTATCTTGACCTATAGATGTATAGGTGTCAGCAATAATTTTTGGTAATTTGCACTCCACAGCAGGAACCTGACAGAGGCATTGGCATACTGCAAGTGCTGCTGCCTCCTCTTTAATAATACTTTAAATAATTGAGGAAACTGTGGCAAAGTTGACAATTACTGTATCCCCAAATCCAGGGCAAGAGCTGCCCCATATTCATTTTAAATCTGCCTTAGCACTTCAGGCAAAACAGCAAGAGGCGGTGTACTGTATATTATGGAATATATGGCAGCAAAGACAGTTGGCACAGTCTTTTGTGGGGGAACCATACCAAGTGGTAGACACATTGGAAGAATTCTATGTTTTTCTTAGGGTCCCATATGGGGAAAAACTGCTTCGAGCTGGTTTGTTTGTTGTACAATCCAAAAAGCGATTTCCTACCACCGGGTGGAAACCCTACACATAATTGTGTTAATAGTGAAATGACTAATTGCAAGCACATCTAACTGTGGCTGCACAGCTTGAACACCCTTGCTGGGGCAGTTGTTATTGTACGCATAGCAAACTGCGCTAAACCTCTACATCAGTGGTTCCTAACCTTTTGACTCCTGAGGACCCCATTGCATCATTACTGGAAGCCGGGGACCCCCAAGCAACTTGTACATTTTAAATTTCAATCATTAAAACAGTCATGCGCAATAAATAGTGCACACCAAACAAATACTCAAATTACTAAAGATATAATTCTTTTATACTGAAAAAATATGCAAAAATCGAAACAATTTATTGGGAGGGTTGGCACTGCATCTCGGCGACTAACTTTTCAATGTTTAGTTTTATATAGGAAAGGTGGCTCCTCAGGTCGGATTCTAACTTTCCGGGGCGATTTCTGTTATTATTTTGTAGGTACGTAAGATCTGAGAAAGCTTTTTTACATAAATATATGTGGTGGGGAAAGGAAATAAACCATAAGGGCCTCTCATCTCTCCCTAGCCTCTTTGTCATATGTAATTCATTTGTTTTAAAGCACCTCTCATACCGCTGTAGGGTGTCAGAGCACTTTACAGGGGCTATAAGGTACAGGATTCACATATTACTGGTAGGTATTTTCTAAGAGTGCTTGGTCTGGAGAAGCACAAACTCAGGATTCGTAACACAACACAGTTGTTAGCATTGTCTTTAATAATAAGAATGTATTTCTACACAAGCAAACCTTTTTTACCAGCATAAGGAAAATGAAAGACTAGGAAAAAACAACTTTCTAATTTGTGCCACGCATTATGCATGCAGCTCTTTAATGGCAGTTCATAGCTTGCTGTGCTAGATTACAATTATGAACTGCACAGTAACAAAAGAATCTCTGTGACAAAAGCAGTAACCCACTGTGCCACCCACAGAAAATACTGTTCTTTACATGATACACGTCCTTTGCAGCAGGCATATTAACCACTTGCGCTACCTCTGAGTCAAAACTGCCACTGCCCAAAACTCTCATTCTTCTCCAGCAGGTACATTAATCACTAGAGTTAACATGTGAGCTTTGGAGTGCTTTTAAAGCTCCTGAACAAAGGAAGTAACAAATATAAAGACACACACACATGTGTATGTCAGAGGCCCCAGCTGCAGAAGTGCCTTCCTCCCAGCCCAGGCCTGTGGACCCCCTGGGAATGTGTCACTGACCCCTGGGGGTCCGCGGGTCACAGGTTGGGAACCACTGCTCTACATAAGTTTAACCAGACCTGTGTACAAGGTACAGAATTCATCAGCATTTAATGGTGCTAAGTTAGGGTATGGTGTGTAGCCGGCTAGAACTGGCCAGGTGGACCGGTCATTGCTTAGGGGACCCAATCTTGTATTCTGAAGTGGATGTGGGAAGGCCCATCATGATGTTTCTGAAAAGCTAATGCTATTTCTAATTGATAAGGCCTGTACACCTATTATGTAATGCAGCCTCTGTGTATATATGAAATGTTTGTGTTGTGGCATCTGCTGCAGGAGAATTGATGCAACAATAAAAAACTACTTTTCATTTACATGCTTGGTGTGCCTCTACAATGAATGTAACCTCTCCACCCATGAGAAGTAGTCC
Organism: Pleurodeles waltl; assembly: GCF_031143425.1. Classification (NCBI taxonomy): domain Eukaryota; kingdom Metazoa; phylum Chordata; class Amphibia; order Caudata; family Salamandridae; genus Pleurodeles; species Pleurodeles waltl. The sequence goes on along the minus strand of NC_090442.1, from coordinate 598,944,644 downwards.
CTATGCCAATATATGTGCTGTAACAGCATGTCTACAATTAACGGGAGCATTAATTGCATTTGCCATTTTAGTGAATGGCATTCAGAGAGGAAAATACTATAGCGGGGTAATCCTTTTAGAGGTTCAAGCTTGAATAGCTTTCAGGCTAAAATAGGGGTTTCCCATTAGGCCCAGGAGGATTAATCCCTCACACCATGGATGTCTCAGTAATGTTGGGGGAAAACTGGAATAAAGAGAGGCAAGACTTCCCTGGTAAGGCAAAAGTAGGTTTAATCACAATGGCCGGGAGACCAGTCACCTCCGTAGAGCTGAAAAGCTGATATCAAAAGACTGCTTGCAAGCAGCCCTTTATATAGTCACAAAAATGCTGACTTCACACATATTTTAAAAACCAATAGCAGGTCACAGAATAAAAAGTTAATACTATACTTTCACATAAACACCACATCACCTGCGTCTTTACACTTGTGACCTCTTCTAAGTTTCCCCTTATCATAATCCTAACAGAGCTTTGATAAAACATTAACATTCCTTCCCTGAGTGTGTGCTTATCGCTCTGTTTCCAAGACTTCTTATCTGTCTCTGTATATTCTTCACCAAAGTTACCTTTGACCAATATTTTCTAAGTCACGCCTCTATTGACAATAAGTGTTCTGCTTTCTGGTGAACTCTCACCTAAGTGTGTCCTTGCAGCTCGGGCCTGTACTGCTCTTTAACTAAATATAGTTCTATAACGTTCTCTACTGATGTCTGTGGTGGTGAGATATCCTCTCATTTTGTTCTTTCCTTTAACAGTAGAGGGGTGAAAAATTGACCTTGGGCACACGTAAGAACTACTCAGGAAAACCATTAAATGGGTATTGACCTAGAATGTTGGTGGTGCCATGTTACACATTCCAACTTAATCAGTACAAACTGTATATCAGGTTAACATAAACTTCAGGATATAAGGACTCAGACTGTCTGTACCATCAGAAAATGTTGACACAATTCCTAGATAGCTCATGGTGCCCCATCTGAAACCCTAACCTTACCAGGGTACTAGATGGTATTGGCAACCTCAAACAAGGGAAGGGATCTATCCTCAACCTCATCATCAGTAAAAAGGACCTCATTGTATGCCTGTCCCTGATACCTGTAGGCTGTTCTGACTACTTCCTTTTGCCTTTCTCCCCACTCTGCACCAAAACTTCCACATTTTGACAAACCTAGAACTTCAATAGTGTCGACCCATTCCCTACTAAGTTTCAAAATAACTTCAAAGCCTATGTCCTCAAACAACACATAGCGACATTACCCCATTACCCAACACACTATTGAAGTTCTAGGTTTGTCTAAATGTGGATGTTTTGGTGCAGAGTTGCCATAATGATAGAAGTTGCAAAAGAACTTGCGCCACTTAAATGCAAAACACTGAACAACAACAACACTACTGCTAGAAGTGACTAGAAAAACCCCAGAACCATAGTACGCACCTAGGAACAAACCCTATCAAAACAAACACTGCAAAAACTTTGACTCATGCCTAAACCATACAAGCATACCGTTTGTAAGGCAAAAGTTGCATTTTTCAAAAGAGAAATCAGTATGGCCAAAAATCAATCCAGAAAGCTCCTCAACACTGTCAAGAAGTCCACCAACCACCTGACCTCTCTCCATCTCAAGAAAGTTGTGAACATTTCTTCAATTTATTCATAGATAGTGTGCAGTATTAGGGAAAGATGCGGAAGACATTGTAACGCGAAGGGTTAATTAGCTTGAGCAGTGTAGATGAGCTTAATGCCTGTTGAAACCCCCTCCCAAACATCGTGGAAAAGTTCATGATATTATTTTCACGCTTGTTTGTGTAGAAGACTCCGTCTCAACCTTGAGAACGAGAACAGGGAGAAGATGGAATGAAAACAAAGGCTGGAGCAGAGCAGAGCAGCCAAGTACTGATAACATTAGCTAGAAAATGCCAGAATGAGATAGAATCCAAGCTTCGAGTTATTTAAGCACTGAACTGTGGGTGAAGGATTTGGAAGCTCGCAGATGGAATTGTGGAAGCTGCCATGGCCCAGCGCTGCCTCCCTGTTTGCTCGTGGTGCTTGAGGGGGAGAGAGGTCCAAGCAGGCAGTAGAGGGCTCCCCAGCATGTTGTGGATTAAGTTAAGTTTCCACACAAGGATAAAATACCTTTGTTTCTCTGCTCTATTATTATGACTGATTATTTATGCCAGCACTGTGTTTATAACCTGGAGTATTCAGCTTGTTTATATTTTGCTTTCTAAACCCATTAGTGTGAACTGCTTCAATAACTGAAACATGCATTTTGGTGTGCAGTAAATCAAAGCTTAAATGAAGTATTCAGTTTGTTTATATTTTGCCTCCTGAACATCGTAGTGAGAGCCTGCTGCAGTAATTGAAACATGCATTTTGGTGTGCAGTAAATCAAAGCTTATCTGAAGTATTCAACTTATTTATATTCTGCTTCCTAAATATCATAGTGCAATGCATTTTAGTATACAGTAAATTAAAACTTATATCTGTCAATGAATTGCTTATATATATAAATAGATGCTTTTCATTGCTATTCTTATTCTACTATTGTTAATGTGCTAAATGCCTACATTTTACCTGCAATTCTAGTAAAGCTAAGTTGTATTTATAATTGGCGTGTGGTCCTTCATTGAGCGTCCTTATTGACTTATACCGAACAGGTGTCAACCAGACACCTGGATAAGACAGATAGGATAAACAAAATTGAGCTATGTATCCGAAAAGATTGTCCCATTCTTCCATCGGATACACTATCCATTATTGCTGTCTTTTGAGCTGTTTACTGAACCTGCAGTAATAAACACTTGTGTCTATCAGGCCATCCTTTCACTTTGCTGAACACTGACTCCATTCCAAATAATGCGGTCAAGAATATAGTTTCAGCTCTCATTGCCTACTTCATCTAATTATCCAACTCTGCAAAATATGTTTTTGTTGGTTTGGTGTAAATTTGTTCTGTAGTATCTGACATATTAGCATTTAACAAAAGATTCTGGATGTGTTTTAAAGGTGTTCATGCTTTTCGATACTTATCAGTTGAAAAACCATTTGTTGATTTGCTTATAACTTTGGTAGAATTTGATGAGTGTGCATGAAACCTGGCAGACACCTAGTATGATGAGATTACTCTCCATGTGTTCAAATTTGTACAGATCCATCTCTGGGGGAAACTCAAAGGGGAAGGCCAAAAATGTATTTGTTTATAAATTTTGCAGTGTGTGCTGAATCTGCACAAAATTCGACTGGAGCTTAAAAGGATTAGACTGTTCTTACCATGACAAGTTTTGTGGCAGTACATGCAGGAGTGACAAAGTTAAACTGGATGGGCAATAACATTTTCATTTACTTATATCGATGGTGCTGTTTGATGAATATGGATCATTCCTGTCAAGCAAGCTGCAAAATACACATAATGCAGCTAATTCAGGTTATTTGCAGATCCAATGGAGCAGGATAGACAAGGTTTTTTTAAAAAAAAAAACATGTTTGACTTGCTAATAACTTTGGCACCCTTTGATGAATCTTCATGAAATTAGGCAGTGACTTAGCATGTTTAGCCTAGTCTTGTGTCTCAATTTCATGCAGGTCCATGAAATTAAGGAAGATTTCAAAGGGGTGGGTCAAAGAAGGGTTCAGCTGATACATGTATCATCATCAAAAGAATCAATGAACAAATAGCCAGATGTTTAGTAGATTTAGCATTCTATTGGTTATGTCAAGTTTTGAACAGATCCATGGGAGGTGCAATAAAAGATTCATTTACTGATAACTTTGGCAATTAATCTACATTAAGTTTGGCAACTAGGAAATTAAGCCCAGAGCAAGACCAGGAAGGCCATGCGACCAAACGCTGATGTGCACAGTGACATTGAAGTATATAAAAAAATGTGATGGATTGAATGCTTGAAACAATCGCAGTCCATAATTATTTTGCACACTATGCCACCTCAGTTTGGACCCAGCATAAGCAAATCAGTCTTGACCCTGCTCTAGTGAGAACAGTACAGCCCGAACTGCTGGGCAGGTCGTCCCTGAGCCAGAACACAAGCAACCAAAGACTGTTTTTTCCCTTATTAGGGCTCATTAGTCAGGTATAGCTTAATTCCAATGGCATAGTGTGCACAGGACCCATGTGGGGGAATGCCTGCCCTACCTAGGGCATCATACTGAAGTATACAAAAAAAGTGGTGGGTGGAATGTTTTAATTGATCTCAGCTACTGGTAATTATTCAGGCCACATCCCAGCCCATTGTTATTTTGCTTACCATGACACCTCAGTTTAGATCCAGCCATATAAAAATCAATCAGTCTTGATCCTGGTCCAATGGGAACAGTCCAGTCCGAACTAAACCAAAACACAAGCAACCCAAGACTGGCTTCTCCATTTTTAGGGCTTAACAGTCGGGTCTTGCTTGGTTCCAGTGGCACAGTATGCATGGGACCCATATTTGGGAACACCTGTTTCTTCTAAAGCACTACACTGAAGTCTCCAAAAAAAAAAAGTGATGGATGGACTACTTGAATTAATCTCAGCCACTGGTAATTATTCAGAGTCTCATCGCAGTCTATTGTTATTTTGCACATTATGCCACCATAGTTTGGACCCAGCCATCTTCAAATAAGACTTGGCCCTGCTCCAATGGGAACAGTCCAGCTCAAAATGCCAGGCCAGGTCATTCCTGAACCGTAACACAACAGGCAGCCCAAGACCAGGTTCACTCCTATTAGGGCCCATCAGTCAGGTATAGCTTTGTTGTACTGGCAAGTGTGCACAGTACCCACACATTTACCAGCTTGAGTAACAGCACCTGGATTGGTTAGGGGAATTGGCTGGAGCCCATGGGGTCTGGAGGAGACAGAAGCAGAACGGGGACCGGAGCAAGGACAACATCAGACATCAAGCAGTTTATTTATGGTCACCACTCGCCTGGCATGCATGCAACCACCCACCCACCACCTATTTGCCTGCCTAGCCACTCTTCCTTGTTGCCAGCTGCTACTGAGATATATATATATATATATATATATATATATACACACACACACACACCTATATATTCATTCAAGATACAAATATGTGGGGTTAAGAATGATACATATATGCTTATCAATATACCTAACCCTCACAATATGTATGATGTCAATATTTCTTGATACAATATTTCGGCACAATATTTAGGACTTGAGATTCTGTTTTTCACAGCCATGCATAGAACTTTCCCTTACAAAAGCAACACATACATAGAGCCAAGAAAATCATACACAGAACAAATAGAAAAGTATTTCCTTATCTGCAGTCCTGTGAGTCCAAGTCTCTAGTTAAACTCGTTAATCTCCAGAACAGTAAGGGTAAATTATCGTAAACACCATATTTTCATAATATAAGAAACTCAATGAGGGAAAAGAAAGATAACATCACACACCTAAAAAGAAAACAACGAAGTTGAACAGCCACGTCAATTTGCAACTCTTGTTTTGAAAATACGACAGAAATGCACGCGAAAAATACTACACCGTGCCGCCCTCAAACGAAAACAGTAACACATTTAAAGCTGGCGGCACTGCACAGACTTGTTTAATATCTCGGCACAGGGGCGCCTGAGGAGTACTGCACCTGCTGTGGCCGCACCCTGGGTACAATAACCAGCAACAACCTAAGGGGCAGGAACGAGGCCATACTGCAAGAGTATTTTTATGGGTTTATCCACAACCAACATGGCGGTGCCGCCCACGCGTTTTAGGCAGGTACTCCATGCCTGGGCCCCGCCCCGGGAGGTACTGACAGGTTCGGCCTCTCAGGGTTGTGGCGGCGGTACCGCCCAGCCTGTACCAGAGAGCGGTGCCCTGAGCTTGCCCAATGGCTCCGCCCAGGGGAGGGATGGGCAATGTCCTCCTTGCAGTCACGCGGAGCACCGCCCCCTGGGTGACTCGGTGTGTGAGCTGTCTGTGGTGCTCAGAGAGGCACTGTCAAGCAGCTGCCGTCCTCGCTGGGCTCCGGCTGTCTTGGCACCCGCCGGCTGTTTGTTACTGCTCCGTTAGGACGTTGCCATCGCCCCGGTCCCCCGGTATGTCTCTGTCCGCTCCCGTGCTCCTGGCACGCCGGGCGAGAGCTCTTGGCTCGGCGGTGCTGGCAAGGGCTGCCCACGCTGGTTCCTCCAACCCCTGCCCCTTCGGCTGCCCTCCGCCTCTCCATGCGGAGGACAGGGCTCCCTACTGCACCTCTGGCCAGCGGGACACGAAGAGCTACATGTGGGCGCACTACAAAGAGGCTAAGAAAGTGACTGACGGTGAGTACGGACGGGGGCAGGCAAGGCGACTGTGCGAATATAAATGGAATAATAGAGACCGTTTCTCACACTGGAAGGGTGCAGTGTTCAGGGTGTAACTTGGCACGCGGTCTACCTGCCACTAAAGCCATCGTTTCCCCCTCAATGTTGTTCCTTCACCGGAGGCTAAGGGATGCATGGTTTACAGATCAGTGCATGAGTGGGAAGCGCTATGCTAAGGGAGACTGAGTCGGTGAGGAGGCGAGTCAGCTGATGTTGAAATAGACAGTTTTGGAAACGGGGTTATAAAGAACTGAAGAATTGGAACAAACCACAGGAAGGTGAATACAACTCTTGCAGGAGCTCGTAGTGTTTGGAGTTGGTGGGAGCATGGTGAGGTAGGTGAGAACTGACACACTAGAAGCAGAGCGCCGGGGCAACACAAGACACCTAGGGTGTGAAAAGAAACCATTTCTGTGTATGAGGGGGCGGGGGATCGAAGGGGTTCGTGTGGGGCAGAGCCCTGCTGCTGGGCAGTGGGCTGTGTTGTTACTGATACCGAACACTGCCATATTAATGGCATGATGGGAGAGCTGTCCTTCTGTCCACCGAAAGGTGGAGATTTGCAACTCTTATTACAAGTGAGTGGGGAGTGTTGTGACTGTCGACGTCCACTCTGAAGTTTGCTGGTTCAGAGACGAAGATGAGGTAGTTTAATTAAGGACTAGATGGTTAATTGTGAGGTGACCATCCCGCAATCTTAAAGTAAAAAGCGCGAAGATAACAGTATCCTTGCGCAACCGTTCAACCCCATATGTAACCTTCCGTCATTGTGTGACAGCAGGTTGGTTGCTTGGTATTTGGACACTGCTGAAAATTAGTCACTGGATCCAAGAACGTTTAACTGGACCTGAAGAGGAAGCAAGGGCTAGACCGGTTTTAGATAAATGTGAACATTTTAAATATTAAATAACATGCAGAGGTGGCTCCAGCACCATTAAAAGGCATGGCAGCTGCCTTAGAGTAAAATACTAATGTTGCCAGTGTGATTAGTTAGGCTTTTTTATTTTTGCAGTTGTAAGTAGCAGTTACTCGGCCTAAAGACACTGGAGTGCTTTACCTGAGCATCCGCTCCATTACAGAATGTCAGATTCTTTTTTTGGTGATGGAGAGATTAAGTGATTTGCCCAGATTCACTGGATGTTAAGTGGACACTGGGGTTCGGACCTGGTTCCCGAGTTCTAAAGTCTGCAGCTCTGGCCATAGCACCACGTCTTCTCACCAAGGAAGTTTGATATGGCAACTTCTTTCATTGTGTTTCTAATGTGTCACATAAGTAAAGTTTAAAGAGTCTGTTCTGGGTCAGACTGTTACAAAAAATACGTCCAAGCATCAAAATACGTCCAGGCATTTTTGCAAATTTGTGCAGTTTTGAACTTGTAAAGACACGCTGCATAAATGTTTTGCAAGGTATGGATGACTACAAGGATTTGAGCTTGCTGGAGGCAATGTTTGGTTCTGACCTCCTTTCATTGCAAGTGTAATTGTGCCTTTTCTCACTTATCCATTGTTTATCACTTATCACCGAGCCTTGTTTACCATTTTTCCACTTCCCATCTCCCCAGCGCCCCACCCAGGACCTACTAGCAAAACCCCATTGAGCAGATCCTTCCCCCTCACCCCTGACGTTGCCTTCATCACTGAAACGTGGCACAATCCCTCCTTGAACCCCAACATCGCCACAGCTACTCCTGTCAGCTACAAGATGATACATTGAGACCAACCAACACAGGAGAGGCATTGCCATCATCTTCAATGAAACCATCCGATGTACAATGATCCAGCGCGCCTCATGGAACACCTCCACTTTCGCCTACATACCAACACCAAGACCACAATAAGACGGACCCTCGCCTACAGACCCCAACCAGCTTTCTGCAACACCTTCTCCAACCTCATTGCCACCTAGGAATCAACTCCCACCACTACATCCTACTTGGCAATCTCAATTTATACATCGACGACTCCAACTCCATCACCCTCCTGAAAAATCTAAGGAACATTGGACTCACCCAACTGGTTACCGAATACACGCACAAAGCCAGACACACACTCTACTCCATTTTCACCTCCAGCGACAGAATCTCTTTCATCCACGTCACAGAACTCACCTGGACGGACCACGCTGTTGTTCACTTCGCCATCTGATGCCTAACATAGCATCGCCAAGCACCTCAGCTCCTCCCTCTGCAGCTGAGGCAAGGTAACCGAGACTCAGTGGACATAGGCCCTCAGCACCACACTACCTGAAACAGCAGCAGACACGAACCAGGCTGTCAAGAACTTCTCCGCCTGGATCACCAAATGTGCTGACAAAGTAATTCTGCAGAAACCGACAAAAGCCAACAAAACCTCAAAACAAGCCAGCTGGGATACCCAGAGCTCAGAACCACCAAAGGCAACTACTACCACCTTGAGAAGCGATGTCACCTCACCAAGAACCCCTCCAGCAGAGTGCTCACAAAGCAGCCCTCTACAACTATCACCTATGCATTAAGGAAGCCAAGAGAGCAGCAACCACCACCCACATTGACACTGCGGCCAACCACACAAAGGAACTCTTCAAAATAGTCAAGGAATTGTCCAACGCGACGGACATAGAGAACACTGTTATTCCCTTCCCAAGAACTCTGTGACACTCTCTTGGATTACTCTCATCCTCAACAACCTCAACCAACCAGCGAACACCATCCAAACAATTTCCATCTGGTCTCCACTCACCACTCAAACCACCTCAGCTACCATGTTGTCTATCTTCTCTGGATCACCCACCGACCCCTGCCCACCCCCAGTCTCTTCAACCTCAGAACTAACCCAGTGAGCGCAGAACTCACCAGTAACTTCAACACCTCAATCTCCACAGCTACTTCCCTGGACAGATGGGGACATGCAGAGCCCAGACCCCTGCTAATGTAACCCTTTGCTGACCCCAGCGACCTCTTCAGTTATCAACCAATCTCCCTGCTCTCCTTTTAATCAAGGTACTCGAGAAAGCAATCAACCAGCAGTTCACTGAATACCTGGAACTAAAACACCTACTTGAGACCTCACAATCAGGATTTTGTGTCCACCACAGCACTGAGTCCTCGTTGATCGCTGCTGCAGGTGACATCAGTGATTTGGTCCAGGTGAGACAGCAGGTGTTTGCGTTGCTGCTTAGTAATGTTGGTTTAGATCACTTGGATTTTTCTCAACAAAATGTTTGGAGCCATCAGTGAACTGCTCGGTGCTAGATTGAGGACACTGTAGGCAGCTGCATTCTGGTGCCTTCTAAATAGGGTACCAGATCGCAACAAATGGCTGCGGTAATTAACTTGTTACTAGGTCACAGGGAGCACCCAAATAGACATGTTTCATTTTGCCTGGGGCTGAAAAAATCCTTGATGTAGGAGCCAAGTGTTTTGGGGGCTTGGGGGTACTTGAGGGCGACTCTTAGGATAGCGGTGGTGGTGCTGAGGAACGGTGCTATCCTTTGCAGAGTCGCATCAAATAACAGAGCTCCACCACACTGCCTTTGCCCCACTTCATACTCCCTTTGCCCCATCCAAAGTGGTATTTCCCCATACTATGCCCTTGTCCCCTCACTGACCTTGCCTCATGACACTACCCTGGTCCCTTCACCAATCCACACTCTCAGCCATCCATGCATTCACGCGCCCATGCTTCCACAGACTTACTCACCCATGCCTTCACTTACTCACCGACTCATCCATCTACTCAACCAGGCTATTGAGTCATTCACCCTCTCAAACACACTTATTTTCCACTCTTTTTAGAAGATGATAGTTTAGGATTCCGGATGCGATACTAAAATGTTGCAAAGGATCCACTGTGACTGTGGCTTTCAGTTCCTGGGACTGTTAGGTTGACTTACTGATTTCAGCTCAACATTTAATCAGATGGTCTGGCCAGTTCTTTGGCGGAAGCCGTATACTAGCCTGTAGTTTATTCATTACTTTATCTGGGTTGCATAGGGCTGCACCCTGCTACGCGGAGGAAGAACAGGTTTACAAAGAATGTCTGCTGGCCGATTTGCACCCTGGCACTGTCTTTAGCTTTTTTTACCATTCACGTTGCCAAGGTGCACACCATTATCGGTGAAACCATTCCAACCTCGTTTTAATTGATTATATTTTTCTATAAAATTATTTTTTAAAGTGTCCTGTGCTTATGTTACCACATTCAAAGAAATCATTGATATGCATATTCAGATTGTTTTGCTTTCTATAAATTATCCTGATCCGTGCTTGATATTTTATTTCTTCTCGTAAAAATGTTGCTCAGACTAAACAAATCGTTAAATTAGATGTGTTTTCTGTTGGTCATCTTTACAGTCCCTATGCATTTCGGGGTGTTTAATATCCCCCTTTCAGGCGCAGAGCGATCACAGTCGGAGGCTCCGAGTTTATCTGAAAACAAAACAAACGCAGAAACAATGAATCATTAGAATCCAACGCTGAAGAAAAGAGCTGCGCAGGCGGACATGTTTTTTTTTAAGCACAGAATGTTCGAACGTAGGAAGGTTCTGCATTCAAAACTGGAACTATTCCGCCACTAAGGAAGTGCCTCACGTCTCACACGACACAGTTAGAAGTGATTTAGATTATATGGCCGCAACTGGCACTCTGTGCACACCAAGTGTTATAAAATACGTAATTCTCAGGTCACAACACTTAGTTACTGTGCATAGCAACATGTGAGCTATCTCGTACATGGCTGCCAAACATAATCTTCATCCTAGTTCCGACATCTGGGGTGAGCATTGCCAAATGCACTTCAGTTTAACTGCTGTCCAAATGTGATGTGTAATGGTGCTGGTGATGTATACAAAGCTATATCTGGAAAGTCACACGGAAGTTATCAATTTAAAACTAAACCAGTGTCAGGGGCTTTTCCAGGAATGATCATTTTAATGCATTTTGTTCCCAGTAGCTCGAATGACATTCTTAGCTCAGAAACAGAATTTTCACTTCAACATACTGTAATGGGTTATTTCGCTGATTGATTTGCATTTTAATTAATGATGTAAAGTAGGTGTAAATGTATAAAATAGTTGTGCTTATTGTAAGATGTTTTACAGTAGTTATGTATCTATGATGCATTGCAATACATGTTTAGGGTATGCAAAATTATAATTTCGCCAGTGTAATTTGGGGGAAGGGGATCCTTATTATTGTTCATGAAACTTCAAAGTTCTAAAATTTCAGTAACTTCTTTACCCGAGAAAAATCTTCATTAAAAAATTAAATTTATGGAGTTTTTCTCCTGCAACATATGGTTTTGCATACCTTTCCTTAAACATTATAAACAAATTTGCATAATTCATGACATCTGCATGACCCTCATGCAACATTTGAGATTCCTCATATATTGCAGTTTTGTTTAACCTTTTTTGGGAAAGACTTCTAGTTGGTCAAGGTTTACTGTGCTAAACAATTAAAATCCTGTCCTGCTTCGTTGTCACAGTGATGCTTATTGCTATCAAGCCAATGCCGAGTTTACCGAAAAACATGTTTTTCCCTTTGAAACCAACTAAAGTGAAATTAGTAGCCTTCTCTTTAGTTCTGAATACCTTCCTTATTCACCTGCAAAGTTTGTAACTTTACATTGAAATAGATGCTTCATCACAGGAAGCTTAGGTTTTTAAAGTCACAATTTGAGTTTAGTTTATTTCGAATATTAATTTCTTAAACTTGGTTTAAAATATTTGTGAACATTTACCAGGATTCAGTGGGGACTTTGCAGAAGCAAGCCTGTCAGGCTGCCTGGCACAAACTTTGGGTTTGAATCTCCTGTATGCAGGCTTGAAAAGCATAAAATGGGTGCTTGCGTCAGTATTGCAGCCCTTAGTTAAGGTTTGTTAACCCTTACTCACTTCTCTGTCACAGCTCCCCATGTCATTCACAGGTTTGAACATCGTTTTTCTGTCAATATGGATGTGAATGGTTGTGGGAGGTTGACTTTTGCACTACAGCTGGACTGGGCCGTGACAACATAATTTGATATAGGCTTATAGCCAACTGTAGCTGGCTTTACCGGCCACTTATAGCCCACTCCAGCGTTAAAGGCCCAAGCCTAAGGCGAGTGCCTTCAACAAGGGAGCAGGACTTTAATGGCTGGTATAGCCCAGCTACAAAAGGCTATAAGGTTGTTAGAACATTATGCCACTAGAGGGCAGAATGTTCTAATTAATAAAACCAAGGCCTCATGGAGCCCTAGGGGAATGAAATCCCCTGCGGCTCCATGAGGCCTTTGTTCACAGCTGTTGCAGTGTGAAAAAAAATTGGTATGTTGGAGCTCGGGGCTTCTTCCACCCGTTAGAAGCCTGGAGCACTCCATTGTCTTCAGTGGAGCTCCCAGCATTCCAGTGTTCTAACATTACCTATGTTTGGGAATCCTGAAGGCAAGGTCTGAGTCTTACTGTTAAGTGGACTACCCACTGAGTCTGAGGCAAATAGTCTTTTGATTTGTTACTATCCCTGACAGACTTCAAGAAGGAAGGTTATTGCAGGAGCACAATTGGCCTAAGGCCATGGTCACAAGTGAATTAGCCCTTTCTGCAATATTTTAAGGACTACCGTAGCTTGCAGCTTCAAAGCTGTTCTATGAAGGATGCTCCTGCTAACGCGTCCTTTTATATCAATTTATAACCATTAGGACTCGTTTTAGGCCAATTAATCTTTTGACCCAGTGGTGAGACACCGTAGGACGAGATAACTGATCAATATGTCAAGCAATATATCAATGATGTCACCAATATTTATCACCAGAATACACTTTACTTTGGATAAAGACATTGATCAAACTGTCCACGCAACCATGACCTTTCAGCCCTGAATAACCACACCTTTTGATAGAATTTTATGAATTTTATTTCCTATTGATTACAATCTACTAGCAGAAGTGTCAATCTCAAAACCAAGAAGCATAAGAGCATAGTCACATCATGACAACTGTGATAAGATTTTATCAATGCAAAAATCACAAACATAAGAACATAACATGGGGTAAACATTGATCAGAATACAGAGAATATTATGTAAGTCTCAGTTCAGCATAGCGCAATGTCAGTCTCGTCTATTTGTGTCAGTCAGGGCGATCACCTAGCCTAACCACTAATTAGCATCAGCATGTTGGACTTCATGCAAAATAATTTAGAACACCAATTTAGAAAACATCTAACTATGGCCTCTATCCAAAAATACAGCAGTTGGTACCTAGAAAGGAAAAGCAAACAGACAAATTACAATTGCATTGTCATAATTACCCTCCAAGGATTAAGTCAGCACACAGGATCAGTCTTCGTCTTCAGGACATCAGTCGAATCGCCATCAGTCTAACTTCGTCTAAAGGACAGGGGACACTTCCCTCATAAGGAGGAGAAGTGTAAGGGCAGTCTATGGGCAAAGATAATTTTATTAAGTCTCCAATCACCAAACAAAGTGACAGAGTTTCTGGATAAAATCGACAGCATTCCATATCTCATTCTCTCGTCCCTTTGTGACATGAGTTTTATCCCTTTTTCGTAATACCTTCCCCCAAAATTCTATTGGATATTCCCTATACCCCACTATCTTTAATCTATCAAATTATACATTAGGTAATCCAAATTGTCACCCCACGATAATTTATAACACTTTGATTGGTCTTCATAATTGACGTCTTCGTAGGTGGCACATCCGGGGGGTTTCATCACCATCTTGGCACGTTCCTCGGGTCATGAGTTCCTTTGTCCATGTTCAAATGTCCTTGTACATTCTTTCGTATACTTTTGTTTCAAAATCTGTATAAAACTTATACTAAGGCAGCTAGCATGCGGATGGGAACAGGATGGAATTAGATACATAAAACGAAGGAAAAGAACAAATGCAGGGTCATGGCCCTTTACGAGTCAGCACACTGAAAAACAGAAAATATGCTTTAATATGAGAGCTACACAGCTAAATCTTCAACTTACGCTAACTTAAGGCCTAGAAGATTTTTCTATACAATGCATTAACATAAATGTTAATATAAACCATAGCATGAACAGTTTTATGTATCATTGTTTGCTTCACAAATATAATTGTGACCACACGTTATAGTCGAATTTTCATATGCATATTTAAGCATTACTCTAATTATTGTAGTTTTCTATGCAGCATTATTGATCATTAATATAAGCATTTCACGTTTAGCATATGTAATATTTAAACTACGCTCTCTCAGTCCCTCCTCTGATGACGCTCGACATCACACAAACCTTTCCCTTTACATTTTTCACCTTGCGCATAATACGCATTTCAACATCTTGTCCTTTATGTGAACTTTCCCAGATTTCAATGAACATTTTCTCTTGTTCACTTTCTTCATTTCTCCTGGTTCATTTAGTCCAATTTTTCTTTATTTTGTCATTAATTTTGCATGCCCCCCATAATCCTAATAGACAGACCAAAATAATTAATAGACCGATCAATATTTTTGCAAGTACCCCATTCCAAATGCTGGTAAACCAACTCCCAACTCTGGCAATTCCCTTTCCAAATTTCTCCCAAACACAAAGTTCTTTCAGATCCTTCAAATCTGTACTATCTCTAGTAAGGTTAGTAAGCATACTTCTAATCTTTTTACTGTTATCCGGAATGAATGAGCAACAATGACGCTCGTTGAGCATCTTGCAGACCCCTCCACTCTTAGCTAAAAGAATGTCTAAAGCAAGCCGATTTTGAAGAGTCATAGCTCTTTCTGCAGCAAGTTCAGTATCCATCAGGAGTATAGCCCCTGCGAAATTTGTTAGCATGTTATCCACTATAGTAGACAACTTTTGAATCTTCATAGAATTCAAGATAACCCCTACTGAAGGGATTATAGCTCCGAATATATCACCAATGACAGCCGCCACTGATTCTCGTTTTTGTCTAGAATGTTGTAATTCAGATGTTTTAGGTATCTGTTTTAAGTCCTCAATCTGGTAAATCTTTGGGAATACTATTCCCAAATAACATGTCTCATACCATCCCTTAGGGAGACGGTAATAAGCATTAAGCCCACCAATGTAATAAATCCCAGGGATCGCTGGATCCAGTCCATTCAGCATAAAGGTCCATTTACTCTGAAACAAAAACACATGCCTGCACTCACTCGTTCCCACAAACAAATTGTCCTGCTCGGATTTTGGCCTATAAATACAAAGCCTACCTACGTGTAATGCATCTATAGCTAATTTGCCTTGTGTCTTGATTGCAGTGTAAGCGTAATCATTTGTGTATGTGCGTTTCTCTAACCCTTTTTCTAATCTTTCTTTCAATGCTTTGCGTCTATCATCAGTGTGATCTAAGAAACTTTTCTCAACAGGTGATAATAAGCAAGTCAAATTATTGCGATGTGCATAAGCAGTCCCGAATGTAAGCGTTGGCTCAAAGAATCCCCTAACTATTTTTATATCATGTTCCTTAGCTAACTTGTTTAAAAATTCAATCACAGGCACAAAAGAAAACACAACATCCAAGTTTGATTAAAAGTATTGCACATGCTCTTGATTATAGAACCTTGTTAGTAGCAAGCTGCAACTAATTCCGTAAGTAAGAGGGAGGCTATGGTATGTAACTCCTTACTGCACAGATGAAGGAATCTTAGTGCATACATAACAATCTTTCGCGTCCATGGTTTCTACATACTCATTTAGTAAGCGATAGAAGACATTAGTAGAAAGTTCCCCTTTTGCATTAGTTCCCTCATGCATGTGTCTTGCGTCCTGCTCAAATCTTTCCCACAGTGTTAGTGTGGTAGTTTCAGGTTTTGAAGTAGCATTAATAGTTTTTCTCTATCCATGGCATTCCTACAATCACTCCCACAATTATCACAGCACACACAACACCTATTATAAGTCCTAGCCAACCACACACTTTACTTCCCTTGCTACTACTTCTATTGTAAGCCATGTTTGTATAAAATCAGATAGTAGATCGACAATCAACTTGAGGATGACTTAGAATATTCTCTTGCTTTCTGCGTGTATTTACAGCGTCTTCACTCACTCCAGGACCCCTTTTGTCAAATCAGGTTAGCAGCTTGTCGTAATCAGGTCTTAAAAGTCAATCCGGTTCTAGTGTCACTTTCCGTAATTTATAAAGTCTCTTCTTCAGTTTTCAAATTTTCTGATTTTTTTTTAACCAAGCTTTCCTCAGATTCGTTCGGGTACCGTAGTATTGGCCTGATACTTCTCGATCAAAACAGAATGCTAGGAATTCTTGTTGCCATTCAGATGTTGTAGCATACGCCCATTCAGGACCTGTATATCTTCTGTTTGCGACTCTTTTTCTTTTCAGCCTTCGTTCAGCCTGTTGTTCTCCTTCACTTAGATCTTCCACTCGAGATGTATCGTTCTCTTCTATTATTGTGTCTTTCGATACGTCTCTTATCTTGAGGAGTGGTCTATCTGGTCAGTTATCACCTTTATGCGTCTTCTCTTGATGTGTTTTTTCAGGACGCTGGACAGCACCCTCCTCTTGTGATATGGCGTTTTCACTTGATGGACCTGCAGTTGGCTCGGGAGACTCTGGTACGCTCTGATTTCTCTCTACAATTTCTCCTTCTTCTTCTTCTTCTGGGTCTGTGCCGGGTTCGAGTTCTAACCCGTATTTGTCTACTTCTGGGAGAACTTCTCCTTGATTTAGTTCTCCTGCCGCCTCTACTGAGATAGGCACTCTGTCACCTCTCTCGAACTCGTTGACTGCTTGAGGGACAAGGCTGTTCTCAGTGGGCTCTCCGATAGTCTCAGTTCCTTCTTGACTGCTTTCTGGCCCTGAGACTTCTCTTCCTGAAGCTGTTGTGCCGGAAACTTCGAGTTCCTCTTCAGCTGGACACGTTACCCTTTTCGTGTGACTGGCATGAATCCAGTTTGGAACTCCGGCACACTTCACAGCAGTAGTAGTTGTCAAGATTACTTGATATGGCCCTTTCCAACGTGGTTCTAGACATGATTTTCTCACGTGCTTCTTGACAACCACCCAGTCACCAGCTTGTAGAGAGTGGCCTGGATCGCCAGTCGGTGGCAATGTGTTAGCTTCCACCTGGTGAGAGAAAGAGCGAATCACATCAGCCAAACCTTTGCAGTAATCCAACACCATATCATCTGTAATATTCACTAGCGCATTTGCAGGTACTGCTGGCAATCTCATAGCTCTACCCATGAGGATTTCATGGGGAATAGTCCAGTTTTCTTGTCTGGTGTGTTTCTCATTGACATTAGCACTAGAGGCAAGGCATCTGGCCATTTCATGTTAGTGGCTGCGCACATTTTTGCCATTCTTGATTTCAAAGTACCTTTCATTTGTTCTACTAGTCCTGATCCTTCGGGGCGGTAGCTACAATGCAGCTTTTGTTCGATGTTAAGTGCGGCACACAGGAGTTTAATCACCTCCTTGTCGAAGTGTCTACCCCTATCTGACTCTATAGAGACCGGAAACCCGAACCTTGGTATCAGTTCCCTAAGTAGTAATTTTGCAACTGTAAGACTGTCATTTCTACATGTGGGATATGCCTCAATCCAGTGACTGAAAACACACACAATCACCAACACATACTTTAATCCTCCACAAACAGGCATTTCATTGAAGTCCATTTGCATCTCGTTGAATGGACCCCCAGCTCTCCCAATGTGGCTCAAAGTTACCACGGTTCCTTTCCCGGCATTCATCTGTTGACAGATGATGTACCTGTGACAGGTAATTTCTGCAGCATGTCTGAATTTTGGGTTAAACCAATCGATTTTGAATGACCTGATCATTGCATCTCTTCCAAGGTGAGCCTGTCCATGGTAAAGTCTGGCAAACTGAGATAGAAGACTGTTTGGCAAGACTAGTTTCCCTTCCTCTGAGACCCACAAATCATCAGCTCTTTGTGCACATTGCATTCTTTGCCAAGAGCGTTTCCCCTCTTTACTCGCACGGTTCTGTAATGTTTTTAACTCATCTAATGTGTCAACTACCCGCAGTGCAAGGTTCAAGCGTGTCATTTTCAGTTTGTGGTAATAATTCCCATTGCTCCTTGAACGATATACAGTTCAATGCGCAAAATCTTGTGACTTGATCTGCATAGCCGTTTCCCATGGACACAAAGTCTTGTGATCTAATATGAGCACTGCATTTCACCACAGCAATTTCAAGAGGTAACTGAATTGCATGTAGCAAATCCTTTATTTGCTCACCATTTTTCACAGGAGAACCAGATGAGGTCATAAAACTTCTCTGTGACCAAAGTTGGCCAAAATCATATACAATTCCGAATCCGTATCTGCTGTCAGTATAGACAGTGACTTTCAAATTTACAGCTGCGTGGCATGCCTTAGTAAGGGCAATTAATTCTGCCACTTGTGCGGAAAACACTCTTTCGAGCCAGGAGGCTTCAACAATACCAGCTATGGTACATACCGCATAGCCAGCTCTCAGTGTTCCAGCAGAATCCCTTAGACAGGACCCATCGACAAACATAATGCAGTCATTTTCTTTCAATTGGGTGTCCTGAATATCTGGACGAGGTTTGGTACACAGTTCGGATACCTACAGACAGTCATGTTCAAATTCTTCTTCATTTTTGATCTCCGTGTTTTCAATAGGAAGTAAAGTTGCCGGGTTCAATACATTACAACGCTTAAGAGTGACATTTGGTGACCCCAGTATGATCGTCTCATACCTAGTGAGACGAGCATTTGTCATGTGTTGAGTTTTAGTTCGAGTCAACAGAATTTCAACTGAATGTGGAACCATTACTGTTAGGGGGTATCCCATGACTATGCCTTCACATTGTGTAAGGCTCTGACCAACTGCTGCGACTGCACGCAAACAACCTGGTAAGGCTGCTGCGACAGGGTCCAAGGTAGCCGAAAAATATGCTACAGGGCGATTTGCATCTCCATGGACCTGTGTTAAGACAGACAAAGAACAAGCATCACGTTCATGACAAAACAACAGAAAAGGTTTCTCATAATCAGGCATTCCCAATGCTGGTGCCCTGCACATGCATTCTCTTAACTCCATAAATGACTCAAGTTCTTCCTTAGACAAGGTTATAGTATATGGCTCCTCCTTGATTTCTTTGCCTGTCAGCTTTATCAATGGTTTTGAAATGATTGAGAAGTTGGGTATCCACTGACGACAGTAGCCCACCATTCCCAAACACATCCTGACATCCCTTTTTGTCGTTGGGGGGTTCATTTGTAAGATAGCTGTTATTCTTTCCTTTGATATTCTCCTGGAACCTCTTTCAATTAAATGCCCTTAGTATTTCACCTCCTTCTGACAGTATTGTAGCTTTCTGGGTGACACCTTATGTCCATTCTTTCCCAGATGGTTCAGTAATGCAATGGTATTGTATTTACAACTGTCTCTAGTTTTGGACGCAATTAGCAAGTCGTCAATGTACTGTACAAG
The DNA here is from genome assembly GCF_031143425.1 of Pleurodeles waltl. Classification (NCBI taxonomy): domain Eukaryota; kingdom Metazoa; phylum Chordata; class Amphibia; order Caudata; family Salamandridae; genus Pleurodeles; species Pleurodeles waltl. Next base: position 598,924,871 of record NC_090442.1, on the reverse strand, counting down.
AGTTGAATTAAAAGGCAGCACCAGTGGCTCCAAATCCTTCTTCAATATCTGATTGAAGATGGACGGTGACTCAGAGAACCCTTGAGGAATTCTGCACCAACTGTACACTTTATCCAGGAATTTGAAACTGAACAAAAATTGGCTGTCCTCATGAAGAGGTATCGAAAAGAAGGCTTGTGATAGGTCTACCACAGTAAACCATTCAGCATCGTAGGGGACCTGGAACATTATTACTGCTGGGTTGGGCACCACAGGGCAACATTTTATCACAATTTTGTTTATTTTTCTCAAATCCTGCACAATTCGAACCTTCCCGCAGGGCTTCTTTAAACCCATTATGGGAGAGTTACATGGACTGCTCAAAACTTCTTTCAGAACTCCCTGTCTGAGAAAATCTGCAATTATTTGTGACACTTCGATGAGAACGTCTTGGGTCATGTGGTACTGAGGCACTTGAGGGAACACCGCATTTGGCTTTATCTGGACTTTAACTGGTTCCACCCCTTTTATTAGTCCTACTTCTTTCCCAGTCAGATCCCATAGTTTCTCTGTTACCGTTCCCTGTAATTCGACAGGTAAATCAATCAAGGTATGCATCGGGAATAGAGTAATCAAAGGGTAGTCTTCATTTGTTCCTGTTTCTTCCTCTAAAAACGGACCTTCGTCTCCTTCATCGTCACTATTTGTCTGCACTTCAATTCCATCATTGGAACAAGTAATTGAACATTTTGTCTTACACAGTAAGTCTCTTCCCAGCAGGGATACTGGACTCGAGTCACAGACTACAAACCTATGTAGCCCCTGGAAGTTGCCAATCTCAACCTGCACTGGATCTGTAATTGGGTTAGTCAGATACTGATTTGCTACTCCAACCACTCTTATGGTACGCCCTGAAAGAGTCAATCTTGGAACTTCCGCACTTCTAACTGTGGAGCGTGTGGCTCCTGTGTCGACCAGGAATGAAACCTTGTAACCCATCACCTTTCCTTCTACATATGAGCCTCTTTGATCCACCTCTAAGGACGCTGCAAGCCTGCACGCCTCACTATCTGAGCTATCATCTGACCAATCCTCATTCATGCCATTTTCGCCTCATAATGGGAACTGTTGTACAGTATTATTTTGATTCGTTACCTGGCCTGTGACCTGTTGAGGAAGCATCACCTGTTGCTGTCCCATCGGAGCCATTGGTAATTGCATTTGCTGTCTAGGCACCATAGGAATCTGCTGCTGTACTGGTTGCATTTGTACTGACTGAAAACGCGGCATTTGCATCTGCTGCATGGGCTGTACCCCTTGCATTTGTATCAGATTGTTCTGAAAATTCGGGTTTTGATGTCTCATTTTCAGGCCCCGTACATTTTGTAATGTACCGACATTAGCACTTTGCTGAACAGCACCATCCTGCACCATATTCGGGCACTCCTGTTTCCAGTGCCCCACGCCCCCACACGCGTGACATGGTGACATCTTTTTCACCCCTTGCACATCATTTTGAATTACAACCGTATTCAAGTCTGAACCGCAATTCACAAACCCTCGACCTCGACCCCTCGGTTGGGTCTGAAACACACCGTTCATTTGCGGTTGCTGCTGTATCATTTGTTGGACTCCATTTCCCTGTATTCCTGCCTGTGCAGCCCTTATCTGCATCACCATCACTTTCTCTTTCAGCTTCTTTTGTTTCAGTTCAATCTCATCACTACAGTATTTTGCATACTGTAACACCTCATCAATCGGCTTTGCTTGCCAACAAATCAAATGATTCTTAATCATCTGGCTAACATCTGGTCTCAATCCTTTGACGAACCTAAATACAAGATGATTCATGTCCTTCGGTTCAATTGTCTCAGTACCACTATAGTGTTTAAATGCCTTTAGCAGTCTTTCGTAGTAAGCATGTATTGATTCTTTAAGCTTTTGAGAGGTTCGGTCGATTTTCTGCCAATCAGTCACTTTCGGCGACACCTTTTGTTTCAAAAACTCAATCACCTTATGATAATACTTCATCACCTCTTCAGAGGGTGCCCCGGTCACCTTATCTCTTGCCGGCTCCTTCATCGGCCAATCTACCCCCCTCTTGCACTCGAGCCACAAATCAGGCGGAACAATGATCTCAAACAAGGTATTCAAGTCTTCCCAGAGACACTTCGCAAGTTTCACAAATCTATCTGTTTGCTGATACCACTCGATCGGTTTCTCTCTCAATCTGGGATAATCGTTAGTAAAAGATAGAATGTCTCCTCTGGTCCATGGCACATGAACTAGGACACCACCAGCTGTCTCTCTCATAGGTAATATCTTTACTGATTCCAAATCAGGTGAAGCTTTAGCTTGATCAGACCCTGGACTGTCACTCTTTCCCTTATCTCTTTTCTTTGCCCACCTGCCTTCCCATTTTTCCAGTGCACCCCAAATTTGCGCACTTTGCAACAATTCTCTCAAATGTGCTTTCATTCCTGCAGATCTCATGTGTTCAAAATCTTTTGAGTCAAAGTCTAATCTGTAACTTCTTTTCAGATGTTTAGTGTTTCTGATATCAATGTTGTATTTATCTGCCAGGTTCGCTAATCTCTGATGCACCTTGCCTACTTCTTTGGTAATTTTAGGGCATAGGTATCTCAGTTCTGCCTCCGTGTATGACTCCAATCTGTTTACTCCCATTGTACCTTCCACTAACTCAGCAGCTTCTGCCCCTAGTCTTACAAAGTTCAGGTATTCATCTTGTTTTTCTTTTTCTGGTTCGACTGTAACCACTGCAGTCTTTTGTGAAGTATAAGTCTTTTCTAGCCATTCATTTAGCTGTTGGACTGTAAAACCCTGCAACGAAATGTTCCCTGCATGCATCATTGGGGAATGCAAGGTGTTCGTACTCATTGTCTGTTGAGTTAAAACTCCTAACCCTGCTTTACGCATTGCTTCGAGGGGTGCTCCCACTGGACTAAGGTCCATTAAGGGCCTCTGCTGTTCAACTGTTTGCTCTCCCGGAGCCATAATCTGGGGAGTTCCCATCGACCCTCCTCTTACCACGTCTTGAGTCATCACTCCCTGATCACATACGCCAGTTTTACCCTGTGCATACAACAGCACCGGTGGACCAACAGTAATTAGTAACGATATGGCAGCAGGTGTCTGACCCGGTCCCAGACACCGTGGAGCAGTAACTCCATAGGTCTGTTCCAGTGTACCTGGAACGGGTACTAATGGTGGACCAGCTACCGGGTTGTACCCTGGTATCGGTTGTGGTTGGGATAGTAATTTCGGAGTTGACTCAATCTGTATTAACTCTGGTTTCGTGTATATTGGGTCTGGCGGTACTATCAGATTTGTAATAGTCTCAAGTACTGGAACGTCAGGGTAGATTCTCTGTATCTGCTGTGGAGGTTGCAACTGTATCGGTATGTCTGGTGCAGTAGGTACACTGACACCATTCTGTATCGAAGCCGTATCACTAGTCTGTACCGTATCAACAACTCCCTTTTCCTGCATCTGGTTCCCAGGATCCATGCTAGTACTTGGAGCACTGTCGCTTACTGCATAAGGTGGCGGTCGATCATGTAATAACCTGTCCATAAATTCCTCATCGTCTGAATCATCTTCCTCCTCCCAAGATCTTTTATTCTCTTTAGATTTGTTCGAGTCTTTATCTGCTTTACAGGAGGCTTTCTTTCCCTGTGTCTCTTCTCCCTGTGCTATCGCTGGGAACAATTTTAATCCGTCTACAATTCCTCGTCTCCACATTTTGTTCTCGTTATCCCACCTAGCCTCTGCATAAGATTTTTCTGCCCTTCTCAATCTCCCCTGAAACCTTTCTTGTCTATGTTTAAGAGCCATCAAGTCCCAGATCGCTAGTGCCTCATACTGAGCTGGTCTCGGAGGTAGTTTCTGTGTACTTGACATCCACCTCAAATTCTCCAGTACCTTTGGATTGAATGTCCCATGTTCTGGGAATGCTAGACATCCCTCTTTCTCTGTTAATCTGCGCCACTGTTTCATCCACAAACAAAGCGCGACACCTTTCTCTTCCATGACTATATAAGCTGGAGTACCCTCAGGTGGTGTAGGCTCCCCATCAGTTGCTACAATATATACGTCTCCTTTCAGAGCGCTCTTGAATGTTTTAACAAAATTCATTTTTGCGATTCTCTCTTAGTTTTGTATTTAATCAGAAGTGACTTAGTTCCCAGGACACTCTTCACCCACCTTCCTCAGCCTATTGCCTCTCACGGACGGCAGCCAATCCGTGCGCGACCCCTCTCGACAACTGACCTATCTCAGCGCGGCATCACTGACGTCACACTCACATACACACTGCAGCTGACAAAGCCTTGCGGCTCGTCCGCTCCTCACTGAACCCATACAAACCAACACAAACGAATGCAAATTATTGCGAGCATCTTAAATGACAACACAAATCTGCCGGTTTACTACAGGAAGGGTAACACATTCGCTTCAGAACTTTACAGAGATTTCACTTGAAGCCTCGGCCGCTACTCTCTCCTTATCAGTTCCCGCATACGCAAGTAGAATTTGACCCGCAAATTCTACTCTCGACTTGTCAATGGCTCCTCCTAGTGCACTTTAGAATTTGCCAAATCTCCATCGAAGGTTTCACACATACGTTTTAACTCAAACCTGACTTGTCAACCACGCCCGATTGACCTATTAAACCGCACAGATTACAACATAAACCCAAGTGTCTCCCACACTTGTCTACATACTCTGGAGTCTTAGACCTCAACAGGTCCGTACATAACAACCAACCACATGGATAATTTTGAGCATTAAGCGCCACACTCGCATGAAGTACGCCGACTTCCCTACTCTCATACTGCGGAGTACGCCCACTCCTCCTAAAACAACATTTACTTGGTCTAAATGCACACAAATTTGACAATCACCTGCAAAAAGGCATAAGCTAAGCAAGCGCAAAACCCTAAACCACATACATTATGGTGCCGAGAACATTCCCAACTCACTTAGGCAGGCTCCGAGATCCCGGGAAAGTCATGGTGAACTTAGAAACCCATCATACCTCCAATTTGCATTATCACAGAAAAACAAATTAAACAATGATTCTCCTTCCTACGACCCCCAAGAGCCAAACCATCGCTCTGCTACCAGAACTGCTAACGCGTCCTTTTATATCAATTTATAACCATTAGGACTAGTTTTAGGCCAATGAATCTTTTGACCCAGTGGTGAGACACCGTAGGACGAGATAACTGATCAATATGTCAAGCAATATGTCAATGATGTCACCAATATTTATCACCAGAATACACTTTACTTTGGATAAAGACATTGATCAAACTGTCGACGCAACCATGACCTTTCAGCCATGAATAACCACACTTTTTGATAGAATTTTATGAATTGTATTCCCTATTGATTACAATCTACTAGCAGAAGTGTCAATCTCAAAACCAAGAAGCATAAGAGCATAGTCACATCATGACAACTGTGATAAGATTTTATCAATGCAAAAATCACAAACATAAGAACATAACACGGGGTAAACATTGATCAGAATACAGAGAATATTATGTAAGTCTCAGTTAAGCATAGCGCAATGTCACTCTCGTCTATTTGTGTCAGTCAGGGCGATCACCTAGCCTAACCACTAATTAGCATCAGCATGTTGGACTTCATGCAAAATAATTTAGAACACCAATTTAGAAAACATCTAACTATGGCCTCTATCCAAAAATACAGCAGTTGGTACCTAGAAAGGAAAAGCAAACAGACAAATTACAATTGCATTGTCATAATTACCCTCCAAGGATTAAGTCAGCACACAGGATCAGTCTTCGTCTTCAGGACATCAGTCGAATCGCCATCAGTCTAACTTTGTCTAAAGGACAGGGGACACTTCCTCATAAGGAGGAGAAGTGTAAGGGCAGTCTATGGGCAAATATAATTTTATTAAGTCTCCAATCACCAAACAGAGTGACAGAGTTTCTGGATAAAATCGACAGCATTCCCTACCTCATTCTCTCGTCCCTTTGTGACATGAGTTTTATCCCTTTTTCGTAATACCTTCCCCCAAAATTCTATTGGATATTCACTATACCCCACTATCTTTAACCTAACAAATTATACATTAGGTAATGCAAATTGTCACCCCACGATAATTTATAACACTTTGATTGGTCTTCATAATTGACGTCTTCGTAGATGGCACATCCGGGGGGGGTTTCATCATCATCTTGGCACGTTCCTCGGGTCATGAGTTCCTTTGTCCATGGTCAAATGTCCTTGTACATTCTTTCGTATACTTTTGTTTCAAAATCTGTATAAAACTTATACTAAGGCAGCTAGCATGCGGATGGGAACAGAATGGAATTAGATACATAAAACGAAGGAAAAGAACAAATGCAGGGTCATGGCCCTTTACGAGTCAGCACACTGAAAAACAGAAAATATGCTTTAATATGAGAGCTACACAGCTAAATCTTCAACTTACGCTAACTTAAGGCCTAGGAGATTTTTCTATACAATGCATTAACATAAATGTTAATATAAACCATAGCATGAACAGTTTTATTTATCATTGTTAGCTTCACATATATAATTGTGACCACACGTTATAGTCGAATTTTCAAATGCATATTTAAGCATTACTCTAATTATTGTCGTTTTCTATGCAGCATTATTGATCATTGATATAAGCATTTCACGTTTAGCATATGTAATATTTAAACTACGCTCTCTCACTCCCTATCCAGCCTGAAATCGGGGATGGCAATGCCCACCTTAACAGACATGTTGTTCCGCTTCCATTGCTCAGTTTAGCAAAAGATAGAGACACAAACATGATAATTCTGTAAGAAAACACGCACTGTGTCAGGAGACATGCCCCTCTTTCTACCTCATCCTTACCCCTACAGGATCTTGTCTGGGTGTCGCAGGAAAATACATTTGAGATGGCCTACCAGTGAGTGTACTGATTTTTCTTTGCATTAGATTTCTGTGCATTTTACCACTGCCAACCAGTGCTATACTGGTTGAGCTCACCCCTAAAACATGGTAAAATTGGTTTACACCTGATTGGCATATTTATTTTACTTATAAGTCCCTAGTAAAGTGGTGTAGTATACACACAGGGCCTGTAAATTGAATGTTGCTAGTGGAGCTTTCAGCACTTACTGTGCCACCCACTTAAGTAGCCCCTCAAAAGATGTCCCAGGTCCACCATTGCAGCCTGAATGCAGTTTTAAACTGACAATTCGGCTTGGCAAATAAACCCCTTGCCAAGCCTTGGAACCTCCTTTTTTGTTGCCCGTATGGGAGGCCCCAGGTAGCCCAAATGACAGGGTGCATTGTAATTAAAAGGTTGGACATGAACTTCTATGTTATACATGTCCTGGTACTCAAAAACCCCTAAACTCATTTTCCATTACTGTGAGGCATACATCTCCCCTAGGATAACACTGGGTTGGCTTACTACATTTATTTACGTTTGATTAGGAACCGGTAAACATTTCATGTCTGGTGTCTGAGAAATTGTAATAAAAATCCTCTTTATTGATTTAAGTTACAATTTTGAAAATGTCACTTTAAGAAAGTTGGCATTTTGGTGCCCTAGCTTGGTGCCTGCAGCCTGTTTCTGGGTCACACGAATGGGTGTAGTTGGGCATTGGACTTTGTTTATTCCTCCCAGATAGCCACACAATAAAGGGCTTAGGTGTGCCTGGATGGGCCATCACTGGCAGGTTGGGGGGGGGCAGAGGTGAGCACAGCCCACTTGCAACTGGTTAGGCTGTGCCCTGCCTTCACACAATGGACTTGTCACCACTTCATTGTTCATGCAGCCAGCCTGGAGCCAGTGCAAGAGAAGATTGGGACCAACCTGCTTGTCTGTCTTCCCAAGATGCAACACCAGTCAGCCAGACTTTGCAGCAGCTCCCACTACGTTCCTCTCTGCACCAGCAAATCGTGTTCAGCGGTCCATCACCAAAGGGGTATTCAGCTTTGTGGAACTCTCGGCTATAGCCTCCAGCTTTGTCCCGCTGGAGATTTTTGACTTTCAAAAAAGTAACTAAGTCCAGACGTAGAAATCTAAACCGTGACTTCATGTGGCGGTTCCCCAACTGCGACACCTCCTTCTCGGATACCCCGGCAGCCTTGCCCTGCTGAACTTCTGCCTTCTCAGACACTTTTTGTCGAAAACATTTCTAAGTCCGAACATAAGCACCTACCACACCCAATCCAATTTTTGTATCAGGCTCGCGCTCCATCACGGTCAGCCATGTTTTCCGACTTTGACCCGGTCTCACTTGACTAGATATCCAAGATTGCCACTTTGATATTTTAGGCACTAGTTTCACCTTAACATTTTAAAAAATCATATCTCTGGTTCTACTGATTGGATTTTGGTTGTTTTGATGTCAAATAATGTATTACAATTTAATATTATTTTTCTAAATTGTGGGATTTTTCTTGTGTTCCCTTTAGTGTTTGTGTGCTGCTTTTAGTGTTCACTTAACACCAATTTTCCACTACTTTTAAATCCAGTCAGCTTGTTCAGAGCCTCGTTGTTCTGCCTACAGAAACAACTGGACGCCCATCTCTATGCCCATCCCTCCAAAATCCCTTACCCCCAACTCACTTTCTTCAACTCATCTAATCCTTCATGATTCCAACTGGTTATATAATAGGCACAAAAGACTTGGCATATGTCCTCAAAAAAGATCCTCTCACTAAAAGGGTCAGTTTATGTCTATTCAACTCCTACTTCAACTCCTCCAACTTCTGCCTCAGTGTTGATGATGGAAGCTGCAGATTTACCGCAAGACCCATGTACAACTGTTTCTCATCCTGACGAATTGAGGTACCACCGCCGCATCAGACAGTGAGCTCCTTGACAGCTATTGCCCCACTCTTCAGACCCCCTTTATTGGGTATGAACAGGCCTCATCATTGTACACATCCTTGTTCTCCCTGGCCACAGACCCCTCATCCTTCTCTCTTGCCCAAGGAAGCTGATCCCTGCAGCCTTTTTCAAGGCAGTAGCTACTCTGAGCACTAGACCTGTTGAGTCTTCATTGCACTCTATCTTACATAACTGCTGTTGTGTGTTTCAGCAGTCTGGAGATGGCTTACACTATGATCTGTCTCCTGAACTTAGCTGAAACCTGTTTAGTTGACTCCACACACCATTAAGGTTCGCTTCTCGCCACCATGTAACTCTATTGTAATATGCAACAGCAATGACAGGCAAGGGGCAGTATCACAATTATACATAAGAACCTGATAAATTACAGAATGATCCATACTGATCAATGCACCTCATTCCAGTGCCTGCTCTTGGAAATATTTTGTCCAAAATTATCCCTCCATGCCATTTACCATCCTTCATTTGACAACTCTATCTAGTTAAAGGACTATTTTGAGCTACTTCACGAAAAAGCAGTTATTCTGACTCGTATTTGTTCCTTGGAAACCTGAATTTCTTCTGTGGAGATCAAAAAGATGTATCTGTCAATTTGATGTCTTCCTTTCTTTGTGATGCCACCCCTCTGCAGCATGCTGCTAATCCATTTCCAAGAAATCTTTACTGTCTATCAAACATCTCATTGCCATGGACTGGTCGGACTACCTGCTAATTCTAGTCACATTTCACATTTCTCAGTATAAAAACACTGGGCAACCTAAGAAAGTAGCTATCTGTTTTCAAGACTCAGTCTAGACATTGACTTTTTTATTTCCAGGGCAATGTACACCTTTCACCTCCAACTGTCCTAACTAAATATCAACTTCTCTGAAGCTAACTGCAACCGCTGCATCACTGACCTGATTAATGGACTAGCACATAGCAGACGGAAAACAAAGAGACAAAAGCTCTTTGCCCAATAGATCTCCAAGAACCCATATGATAAAAGAAAAGCCCTCTGAAAACAAGGAAAGAGACGGTACAATCTCCCTTGGTTGCAGGTTTAGCACAACTCAAGTCCGACAACCATTTCAAACCCACCCTTTGATTTTTTTCAAATCATCTAAAAAACTCATTTAGATCTTCATCTTTGAAGACTCCAATAGCAGCTGCAAAGCTTTTGTGGACTTCTTTGACAACAAAGCAACGTCTATTGAATGTTCACTTCTAACAATAACAGTTGTCCAGGCAACCACTAACTGATTTTGTAAAGCACAGCAAAGATGGTGCACTTTCACTAAAGTGTCAGAGAATATCCTTCTTAACCACATGCTTAATGTCAAATCTGCAGGCCACTTTGCAGATTCAGTACCTGGCAATATTGCTTAGAAGTTGTCCTGTCAGCTCCTGCCCTATAGGTTCTCTAGAATCATTTTTTCTCTCTCACAATACACATTGCTTGACTGTCACAAAATAGGCCAGATCTCTTTACCCTTGAGGAAGATTAATTTGGCAGATGTTGACGATCTCAACAACATTTGCCCTGCATGGAGATTACACTCTCTAGAAAAGATAAATAGTCAATCATTATGGCTTCTGACAGAGGCGCAGAACAGAAATCTCCCTCATTCAAGTGGTCAATGACACTTTAAGAATCCTCAACAATGGAATATCTTGCTTACTGGTGCTCCTAGACTCCTCTGCAGCTTTCACCATGGTCAGTCACCCTTTGCTGGTCAATATATTGAAAGACTGACTGGACATTGAGGGAGTATTTCTGAATTAGATTACTTCCTACTTACCCAATTTTGGCCGCCTGTGACTAGTTGGGTATTTGTTCTCCCATGTGGTAAAGCTACTTTATGGTGTCTCTTGAGGCTCCATCCTCACTCTCACTTTGTTCAGTTTACATATAGAGCTGCTGCATATTATCATTAAGACCTTGGGTTTCCTGGGGTCATGACCAGGATGGCAACTGTGCAAGACATGCACTAGCAGGTCCGTCTTAGGCCCGCACACTATCCTAATATACCCTGCTCTAATCTGGCTTTGGGACACCCAAGACTGAGTGGGCGAGCCTCTGCAGAGGGACGCTGAGGCGAAGAGGTTTCTGGTGATCGCTGCTTCATGGCCATTTATGCTTTTGCACAGCAGTAGGGGCCTGCACTCCCAGCCCGCACCAACCTCTCAGCGTCTCCCTTTACTGCAGGAGTGCGCTGCCTGGGGCCTCAATGCGAGAGGCTATGAGAGGATCGCTCTGACCAGATTGTCAGCAAAAGAGCTCCCATCCTGCTGCCTGCTACCTTCTGTTTCTTCTGAGGTGGACTGGGTCCACTGCGGCCTGGGTGAAGACAGACTATCAGGGAGCTACCCACATGCATTGTCACTGGGGAGTGGCCACTTCCCCTCCCAGGCCCTCCTCTGACTGGCTATAGAAGCCGGTCTTTGTTGCGGGGCAGTCTCACTGCATGGAGGGCCTCCTTCGCTGCCTCCCACCACTTCCTAGCTAGTTCCTCGTGACCCCTGCAGCCTGCTACTTGGAGCCTGTATTTCTAGGGCCTGCATGCAGCGGCCCCTGGGATTGGCCACGGTGAAAGCCTAATTTGGTTTTTGGTGGCTGACCTGTGCGTGGGGATGCCACTGCGGATCTCCCCACCACTTACCTTATCTCCTGCGTCTCCAGCAGCCCGCTGCAGATGAATCCCTGGGGGCCTTAGACTGTGAGGGCCTACAGGTGGTGATCCCTGGAGGGAGTGTCAGCCACAACAGGGATTGAACTCCACCACCAACTGCATTGGTGAGGCCATACCGCTGCAGGCCCTGTGACAATCTGTTGTGCCTTCCCCTGCTCTGGCCCCTCTGCCCCTCTCTCCGTGTCTTTTATACTGGATCTGCTCTGAGGTGATTTGCCTGCTGGGCAGAGGCCAGTAGGACGGTGTTGGAAACTACTGCAGTGGCCTGAAGAAGCCAGACTTGGGCTTTGTGGAGGAGTTTGGCGGTGGGGGTGAGCCCCCCACTTGTGGTGTAGGGACACTGTGGACACCAGGTCCTCCCGTTGCCTTCCCTACACCCCAAGTGGGTGCCTATATGCCGGTTGACATTCATGATCGTGGGCGATTTGTCCTCCTGAACCCCACCTACCACTGCTTGCCTGCCATTGGATGGACAGGAGGTTAGGCCCTTGGGAACGGGGGAGAACTCACATGAAATTCACTCCAACTCCATTCAGTGAAGTGCGTGCTGATATCGCCTCCTTACAGCATGCCGCCATTGTAAGTTGGCCCTAACCTATGACAAACATACTGGCATCATCCTATGGCAGAAAAATGGAAGTATGTGCTCATTGTCTAGATTACTTACTCTTGCATTGACTGCAAGTGGGCAGCCATTACATTGTTCACTTGGGCTACCTGGTTCAGGTGCGTTTTTGTGGGGACATGATGGGGAAACCTAAGACTGTCAGCAAATTGACCCTGGGCCCAACGAGGACACTGCTCCTCATGCCTCCTTGATCACACCCTTGGAGCCTTGAGTCACCTGGAGACTACTCTGCAGGGGCACTCCACACAATTTAACAATTTAAAAAGGTGCTCCATGCTATACTGGATACTAACACATTGCTGGAAGCCAAAAGCAATGCGGTGTCCGTGGATGCAAATCTCCTCAGAGCTTATCACCGTAAGTTGACAGCCCGAGTGAACAATGCTGAATACGCCCTGACTACTACGTATGTGACCGATGATACTGGATCTCCAGGTCTGGCAACTATGAAGGAAGAGATGGCCTCCCTGCACTGCAAGATGCAATAACATCTGTTTTCTGGGCTTTACAGAACAGGCCGAAGGACCGAGTGTCAAACTTTTTCTTTGGAACTGGTTCATGTCCACGGTGTTGGAGAACAGGGGGGGTCATTCTGACTCCCGCCGGGCGTGGTCACCGCGCGCCCAGCGGGAGCCGCCAAAATACCGTACCGCGGTCGGAAGACCGCGGTGGGTATTTTGAGGTTTCCCCTGGGCTGGCGGGCGGCCTCCAAAAGGCCGCCCGCCAGCCCAGGGGAAAACGTCCTTCCCACGATGAAGCCGGCTCGTAATCGAGCCGGCGGAGTAGGAAGGTGCGACGGGTGCTACTGCACCCGTCGCATATTTCACTGTCTGCTAAGCAGACAGTGAAATACAGGCGGGCCCTCTTACAGGGGCCCCTGCAGTGCCCATGCCATTGGCATGGGCACTGCAGGGGCCCCCAGGGGCCCCGCGACACCCCCTACCGCCATCCTGTTCCTGGCGGGCGAACCGCCAGGAACAGGATGGCGGTAGGGGGTGTCAGAATCCCCTCGGCGGCGCAGCAAGCTGCGCCGCCTTGGAGGATTCCAACGGGCAGTGGTAAACCGGCGGGAGACTGCCGGTTTACCCTTTCTGACCGCGGCTGAACCGCCGCGGTCAGAATGCCCTCGGGAGCACCGCCAGCCTGTTGGCGGTGCTCCCGTGGTCAGTGGCCCTGGCGGCCACCGGCCGCCAGGGTCAGAATGACCCCCAGGGTCCCGAAATCCTTCTCTGTGGAATGTGAACATCTCATACCTTGCAGACTCCCGCCTCTGGGGGTTCCGCTCCATCATCTCATTTACGCGCTTTCTAGACCACCAAGATATGATTCTGTAGCTGTTTCAAATTAAGGGTCCCTGTTGATTTGAGAATTGGGTGATTGTGGCCTACCTTGACTTTACAGCAGAGGTACAGCATCTCACGAACTCTTATGGGAAGGTCAAACAACACCTCCGAGAGCTGCAATTTAAGTATGCCTCTTTGTACCCTGTGAAACTTAAAGTGGGGGACGGTGAGACTTTCCACTTCTCATCCCCTGAGGGTGTGTGTTCCTGGTAAACTTCCCTATGACCTTGGGCCGGACATGCAAGCATCCGAAGTGGGCTTGCCCACAGGAGTACATGAACAGCTAAGGAACCACATCCCACAAGGGTTCTGAACAAGGACGTGTTTGGTTTCACTTTTGGTTTTCCTTTTCTTATTTACTGGATGCTGTTTGCTGGGGACAGGAGTTCTAGCTGTCCGAGTAACAGAGGGGGTGCTGGAGTTTCTTCAATTTAGTATTGTTTTTCTTTTGGTTACTTGTATGTCTGCCTGGGGTTTAAAGTCGAGGTATCTATGCCAGGGGTATGAGAACGACAACTACACTTGAGATGAGCAGATGGCCCACTTATGGGGGACTGCAGTAGGAGCTTGCTACACAACACACACTTACCGTGGTTTTCCATGGGTACACAGTTGGCTTCACCCCACGATACACCTTTGTGACATGGAATGGAAAGAGCATGGCCAACATTGAAAAACTGCTACTGCATACACACTTATTTTAAATGTCATCACCCACGAATCACTCTGGTACAGGAGACACACATGACGGTTTAGGAAGTCCACAAGGTGCGAGTGTAATGGAGGGGACAAGTGTATGGTACCTCCTCTTCAGCCTGTGTACATAGAGTCCTGAAATGGATCGCCCCAGGGGTGGATACCATAGTGTAGATGCAGGGGGTAGAAATATGTGATTGTAAAGGGGCCTCTAGATGGGTCCTCACTCACGATTGTGAGCATCTCTGTGCCCAACGTTAACCAAAGCTCCTTTTGACATACTCCCTCGCGCGCTTTGGGGACCAGCATACCCAGCGTATATGGGGTGGTGAATTTAATTGCATCCCTGACATAACCTGTAACTGCTGTTCTCCCCCGTTGGGCAGTTTTCCATGCCTCCGGATGACACAGCACTTCTGGATTGGATGATACGTAGGATCACGCTGCATAAGTAGAACAGCTCTTGCAGTTGTTGCAAAAATACAGGGACGCGCCTCGGGTGACATGTCTATAAGAAAAGACACTCTCTCCTGCAAGTGGAGGGGAGCACCCAGGAAGGATGCTGGCATGGCTGGCGTGGGAGGATGGGAACCATCTGTTAGAGAGATGGCACATAGGGCACCTCACAAATGGCTATTAATGCGACTTTCCATGAGTAATATCAGACTCTATATGACATAGGGACTCACTTCAACCTGTCCAGATCTGCGAGTTCCTCCGGCAACTTCCATTACCCACACTGCCCCCAATCCAACAAGCTGACCTGGAGGCACTGATCCAAATAGAGGAATTACTGACAGCCATTGCCCGCTCTCCCTCCTGAATCTGATTGCTAGATACTTGGGAAAGTGCTAGCTAATCATCTGTTACCTGCAATACACACTGGCCCATGCATCTCAATCAGGCTTTATACCTGGTCGGAATACCTTCCTAAGTGGTCGTTGCCTGCTACATCTCATGCAGGTTGCCCCAACTGGTGCTCCTGGACAGACTGTGGTATTCCTTGACATTCAGAAGGCCTTCAACACTCTTGGTGGGACTACATACGAGCGACTTTGAAGAGCATGGCCCGGGCTCCATAGACTGGATTCGCACACTATATGATTTGCCCCACAGTGAGAGTCCAGACAAGTCAATTGATTTTAGACAGTTTTCCGATACAGAGTCGTACCAGGCAGGGTTGCCATACCCCCACCCACGCTCCCTCTGATAATTGCCTTGGGACCCCTTGCCTGTAAATTGGGCCTTCGTACGCAGCAATGGGGATCCAAGCACAGGGCACACATCACATAGTTTCGTACTATGTGGATGATGCCCTTATCTTTTTGTGGACCTGGCTGGCTCTCTCCCAGGCCTGATGTTGTTATTGGATGATTTTGGGGCTGCATCTAGCTTCGGGATGAACTGGACCAAGTGATGCTTGTTTCCTCTGTCTCCTGTTCCGGTGCTGGACAGAGGTGCTCTCCAAGAATTCTGCCTTCAATTGTGCTATGATGCATTTACTTATCAGGGATCCAAGTCTATCATGCGGATAAAGACCACAAAGAGGGCAATGTAGACGGGGCACTCGCCTCGATCCGCAAATCCTTCCCCTTCTGGCTGTCCTTTGGGCAGCGTGGCTATTTCTAAAATGCTTTATATTGCCTTGCCTCCCAAAGCGATTCTTCAGGGAACTCCACGGCCTCTTGCTGGAGCTGATAAGGGACACAAGCAGGCTCCGGGTGGGCTCTCCTCTCCTTTGTAGACTCCATTGTAGAGGTTTCTTATCTTTCTGTGTAAATATGCTTTTATATTCAAGAGTGCTAAATGAGTCACTAAATTATAATACTGTTTTGCCCCTGTCAATTGAAATGTGACTCCTATTTGATTTGTTATATGCAAGAACAATAAAAACATACTTTAAAAAAACCTTGGGCTTGCGATCTACAATATGTGGATGGCACTCAGCTCACCCACAAAGCTAGTCTTGCTTCCTGGCCAAGAAGCTGAAACTCTGTGGTGCTCGGCTTCCTGCACATTTCCAACTTGCTGCCACTCAAATCACTGGACTTTAAAGGTGTGAAAGCTGTGTCCTAATCCTCCTCCTGGCAGTGCAGTGAGACTTAGGAACTCTCTTCCCTATTTTTGTGCTCCCTCTCTAAAGTGCAGTAAAGCGTTCTGACGCCCCTATTGGCGCTACCTAAAACTACAGAATTACATTGTAGGCAGAACAAGGCCTAGCCATGACCTTTAGCAGTTTGTGGCAATCTGGCTTGAAACTCGTCAGTGCCTCCTTCAACAGATGGTTTAAGGAAGAAACACAGTAGCAGAGCTTTTAAAACTGCCTAGAACATTTCGGTGGAGGGTGGTCTTGAGTGACTAATGTGTGCCACATAGTACGAGTGTTTGATAGCTGCAACACAATTTAGTTTCCTAAGTATTGATGCGTTTCTGAGATCTTGGCTTCAGGTCAAGGGCTAAACTGCAGATAATGGAAATATTTGCTCACGTATCAGTATCCAGATTTGGTAGACAATATCCGAATGACACAAATCCTTGCATTAAACCAGTTGGTCCTATCTATTCGAGCACAGTGTTAAAGTTCAGATTGCATGATTTGCTTTTTCTTTTCTTGGGCTCCCGGCGAATTCATAATGTTAGGTGACTGATTGCGTCGAGTAGAAATCTAGAGACGGAGCACCTACAGAACCGAGGACCCCTTCACAGTCGTTTAGAATATGTTGGTAGAGGTACCTACAAGACACCCCTCTAGAAGGCCAGTTTATTTGAATTTACGTCAGTGGCATATATTTAAGGGGGGCATGGGGTGAATCACCCTCCAAATTCGTTGTCAGGGTGAGTCTTGGCAGCTCTCCTGTGATGATCAGCCCCGTGTGTCATCAACCCCTCAGTGTGATTTGGGGATGATGAGCTGAGCAGACAGGGCACAGGGAGGCCGGGCGCGAGTCTGCTTTGAAACTATTCGCCAGTGCCGCATGCTACCTGTCCTGCTGTCAGGGGTGACTCCATGTCGCCAGGGGGTCTGTGTGTCTTCTGGTTGCTATTGGGTTAGAAGTCCGGGCACAATATCTCGTCCCACACTGCAGCAGAACCATAGGTGTAAAGCCGACGTCGGGATTGCGCACTAGTGTCCGTTGGTTACGCCCACGTTGAAACACAGATCCACCGTCATAACCTTTAGAAAGATCACGTCGGGCCTTGTTTTTAACTTAGACACGGGATCCCTGAACCCGGCATCCATCCGTCCATGTACTGCGGAAGCATGGCCCGGGGTTTATGTGTAGTCCAAGGGCAGTGATAATCTCGGAAGGAAAGGTACATTGGTATTAAGAGGTCGCCACACAATTACCAAATTGTTTTTTAAAGTAGTGCTTCATGCTGCAGTGCCATTCTGAAGCTCTGTAAACAGTGGGTGTTTAAGGCACCGATTGGAATCCGTTTTATTTTTAATTTGTAGCCGCAGGTTTGTATATTCATAAAATAGCGTGGAGGGTTAATGGGCCTGTTCTAGAGCTTTGCATGCGCCTCCGGTTTATGATTTGTATTATAAGTAAGATACCTCAGTGGGTAAATGCTTTTGTTGCAGTGATCCTTGTGTAACCTGCGAGTCACAAGTTACAGTCCCGGTAAAATCTCAGTGAGTCTGCATGCAGCGTGCGAGACAGAAGCGTGGATCCATGCAGCTTGTTTGCTTCATCTTTCGTTCTATTGTACATACATGTGGTTCTGTTGTGTAGCAAGAAACACAATTACGTTGATTTGTAGTGGGCGTTAACAATGGTTATTACTAGTGCAGCGTAAATCAGAACAGTTTCTATGGGTTCCTCGCCTACCTCCCTGTGCTGGTTTCCTGCCTCTAGCCTGATCTGTGCAGCGAATGGACGGGGGCATCTGGTCGGACTGTCACAGCATCGAGAGAGAGTCTCTGACGGCTTGCATTTTTGAACGATAGGACGGGCTACTGTTCTGGTTTGTCAGCTGCCATATTACTGAATTGGCCCCGGATGGGGGGGGGGGGGATAGTGTTCCCACAATATGCAAGAGACCAAATTAGGTGCCATGTCCTTAATTCTGACCTGTGCCCCCTCCTTTCAACTCTGCTTAGTGGCCCATTATTAGCTGCTATACAGGGGGCAGTGGGAGATTTGGGGAGTTCTTGTCCTGTCTATGGCGCTTCCATCTTCTCACCTTATCCTGGTCCTGTCTATGCAATCTATTGTTATTGCCCTTTAAGTCCTACTGTAGTGAACAGCACATTGGAGTTGCCCTTCACCGGCCTGCCTGTATGTGAGAAATTTAGGAATAGTAAACTCTACATGCATGGTTTGGGCACATCAGTGAGAGGGTCGATGGTCAAGAAACAATATTTGGTGTAAAGTTGTGTAATTGGCAAACGAGGGATGCATTTGAAGCTGTTAGATGTTTTTCAAAAGGTTGTTTGTAAATTCTCTTTCAGCTTAGGTAGCTGGATGTATTCTCATAGCCAGTGCATTTGCAGTCTTATCAAAAGAATAAGATGCATCCAAAAATCCATAGCCTTTTGGAAAAGAAAGACCAGCCTACTTTCTATACTAGTAATGGGGGAAATTTGTATCTATGGGGTGGGGTGGGGAGTAGCGCTGAAAAAAATCAGCAAAGGTGAAACTTTGAGTGGTTACACAGAGATTGATTATTGGTCTCTGAGAGGCATATACAAATTGCTTGATCCCCCATTTGGGGTCCATATCTCTTTTATTTTTTTATTTTTTTTGGAACATATTTCAAGTTTTTTTTTTTTTTTTTTTTTAATGGAAATGAATTAAATTACTAAAAATGATTTAAAAAGAAAACAAACATACACCATAGCAAATCATGATGATTACAGTGATATTCAGTCACATGCTCGTTTTTGCCCCGGCCTCTCACCCCCTTAAGGTCCATACAATTACGATCCATAGGATATTTTACATTGGAGTTATTCTCTCTATATTCTCCCTATTCTTGGGACTGGATCTCCCTCATGTATCCTTATGTCTTCAAATATACCAAGTGTAGCCCCTCTTGCATTTACAGTACAGTAGTTGCTGCGTCCTGCAGTTCAAGTCCTGGGTGGACCATCCTCCTGATACTTTTTTCATATTTATTGGGCCACCCCTTTCCCTCATACACCATTTTTCCTGTTATTCTACATACACCCATCCCCGTTGTCTAGTCTCAGAGTCTCAGGCATGTCTGACTACCCCATTTCTAGGCTATATCCCTTTTCATCAGTAGAGATATTAGGTTGATCAGTAATCTCTTATATGACAATGCATCTGAGTTCCTCCAAATACCCAATAGTATTAGTGGGGCCTGCCCTTCAATAATTATTGCAGTTTACGTATCACCCCTTCCTAGAAAACGTGGAGTGTGGGCAGTTCCAGGATGCATGTAGGAAAGTCCCCATTTGTCCATAGTTTCTCAGGCATTTATCGTTCCGAGTTCTGCGTTCTTTAAATAGCGGAGCTTTGGTATAATACATTCTATGTAATACCCTAAGCTGGATGACACTCAAGGTCACTGTTATGGCCATTTCTGTAGGGAAGTGTACAGCATCCCTCCAGTCATCATCATCCAATTCTCCTATATCCTACTGCTGTTGGTTTCTCAACCTCCCTAGGTCATCCTGTGTATTATTCGTTAAAGTGGCATATGTAAGGGAACTGGCATTCACAGTCATGTCAGTCCAGCAGTCTCTTCTCCAGTGGGGAGTCCTATTTGGTTTCCTCATCAAAAAAGATGGTCTTGTGTAAGGCATGTCGTAGTTGAAGATAGGAAAGATCTGCGTTGTTGCCATGTTATATTCCTTTTGTAGGTAGTCAAAATGCACTGTGCCATTTGCATCCCACATGTCTCCTAGTGTTGAAAGTCCGATTGCATGCCATTTTTGGAATCCCGATAGGGCGTTCACCGGGCCAAACCTCGTTCTCAACCATAGTGGGGCTTTAGGGGTTAATTTATTGTCTCACTCTAGTTCCTTTGTTAATTTATTCTAGATAGATATCACACTTACTGTGACTGGTGGGGCATCTGCATGTAGTAGGTGTAGGTATCCTTTTTGCCCCAGTTTAGGGCGGTCCATTTTAAGTGCTGAGTCATCGAGTGGAGCATACACCCAATCATGTATTTTACTAACTTGAGCTGCCTCATATTATCTGTGGACAACTATTAATGATGTGCTCCTGTCATAGACATAGCTCTGGAGGGTAGCCATTGCTATTCAAGGTGGACCGTTCCTCCATAACAAAGTATGGAGCAGTCTATTTACTGTCCAGCAGAATGCCTCCGGAATTGTGTAAGGACTATTTGGTAGTATGTGGTTCACATCTCTTGATGTATTTGGTATTGAGGTCAAGCTGCAGCAAGGAAATAGCTATGTTACATATCATAGACAATGCTCAACTGATTGCAGATAAAGGTGACCCCTTCCTCTGGATCTTGCTGGACACAGAAGATCATTCTACCCTATTGTGCACCTTGGAGTCTCAAATGGGATTCACCTGTATTGTCCTTCACTGGCTCTTCTCCCTTCTTCCTTTCCAAGGGACACCAGTTTGTTCACATGGGCACCTCCAGGTCCCAAAAGATTCCTATTACCTGCAGAGCCATTGCAGGGTTTCATGATGTCCCCTGTCATCTTCATTGTCTACATAGGGCAGCCTTTTGCTCCACTCACCAATAACCAAATCAAGATTCTCCAGTGTGCCTATGCTACATACGTTACTTAGATTCCCAATGCCTCATACATTACCTACACATCATCCAAACCTGGATGTCCCGTGTCTACCTGAAGCTCCGCTCAAGACAGCATTTTGGTTATTTGCCAGAGCAACAAACAAGAAACAGTACAAACCTAGCTCAGTGACTTGAATTTTGACAGCTTTGAAACCCAACTTTCACTGAATGCCAAGGCATTGGAATTCACCATGGATACCCTCACGCTCAAGGAACACATTCCCATAAAAACAATGGCAGCCTGTTACCGGCTCTCTCTGGTAAAAAAATAAGTGAATCAGTTTCTTCCAGAAAGTGACCGTCTTAAAAACCAGCTGCATCGCTTAAAAAGGTATCAAGTTCAGCACCCGCGCTTATCTTGCAAGCAAGCTTACAATCTCTAATGGTTCTTAGCACACCCACATAACCTCTTTAGGTTGGTGAGTTCATACAAGGATTGGCCTTTCTATCTTCAGAGAGGGGGTTGACAATCACTTTCTTAGCAAGGTAACACCCTTTTCCAACACCTTTAGGTCCCTACTAAACCAAAGTCAATACACACCATATGTGCAACATTTAATGCCTCCTGACCATCCTAGAAGATTTAATTGCTGTATCCATTGAAGGGATGAGGAGCTACACCTGTGCTTCACAAAGACCGGTCTATTGGGCACTCTTTTCTGGCAGATTGGTCCCACATGTCTGCCTGCTTGCCTTGTATGCAGCACAATTGATGTCAGTTTATTTATTCAATGTTTCCTAATGTTGTGCACTGCACAAGAAGAGTGATGTGGCATTCATGCATCCATAAAATGCCAATAGCGTTTAATCTTCTTATAAAACTCTCCCTGAGGATAACCCTGGTTCCAACAGATGTGAGTAGAACACCAGCACTCCACCAATAGTACACTTGAGACACAACTCACAACACAACAAAAGTGCGCCAGTTCAACCAGCTGGATAAGTTGTTTGATACTTCAACAGCTCATTCAGATGTAGCAACACTAAAATATCTCCCTGCAATAAAAGTATATTTCATAATGAACTCTTGCTTACAACATGGCTCCAACTCATCTCCTTGCTTACAACATGGCTCCAACTCATCTTGTTGACTGAGTATTTACAACCACAGTGGTGCATCCATTCTAGTTATACTGATGCATTTATATTACATCACCGATTTCTGAATCAACCATCCTGAAGAAGTTAATTTGAATCTAGCACACCCACTTACACGTTAAATTCCATTCAAAGCCACATAATTGGCAAGGTGTGAGAAATTAGGTTGTTGGTTGAGAGGGTTGTGAAATTTTCTCAAGGAAAACCTGAGTCCTTGTCGGGGTAAACAACAAAAGTCACTAAATTAATCTGTGCTAAGCCCTCTATTAGGTTGGCACAAAAGCAGTCAGGCTTACATTAGAGGTAATGTGTAATGTATTTATGCAACACTCAAACTGTAATAAAGTGAAAACACAACACTAGAAAAAAAACCATACCAATGTAGAAAAATAAAGTGAAATTTAATAGATTTGACATCAAAACAACAAAATTCCGATTAATAGAATCAGAGAGATGCAATTTAAAAGATTTAAGGTAAGTATACCTCCTAAAAATACAAAGCGACACTCACAGTTATCTGGTTGTGCAAAACCAGAACAAAGTCACAAGTTCATTCTGACTGCATTGAAGTGCAGGGAGCATACAGTGACCAGATTAGTCCCATAGAGAATTGTACCTTATGTCCTTGATGCAAAGCATTGCATCGTGCTGCATCTGTTTCGATGAGGAGCTGTGAGGGCTGCGATGCGAGGTCCTGCATCGAGTTGCATCACACTGCACCTGTTTCGATGAGGCTGCTGATCAGGGGCAGTGTGAGGTCCTGCGCTGTCGTTTTGCGTTGCACTGAGTCCGTTCTAAGGGAACACAAAATTATGCCTGGAGGAGTACACTCTAATGCCAGCCAAGGGTCCAGGACCAGAGGTGGGAAGCAACCACTTGGGGATCAGGACTAACTCCAGCAAAGGCCATCAGCAGGGCGCAGGCAGGACCACTTCAGTCTGGACAGCTGGGCAGATGCAGGACAGGTCTCTGGGTCTTATGTCTCT
This sequence comes from Pleurodeles waltl, assembly GCF_031143425.1. Classification (NCBI taxonomy): domain Eukaryota; kingdom Metazoa; phylum Chordata; class Amphibia; order Caudata; family Salamandridae; genus Pleurodeles; species Pleurodeles waltl. The sequence goes on along the minus strand of NC_090442.1, from coordinate 598,901,799 downwards.
TTAGCTCAGAACAGGAGGCCAGTCAGCTAGCCTTGGAATTCAAGGAGCAGGTCCAGGCTTCCTTCCTCGGGCAGCAGGGCACTCCTTCTTTCAGCAGGGCAGCCCTTGCAGCAGTAGGGCAGAATAGTAGTCCTGCGGAGTCTTCCACAGGTCCAGAAGTGATCTGATAGGTGGGTCTGAGGATCCTATTTTTTTGCTTTATGATAGCTTGGAAATGAGAGCAGTGTCTGGAGCCCCCTCCCACAAACCAAGGTGTCTGGAACATCCTGCCTCCCTTCCTTGTTCCCACTCTGTCTGCGGTCACAATAGGGTAGTGTAAAGTTCTTTCTGTGTGAGCTGAGGCAGTGTCTTTGAAGTGCAAGTGTAACGGGTGACAGCTTCCCTTACTCCCCACCCCCCCCCATCAAGTCAGGAAGGTCCATTCTGCCAACACCCAGGCCTTCGATTGTGATACTATCTGGGACGAATGCACAAAGGCCAACTGCCAACCACACCTAAGCATCTGACTCAGGAAGCCTGCTGCAGGGACAAAATGGTTAGGGCAAGAAAAAGCCAACTTTCTAAAAGTAGCATTTTCAGAATTGTGACTTAACATTCAACTTTACCATTAAAGAGGGTTTTTAAGTACAATTATTCAGGCATCAAGCTCAACATGCTCTCAGTTGAAATGTATCTCATATTAAATGTAATTTTTTTTTTTAAAGTGTTATCCTATAGGAGTGTAGGCCTTGCAATAATGAAAAATGAATTTGTAAGTTTTTTCCCCTACTGGGACATGTAAAACTTAAAAGTACATGGAACTTTTAACAACACACTCAGACCTATTGACTGTTTAGGACCTACCCCAGGAGTATGTATTAAAAGGAAGGTTTAGGCCTGGCAAAAGGTTTATTGTGCCATTGTGTGTCGAAACAGCAGTTTAAAACTGCACACAAAGGCTGCAGTGGCAGGCTTGAAACATGTTTTCTAGGGCTACGTAAGTGTGTAGCACAATAAGTGCTGCAGTCTGACTAGTAGCATTTAATTTACAGACCCTAGGTATCTGTAGTACCGCTTTACTAGGGATGTGTAAGTAAATTAAATGTGTCAGTTGGGTGTAAGCTAATGTTACCATGTTAAAAGGTGAGAGCTTAAGCACTTAAGCGCAGGTTAGCAGTGCTAAAGTACAGAGAGTCCTAAAAACCAACAAAATTGCGTTCAGAAAACAGGAGGGGTGAAGACAGATTTTGGGGGTGACCTTGCAGAGAGGGCCAGGTCCAACACAGAGATACAACAGTATGCGTCTCCATCTTTGTAGACACCCTAGGTGGTAGTATGGTTGCCCCAGTCACTCTGGAAAACCAGTCCTACCATTTATGTTTTTAATGTTGCCCACAGGGGCCCAACGCGAAGTTGGCAAGGACTCTACTGGAGCAGATACTTAAAAACCCCATTACTCCTCAGCTGCTCATCCTGTATTGGTGCAGTTTGGTGCATTTTAATCCATAGAGCATCCATTCTCCTACAGGTCCCTCCAAATTGCCGCAGTTCTTTATCTGTTCTGTAGTGTTTTAATCTCCTATTTTAACAGTGCATGCCCCAACAGAGGGCACACTTCCAAAACCCCTCAAGGTACACGCTGCCTCTACAATGGGGTTAGGCCCAAATTCCCTTGTACGGCTCCTCAGTCAGCTGGGATCTTTAATGTTGGCTTCACAAAGAAGGTTCTTCTTTTGCCTTGACATCCAGTCCTGCAATCCTGTTTCTTCAGCAGGCGGTTCCTCTTTCTTCAGACAATAAGCAGCTCTCTTGTAGGCGTTTTGACCTTACCTGTGAGGGAAGCCAGCAATCAAGGATCCTCTCCATGGAGCTCAAGTATTTCACATCCATTCTGTGGGTGAGTTCTGCCACTAGATAGTGAAAATCTCGGCACACTAGCATTGGTTTACATTGAGCACTTATTCTAGCTTTGGAGGTATGTGGAAGTGGATTTCAAAGATCCATCTTTGTCTACCTGGTTACAGACGGTTCCTGACATTGTATTAGCTCTAGACTGTTAAGCCTATATTGTCGCTCAAACATGGGAGGAAGAGAGAGTAGGGGTGGAGGTGGCTGGGGGCTGGTGGGAATTTGAGACAGACAGGAGCCTTCTCACTAAGTTAATACACAGAACTCTGTAAAGTAACACATCTGGGAACGAGTGAAGCCAGAAAGGGTCAGAAACACACATGGAGAGCTGCTGAGCCTTGCAGCAAGTTGTAAGTGCTGGGCTGGGTTCCATGTGACCCCTGAGTGCTCCCACCCAAAACCCCACTGGACAAAAAGAATTACTGATTGTAATTGAAGTGAAGCAGATCTAGTCTGGCGGAACTGGAGAGGGAAATATAAGCCATCTATCCCGTTGCACACTGCTGTGTATGTTACACACACTGTGAGTGGGCTGCGCTGGCTGTGTCCTGGTGTCAGCACATAGCAGATGGACACAGCTGGGGCGATCATTAGGTGCTGGCTGGAACCTGTGTTCAGCTCAGGAGTAGCAGACCAGGTTCAAGGGGCAAAATGTATGCACCGAGAGAATCCCAGTGAATAAACTTCCAAGATTAGCAAAATTATTTTTCTCTGTCAAGTTATTTGTCAAGATAACATGCGTTCCCCCAGACAATAAACATTGGTTTCTCGCGTCAGATAAACTACACTGTGACATTAACGTGGAAGTTTACTTTTCCGTTGAGAATGTGTGTTTACTGGTCTTTCTATACATTAAACCTTAATCTGCCAAATGTATTAATTTATTAACGTGACTGCTCCTGCGAAGTGTCGCATCTCTGTACCAGGTACGATCACGGACTGGTTTTACACCAGAACTATTGCTCACATTATAGATACATTAAGGAGATACTGGAGTGTGACATGAGAATTCAAATGGCATTGCTCCTCTTTTCGTGCAGCCTTCGCTGCCAAATTGCCCTACGTGATGTGGGACACTTAACCAAAAAGGTGCTTTTTAGCCAACATCGCTCTCCACCCTGGGATTTTTATTTTTAGCATTAGGTTTATGGGCTTAAAAATACCGTCATACAAAACATGTCTCGTGGCTATTTGGTAGCTGTGCCCCATTTGTTTACTACTATACAATGAAATGACATTGAACTTAGCTTTTTGGGGCTATGAAGAGATGCTGCCCATGTGGTTGAAAAATGTAGTCTAGGACAAAGTATACTAGACTTTGTAAATTAATAGTATTCGTACATCTCTGTTAACTTATGTTACGGTTTGTGTCTATTTGTATACATTAATGATACCAAGAAAGTCCGTAATATTTTAAGTACCACCTCCAATGTAATGGCCCTAAATGTACAAATTGCCCACTTCAGTGCTGCCGCCAGGGCCGGTTTTAGCACTGGTGGCGCCCTGTGAGACAGGTGTTTTTGGCGTCCGCCACCCCATGTCCACCTCCTCTGATTCACTCACCATCACCCTGCAAATGTGCCCCTTATCTCTCCATAGCCCCCCTTCACATACATTATTTTTTTTCAAAGCTCTTGTAAAGGCCGGCTTTACTAATCCACTCAGCTATCCACATAAACTATAGCTCTGTTCTTTGCAGCAGACATAGTAACCCTCTAGGATACTTTATGTTAAGTCAAAGTTGCCCCCAGACAAAACTCACATCTATCTCCCTAGCAGGAACCGTAGTCACAAGAGGTATCTTCACATTTTACTTGAATCCTGAAGGCTGGACGCTTAAGGAACTTTTCATCAGGTGTTTTTTAATCACACATTTCGTAAATTATTGCTAAATCCAGCGCGCGCCCCCCTCCCTCCCAATCCAGGTCAGCACCCGGTGGCGCCGCAGCGCCCCAAAGCCGGCACTGGCTGCAGCGCCCCTTGTCCCTTTGGTTGGGGACACCACGTTGCAAGCATGGAGGGCCAGATGTCCCTTAACGCAGGTACTTTTTCACGCAGGTCACGACTCCCTGCCCGACGGAAGCACTCGGTGACCCCTGCGCTGGGTCCCTGCCTCTGACGCCGCTCGGGCGCGGCTCCTCACGCTTGGATAATGGCTGCGTCTGCGCCGCCTGTGAAGAATCCTCGCGATCCGGCGGATTGAACGTGACTCATGTTTTTACCAGCACCCCATGCACTGCCTGCCCTTCACAAAGTCCAGAGCGCGCGATGAAAGGCAGCGCCACTTAAGACTTTGAGACTGAAAGTGTTGCTTTATTAAACGGCGTTAATCCGTGCGGAGGGTTGATGGAAAAATACTTGAAACTATGATCGTGGTTGGTCATTTTAAATGCATCAAAGCAGAGTGTTTAACGCGCTTTCGCATTTTTTCAAGACCAGATGGTGGAGAAATCGGAGCTACAGGTGGCTCATATGGCTTCGCAGCGTACAGGGTCTGAACTCGTCAATCAAATACATTGATACATTGTATTTCAGGTTTTCACCATGGACGTCATTTAGGGGTCGCCAGGGGCCGCAGCTGCGACCCCAGCTTGACCCTTGCGACCCCCTGGCACTGCCTTTGAGACCCCTGGCCTCAGAGGTCGCAAAACCAGTGCCAGAAACAACAGGGGTGTGATCACGCCTTTATGGACGTTGCTTGGGGCCCCACTTCCTTGCTTTCAATTTATTTATTTTTAATCACACTAATAGCGAATAATGTGTTATTTACTATTCCTGTAATAAAAATGGAGTACATAACATTTAGCTGGAATATGAACCTCCTTGGTACCTGACGTAAGTAAAAAACACGTTTAAATGTATGGTGTGTGCGTGCTTGAGTGTGTTAATGTGAGATACTGTATGAGTGAATGTGTGTGTAAGCATGTGCGTGTGAGTGAAAGTAAAGATGGAATGTCGTGTGATGTCACTTCCGCTTCCCTAGGCATTTTGGTGAATTGACTTCCATGGTATTCACCTCTGCTGCGTGTAATACGTTGCTTTTTCTTTGATCTATTATTACCGTTATTGCTGCTGGAAATAGTTGAGTAATTAAATACAGTTTTATTTTTTGCCTGAACTCTCCTTTTACATTTGCCACTGTTTTCCCAGAAATACATTTGGCAGGCCAGTCGCTTGAGGAAGCGAAGGCTTAGCGCAGCCTGTGCTAGGGAAAGAGATACGGTGTCCAGGGATGAGTTACATGCGACAGACACTGCTGGTGTCGGGCCCCTAGTGCACATTACATATTTAGACACTGTTGCTAGCGTATTGACCCGGCAGAGGTAACTTTTTAATGCGATACCAGGCGAGGGTGCCGTCGGCAGTGCACGTCGAGTTGCGGGGTTTACATAGGGCGACTCCTCTTACCCTGAACGTACCGAATTCCATACAAGTCTTTTTCTCAGTGGCAAGGAAACTGCATCCACACTGTCCCTTGCAATCCAACTAAGAGATCTAGTGGTGGCTTGAAAGACTATAGTCCTGGAAAATTGAATGTTTCTGTCGATCTGATAACTAGTCGTGGACGAGCCACTGAAAGCTTGAGGCTGAAGCCTGGTTGTGTCTCAGCTCGAGGTCCTTTTGGAACCTCGAGCCCATAGTGAGCCTAGCTTTCATGTAGCTTCTGCCACCCTACCTTAAACCAGGATATGGTACTATGGCCAGAGCTGCCGACTTTGGAACCGGGGAACCAGGTTCGAGTCTCTGCCTCCGCTCAACATTGGTGATCCTGGGCAAATCGCTTAATCTCCCCATGCCTTTAAACAATGCATGTTACCTTATGTAATGTAACTGGTGCTCAGTTCACGCTGTTAAAAGCTGCATACAAGTGTGCAAGGCGGTAAAGACAAAGCCTTCACATAAGGAAAGACAAAAAGATACCCATGCAAAGTGAAACCAGAAACCTGGCAAAATTGTTACTTGTCTGCTTAAATTTGTGTGATCTAAGATAAATATTTTATTTCGACAAAACTTTTTTCTTCATTATCATGTAGGAAAGCTTTTTCAAATATGCGAGTTCAGAATACCAGTTGTACAAAAACCTGTTATGTTGATTTAATAGACTATGATGTTGCCTTATAATAATCTGGGCCACATAGAGGGTTTACATGACAATTGTCTTGCTTCTTAGTGCACTAATGGTTTGCTTAAAAACTATCATTTTTAATTAGCACTTCCCAGTGCAATAATGTGACGTATTAATGTCAAAGCTTCTCATGTTAAAGAAATATACTTGTAGGAACTTTGACGCAACTTTATTATATTTTAGTGATGATTGTGTGTGGATTTTTTTTTGTTGATAGCAAGTAATTTCAGGGCTCTGCTCATGCACCGGTTCCTAAGACCCAAGCTAGACCCTTGGATCAGCTCTGTCTCTGCTTTCCCTGTAAATTTGTTGGCTAGCCCATCTCTACTGATGATAAGGCATGCCCATGAATACCAATTACATTTACTCTGTATTTTTTGGTATGTGTTCTCGGAACGAATGTTGTCTCCGGAATGAATGTTTACACTTGGCTTCCGGCATCCAGCCTTCCTGGTCGCATGATTTGTTAGGATCTGTGTGTGTCTCCTGCAGAGAACCCAAGAGATAAACCTGTAATTTTGTGCAAGTGTTGTATTTGTTGTTCATGTGTGAATCCATTTTGCTTCTTATGTTTTATATTCTCGCTTTAGAATCGAATATGGAGCTTCTGTGGTTATTGTTGGATAATTTTCAAATGCAGTAGACACTGTGGATGGTGCTAGTTATGAATAATGCTCCTATACTGGTAGATAAAGATTATTGGTCAGACATTGTTAATAATGCAAATTTTTTAGGTCTGGCCAGACTTTTGCCCCAAAAAATCGCTGCAGCAACAGTTACATAGTAGAGTTGTATTGTGTTACAAACTTGTTATTTTAAAAACAAGTACTTTTGAGTGGCTGCTGAAGAAGGAAGTCGCCGTTTGTAGGCACCCTGCAGTGAAAAAATATCTGAGAAATGTAATTCTTAATCATGACGGGCCATCGTGTTTCTTACAAAATCGTTATATGACGTTCGTGTTTGCCTTATTTAGTTATAATTTATCGAGCACAAATTTGTAAATATCCAAGCTAGAGGGGTCAGGTATGTGAGGGAAGTTGCGACCAGGGTTACCCTCATAATACAAAATGCAAGAATATGTTGTGGCATGGAATGTCCTTAGCTGGAGAACCCTATCACACTACAAGCTTCATAGATTAATGCTACATATAGTATGAAAATGTGTGAAAGTAACTAGGTCACAGTAGGTAACACGTGTTCTTGCAGAGGAGATCAGACAGTAGATGTCCCTGAGAAGCTTACTAACAGACTTCTGAGCCCCAAACCATATACGTTTTCATGCACTACTGAGTTGTTTACAACTGCACATCCGGGTATTTCCCACCTTCAGGCCAGTGAGCAGCAGGGTAGGTGACTAAGAAATGGCGTCCTTTCATTTGTGGGACCTCAGAAGGATTCTTAAACTGAGAATTTGCTTCCATCATTCAGCTCCAATTCCATCTCTCCATTTTCTGTGCTCAGCTTGGAGCATTTATAAACCACATTAGCTGCTTTGCCTTCAGTTACCTTATTGGATTTGAGAAACACAAAATATGAGGATTCTGCCTGACACCTTCTCAGACTAGTGACGAACTTTGCCAATTGGAAGTTATTTACTATAGGTGCTTCAACGTTGGAAGTATTGAGACAGACAAACATGTAGAATAATTTCCATATTTTTAGTCACTGAATTCCTAATTTAACAAAGTGTAAGATAGAAACGTGTAAACTTCTTTATCAGACTAATTGTCTGGGAGGATTTCGGATTATACTGCAAGCTGACTGAAATGCCTTAAACGCCTCTTGTAGCTTAGACTCTCAGTAGGTGATGAGGGTGAGCAGTCAGTGCTCACTGTTGAACTGTGAAGCAGGTATTGGAGACTGAGATTCATATGACGAATATGGAACAGGATAATTTGAATGTCCAGACAAGGTTATTCATTTATGAAAATATAAGATTTATTACTTTTAGTTCCCACAGTGTTATAACATTGTACACAGTCCTGCCTTGAATTAATTTTCTAAAGAAATGTCGAATGTTACTGGGAGGCAGTAGAACTTCACAAATGACGCAGAAGACCAGTTATGTGGTCTAGGAGGCATGGGAAATAGCTGTGTTCAATAAGTAAATGGTGTATTTGGCGCAGTGCTAAGTCCTTTGGTTTAGTTTAAAAAAAAAAAAAAAAACTCATGTCAGTGTTCAGCATTCAGTTTTGAAGTTGGGGTACTGCGACTGGGATTCTGGCTTTCAGAAGTGAACAGGGAAACATGTGAGCTGGGCTAGACAATGTGGCATACAGCAGGCAGGCTCTCAGTATTACCGAGCCCACTGGACAAAACTGCAGTGCCGAAGCGATATGCTGCTTGTGCATAAGATAAAAATAAAAGGGAACATTCTCCGAAGTGGTTGGGCAACCTTTGCATTTGAGTGCTCGGTGTGTCGCAACGTCGAAGGAAACGTCGTGAGGCGCCGAGACCTCACTGCGTGAATGACGTGTTCTGGGTGAACCATCACATGTGTTATCTACAGTCTTGTCCAACATTTGCCATTATATTGGATCATGGAATTGGGATTTGCCACGTTTTCAGATTCGCATTATTTGTATGCCAAAAAATCAGACTGGTAAGTATATTCAAGATGTATTTAGGTTAAAGGCTTAACCCTTTTAGTGCCCGGGTGTTTGCGCCCCAATGAGCCAGAGCTTTTTGTTGGAAAAAAAAAGAACAGCATTAGATTATTTAAGCTCATGTACTTCTTTGCAGTTTTTGTGCACCCATGCAAACTATAGGTTTATCGTCAAATTCAAGCGCTATGTATGGATGCAAACTGCAAACCCTCCATCAATGTCTCATTGCAGACTGAACATATAATGAAAAACTTGGAGATAATTTAATTTTTTAAACAAAGGTGCTCAATTTCTGTTGCGTTTTTCAAATGTATAAACCTAAACCTCGAAACTTGTTACCCTCAATATCTGGAGTCTTTGCAATGCCAGATATTGATTTTTTTTTCCCCCTCAGGTAACGAAATGTGCACAGTCAATTATGTAATGTTAGTACACATCACAGCATTGTGACAATGACTGTTTATGGTGTACTGTTCGTTTGATGACAGATCTAAAACTCTGGCTATATGGGAAGTATAAAACGAAATACTTTCTGTTGCTGAATGACCTAAGGAATCTATTGGTGCAAGCAAGGCCTCCTCGCTAGCTGGCTGATAAATCTCTGGATTTGACCTTTGTCACATTTTTAGAAATGTTATTTCCAAAAGTTGGTAATTCTGTTCCATCCCCCATGACGCCCAAACATAACCCTGCCAAGTTTAGGCCCCCAGTTTTATTCTTCTGGGGTTCCTGAGCATGTGGTTTCCAGGCTTTTATGTCTTCTGTGTGTTTATGATGCCCGTGATCGATAAATTGGGTACCGTGGCTTTTTGAACTTTGTATAGCAACTGCCAGCAAAATGCAGGTTTAGCCTACTTGTCTTTTGGTTTCTGGTATCACCCCTGGGGTATAAGGAAACATAATAAAGCCATATATGTTTAATAACTACAGATCCTAAGGTTTCTATTGCTAGGTGCCAGACCACCCTCTCGTTGATTGGCTGGCTTAACTTTTGTCAGATCTATAGCATTCCCCCCACCCCCCACTAACATGACATGATAGTTCCTTCAGTCTTCCTCCCATACGAACATATTCATGTCAAGGCTTCACCCAAATGAGTGTTTTCCCCCAGGCCTTCTGAGTGGTAGGTTATCGAAGATGTGAGTTTTCCATGTGTATGTACAGGGATTCACGCAGTAGACACCATAGAATGTTTTTGATTGGGGTAGATTCCATAGGGGATGTCTTCAGTATTTGGGCCTGTGGTCAGCTGGTACCACATGAACCTTCCAACCTCGGACATTTTTGAAAACTAGAGACACAGGAATTCATGAATCCTGAAATTTTATTATCCAGAATCCTATGTAGCTGTCAAAATATGGATACGAAAAGAAAAACCACAATTTCTTTCAATGGCAGAAAACACCAGAAAGACAGGCAGATGGCAAAAGTCCTAACATCCTGTGTTACCCCTCTACTTCTGACAGAAAGAGTGGCCCACACATCATGGCCCAGCCAATTTCTCGGGGCAGGAATAGGCTAATATTGCAGTTGTGTGAAAAAAACACATTGAAAATTGATTAACTTCAAGGGCTACAGATTAAGCCTGTTCCTGTCAGTTATAATTGGGCATCCACGCATAAGGTAATGCCTTTGTTGGTAGAAGTGTGGTAACACTGGTGGTGGGAGTTTTTGTGTTCCTAAAACATCCTGCTACTGTGTCACAAAATGTGAGGAAATTATTTTAACCAATATTTGACATTTACAGGGAATTCTGCGAAAGAGATCAACATATGAGGAGCGAGAGTGCTAATTAGCCCAGAAATCTGCTAAAGTTAAAATTGGAACGTTTTGATCTGTGCAATATCAGTATTGAATTGGCTTTACTATTTTTAATACTTTTTATGGTGAATATATATTTTTTAAAAACTTGTGAATCTGGTTTTATTCTTCATCCTGAAGGGGACTGCTGCTTGTGACCCGTGTTTAGGGTCCCTGTAGCCCCGATTTCATTTTTGGGCTATTTGCTTTGGGGCTCGTTCTTTTTGACGGCTGCCATTTTTTTCTTGCTGCCTGGCGCCATTTGCGGCTGCCATCTTGGAGGGGTTAGCGGTCCAGTTGTTCTTTGGACCACTAATTGCCCCTTCCAAGGCTATTTTAAGCGCGATGCGTCGATTGCGCAGCGGGCGCGCCTCTGGCACGCCAAAGGCAAGCCCGTCTGCGCCAGTTCGCGCCAGGACGGGCCTGGAGGCCTGCCTCCTTGATTCCCACTCAGGGGTTAGTGATGCCTCCTCTATCTACTGTTATTCTTCTAAGGAGCTGTATGACCTGAGAATCTTAGGGAACAAGGAATGTATTATATGCAGAGAGTGTACTAGAGATACATGGCGCTGCCCTGCCTGTCACTGGACTTTCAATCCCAAGGGGGTTGAGTTGGAGGTAGGGGGTAATCCTCTTACCTCCTTGCTCTACACTAACTGCCGCTCATTGGTCGCCCACAAACTTGATATTAATTTACTGCTAACTGAGGTCTCGCCCACAGCATTGTTTCTAACCGAAACATGGCTGAATGATGCTTCTGATCCAGATATTAGCCTGGCATTACCTATTGGGTATCGAATCACCAGATTAGACAGAGGGATGGCAAGAGGAGGAGGTATTGCAGTCATTTATAGGGACGGTTTGAACTTTACCTTTCAGCCCCTTCAGCTAGTGGAGGGGGAAGGTATGTTCTTTTCTCTAGCTCTTAACCCTCGTTACACTTTCTCAGGGATCCTAATTTATCGCCCCCCCAGACCCCCTGGAAAAGTTTTTAGACTCTCTCTTAGACTGTACGGCAGATTTTATATGTGCCAGACCCAATCTTACAATCTTAGGAGATTTTAATATTTATGGTGAGATCCCTGAACGAACAGATTCAAGGCATCTACTTGGTGGTATGGAAGCAATGGGCCTGAACCAACTTGTTAAAGGCCCTTCCCACGAAATGGGTCACACTATTGATTTAGTGTTTAGTAACACTCCTGCCCTGACTTGCAGGTCCCCGACCCCACTAGCGTGGTCTGATCATTTTTTAATTCCTATTGAATTAGCCACGGGTACATTGGTGAGTGGGAGTAAGCCGGTTGTTCAGGTTGGGAGATAGTGGAATAAATTGGATAAAGAGAATTTTCTAGTCACTCTGGAATCACTTAAGTCCAGTGTCATGAGCAAAAGGGGATCTGAAGTTGAGGCTTTCAGTGACTGGATCACTGAAAGTCTGGACATAGTTCTCCCCCTGAGGAAAAAGTCTGGTCCGCGGAGAACAACTAGTGCCCCTTGGTTTACCCCCTCATTCCTTCTCCTAAAAAAGGAATGTAAAAAGTTAGAAAGAACTTGGAGAAAGCTGTTTGTTTCAGCAGATAGGGAAGCTTACAAGGGGGCTATTAGAAGGTATCATGCTGAAATTAAGGAGGCACAGAGGGTTTTCTACCAGCAGAAAATTGAGGGTGCGGCAGGTTCCCCCAAAGTAGTTTTCCAAATATTAAAAGATATTCTATATGCGCCGGTGAAAGACAATCTTTTAGAGGTTTCATTAGAACACCGCAATTTACTAGCTGAACTTTTCCACCAAAATGTTTTGGACATCTATGTCACTTTTGGGGAGAAAAGTCCCTCACTGAAGGAGGAGGAGTTTGTTAATGGTGTTAATACAGCCTGTCTTTCTCACTTTAACCCTCTTTCTCTAACTCAAGTGTTAAATTTCTTGAGTGTCCTGAAATAAGGATCCCCCCTGGACCCTGCCCCTCCTCACATACTTGTGCAGGGGGCGGAAGTTATCGTCCCGATGTTGACACATTTACTTAATGATTCTCTTTCCAAAGGAGTAGTACATAGCTCTTGGAAGCATGCTATAGTGAAACCGCTATTAAAAAAATCTTCTCTTGACCCGACAGTGTTGAAGAATTTTAGACCCATTTCCCTTTTGCCCACCCTGCTAAAATTCTGGATAAATAGATCAATTGGCAACTTTCCACTTTTTTAGAAGAGAATGGGTTGCTCCATCCCACTCAGATGGGCTTTAGAACTGGTCACAGCACGGAAACTGCATTGATTGCGGTGACGGAAGAGGCCAGAAAGAGGGTAGACAAGGGTCTTACCACAGAGATTACCATGCTGGACTTGAGCGCAGCTTTTGACACTGTAGACCACCAGGTATTGATCCAGAGAATGAGGGAGCTCGGAATTAAGGAACAGGCACTTGCCTGATTTACTTCCTTCTTAGAGGACAGGTCCTTTCAGGTCCTAGATCGATCGTTCCTATCAAACAAACTACAGTGCAGGTGTGGTGTACCTCAGGGCTCTGCCCTCAGTCCGACACTGTTTAACATCTATATGGCTCCCTTGGCCTCTTTGGTGGAGTCATTTGGGTTAGCTTTAGTGTCCTATGCTGATGACACCCAACTGGTGGTTTCCATTTCTGCTAATGAGACCTCAGAAGGTGCCGCTCTCCGTACTTGTATGCAAGCGGTTTCAAGCTGGATGACTCAGAGTAAATTGCAACTAACTGAGGAGAAGACGGAAGTCATGATACTGGGCCCTGAACCAAGTCCTGGAATTTCTCGCACTTGTCCTTCGGCACTTAGTGAGTTCCCTCCTCCTAAAAAGTATGTTAAGAGCCTGGGGATCAGTTTGGATCCCCTTCTGACGCTAGACCTGCAAGCTACGAACATATCTACTACTTGCTTTGCCTTATTGAGACTTCTTAGGAAGATTTTTGTTATTCTTCCAGCACTGGCTAGAAGACTTATTGTGCAAGCTATTATTCTTTCAAGGCTAGACTATGGGAATGGCCTTTCCCCCAGTTCCCCAGTATATGTTAAAATGAAATTACAGAGAGTTCAAAATGCTGCAGCTCGTTTATTACTGAACATCCTGAGAAGGTCTTCTGCGAAGGCTGGATTAGCCTCTTTGCACTGGTTGCCTGTTGTTTAAGGCTCTATGTCCTATCCACAGGTCTTTGCATGATAGAGGACCTATGCTCCTTAGGAATCTGGACACCTTTTATAGGCCGAATAGAGATTTGAGATCTACTACTCTAGCTTTGGTAATCGTACCGAAAATAAAGAAAGCAAGACGGGGTGGGTCCTCTCTGATGTTTTTAGGAGCTAAATTGTGGAACTTGCTTCCCCTTAATCTTCGGCTGATGGAGCAAGAACTGGAATTTCGAAAGGCCTTGAAAACTTGGTTATTCTAGGTCCGTTTTTCTTATTCCTTTCTTGTTGCATATCATTCTCATCCCCTCTGTGGTTAGGGTTTTGTAGCGCTGGGAAACCCGAGGGTAGCCATGCGCTCTATAAATTGTGTAACATAACATAACATAACACAAGCCACACAACCCAGGACCTAGCTGGCAAGTTTCCCAGGTTCAAACATGATGTGTTGCTTCAGTCCAGGTTTTTGTCTTCGCATATTGGGACTTCTAGTCCTATTTTTATTAGGGAAATAAAGAAGACTACAAAACCGGAGCAGCTTATCACAAAAAGACCTAGGAAATTTGACTGCTGGAACTGTGGCAGGTGTCTACTGTTCAGAAACGTCTGGAGTTAGGAGGATTCCCTATGAACAGGCCAACTCATGCCCAGAGGTGTGCATCTGTGATCAATATCGAGACAGATGCTTTCAGGAAGTGGGGTGGAGACACTGCTTACCGTGAACTATGGGTTAAGCATGTTGCAGCATTTTTTTAAAATCCACTTGCTCTCAATTTTTCTTGCGGGAAGGAAAGGCTCACCATCATCACTGAGTGTCAGAGCTAAATGGCAGTATTCAGACAATGAACTACAATTCCCACCGGGCAGTGAACTCCCACATATTCTGAAGTGAAAGCAGTGATCTTGGGTAGCTGGCTATAATGTCCCTCATGACCATTGGCATCTTTGCTAGGCAATTGTAATACAATATGGTTGCAGTGAGGATTTTGCAACAGGTATCACATATTTCCTGCTCAGACCTATTACTTCCCATGACTTAGTATTGATTGCTATTGAAAATACAGAGAGGTATTCAGAAAGTCATGTTGATGAAGACAGTCTTGGAACTATTTCATAAACACATATAGGAACTATTTTAAGAATGGTTGTTTTTAAATTACCCTAAGGTTATACTGTGAAGGATTTGGAAGGATTCCAAGACTGGACTATATTTAACATGTATATGTGAATGTCACGCATATGGGCAGAGGACAGACCAGACAGGCTTAAGTTAAGAAAATGTGTAAAGCATTTAGAAGTGCAAAAAACAGGTAAGGCAAAAACAAAACACTATAAAAATCCCACCCCACTGTATAAAAAAAGTAGAGAATACTTTAATGCACAAATTGTCTCCAAAATTACAAAAAGCTATTAAGGGGAACCAGTGATATGAATTTTGAAAGTGTTAAATAAAATATAGCACTAAAAAGTGTTATGCACCAACAGAAAATATAGCACTAAAAAGCGTTCTGCACCAACGTGAGTCAACTGGTCGCAGTAGACCAAGACCAAGACCTAGGCGAGATTTGAGGCCAACTGCGATAGACCATTAATTGGCTACACCAACCAGGTTTGACCAGGTCGGAGATTTTACAGTTGCACTTGTTTTGAAAATGGAAGTCTGAGTCCTTCAGTGGGGCAAGAAAGCAATATTTGAGAAGGGTTTACAGGCTTCTGATAGGTATTGAACAAGGTCCCCATGAAGCCTTCTGTTTAGGCAGGAACATCTCAGAGTGTTTAAATTGAAAATTCACACTCTTTGAAGTCCTCTCGCATGCTGGAAACTTTTGGTGCTTTTACCCATTCAGGTTTTCTACATTTGGACTTATTCACTTTTTTGTCTCTTCCTTAACCAATGGGGGAAAGTTCCCAAGGGTAACTTTGTACACTTTTACAGCAGCCCCTGTGTGTATGTGTCCTAGTGCAGACAATCCCACAGTGGCCTTTTCCCCCTCAAACCAAAACAGTGAAACCTTTCTTCCCTTGTGCAGAGCCTGTGTGCCCACACCAGAAATGTGGCCAGGCAAATAAGCAACTCCTTTTTGTGGTCACTGCAGACCAGTTCCGGTGGCATCTCCCTTCCCACTGGGATTGGATGATTTCTGTTAAAAGTAAAGGTAATAGTCTAGGGGTTGTCACCTAGACAGGGCTATACAAGGGATTGCAAGGGACTAACTATGGATGGGCTACACCTCGGACCACTCATATATCAATTAGAAACTGTAAGCAATGGTGTAGGTTAGTCGTATCCAAGTAATCTTAGTTGCAAGGTTCAACCAGAATTATTCTGAGTGCTCTTGAAACACTCATTGGCTGGTTCTAGTTCACAAATTCTTAGTCCAAGAAAACAATATTTGAAGAGCAACAAGAATAATAAAAACACCAAGATGTATTATAATAGCCAATTTGTTTAGTATTGAATGCACTCAGAATAAATTGGATTGAACCTTGAAACTAAGTATTTGAGTACCACTTGTTTACAGTTCCAATGGGGTTGAAGTCTGCCTGAACTGAGGAACAAAGAAGAGGTCGATGCAGATGTCGTCTCATTTGACTTTTGACTCTGACAGGGAAGGCCCATTTGAAGTTAATGAGGTTCCTGGGCATTGCCCAAATAGTCATCTTACATGAGGAACAGAAACACCTCCCCACATCCAGGTTGTGTCTCTGCTCTGGGAACAGTGTTCACACCTTATTCAGAGCTGGAGCACTCCAAGGGCTGCAGTTGGAGGCTAATGCACAGTAACCGCCAGAGACTTTAGGCAGGGAAAAGGTAACTTTCTAAAAGCACCTTTTTGTTGATAGTTATTAAAAATCCAATGTCACTAGTAAATTGAGTTTAATACATATAACAAAGAACCCAGGTGTTAGACCGGGAATCTTTTTTTTTTTTTTAAATGTGTGTGTGTGTATATATATATATATATATATATATATATATATATATATATATATATATATATTTTTTTTTTTTTTTTTTTATTGGAAGTGTTCATACACAATACAAATAATGAGATTATAAATAAAGCTAGCAGCATCATATTAAAACAATATACAACCCACAAAAACAATATTGCACATAGCCTGGAATCTCACATCACACTGCCCTAGTGTTATACAATTATGTCATCTCAGGCTATTACAAACCTTCTACTATATACCCTAACCCAGAAGTTTCCCATAAGCTGGAAAATGTCTCAAGATATCCTGATCCAAGTGCATAGCTGTGCTCTAATTCTTTAATTTTTAGCATTTTAGCTCACCATTCTGCATATGTTGAGACCAGCGCAGATTGCCAATTTTGAAGAATAATCCATCTGGTTACAAGTGTGCATATAAGCAACATTTTTGCTGCAAAGATGTAGTGTTAATGTCAGGAGAATGCACCAGAACTGCTATATAAATATCAGTAAGCTGATCTAACCCTGAAGTGTGTGAACAGTGCATCTGAATCCCTGCCCAAAAGTAGGTTATTTGAGGGCAGCCCCAGATAATGTGGGTCTGATTGGCTCCTACCTCAGCTGAGCACCTCAAACAGCTATCTGGAACCTGGGGATAAACTCTGTGCAAAAAAGCAGGAGTTCTATATAGTAGCTACTTTGCATAAAACTGCATTCTTGAAAATGTGCTCCTTTTTATTAAAGAGAAATTGAGCGTGTTTACCCTGTCCCAAACCTCTTTCATAATTAGAAGGCCTTCCTTAGACTGACACTTGTCTCGAACCTTCAGATATAGTGCATTGGCCTTCTGCTGTCTGAGGATACCAACCCAGCAACCGATAGACCTTCTAGTAGTGGATTCTATCCAGTCTTCCACAAAATGTAGCCTAGCCCAAATTTTACTAGCATCTAAGTTTCCTAAAAACTGCCTTATGTGAATAAAAGATCCTTGCATCAGGATCCTAAAATGCCTAATAGAGCACTCTCTTTCCGGCTGGGCCTTCCAATCAGCTAGATTAAAAAAATCAGAGACCTTGCTATATCCATTCAACGCCCACCTGGCGGTGATGCTCTTATCCAAAAAATGGGGATTTCCAAAATAAATGTCCGACAGGTGGGTTGTACCATTGATGACCGGATGTTGTAATGTTTTCATAGCTGTTCTTTGCATTTGAGAAACCACCTTAAATACTTTATACCTAATGTTTTGGGGATGGGGGAGTATTGTGAGGTCCAGAAAATCAGCTATCTCGTACTCCTGAAAACCAAATCAGTAAAGAATTAGCTGCACTCATCTGACCTGACACGTTTTTTAGGGAACCTGTGTGAGCTGTGTGCAAAATTAGCAAAGTAATATAATTTTAAATCCTGTAGAGCGAGCTCCCCTTCTTTCTCTGGCCGATTAAGTGCATTTATAGCAAGTCTGGGTGTCTTATTTGCCCATATGAACACAGAGAACATGACCTCCAGTTCCTTAAAAAACTTCATCTGAAGAAGACACAGAATAGCTGAGAATATAACAATACACAAAGGTAGGACTGACATTCTAATCAGGGCCATTATTGAAAGAGGTAAATTAGCCCACTTGACAAAAAGTGTTTTCATTTTACGGACCGGAGGGGAATAATTCAGTGCAAATAGATCTTCTGCATTTTCCATAACATATATCCCTAAATATCTTTTGAGCTGGGAGTTGACTAAAGGATGGAATTCTGTAGGTAAAGTGTCCAGTGCTCAATTGTTTAATAAGATTTCTGTTTTCATCTTTTTTATCTCATATCTGTCCCGCTCTTGAAATTCCTGAAAAATTCTAAAAACCTGATTGTTTGTGGGGTCTGATTTAAAAAATAGCGCTGTATCGTCGGTGTATAGTTTGATACGAGTCATGGCACTTACGGGGGAAGCAATATTCACATCTGTACTTATTGCTATTGCTAAGGGTAAATGTTAAATAACACAGAGGGGATAAGCGACATGGGGCATCCTTGCTGCATGCCTCTGGCAATTGAACAGGTCCTAGTGTTATGAGAGTTAATCATTATTTGGCCCATGGCTCCTTCATACAAATGTGATATACACTGAATTAACCTCTCTTCGGAAACCCCTTGTGAAAAGGCTAGCCCAGGATACAAGATCAAATGCCTTCTCCGCATCCAATCAAAAACACGTTGGCAGGGATTCAATTTTGCGAAAAGTAGTCCAATGATTCAATAAAAAAAATTGTTTTGGAAAATAATTGCCGATCTGCAATAAAACTGCATTGGTTTGGATGGACAATGAAACCAAGCATTTTACTCATACAATTAGCCAGCACTTTAGCAATTATTTTATAATCCGCATTTAACAGATCCTATATGAGTTATTTTTATAATTTTTATATTTTTTCAAGAAGCTAACCACAACCGCAGTACGAAATGATGCTGAAGCCTCCCCCTCCAAATGTGATTGACCAGTTTTACCAGTTCAGGGTTTTACCACTGATGCAAATTTCTCAAAAAGCTCTTCAGGTCATCCCTCTTCTCACAGAAAACCTTCCCATTGGCCAGTTGCTACACCACCTCCTCAATCTCCTCGAGGGAGACCATAGCTAGCAGGGCCTTTTTTTGACAAGCACAAAGCTGGGGAAGGGGCAGCTGGGATAAAAAAAAATGTTTAATGCATACCATATTACCTGTTGTTGCACACTATATAGTGTCTCATAGTACTAAAGCACGTTTTCATAAATCTGAGCAGGCTATAGAATATGGGTTTTAGTTGTATCATCAAAAAGAGAAGTAACAATACTCAGAGATTTGCGTTCTCGTGTCTGCCAAGCTAAAAATGTACCTGCATACTCACTCGCCTCGTAAATTCTTTGAAGGAAGGCAGCATTAGCGATGTACCCACGCACATAATAGTAATCTTGCATATTCTTTCTTGCCTGATTGAGTGCTAATTTACTTATGTGTTGCAAGAATATGCCAAGCTTGCTTGACAAAGGACAGCTTCCAGACCTGCCCCGGGGGCACAAAGCTCCTTTCTCTGCACAATGCTCCAAGTGGTTATTCAGCCGCAGATTATTGCTTTAAGAGCGTCCCAGATAAATCTACGCTAGTAGTGCGCAAATTAATCTTGAAATAGTTTATTATCTCGCTATTAAAAGCTTTGCACCAATCTTCATTTTCAAGGTTTGCGCCACCTCGCAGCGGATCTCTCCACCTTTATCCCACCAATGTCCATCTTCACCAGGGAATGATCTGAAAAACTACTCAGAATATGTGCATAGCCGTTTAACTTTAGTTCACGGCAAGATAGGAAACAATCCAGTCTATTCATGAATATTCCCGTTTAGTTGCATACTTTTCTCGCAACAGATCAGCTAGACCTAAGGTTTTCATACAATCAGGCATTGCTTTTGCCATCCATGGCTTATTCTGTTTGTGCATCTGAGAGGTAGAATCTAAAACTGGGTTTAAGAGAAAATTACCACCCCCTAATAATTACTGGCCCATGGACAGTTAGCAGAACTTGCATTAGCTCATAGATTGGGATAGAGTCATCATGAATGGGGCATAAAGTGTTGCTATGGTCACTCTACAGTTATTACCATTCTACTGATAAGAGCCCATCTGCCATCCTTATCTGTTTGAGAAAAATTGACCTTCAGCGGAAAACATCAATTTAGATATACTGCCACTTTAGATGTGCGGCATACGTGGATGATATACTTTGATAGCCTGCCCAGAGTTTAAACATTTTATATTTTGGCTCCTTTTTGTCTTGAAAATGGGTCTCCTGAATGAGGACTAAATCTGGCAAGTGCCCTTTATCCAATCTTCAATTGCTCGGGCTCTACTCTTATTGTTTAAGCCATTAGCATGTAAGATAACA
This sequence comes from Pleurodeles waltl, assembly GCF_031143425.1. Classification (NCBI taxonomy): domain Eukaryota; kingdom Metazoa; phylum Chordata; class Amphibia; order Caudata; family Salamandridae; genus Pleurodeles; species Pleurodeles waltl. The sequence goes on along the minus strand of NC_090442.1, from coordinate 598,881,380 downwards.
GTACAAAACCCTTGTTTATCCACCATCATCGCAGCACATTCTGCCATGCGAGAGAGAGTAGATGACCAATTAATAATTGCAGAGATAGAACGGAAAAGAGCAGAGGTGCACACGTAATGGACTTTGTAATAAGAAGCATCATCGGCGACTGTCTAGTTTACTGAAGGGCCCCCAATAAAATAAAGCATAACATATGCGTACTAATGAGAAGCAAAAACAGTGCATCTTTCAAGCATCTTAAAAGCTTCAGAATTCTGCAGTGATGTAATAAAGTGCATCGTGATATGGCTGCGCAGTTTGGTGTACTAACTGCTGTTTCCGCCCAGCGAGGGGAGCAATAGTATTCAGGGTATCCTAAAAAGTAAAAATTTAACTAAAATAAAAACACCCTAATCTTAAACAGCTGCACTCTCTCGCGCCTTCTGCTAATCCCAAATGGGCCCAGATTAAACCCTAACAGGGACACCTGACACTGATTCCTCCCTGCCTCTTGAGCAATTCCATATATTTTAGCTCATCCGTCTTTGTTACCCCACTCCTGCATAGGTAACATCCTGCTCCAATCCAAAAATCATGTCAGATACTGCAGAGCAGCTCAGAAACTCTTCCTTTTTCCCCATTGAAAAAAAACTCAAACATCCCCTTCTCCCACACACCCACCCAGACACCTTTAGGTTGGGATTGTATAAACATGCACCCCCTCCCTCTCCTCCCGTTTTGCCCTGGGTGACATGACACTGTAGACCAGCACACTCAGAAAGCCCCCAGCGTCCCTGGGAACACCCACCCCATCCCTCGAAATGCAGCTTCAAGCATAATTCCATCACTGTGCAGATTCCAATCAGATGGCTAAAGGGAGGCCTAACTTGATAAATTCTGTAGAAGGGTGTGGGCCTCTCCAGTGTCTGAAAAAAGGTGGAACTGGCCCTTCACTAGGACTTTGAGCTTAGCCTGCTGGGAAATTGATGTTTGAGTGCCTTTGGATTTAAACAAGTTGAGAATTTTGAGGAACTCTCTCTGTGTCTGTGCTGCATGCGCTGACGTGTCGGACTAGATCTTGAACTGGGGAACCTCAAGGGTGGAAAGTGTTCTCTTTTCTAAAGCATGGGACAATATGCGCTCTTTAATTCTAAAGTCAGCAAAGTTTACCAAAATAGTCCACGGGTACTTAGCATTTGGAAGTCGTTGAGCGGGCACCCTATTGGCCCAAGTATTTGTCAAATCGCTTGCAAGCTCTGGAATAGCCTTTTTCAATTGAGTGTCCACCCTTTCAGGCACCTATTGGCCCTCTGCTCGTTCCAGCACCCCTATTATTCTGAGATTTGATTGTCTAAATCCTTCAGCAAGTCCTTCAAGAGACATCCCCTCTTTCTCAGCTGGGTGACTTCTTGTGGCATAGACATCATCTTATCCTCCAGATCTGAAATTCTAGACTCTGCTTTCTTCATCCTGCCTGAGACCTGGGCCATAACTTCCTTTATTTTTGCCAAACACTCATGGAGAGCTGTAATTTCCACCTTTCTGATTTCAGCTAAGTGAGTCCCCGGTAGCAACAATATCTCGAACTACCTCTCAAAACATGATTTCCACTGCTGTAAGAATGCTGCCGGAACCAGGAATAGGAACTGCGTTCAAAAGTTGCCATCTGCCGCAAGTATCGGGAGACGATGTGGAACAGTCCACAAGAGAAATGTTTGAGACCTGGAATACTTGGTGTGGTTTCCCCTGGCTTTTTGCCTTCAAACCTCCTAAAATTGTGTTTGCTGGCTTTAGAACACTGGGCACTTTACCACTGCTGATCAGTGATAAGATGCATGTGATCTCTACTTAAAACATGGTAATACTAGCTGAGCCCCAATTGGCATATTTAATTTACTTATAAGTCCCCATTGAAGTGCCCTACCTGTGTCCAGGGTCTGTAAATCAAATGCTTCTATTAGGCCTGCAGCAGTGATTGTGCCTCCCACGTCAGTAGCACTTCAAACATGTCTCAGGCCTGCCATTGCAGAGCCTGTGTGTGCAGTTTTAAGCTCCCATGTCGACCTGGTAAGTTAACCCTCTTGCTAAGCCCCAAACCTTCCTTTTTAATACAAAGAAGTTACCTCTATGGTAGGCCCTAGACAGCCTAAGGGCATGGTGAAATGTATTTAAAAAGTAGACCATCTACTTTTAGGTCTTACATATCCTAGTAGTCATAAACTCTTAAATTCGTTTTTCAGTACTGCAAGGCCTATCTCTCCCATAGAATAACATAGAGATTACCATATTACATTTTATAACTGTAATTTTCAAAGGGGAAGAGAGAAGACCACATCAAGTTTTGTGCGTCTGGAACCACAATTCAAAATCACAATTTATGGTGAAGTGGGATTCTAAATGGTCAATATGAAAATACCACTTATGGAATGTTGGCATTTTTCTTATAATCATTTGGTGCCTTCTGCCTGTCTCTGAATTCACTTCTGGGGTGGGTGACAACTGGGCTTGTGCATTCCCTCTAGACAGTCACACACAAAAGGAGCTTAGGTGTGACTGATTGGTCATCCACGGCCTGATGGGCCATCCTGGGAGGGATGGGAGGAAGGAGGTGACAAATACACCTGAATAGGCTGTGCCCTGTCTCCCCACTGCTGAATAGACTTATACTCTGCTGGACTCCTGCTCAGTTGTGCTGACCTGCTGCCCTCCTTGCCTGGTAGTGAGAAGGACTGAACATGTATCTCTTCAACTCAGAACCAAAGTGACTCCAAGGGCTTGTTGGCTTGCCTCCAGTTTTCTGAAGTCTCAGGGATACAAAAGACTTCCAACTCACCTGCTACAACACTTGGACTCTGCCAGCTGTGAGTTTTGCCCTGCCAAGTGGTGCCAGTCCAGTCCTGGTCCCTTGGAAGTGGATATAAATTGCTGCTCTAACCAGAACAGATGCATCATCGCTGTTCCGAGAGACAGAACTTGTGCATCGCCCCCATTGTGTGAATTTGATTGGAACCGGTGCATCTCCTCTGCTGCGTGGATCAACTCAGACACAGTGCTGTTGCTGCAAGGCCAGAACCTGTGCATCATCTTTGGAACCATCACACCTCTGAGCCACTGCATCGCTGCTGCAGCATGGAAAATATTGACGCATCGCCTCTGCTTTGGGATCAACTCCAGCACATCGCCTTTGGAACCACAGCATCCTGGTATTGCCGCTGCTGCGTGGGGAAAATCAACGCATCTCCTTGACTGCATGGGGAAAATCAAAGCATCTCCTCTGCTGCGGGATGACATTGGCACATCACCCCCCTCTGCTATCTGCATCTCCATCAACGCAACAGCATTAAGGTACTGTTGTTCAGCGGGCCTCAGTCTGTCCCTGTAGCCGACCCGTGCTCCGTCACAGTCGTCCTGAACTCTATACTTTGTCCCGGTCCAGCGCAGCCAGATAGCCCAAGTGAGTGTTTATTACTTCTAAAAGCGATTTTACTGTTTATTGTTTTACAAATTTATAACTCAAGTTCTATGTGTTAGATGTTTGCTGTTTTGGTCTTGTTTTATTTATTAGCTCTATTTTTCTAATCTGGTGTGGTTTCTTTTTGTGTGGTGTTTTCACAGTCTTACTGTTTGAACCTTTGCACACATTCATAACACATTGTCTCTTAACTTAAGTCTTCCTTCTCTGTGCCAGGCCACCAGAGGGTAAGTACAGGCTAACCTATGGTGTGTTTGTGACTTACCATGATTAGGGATGTGGTTTCTGCTTGGACAGGCGGCATACCTCTGCCAACCAGAAGCCCAACATCTAACACCAGGAGTTACATTTACATGTATTTCCTAAACGCAGGCAGCATTATTAAGTGTAATTTTGCATCCCATTGTTACTCTATGGAGCAGTCAGCCTTGCTCCAGTGAAAAGAGCGTTTTGATGCTAATCACTGTAAGGACAAGTCTTGACTTCAACTTTCTACCTGTCCTATTTTTAAATAATGTGCTCCCTGCCTAGAGGTATCTCCTTAATATTGGCATTGAAGGGTTTTTCCTGTGAAAAGGATTTATTTCGACAAGTTGGATTGACTTTTTAAACTGCAGCTGCTAGGATGCTGTGGCATGCCTGGAGTCAGGTTTGTCTGGTCACGCTAGTGTTGGGCACATTAGTCATGCAGGTCATAGGTTACTTTTAACTTTCCAGTCCATAGATGTTCTTTGGACACCATTTGCCGTAGAACCATAGGACATTTAAATATGTCAGTTGGGTGTTGGCCAGTTCAACACGTTTTAGGGGTCAGAGCTTATACACTGGGGCCGAGGTTAGTAGTATCCCAGTCTACATAGCCAAAAAACAAGCAACATACGTCCACCAAAAAACACGAGGGAGACCACTCAAAAAGAGGCACTTTCACACAAAAAGGTTTTACACTGTGGCTCTGACAAATTCGATAGCAAGGAGTTTTACATTGTGAACAGTATGGCAAATGCAATATAAATGCATTCAGTGTATGGGCCCCTTTTTAGGTCTGCCCCCAGGAACTGCTTGTTGTTTTTTAAGGAGACTTTGTTCAAGGCGTTGTATACTGAGTCTGCCTAAAATGTTTGGTAGGTGTCCGAGGCAGAGACCTTATGGTTATGTTTATGTTCATGTTAAAACCAATAGGTTCATGTTAAAGACAGTAGGCATATATTATTGATTTTTAAATGTGTTGACCAAGGCAGTAAGCCTTTCATTTTATATTGTGAGTGACAAAGCCTTTGGGCTAAGATTTGCTGATGGTGGCAAGCTTTCTGTTGCTGTACTGTTATTAGGGTGGAAGCCTGATGGTGTGCAGAGTGTCACCCAGTACCACACGGTTAGAGGACCAGACTACCTGTATCTGCTTAGTTAGGCCCTGTTGTGTTTTTTTGAGATATGTGATTTGCACCCTGTAATTCTGCAAGGCCGCTTTAGGATGGTTTCAATTTGCATTTCCACTTGAAATATTATAAATGGTTTTAACTTTCTAGTTGTATGTTTATTAAAGTAGGTCTCGTTTTCTAACAGATCGTGGACATTTATTATTATTATTTTTGTGCATTGCTCAGCTTTGATTTGCCAGCCCCTTGACTGCTTTGCCTCATTACATTGAGGTTTAAGTCCCAACAAGAGTACTTAGTCCCTAGTAAAGTGAAAGGGACTAAATTATGCAGCCTGCCGGACCCCAAAGGAGAAAATCTAAGTGGGACCCAGTAACAATCTACTGCCTTCACACATCCTGAACTGGATTTTTAAAAATAATAGGGTGGGGTTTTGAATCGTGAACTCTGATAATAAAGTAGGAAGGGATTTTAAATTGGCAACTCCTTGTCAAATGCACTAGGAAAGGGTTTTGTATTGTGAAGGCCCTGACAGTTTCAATAGGAAGGGGTGTCACACTGTGAAATCTGACAAATACTATGGGAATGGATATTACATTGTGAACTCGGACACATGAAACCTAAAGTGGTATCACATGGTTGACTCTCTGGCAATCACAATAGAAAGGGGTTTTACATTTTGAACTCCTGGCTAAAGAGCATAGGAAGGGACTTTCTGGGAAATACAGTAGGAAAAAGATTTACATTGTGAATTCTCAGGCAAATGCAATAAAAAGGTGTTGAATACATATTTCGTTTTTCTTAGCCTGGCACCTGAAAATGCCTTGTTCTTCAGAAGGAGATTTAAGTTTCATGTCCGTGTATAAATTGATTCTTCCTAGAATGTTTGAGCCTCTCTTGGCAGAGACCACATAATCGTGTTTATTTATTTTCATATTAAATCCAAAACTGGCTTTATTTAATTGTTTTTAATTTTTTTTATTTTAATTTTAAATGTGGTAAAGTCTGTACGCTTAACATTTTTGATTGTGAAAAGCCTCATGTTTTCTTATTGGCTCACAAAAGACCATTGCTGGGGCTTAAGGCTAAAGTCTTCTGGTGCCTTTTGGTGTTCAGTTGCCACAAGTAATGGTAGCAAAATACATTTATAAGGTTAGTTGCACTCTGATATTGTTGTGGGATAAGAGGTTAACTGCGAGCCCTCTAAAGGAAGGGTTCTACCCACTGGCGGCCCTCGCGGGGGAGCACCTGCAGCTTGTGCTGCATTTGTTCAAGCTCTTCACTGTGGTGGTGTAAGCGCGCCCTAGATCCTCCACGTTCGAGGCTGAGGACATCTTTAGGGAGAGCGGTGACAGGGCACTAGTCTTCCTTTTTAGTGTCTTTACACAGGTTGACTGTTGCTGCTCCCATTGTTTTTGTAAATGATTTCTAATGCAGGTTTTCTAAGGAGTGCTAATGTTAGCCAATGAACAGTGAGATGCTTCCAATTGCATTCGAGAGGGAGTTCTGCCCTCACATCCACTGAGCAGTCTAACCCTTCACTGCCTACAAGAAAAAAGTAGAAAACCCAATAACGCGCTTTTATTTTGCATTTCACAACTCAGCACTTTCACCATGGGACAGAGCATGCCATCCTTCATTTTTGTTTTCTTAAACTAAGGGCATGTTGCATCATGCAGACAGTAGTTTTGCTTTTAACAATTTCATCATGGGCTCAGAACCCAGGTTAAAATCCCAAAATTGGACACTTGCCTGCTGTGTTTTAATTTTTTTTACATTAACAGCTATGTTTTAAATTTTACAAAGTTGACTACTGGATTTTAAAAAAATGTTTGTTTCTCACACAAATTCAAAAGTAAATCCCGATCGCATATTTTTTGAGAGTTCACTCTTTCACTCACATCATGCATTAAAACAAGCATTGGTAAGATTAATCACTTACACTTGTTTTTTCTTCTGAGTAGATTCACACAATTCAATAACGGCACAACACTTATAGCAGCAGCACAACCTTCTGTAACACAAATAATAAGTTAAGGACATGTGGCAGGAGTAGACGAACCGTAATCATATTTTCTCACACATACAGGACAGTTACAGCACAGGAAGCTAATACTCTAAAGAGTGAGTGATAGGCATAAAGGAGTGTTGTAAAATGTTCATAAACATATAAAAACTACAAAACATCTGGAAAAAAAGCCAGTCATTTAGGATGATGGAAACTCCCCTAACTAGTGTGGTACTTTTCATATATGTGTTCCATATTTTGTTCTGGGAAGCATTCACAGGTACTACTGTTCACTGTTCGTACAGTTCCCTAGCTATGGATTTGCTGGTGTGGTTACGTCACTTATATTGACATTTATGTTCTCCCTTTGTTACACTGTTAGACTTATATTAAAATTGTATGTGGGTGAGCAGGGCAGAGCATCAGTCCCTAATTCGCATTTCTATTAACATGGTTTTGTGTTTGAACATTCCCCAGGAATATAGGTATCTCACATCAAGAATTATGAAATGGTCCCTGCTCCATACGGCATGCTTATCAGTCTCAAAAAGAGTTTGGGGGTTAATCCTTTTGGATTAAAGGAACATAGACTTGCTTGGTGCACCCAAAAACAGTATCTGCCCCCTTCAGATTGTACCCAAAGCAGCTGCCAAGTCTGTTACTTAATTTACCTTGTCACTCTTATGTTAAATCCCAGTTTCACAGAACTACCTCCAAATGTAATCAGTGAGTAAACTGACCCTGTTTAAGGTGCTTTGCATGGTGTTTCTGGAACCTGCTGGCACTTCTGAGTGTCCCGTGCTCTTTCAGACCTACATATCCTCTCACATACTTTGTTTCTCTTCTCATACTTTCTTGCTTGTGCCCTTGTATTGCATCAGAGTAGGAAGATGTTCTTGCTTAGTTCTCGCTCCTGTTCACATTACTGCAGAAGTGAATGACTCTGTCCATGTGAGTGCACGGTAACTGGTGTCTCTACTATTTCCGGTATTTGTTTTTATTAATTCTAACAGAAGTTTTAGGGGGCTGAACATGCCAGAAGTGTTTATTTGTTGTTTGGCTGTGTATAAATTACGCTTTGATAATCCTTCTTGAAATATTTTTTATAATAGTTATTTCACCTTTTGGTTCTGCTCATAACATAAATGAGTACTGTAATCTTCTATCATGGGTGTACCTGACCCTCAGTCTTTACCCATTCTTTAATGTTTGTGTATTTACATCATTCCTGTTGGATTTCTTATTCTTCCATTAGACTTAATATTCACAAATGTATCTCTTTTTCTGTTCCTCACATTGCTCATATCTGTCAAACTGTGAAATATACCAGCGTCATGTACCACATCAACATCATTTTGGAGTGATCTGAGTGATCTGAGATCTGAGTGATCTGTTTAATCCAGGACTCAAAGGTCATTATCCTAGGAGAGGTGCTAAGAAAACTCAGAGCAACCGTTAGAAATACATGGTCTTCAGAGAAGAATCTGTGCTGATTGATATTGGGGGGGCTTCTGCAGGTGGCCCTGGGCTGAACATAAGCATTCATGTATGGCCAGGTCCAGCTGCCATCTTGTGAAGTGTGCAGCACAGCACGTTTCTGATGAGGCTACAAGGTGGGGAAACCCCAGATGGCAAACACTTGACTGTAACCTTGTCAAGCCCTGGACAGGGCTTCCTAACTAATCCTCTGGCCTTTTTAGCCCATTGGTGCGTATGTTAATAACATTTTACCACTTGTCGTTGGAACAGGAATCGTTGTGTGTATTTATCAATCAAAGACTGTGATGTTTAATAAAAAGTCCCTGAACGTTGGTTTCACAGCCACAATATTTAACCCATAAAATCCAAGGAAAACACAGACTCGGTTGTTATGATTTTGTCGTTCGATTTTTTCTGTTGTCCTTTAAAATGTCATCGTTACAGGTTGTATGTATGGGTGCACTTAGCACTATGTAGAAACGGACCTTACGCCCAGGCCCCTGAAGTACTTACTGTGTGTTACAATCTGGTTACTAGAAACAACATGCTGTGCTTTTATTTGGACTTGCACATGAACAAAGTTTAGTCCTATACAGAAATAGTGTTCTCTTCTTCTCTATTCCCATTCATGTCTTGCAGCAGTCAATTGTGTGTTCCCATTTTGTTGCACATTGGGAACGCTGTGGTAAGCAGGCAAGCCAAAAACCTGCAAGCAGAAAACACATAGAGCATTGACCTCTGGAAGAAAGAAAGCTGATCTAAATATAATTGAGACTTTGATCACCGCCTCGCTGTAGATGACTGTAATGTACACCTCCAGTTGTACAACTGTAATATGAGCTGCACTTGCCCATTCATTCGTCCTCACAACGCAGTTGCCGTGAATCTGTTTTTCCTTCCAGCAGTTTAATGTATTCAGGGAGGGTCATGAAAGAGAAACCAGAGTAGGAGCCGTTATTGTCAGGATGCTCTAACATGGCACTGAAAATCCCACGGAACCAATGCGGTCTCAATCCGCTCACCATTTCCAGTTATGACCACATGCACAGGAATGTGAGGGCCTGAGACATAAACGGGCTGAGGGGAATGTGATCAGGCAGAGAACAGACACTGTTATTTAATTCCGTGTCTCATTTTTTTAAATCATTTTGGTGTCGTGCAAAATATTGTACCCTCTTTAGGTACAATGTAGTGGCATTTGTCATTTTGAATTTATGTGAATTCAGATTTGGTAAACTGTTCATAGCCCATAAAAGGATATATTGTCTTTTGAAGCTGAATAATTGTTTATGCAAGTCAAAAGTTGCTACTTGCATGTTGCAAATAAACATGTCAGCCCCCACCGAAGTTACTAGTTCAGGGCCCACAGGCTTTTCCTTGAGTATTACAAAGATGACGCTACCCTGCCTATTAATGGAATACTGACCTATGAGGGGTTTTCACAGCCAACCTTCCTAAGTGAAGACATTTACCTGTTACTAATATTGCTCATTTGTATTATCTTATGGCTAGTGGTGCCCACATACATTTGTGTGGTGCATTTCTTGCACCAAATTAACTAATCTGATTGTAAATAGCGTCTTCAATTTAATTGTTCCCCAATTCAGATCCTCCAACTAAAACAAGCTCCTAGGACATTCTTCTTTGAAAAACTACTCAAACCATGTTTGCATAGATCTATCTACTGGGCACTTACTGAGTAATGGCACAATAAATGCCTAAATGATCAATCTCCAAGTAGAGTGTCTTTAAATTCAAGGATTGTGGATAAATAAAATGTCTTCTTGCGCCAGTTGCTGTTTACATGTTATAGTATACATTAATAAGCAGTATTTTGCAGCTTTTCTAACATCTTTCCACCATATTTAATTCTAGATCTAGTCCCTTCGATTTTGGGCAATTTACTGAATCCCGATGCCATTTTTTCCAACAATGAGATGAGCCTGTCCGATATTGAGGTCTATGGCTTCGACTATGACTACACGTTGGCATTTTATTCCAAAGATCTGCACACACTCATTTTTAACACTGCTCGGGATCTGCTGATAGATGAACACAAAGTAAGTATTTTTTTTACATTATTTTGGTTTTACATGCCTAAGTTACCTTGACTCCTTCGGATCTGTAGCGTCTGTTTATGTTGAGATTGTCATTGTTTTACAAAGTATCTATATTCCTGTGAAATGTTGTACACCAGGCAGAATGTACTCATGGTGAGAGCACAATGCCATTGTCACCAAGATGGGCTTAACTTACCCACTCTTGTATAACATTTGCTACAAGATCTCTCTCAGCGTGGAATTCTGGATGGTCACTAACTAGTAGGTCCAAAAACTAAAAATCCACGGGAGGTGTACAAAGATGAGAAACATTCTGTGGCCCCAGGTGAATCGTTGCAGTGTGATATTGCCATTTATTTTGCGTATGTTCCTTTAAAAGTACAGATTGCCTAAACCACAAATATGTCAGACCTGGCAATTAGAATATGTAAGCAACTCCAGTAGAGAAGCGTTTTTTTGTGCCTTAAGCTGACCTTTGCAAACACTTTAGAGCTAAAATGTTGAGGTCAAGTTACCTGGAACATAAATCTCCCGGGTGTTGCGTTACTCGTGACCTAAACAAGAACCCTAGTTACCCTTCAAGGCGCACTTTCAAGAGTGTTAGAGCTCTGGCGCTTGGGAGACGCATACTGTATATTTTGGGATGTGCAAACACTGGTCAGGGCTGTGTTTTTTTTTAGGTAGATACTACCTCTCCAAATGTCTCTTCACAGTATTATGTCAGAAAGCCGTTGTTTTAAAGAGGTGTTTGGGGTCGAGAGAAAACCCTGCACACTAGGTATTGGGCCTGACGCGAGACTTTGCCGAACCCCCCCTTACCCTGCACCGGATTCCAGGAAAGGGCCTTTCGTCGGCAGCGCTGCAGTGTCTGCCGATGGACACTTCTTTTAAAAGTGCATCCATTGTGCTGATTAATTACCCGTCTCCCAACACGAACTGCAATCTACTTGAAACAATAATGGCTAACCTAACATATCATGACCCTCCACCGGGACGGCGTGAATAGGGCCCAGGATATCAAATGCTGTTTTTTCCTTTGGTTAATTTGGACTTTCACATTTGCGTTATCTACACTTTATCTCGATACACAAGGTCAGTCTTTCGGTCTTTCTTCCACCAAAGATCCTATCACTGATAATCACCAAGTAAGCCATATTATTCTTTCTTAAAAATTCTGCCTGGATGCTGTTCACTATCAGCTTTCTGAAAAATGCAAAATGATGTACACGTTGTTGCTTCTTTACACTGTTCTTACATGTATCCCAAGCACATGTAAAAATGAAGTTTGGATGTTGCATGCCACTGTCATCCGAGACCTGATCACAAATCAGCAATCTCAGCTGCCACAGTACTCAGCACAGATACTCTCTTACATGATACACCCACCTTGCAATGATGACTGTGACTTCCTTTAAAGCCTTTGCAAATAGACTAAACTGCTAGTGATTTGTGAAAGGGAAACAAAGGGTAACATCTACAGTGGGTAGTTACCTATTGAGCATGTCCTTGTATCCTGTGGACTACCGGAATCTGTTAATGCTCTTGAAGCAGTTACCAACCAGTTTTTTCTTACCAACCAATATTACTTGGCAGCGTATAAACACCTAACATTGTTTGTATCATTGTATTATAGATTTGAAATCTTTACTGCATAGGCATTTTTTAAATATTTCTCTTAATGGTTTTAAACGTTGTTTGGTGTTTTTCTGATCACCTTTACTTTAAGCGTGGTCTAATGGAATCCAGTTTACACACAAAACCGATCTACAGTTTTAGAGAGCGTGATACCCAAGGTGGCAAAGAAAAGTCCTGGATTGTTCTGTAACCTTGGCTTCTGGTGCTTTCTTGACAACATCAGCAAAACTAATTTTTGCTTTAGTTCTATCCTGTATATTTCTATGAACCACATAGGTTACTGAGGGAGCTCTAAATTGGACTCGGAGTTTTAGTGGCCAGTGATTGCTCTCAAACGTACTCCGTACTTAAATCAGGACCCAGTACTTAAGTTGGGACTATGTTAGACTCCTTTGCACTCTCACCATGCACCAATAAAGTGTATTGAAGAACAATTACATTTAAGTCAAATGGTGCATTCATCTTTGAAAAACTACCAGCAGATACTAAACATAAAATTGTCATGACAAATCTGTATGCTAATCTCAGATGAAGTTAAATGGAGAGAATCAATGTGCAAAATAATTTGTTAGTAAGATGGTGACAAAATTGGTCATGCTGAACTCACTGCTGGATTGGTGGTACAACCAAAGCTCCCCTGTGCCCCTACTCAAGCAGGGTACATGGCCAAGGAAGAGAAACCTTCTTAAGACCAAAACGTATCATTATTTCCTCCCTCTCCTGAAGTAGAGTTGTTGTTTTTGATAGGGAGGCCAGCTGCTCTGCTGCAACTGGGTCTGTTGCTCACCAGAGGGCAAGGCTAAAGTCCCCATTAAGATTGAGATTGCTGCTTGCATGGAGGACTACTTTGAGGTTTAAACTAGCCCTGGAACCACCAGGGTTTACATTCCTGCTAAACAGAACCAAAGTTGCGTAAGTGAGCTTGAGCAGTGATGTTGCCTTGCAGGCTTGGTTTTCTGTGTTCCTCATGCAGAGACTCATAGAAACACCTCCCTACTGAAGGGTCAGAGAGATAGAACTGGCTCCTTGACTGAGAGTGTGGCTGTAAGAAAGTGGAATATTAATTGGGATGAATATGAAACTGTTACAATGAAAACGTTCTCAAACTTGTTAATGTAAAACATACTTAAAATAACTTAAACTTAACTCAACCCTGTGGTAGCTCTGACACTGAGCAGACAGGGTTAACTTAAGAAAAACAAAGTATTTCGCAGTAGTAAACCATTAAAAGATCAAAATGCAGCACAATAAAAATCCCACAACCAGTTTCTAACAATAGAGAAAACTGTAATGAGCAAACTAACACCAAAAGGTCAACAATTGAACAAGGGGAACTGAAGATGTGAATTTGAAAAGTTTTTATTTTTATTTTTTTATTTCAAAACATTTTATCAGGTAATTTCTCAGAGGATACAGAGAAAGAGGGAAGTACCAGATAGAGATACTGTTCACAGTGTGCAGAATCAGATAATTAGATCATGTCACCAGCAATTACATAGTTTGTAATAGATATTGTCACATTATATCGGCATCATATAGTAGAGAAAGCACATTTAGTTATGTATGCTCTCGGAAGGGTATAGGATTATGGTATATCCTAAGTGGGGGTAGGAAGAAGAGAGATGAGAGAAGAGGTCAGGAGAGATGTCAACATGGTCATACAGTGTCAAAATCATTGGTGTTGTAGAGAGGTCAACTCTTAGACAGGTGTCGTATATCGTGTTAAGGAGGTATAATTTTTTGCAGGTTTAGATCTAGCTTTTTCCACAATTTCCTTGAGGTTTGGGGGTTAAAGTTGGTGTTGGATATGACGTTGTCCTTGCTTCTTGTGAAACAGACCCAAGCCAACCAGGTCTGGTGTGATAAAATTTGATATGATTTTCATTCACAAAGAATGTTTTTGATCCCTACCGTTAATAAGAGGTCTAGGAGGTACATGCCATGGGGGCTTAGCTTCAATTAAGACTGTTGGGACCAAGGACCTAAAGTTACGAAGTGGAAGTCGAGGAGTAAATTGGTTTAAAAAATATAATTAATTATTTTTTGGATCTCATTCCAGAATTCCTAGAGTTTTCTGCAGTGGAGTAACATATGTTCGAGAGAGACAGTAGAGTCTTGACAGTTCCAAGAATTGGTAGAGTCTCTGAGACCTAATTTTAGAGTTTTCCAGTATCCAGTAAATTCTATGTAAAATCCTGTATTTACATTCTTGTAGGATAGGAGATATTTTATTTTTGAGAGCAGGTGTCCATATCTTTTTCCAAGTATCATCACTAATACTAGGGGTGAGGGTGCTATTAGGAGGGTCGATTCATCTAGATTGGATTTCAGACTTAATTCTCTGGCTAGTAGTGGTGGATGTTAAAATTTTGTTTATTGAAGAGGCTTTGTGTGATAATTTTGAGGATTCGACTAATAGAGGTATTAAATCACTTGCATGTGGGTTGGGGATCTTATGTAATGCAACTTTTAGTTTTAGAAAGTTGTAAAAATTCAATGATGTCTAGTTAATGTGAAACCCAGAGTTCTGAAAATGTTTTAGGATACGGTTAGAGTCCGAGATCTCTCATCAGCAGGCTCTTATTTGATGCCCAGGCAGGCCTTGAGGGGGATTTACTATTGATTTTTTTGTGGGGGTTATTCCATAGAGGTCTATTCTGAGTTAAGAATTTTATTTTGAACTCCTTTGTACAGTGATTTGAGTGCAAATATCGTGTCTGTTAGTATGCTTTGTGAGTATGAGTGATAGTCTTTTCATGGTAAGTAACAAGGTTAGTGAATAAGGCTTTACTCAAGATTTTTCTTAGTGAAGCTGCAGTAGTGTGTCTTGAGAGTGTTCATTGAGCCACCAAATGACTTGATTGATTAGGAATGCATGGTGGTATTTAAGAAAGTTTGGGAGGTTTAAACCTCCAAATTGTTTGTTTGGATTTAGCTTTTCGAGGGTGATTTTGCTTCTTTTTTCCATATAAATTGGGTGATTAGGTTATCTATATTAATGAAGAAATTTTCAGAAAGTTGTATAGGTAACATTGACAAAACGAAGTTGACTTGTGGCGCAATCATCATTTTAATGCATTCAGTACGTCAACACCAGGTCATGAACTTCGCTGACCAGCTTGAGAGCAGATCTTTCATTTTTTAGAGTAGGATGTCTTCTGTTATTTTCTTTGTGTCTTTTAAATTGTTTTTGAATGAGATGTCTTGGTATTTATTCTTTGTGGATTGCCATTGTAGCTTGGTGTTTTTTAGAACAGAAGTGAACATTATGTTTTTGAGGGGGAAGACTTCAGTCTTGTCTAAGGAGAAACCTGACACTTTAATATAGGAGGATATTAGTTCCAATAAGGCGGGAATAGCTCTTTCAGCATCTAATGTGAAGATGAGAACATATTTGTCATAAGCAGCGACTTTATAAGGGATGTCTCATCGACTTTTCAAAGGGAATACCTGAAATCCCTGTAGAAGTTCTGATAGTTGATAAAAGTGGTTCTGTTTCTAATAGGTATATTAAGGGAGAGATGGGACAACCTTGTCTAGTTCCTGTGCCAGGTTAATTGTATTTGAAAGGATTCCATTAGTTCTGATACAGGCAGATGGATTTGAATATAAAGCAAAAATGTGTCGGATGAAGGTCTCAACTAAATTACATTTGTGCATGGTGGCAGGCAGAAAAGTCCATGAGACCCTATCAAAGGCCTTATCCTCATCTAAGGCCATCGCAGTTGTGGTGACTTAGCTTTATTGATTATGTGGCAGAAAAGTCTTATGTAGTCCACCCCGTGTCTGCCTTTGATAAACCCGGTTTGTGATAGCTGAATGAGAGAAGGAAACACTTTTTCTAATCTAGTTGCTAGGATTTTTGCATACATTTTACAGTCTAAGTGCAGAAGGATATAGGTCCATAATTTTCACCTCAGGGGGATCTTTTGTTTCTTTTTGTATACAGATGACAGTAGCTTCATATGCGGAGCCCAAAATAATACCTGTCTCATCTTATTGGTGATAGAGGGATTTCAGGTGAGAAATGAGTTCATTTCGGAATGTTTTATAATGGCCCGGAGCTTTGCCTGGCTTTAAGGATCGAATCACCTTTTTAATTTCCAATCATGTGAAAGGGTAATTGAGTTGTATGCAGGCTGATTCAGATGTTTTGGGGAGATGTATTGTCTCTAAGTAGTCGTTGCACTCCTTGAGTGTGGATAGGTGTTTGGGGTTATACAAGTCATAGAAAAATTCTTTAAAAGTTTTAGCAATTTCCAGCGGGTCATAGGTTATTGATCCTATTTTGTTTGTGATTAAGGGAATGTGGTTGAGGCTGCTTTTAAATTTTAGGTATTTTGCTAATGATCTGCTTGCTTTGTTTTATTCTGTGATTTTTTTCTTTTTTTTTCTTTTCATATTGTTATTTTGTACCCATTTGTGGGCTCGTTTATTTAATATTTTATTATATTCATACTTTAAGACTTTCAGTTGTACTAGAGTTATTTGGTCTTTTTGTCCTGTGAATTTCTTTTCTAGTTGTTTGAAAGCATGCTCTAATTTGTGAAGAGATTTGTTTAATATTAGACATGCTGCTCATAATCTCTAATTAAGTCTTTTATAGCATCCCAGATAGTCTCTTCGTTAATGCCCTTGGATTCATTTTCTTTGAAATAGTTGTTGATGTTGCTTTTAATCTTGTCAAGTAGAGTCTCATTTAATCACCATTGTTACGATTTAGGGGGGTCATCAGTAGTATTCAGGCTGACTGGTGTACACATATGGTCTGATATTGGTTTGATTTTGTAGTTAGAGGCTGTGGATGTGAGGGTGTTATTAGTTAGTGTATAATCTATTCTAGATAGTGAGTTACGTGGATGTGAGTAGGTTGTAAATTTGCTGCCTGTCGGATTGTGTAAATGCCAGATATAATTCAGACAGTGTTTCGCACATACATTCCATTCGTGTATGGGATCTGTTAGGTCTGCACCTACAGGCAGAATTTATGTCTAGGATGGTGTCCTATGGGAGATTAAAGTCTTGTGTTAGGAGGATGTTGGAATCACTTGGGAGTTGGCATAATTGTTTGTTTAGAGTGACCCAGAATTCATATAGTCGTCTGATGTCACAGCATAGACATTAGCAATACAAAGTTCGGTGGTGTTACTTTTGACTTGGGTATTGACCATCTTCCCTCATTATCGCGGGTGTTATCTATGACGATAGGTTGCATTTTTGGGATAAGAGGGTTAAGACTCCATTCTTACTTTTTTTTTGGCAGGGGAATCAAATACACCCTGAATTCCTTTATATTGTAGGTATTTACAGTCCTGATCACCTAGTTTAGTTTGGATTATATCTCCTCTGAGTTTAGCGCAGTAGTCAAGGATTTTTTTCTGTTTAACCAGATGGTTAATACCTTTTATTTTGAGAGATAGTACTCTAAGCAAAATATTAGTATTCATTGGGGTGGTATGGGGTGGTGTATCCTTTATTCCTGACTCTACTAGAGTAAGAGGTTGATGGATGCTGGCAGTCTTTTTGATGTTAAGCGGACATGGGGTTGGGTTGGGAAGTTTCCATCTCCTGTAAGAAAGTATGGTATTGTAACGCAGCAGGCAATGTGAAGTGTGTGTGATCAAGGTGAGGTAATGAGTTCTGTAGTTGAGATTTATGAACTTGCATCTCACTATGATATGTAAGGCTGTGTATTGCATTGGTTTATTGGTAATAGTTGTGACATCGATAGAGAGATAGGAGAATAAGAGTTACCGAAGAAGGGAAAAGGAGCAAAGGAGGAAGAAAAAAGGATAGATAATATATATAGGTAAATCCTTTAACCCACTGAAGTAATACCTTCCACAGTATTGGAGGTGAAGGTAAAGCAATGTGAGGCAGCGGGAGGTTGTGACGGTTGCTAGGATGGGGAAGGGGCTAGCATGGGAGACCCACTGAGAAAGAGAGTGCAATCAAATGGTGTGATATTAAAAAACACATGGAACCAAGTGGATGGTTTATTAGGAGCGTATTACTAGCTACTGAAACTTCTATAAAAAGTTATGAACAAAGTGTGTAGAGATAGAGCTTTAGATTATATGAGATAACAGTGGCTGGATAAACAGGTAATGCATTGTAACAAGGAAGATGAGAGTGACTTCATTCAGGTAAGTATTGTAGGGAATGAGAAGATAGGTCTTATGCGAGCAAGGCCAAGGAAATTGTCTGAATTATACCCATAAAAACACTGGATTTGAGCATTTGAACAGAAATCATAGCAATGGTCATCAAACTACTAATGCCAGTTTCTGATACTGTTTGTGGTATAGGAACAAGAATTTAACTGTAGGTAAGCAGTATGAAGAGCCTTGGGATTTAAGGCTAATACCTTCCACAATTAATACTACATCATAGACAACATTGCAACATGAAGGGTAACAGCAAATGCAACAGCTTATGTATACAACATCAATAGGTTCATATGTAACCTGAGAGGCAGCCAGGGAACGGAAGAATTAATGGATTAATGGTATTTCCGTGTTAGAGGAGACTGTAGAAGAGATATAAGGTGTATTTGAGTCTTGCTATTGAAAAATGTAATAGGACGTTGTAGACTATCTATTAGTATTGATTAGTCTACTTACGGACCCATTGGAAGGCTTTGTCAAGTATAGGAGGTCTAAAGAGGAGGTCTAAAGAGTAGGAGCTATTAATGTACTGTTAGATCATGAAGAAAGCGCTTATTCATTCTGTGGGTCCAGCAGTTGGTTACTGTTATAAGTAGTAATGTTTAGGTAAGGGAGAGTAAGATTTTATATGTAATAACATTTAGGTAGTGGTTAGTAGGTAACATGGTAGCGTTTTGTGACTTGCAAATGCAGAGATGCAGGAAAACTAGTTATGTGTCCATTGAGTGTTGTGACAGGTCGTCCAAGAAGTTCTCTAAATCTTTTGGTTCCTCAAAATAGAGAGTTCTTCTGTTTTTGAAGGTTCATAGTTTGGCTGGTCCTGCGAAGGAAAAGTTGAACTCTATTGTTTTCAGCTGTTTCGTAGAGCAAGAAAACCTTTTCTGTGTTGTACTGTATTTTTCGCATAGCCCTGGGAGATACCAATTTTATGTCCTTTCCAGGAGTTTGATTTTGCAGATCTCATGTATTTTAGAATCATTTCTGTGTGTTCATACCTTAGGGGTCTGAAGATCATAGGTATGGGTGACTTTAGGTGTTGGTTAGATTTTGTTGGTACTCTATGGGCTTGTTCGATTTCAAAGTCCCTCTTGAAGTTGATTTTAGGCACTTGTGTTATCCATGCCTCTAAGAAAGACACATGAGAGTCACACTCATCCTCTGCTTGTTCAGACAAACAAAAATTTCTGAGGTTCCCTCTTCGATTCCTGTCTTCCAGGTTTGTGATTTCTTTTTCGATAAGCAATATCTTCTTTTAATGAGCTTGTACTTTATTTTCTAGAGAGTGCGATTGATCTTCTATTCTGCTGACTCTGGATTCAGCTTTGTTCATTCTTTGGGTTATATTGTGTAGCTCCTTTTTGATATCCAGGATATCTATTTGTAAGTTATGAGTGTTGAGCTTGTTATTTTGTGTAGTGAGGTCAGCTTGTCCAGGATGGGGTTTCCTTGCTCTGTCTTATTTTTAACAGGTGAGTTGAGAAGTGGTGGATCAGATTTGGACCTTTTTTTGTCCAGGTTTATGGTCTCTGTTTTCTCTGATCTCTTTCCGTTCTTATTCTTTGGGTCTGGAGTCTGCCATGATCGGCGCAGCGCACAGTATAGGGGTATTGAGTAGTGTAATAAGCCCCCTGGTTTATTTTCCCCTGTATCCTGTTAATGGTTAAGTGCTTTGCTTGTAGATTGTTGAACCTTGCTTACTTGTTTAGCTAATGACTCATATATTTATTGTATTCACTGTGTTAACAGCTATTGACCTTATTTATCTACTGCACTAGTATGTGACTTACCTGGTAAATTTGTTGTTCCAGTACCATGTTTGCTGCTCCAAAGTTCCGCTAGATAAATTCAATTATGAGCTAGTTGCAACTGGGCTTACTGTAGACAAATGTGGTCATATGGTATCTGTATTTGCAATTAAATTGTGCTTACATATGGGGTCTTTTTAAGGTATGTCAGGTATAATAAACAGACTCAGTTCTACTTTGCAAGGTAAATGGAAGAGGATGACGCAATGGACTTCTGAGCGTTACTTCTACAAATGAGAGTGAGCAATAAGTGATACTTCAGCTACCATTCTTCAGTAAACAAGATAAGTTCAGGATGGTAGTGTGGTACTTCAGGCATTGTATGTGTTGTTTCAGCTTCCCCAGTTGAGTATTTATGATAAGTACAGGGCGGTGATTGAGGGTGAATGCAATAATCCTAAGGCTCAGTAGCACACTATTCCTTTAATCCTTTATACTGGCAGAGCAGGTGAATTGTGTTGCATGCTCCAGACACAACGAGCGTACCGATCTCCTGAAGGTATTGCAACACATTTGATTATCAGACGATGTTGTTTAATCATTTATATGTATCCTTTAACTAGCAAAGCGGGTAAGTAGAGTCGCGTGCACCAGTCACACCGATCATCCATGGGTGTTGTACCCAACTTGGTTTTCTGGCAGGGTTGTGGAATTGTTTACATCTGTCCCGTAATCAGCCGCGGCCTGTCAATTGGGGCTGAACAAAGATCAGCCTGACAGGCATTCTTCATCTTCAGGTCAGGCAGCCAGGAGCGAGACGTGCGATTTGCGCATGCTCCCGGGTGCCTGAGCTGAACTTTGCTGGGCTGAAGAGGTGACAGCTCCTATGGGCGTGACCTCCTCAACTCAGCAAAGGTGCCTCAAGGCCCTCTCCCCTCGGTGACAAGGGGAAGCGTCACCCATTGACTCCGGTCTGGGCTCTTCAGGTTTAAGCCCTGAAGTGCCCAGGCCAAGTGTCAATCAGTGACACCTTATCACAGAGTGGGGTGGGGTGGGGTCAGCAGTCTCACTGACCCCATCCCACTCTGTGACGAAGTTGGGACTGCTGCCTTCCCTCATTGGCTGACCTTAGGGAAGGCAGCAGTCCCAACCCTCCTGGGACCTCTGAGGCAGAGCTGAAGGTAAGTGTGTGTGTTTTTTTAAAATGAATGTTTGGTGCGTGCATGTTTGCAGTATTTGATAATGAGTGATGTGAATGGATGTGTGTACGATTGTGTGTGTGCTCGTGTGTATGAATGAATGAGTGTGAGTGTGCAAGTGTGTCCCGCCTCCCTCCCTCCTAAATTTACTGGCCGCCACTGCCCGTAGTCAATGTCATTGAGCGGGCAGTGCCATGATAATTGAGGTACGGGAACACCGAAAGGTGAGACAGTGGTACACAGACCATTTAGTCAAGTGAGGTAGTCTGATGAGACAGTCGTGTTACTGCACATGTGTGCTTATCATGTTTAACACTCTGACAGCTTGATTACGCTACACACCAGGTGGTGGCCGAATTCTTAAGTAGATGATAATTGGGTGAAATAAGCCTCCTGTCGATGTTGCAGCAGGTTTGGCCTCAGTCAGGTGAGTTGGGGAGGCAGAGTCGCTGGTGGTCGTCCCTTATTCATTGGGGATGTTAAGGCAATCCCATGTTGGTTTTTGTTGGGAGACAGGGACACAAGGCATTGATTGGCGAACACTTATATGAGGCCGGGGGTGTTTGCAAAGCACTTACATCTGATCTCGTATTGTGTTGGGGGTCGATTCAGGCGGGATCAGTTCTTCTGATCGTTGGTTCCATGTAGGATGGCTGGTGATCCCTCCTTGATGCGACGGAGCAGAGAGAGATTAGGCAACCATCTTGCCCAGGTTCAAATCATGCCCCCATGAATATTTAAAGATTTAAGGTAAAATGAGCCAAGAAAAAGTAAAGCACAAATAAGTAGTCATGGGTCATCGGGACCTAGGCTAAATTTTAGGTGCTCAGTTCAGATACACCAAGTGTGTTGTCCCACTAAAAATGTTACCATTTGACTTAGTCTCTGAAAGGAAAGTCGAAAACCTCAAGCAGGCAAGGCTGCAGACAGTATCTGCTGAAGCCTTCCTGAAGCTGGATAGCCAGTGGACGAAGCCCCAATGAAACTGAATTTCATCACTTGGCGCTTTTCCTGGCAAAACAGCAAATTTTGTGGCCACATAAGTTCTTTTGTTTCTGATTTTTAAATAAATATTGTGGTTTAACTGCCTTTGCAGCTTAGCCCAATTCAAAGTTAGCCGATTTATTATTTTATCTGAACTTTAGTGATTGTCTCAGGACAGCTACATCCCTAATAATGAAAACTGCTTTTAGGGGCTAGTCGCATTACATTCTTGCATACGTCTTTTTATATAGTAGGGACTCTACATTGTGGGCTACTAGGCCTACTTAGGAGTGACTTATTTAATATTGAAAAGTTGGTTTATTTCCTATCAAAAACGAGTTATTTTCCAGGTTCGCCTGCAGATTTAAATGCTGCAGGAATCAGTGCACAGGTACACCTGAAGATTTGCTTTCTTAATCACTGTAGTGGATGTTAATATAACTGCTGCAGTCCATAGGTGACATTTAACTTTCCTTGCCATCGCTGTATTTTTCTACACCATATTCTGTGACCTTACAGTAATATTAAATATGGCAGTAATATTAAATATAGCCAGTTCACCATATTGTAGGGATTTAAGCACATACACTGGGGCTTAGACATTACTGTCTTAGTATGCAGCGTTCAAAAACCAGCAATACCTGTCAGCAAAAAATAAATAAACTGGAGTGACCAGAAAAAAAAAGTCATTTTCTCACAGTGACTCTGCCATATTTCCTTGGTATTCTGTTCACTCGTTTCAAGAGGGTAATCCGTGGCATAGCCGTAGCTGAGAGACACACATAATGGCATATATTTTGCCCTTGTCTAGAGTTCCTGATTTGTTCGAAGTGTAAGATTTGGTGTTACCCAACCCTATATTTTAATTCATTGCAGACCTATTATCTATAGGTGTTGCATCGGTGGTATGGCTTGACTGTGACTGCTGGTAACTGTGATACATACCCCTTACGTTGATGAACTCCATAGGGTGTCAGACATGAAGTCCAAATCGGCCTCTTGGCACACTGAACTGAAACCTAGGACTGTGAGCGAGTGAACTGGTTGGCTGACACTAGGCCAGGCATCCTGTTATTTCCTTGTTTCATTAAATATGTCCCTTAAATTATAGTTTTGACTTGACATTCATGTAGGAAACCAGATTATGTCATGTGCAGCAGTAGAATGAAATCCAGTCTTTGCATACATTTGAGTCAGTTATCAAAGTTCAGTCAACCTGTTATCATTTACAGATCCCAGTTAAACAATTGGTCATTTGGCCTCAATAGAAATGGTAAACATTGATTATGAAAATGTTGAGTAGCTGTGTAAGTGCATGTAAGTAAAGTTGTGAGCAAAAAAGTAGAAAACACTTTAAAGTACCAGACCAAGGGTGTCTCCTTTTAAACAATACAAATGTGTAATTTATTTCAGTTATATCCATTCATTCCTCTTTGCACTAAACCACTGAAAGGCTCATTTCACTTTAGTTTTGTCAACCCAGATAAGCTAAAAAAAAAGCTGCACTCCTAGATGCATGTTCATAAGTGAGGGTTTATTGGCAGCAAACAAGAGGTCAAGGCATGAGCCAAAACACATTGACCTCTTTTGTTTGTGCCACTGAACAACTTACTTGCTTCTGTAGCTCTCTTTCTGTTGGATACTCTATCTAACTGTAAATTGCTCATCTTGCGAACATCTCCAAGTGCAGACTGTATCTGGAAACCCAAAAGCAGTTCTCTTGCCCACTGGTAAGTGATGATGTGTGACTCCAAGCTGACTCCATTCCATTCTATAAGTGATGAGCAGAGCTGCATGTTAACGCCACCCAAGCACGCTGATGTCAGTTTCTTTCGAAAACATGTCTGCTCCCTTAGACACAGGGTCCATAAGTGTACTGGTAAGACCAGTGTGCAGATTCCTAAATTTGGACCTTCTTAGATAGAAAAGGATACCTTTCCCCAGAATGGAAGGTAGGAGAATGGTGAGGACTCTGTGCTTAGATTATCCACCAGAGAGAGTTTTACTGTAGCTAAGGAACTTGTTCTGATGGATACCTCTAACTGCAGATTCCTCACTGTGTGAGTAGATACCAGAAAAGAAGGTGGTGTGTCTGTGGAATGGCTCAGTTTAAAATGTCATGAGGACTGAACGGGCAAAATGCTATCCCAACTGACCTGACTGTCAAGACAATAGTGCTTTGTGAACATAATCACTGATGCCCATGTAGCAGCCTGGCATATACCCAGGACAGGCCCCCTGCATGCCAAATTAGTGTTAGCAGCCTTCGTTCTGGTGAAATTAGTGCTGAGGCTTTCTGGAGGCTGCTTCTTAGCCAATGTGCAGCAGATCTTAATACACAGGACTGTCCGCATCTGAACCACTTTGCCCTAGAGAACCAAAAAGAGCTGGCTGTCTACCAGCACTTCCTTGGTGCGATCGAAATAAGAGCTCAGTGCTGCCTTGGGGTCCAAACGATGAAGCCTCTCCTTCTCTTGTAAAGGATGAGATGGAGCAAAGAAGGTCAGAAGAGTAATGACTTGTCCAGTTGAGAAGGCGTCACTACTTTGGCAGGCACACACCTTAAGTTCTTAACAGCAGTTTGTAAAAAAGGTGATGTAAGACTGCTGGGCGGAGGGGGGCTGAAGCTCACTCACACTGCGTGGTGATATTTTTGCAACCAGAAAGACCATTTTTAAAGTGAGGAGGTGCATGGGACAACCGAACAGCTCGAAAGGCGTACACATCAGGAAAATGAGAACTCCGAGTAATGCAATTTGTTTGAAACATAAGGCACTGCTAAAGATGGCGTCAAAGTTGTGTCATACTACTAGGAATGTTTTGAAATGAATCACTGTTTTATTGCCAAACAGTGCAACATTACACATGTTTATCGAAATGCGATGTGTGACAGAAATGCTTTTAGTCCATATTCCAGTATTTTCATTGTACTATGATATATGGTAGAATTGAGTTTGGTTTGTAACTCGGTATCTAATGCAACATACAAATTAATAATGTGGAGCACATAATATTAAAAATGTAATTATATTTTAAATGAGGTCAGGTTGAGTAATGAGTTAGATTAACCTGGCCATTCCTATACTCTAACATATTTCCAGGGGGAGGGTCAGGATTGGGCTGGGATAGAAAATAAGTCAAAATAAAAGTGGCCTATGTTTGCAAATTGAGATAGTTTTGATCTTGTGAAAATGAACTGTATAATTATTGTGCAAGGTATGGAAGACTGTGATAAAGCGTCCCTTTATGATAATTTATTACACATCAGGACTCGTTTTAGGCCAATTAATCTTTTGACCCAGTTGAGAGACACCTTAGGAAGAGAAAGCAAATCAATATGTCAATCAATACGTTAATAATGTGATTAATATTTATTACAACAATGCATTTCACCATAGTCAAAGACATTAATCAATACAAGACACCACCATGACCTGGCAGCCATGAATAACCTCACCAATTTAGTAGAATTTTATGAGTTTTATTCCCTATTAGTTGCAATTCTAAGAGCAAATGTGTTAATCTTAAACCCAAGACGCAACGTAGCATAGTCACAATATGGCAACTCTGATAGGATTTCATCAAAGCAAAAATCACGAACATTAGAACATAACACGGCGTGAACATAGAACAATTTTAGCAGAATGTCATTAGCGCGTCAGTTCAACAAAGCATAGATTCAGTCGGTTGTCTATTTGCGTCAGTTTTGTGAACACCTGTCCTAACCACTGATTAGCATTGGCATGTTGGGCTTCATGCAAAACGGTTTAGAACACCAATTTGGAAAACATCTAAACAATGGTCCCTGTCAAAAGTAAGCAGTTGGTACCTAGAAAGGATAAGCAAACAGACAAATCACAATTGTATTGTCCTAGTTACCCTCCAAGGTTTAGGTCCGCGTTCAGGTTCAGTCTTCGTCTTCAGGACATCAGACAAAACGCTATCAGTCAGAACTCAGCTCCGGGGCAAAAGGGGCACTTCCCTCATAAGGAGGTAAAGTGTAATTGGGCAATTTAAGGAAGAGGATGGTTTTATTAAAACCAAAGCAAGTCACCAAACAGAGTGACAAAGTTTCTGGATAAAATCAATAGCATTCCCTAACCCACCTAAATGGCTCCCCGTGTCATGGGTTTTTATCCCTTTTTCGTTGTACATTCCCCTAAAATTCTATTGGATCTTAGTTATACCCCACTATCTTTACCCAATTGGAAGATGGATTATGTCATTAATCTTTCACCCCATATTATTTTACAGACCTTTCATTGGTCCACATGATTGACGTCTTCAGAGGTAGCACGTCCGGTATGATTTCATCCTTCTGTAAATCTTTGCACATCTTTTAGTCAGCAGCTCCGTTGTCTTCACCGGTTTGAATGACCTTGTACATTACATTAATCTACACTGTTGCATTTTGTCTAATATTTTCTACAAGCAATGTGAATTTTCATGAGAACGGATCTATTATGATTACATTCAGCTTCTAGTTTGAAGAAAACAAGAGGTCATGTCCTTTTGCGAGTCAGCACACTGCACGTTAGGAATAAATACATTTATTATGAGAGCCAGGCAGCTAAGCTACGGCTCATGCTAACTTAAGGCCTACAAGATTTCTTTAACAAAACTTTAATAGCATAATCATTAATAATTAGCACAAATCATTCATTAATTCGAATATTCATAGGCATTAGTCATTTTTATTAATCCACGTATACATTGACGGCCATTCCCCGTGGTCACATTTCAAGTGAACGTTTTAGCAAAACCGGTAAGTACAATTTCTATATGGCATTACCACACATTAGTTCATAAACATTTCATGTTAATATAGATTCTATAAGCTACGCTCTCTCAACTGCAACGTAGGCAATCTTTATTTTAATAACCGGGAAATTAACAGTAAAAAGTGGCTTAGCAGGCCTTAGAAAGACCCACAAACAACCAAAGCATTGACCTACACACTGACCTGTCAGACGGCCTGCCAGGCACTGCGTGATAGCCATATAAGCCAGTCCGACCCTGAGAAGGGTTGCCATTACCTAATCAGGCCCCATTAGCCTGATTCCACTTGCAGCGTTCTGCAGTGTGTGGGACTGCCCTGAACATTTTGTTTTTCGGTCTGGCCATGATGATCAGTGTGCGTGAAGACCTCAATACAATTGAGGACCTCAGAGAAGCACTCCACAATGCTCTGAACTCTGCATAATATTTTCATATAATGATGCATGCCTGACTAATGTAAATAACATATGTGATTATAACCTAATTTGTGATGCTCAGTTTACTGACCTCAGAAGGCTGAAAGTCTGGCCTTGGATGGATTTTATTTGAATTTGTAACCTCTGGTTCATTGTATTGGTAAACAGTGAGTGATTAATTCACTGAGCCTTAAAGAATGCTTCAAAAGCCACAATTATTTATTGACTTCATCATAGTCATACACACTTTTTGAATACTCCAAAGTACCTGTTAATTGTCCACAGGGGGCTGCATTTAGTAAATGCACCTTTTAGAACTGCATGTGTTCAATGTTCCTTGTGACTGACTTTTAACAAATGCACCTTGGTAAGCTGCATTTATTGCAGTCACCAGTTATTGAACAGTAAAACCTGCGACAGGATCCAGGATCCCATGAACTGTTGACATGAAGCAGCTTTTTCCATACCCCAGAACTTGCCCTACCTCAATCCAGACCATGACAATACTGGAATGCTTGATGAGTGCCTTTTCAGACTGCAGGGTGAGCAGTATGCCAGTGTGCGGGCGGAGTACATGTGTGAGTGGAAGGTGAGCAGTTTACCTGTATGAATTCAGTTTGCGCAGGGTGCCTGCAGGCGCAGGGTACGTGTAGTGTCTGTGAGAGAACAGAGTGAGCAGTGTGCCTTGGTGCGTGCAGGGAGAGTGGTGTCTATGTGAATGTATCTTTGTAAATGCAGGGTGAATGGTGTCGGTCAATGATGTATACTTGTAATGCAATGTGAGCTGTGTGCCTGTGTGGGTGCAGGGTCGAGCTGTGTGTCTGTGTGGGTGCAGTGACAGCAGTGTTGCTGTGTGAGATCAGGGTGATCTTTGCAGGTGAGTGAGGGCAGAGAGAGCTGCGTGTCTGCGTACAGGGTGAGACTTGAGTCTGTGCATGTAGTATCGTGCATGGAGAAGGGTAAAACTTGCACCCTTTGTTTAAAATAAAAAAAAATAAAAGTAGTAGGATTTCTCGAAATGTATCAGGCAAAATACATCATTTGTGTCCAGGTGAGAGAACAACTTGGGCTTGCTTGCTGCGTTAATTAGCGCATTATACTCGGCCCGAACCATTTTGCCCCACCACTTTTGAAATCCACCAGCCACCACTGGCGGCAACCAAAAAATCTTCCCGTCAGTAGGTACCCATTTCAATCAGCCAGATAGTTGCTTTCCAAATAGAACCAAATTTTGAACAAGTACCCGCCAATCGAAGGGTTTGTTATTTTGAAGCATGAATGTTCTTACTTTCATGCTCATTGTGGGCACTTTCTATGGGCGAGCACAAAGCACTCCGTCCATTCTGCAATCTCTCTTTGGGCTTCAAACCACACCCATGTCACGTCAGTCACTTACACTGGTTCGTGGGCTTGCCTTTTAAAATCCGCTTGCTTTCATTTGTGAAAGGCATCCATACGTCATGCCTTTTCCGGTGTTTAGCCCACCCACACAGCACCGGTAAACTACTAAAAACATACAAGGCTCGATGTTTTCAGCCTGGGGTCCGGACTACTTTATCTGTTTATTTTTCAGGCAGCGCGAACGCGCAACATTTTACATAGTGCGATCGCGCTGCGTTTTTTTTCTTTCCAACGCTAAAAGCTCTAACTTGAGCAAATGAGATACCCGTTGCATAGAAAATGCTTGTTGTAGGCTGGGATCATTGATGTGGTACATTACATGCTTGGTGTTTATCACATGATATTCCTGCTACTGCCAGTGCTGTTCCTGCTTTGGAGATGGAGTCTGACATCTGGTACCTCTCCTGTTAAAGATCTCGTTCTTCTTTCTTGCCTTGAAACTGGAAGGTCAAATTTACTATTCTGTTTCCAGCCTAGAATATTTGGAGAAAGAGCAAGTTTCACCAAATATTCCAGGAGGCTTATTTACTATTCTAACTCGAGTCCTGGAGTATATTTGGGAAAGTTGTAAATTCCTCAAGTACTTTTGGGAAGGGTTGATAAGTAGTGATTTTGAATGGCAGAAAGTGTTGCCCTGGGGGCGAAGCTCAGGGGGAAAAAAACTAGGAATACTTGTTAAAGAGCATAGTTTGCTTTGGCCGTGCTTGTGTTGTGAGGGTCGGTCGCCCTTGCTTTAACCCTTCTATGTGTGTGAAGGATGTTCTATGTGTGTGAAGGATGTTCGCTGCTCAATATGCTGGATCTATTCTGTGTAATTTCAAACCATTTCCACTGTCCAAATGCCACAAGGTAGATGATGGAGCACCAGGTTATAGTTTCACAGGTTGTTCACACTAAATGCTGGGTTTAAAATCAGCACCATTTTACATTTTGGCGAATTGTCATTATTTTTTTTTTTAACCACCACGTATCCGCTGTAAGTAAACAGGCTGCGAAGGCTTTGAGTATGCGAGTTGTACTACGCTCTTCGGTATTGCTGTGGATCTGGTTACACCCATTTTATATATAGCTGTAACCTTTAGACTGGGTTGCCCTACAGTAAATAAATGCCTGCCAACTGCTGAAAGCAGCAAATGAAATCGATGCAAGAAAACAATCAATGCAAATCACCAAAAATGCTAGCAGATGAGTCTGAGGAAATAGAAATACTCTTTTTGATCCACCTTAAATTAAATGATCCTGGGCTCCCCCCCCCCACCCCCCTTCAAGGCACATCCCACTTTTGCGTTAGTGAGTTTGAGAAAATAGGGTGGACCAAAGAAAAACATTTCCTGTGTTCTTGCTCGTCTGTGCAGGGTAATATCAAAATTAAAAACCTGCCTCTTGGAAAGTATGTGTATTGTAATAATTGTAATTGCATTGCGAATGGTTAACCTTTTTTTGCTGTTATTGTTCATCTTCTCACAGATAAGTAATTCATACATTTTTACAGCATTTTGTTACACATTTCCGACCTTTCATTCCTGAAACCAGCTTGTACATTTTGAAAACGATCATGCAACACTGGGTCAGGTATCTGAAAGTTCTAATCACTTGACCCTTCCCGACATCTCCTTGAAAAACAGCCGTACCTTGCTGTGTTCTCTGATTACAGTTTGTTGACAGCTAATTGAATGTCTTACGGATTTACTTATGGTGCGTTGGAGAATAAGAATGAGTTTTGACTTCCTAGTAATGTCGTAAAGGTCTGTCACTGATACATGTGGAGTTGTATTTGGTTTCTAAAGCTGGGCACTGATGGGATGGGCATTCCCTTGCATGGTGTGGTTTCCAAGGACCAGAGTGTCTAACTGCAAGTATCTGGTTGTCTGGTTTTTAGGTTTCGCCTGCACAGCACTTGCCGGTGGCAAAATCTTTTGTGTTAAAAAAAATCTTAGAAGGGGCTTACAGCCCACCCTCAGCCTTCCCCTCACTTACCATTAGTAGTATTCCCTGGTCACTGTTTTTCTTGCTTCTAATTAGTCAGCAGCAGTCTCTGACGTCATCTGGCTGCACTTCCTCTCTACGTTCCTTGGCTTCGTCAGCTTTGTCTGTTTTTTGAAGTTTGAATGAAGTACCCTTTCTGGCTAGCGATGATTGATTGGCTGGCAGCCAGTGCCCTTCTAGTAGTGTTGCGCTTCTGAGGTACTTTTGTCATTCCATGCCCGCAAACTGATGTGTTCCGTGTTTACACTGCTCCACCTATGACATCTCCTTCGCTCTTCAAAGTATCAATTAACTATAACATGAATAATAAACTCCTTCACTGATATGTAAATTGTTGCTTTTGAGTGTAGTTTTCTTGTATCTTTTGTTTTCTGCAAACTCTTTTGTTGTATGTGTAGTGATAACTGATCTCCCTTTGAATCCGCCGTAGTAAGCCGTGGACGTGGACACACACTCGGTATTTGCCTCTGCTGGTCACGGCGGCACTGCCTTGCCTCGCTGCTTCACAGCGGTTGCGGGAGAAAACCCGTGGGCCTGGGGGAGTGGGGAGCGATTTCTGACGCAGACCTGGCCTTCCTAGCCCCTGTGGACCCTCCATCCAGTGAGAGGAGCGAGGCATGCTGGCAACGTTGCACCCCAGCCCCGTTGGAGTCTCTGAGGTTGCTTGAAGCCAGCTGCCGGCCGCAAGAGGACCACAGAAGGTGTTTCGGCGGCGGCATCCAGCCCTGTGCATGCTTGATACTTTTGCAGACTTCGGTATGTCAGTGCTTTGGCAGCAGCCGACAAAGAGGTAAAGTGCCGACCAGGATCTGTAAGTAACACCCCTCCTTGAAGACCTCGGGGCCCCTAGTGCCCCCTGCTACCCCCATTTATACCGGCGGTTTCGCTGGCACTTCCACCAGCCTCCACCAGCTTCACCTCAGGAGAGGGGGATGGGAGGGAGGGCGAGGCATCGCTAGCTGCAGGACACCCTTATATCCCCGACCTGCCCTCCGCAGCAGGCAGCCACCGTGACAAGCAAGTCACCTCCATCCATCCTCCCGCAGTTAATTAAAGTATACATTTTTTTGGCATTATTCTCCATACCCTAATTGTGATATGATGCATTTAAAACACCAACAGTTTTGCGGGGTGGACACTGTACAATTAGTTAATCTGTGATGCTTCTGGTTAATGAACGGCCCAGCTTCCGCATGTAAAGGGCACCCGGAGTCTAAAGCTCTCCGGTGTCAGGCACGCAGTTCAAGTGCTATGAACATTCATGCTGGTGTGTTTATTTCTAATGACGATGAGGCAGCACCAGGCATCTAAAGGGCACCCGACTCTAAAGCGCTCGGGTGTCATGCGCACAATTCAGGTGGTGCAAACATTTACACATATAGACATGAATAAGACCCACAGTTCTGCTCTTTGTCTTGTGGATTTCAACTACAGCCAAAAGTGTGACTAGTGCTCATGTATAGGAACAAAATGGGTGCGCACTCAGATTCTGAATATTCATTAGTGACACACATGTTTCTCACATATACTTCTTCTGCCCCACTTCATAATGCAGGTTTCCTGACTGAATCATATATGAACTTGCACATCTTTATATTCTAATGTTTATACTTTGCGAGTAAGGGGTCCCAGCTGGTGTGCTGTGCAGCAGAAGTAAACATTTCTGCCCATGTTCGATTGAACCCCCTCGCGAACTGTCTACTTGAATCCATGAACGTTCATAGCAGCTGGGACCCTATTGTTAGTCTGCCAAAAAGCTGCAAACAGGCTTCCAGGGTGCAAATGACTCAATATGTTTTTGATAGAGTGGAACATGCCAAAGAACGTCTTCATTTATGTTTGACGTTTATTAAAGTGGTAGTCCGCTGAATGCATCCCCAGCTAGTCTTATCTGTTGTCCGTGTCAGTTGGAATGCACTTAAGAACAGTATGATTTTCACATCCCACCCGCCCTTCCCCTGCTCTCCAATATGTGTGCTGGCAATATGTTAAAAATAATGACAAAGCAATAGATTTAGCATAGGTGAAACCTATTGGCTCTGCCAGTGCTTGTTGATTTTGGGGATAGCTGCACATTAATCTAGTCTGTGTGCAGAGGCCTAGGGCTGTCCTTTCACAAGGGTGAGCTCCTGGACCAGTCCTTTGACCTAGAAGGGTGGACCAAGCAGGCCCTCATTTTATTGACTGTGTTCTTATCCCTGTTGTTGGTTTAGTATGTAGGGCGGTGGTCACAGTGTAAAGTGTTTTGTGAATTCATAGGTGTGACCAGACCTTTTTTTTATTTGGGACACTGGAGTGAAGGCCTGCTGGCCCACTCACAGAAAGTAACCCCCTTGTGTGCTAGCCCAGATCCCAGGGCTAACATTACACGTATTCTCAGGTCTAATCCCTGATCTAGATTGATTTTAGATTATTTTACTATGAAATACGGAGTTTAACTAAACACTTGTGCTTGGTTAGACACTTCTAACGGTGAACATTTCAAATCGGCTAGCTCACTATTGAGAACACCTTTCTTATTTGTAGCTTAGGGGAGCACTGCCTGAGGCATATCTTATTTTCAATCCATCAATGCTATTAGAGAACTGTCTTGTAGACCTGTAATTTTATTGGTTTGGCCAGGAAGCTGACTTTCGGTAGTCCAAGATCTGAGTAAGAAGTTAGATTACTTTAAATTGCTAGCTCCATCCACGGGATGTTTTAACTAATACTTGATCTTGTGAGCTTGCTTCATTTTCCTACCAAATTTTAATTGAAGTTTTTAATTGCATTAGGTGCCTACAATTGCAGGGTGATTTTTGTGGCGTTGTCCCAGTCCTGCTTAGGAGAGCATCAGGTCTTCTTGTGGATAGTAGCTTTAACACAGAGACAAATAACCTGATGTCCTAATACCATTACCAGATTCAGGAGGCCCACTAAGCTGTATTCAAGGATAAGTGCCTGGGACATGTCTTTGGTAAGATAGCGCCCTGGTCGTGAGTGGAGAGAAATTTGGTGCCCTTGCTGATGGTAGTAAATTAAATGAGGCAGCAAGGGGTTCCTTTTGTGTCCACTGGGCAGTACCTGGAGGAGCAGCGGCTGCCCCCTGAACACAAACAAAGTGTTGCAAACATTGCCTGTGGTATAATCAGAAAGTAACAAACAGGCAGAGACCAGGAAAAGGCTGGAGCAATATGAGAAGGGCGCTGCTGTTGGCATAATTTTTTTTAAAATTTAATTTTTACGTTTTGGATAACGAGAGCAAGACAATGAGCATATCAGCATTACAAAACATGACATAACAGCTGCGAAAAGAAACTAAGGAAGCTCACTTCCACATTACACAAAGTTTTCAATCAAAATATCCGGTGTGTAAGGAATTGACATTGGTTACAAATATACAATGAATTCAAACAGCTCGCTAGTCAGATATATGGCACCACTTTCGTATATGATAATCAAACATTTCAGTACTTCTGGTTGAAGCCATCTCAGAACACGCAGATGTGACATCCCCCTTAGTCCGAGTCCAATTTTAACAAATGGGATCTCAAAGGGTCCCAAAAATCCTTGAGGATGAGCGGCCGGTGGCAGAGTTTCTGCAAAAGACCCTGACCGTTCTTCACACAGGGACATGTCCTTCAGCCAGTCCTGAAATTTTGGGGCGAGTCTGCTACCATCTCATGGCCACTCTGCGTTTCCCCAAATGTTTTTGGGATCTCCTTAACATATCCCTACACTATTGTGGTGGGAGTGAATATGATTTGTCATTTCAAGTAGTGCCGTCAAAAGTTGAGACCAAACAATGCCCACCGCTTGACAAGTCCATGCTAAATGAAAAAAGCCTGTACCTTTAGTGCCACAACTTTTCCATTTAGTGTCAGCATTATGATAATAGCGTGCAAGATCTACTGGGGAAAGGTACACTCTATGTAGATATTTATGATGAATCAATCAATATCTACCATGGGAGGATCCCTACTTGGTTTGTTGGCAGCAAACTTGCCATTGGTCATCTGTTATATCCTGTACCAGATAACCCACCTAAGCCTGGCGAGCCCTAGAAGGCTCCAGGGTCAGGTAGTCCAGTGCTGCAGTATATAATTCTTAGATGCGTTAATAAGGCTGTGGGTTAGTGAGTAGGATGGTCATGATTGACCATTCTGGGGGTTCCTCTAGGAACATATAAAAGATGCTTCATGTGAGGTTTTCATAAGTGAGAACAACTAGCATAGTGGCTGGTGAGTCCCCCACATATTCGCGATATGTTTTAAAGTTATGGCCTAGACATAATTTTCCCAGTATTGTGATATGTCTTTTCTTCAGAGACTGTATCACCTTAGGGATGCTGTCTAATTGTAACATGTGATAGTGTCGGATGGATAGGTGCATGGAGTATATTTAGGATACCTGACACAGAGCGGCTAGTCTATTCCAGGCCCAAACAGTGCACCGTACTCTATGAATTTCCTGGGTTGGTCTAGTGAGTTGTGTGTAAGGG
The DNA here is from genome assembly GCF_031143425.1 of Pleurodeles waltl. Classification (NCBI taxonomy): domain Eukaryota; kingdom Metazoa; phylum Chordata; class Amphibia; order Caudata; family Salamandridae; genus Pleurodeles; species Pleurodeles waltl. The sequence goes on along the minus strand of NC_090442.1, from coordinate 598,846,214 downwards.
GATGCCTGGAGAGGGGTGGGGGACATTAGGCCTCCTTCAGTAACAACATGGGGGGGGGGGCCTGCTGATGTGAAACCAATGGTTGATAAATTGTACTTTTGCCACCAGATAGTGAACTTCAAAGTGGGGGGCTGCAAACCCATCCTTGTGGTACGGAAGCTGCAGAGTGCGCCACCCAATCCTGGGTTGCTTGCCTACACACACTAGTTTGATCATGAGGGAGCGTAGTTGGGTAAAAAAAAGAAATAGATATAGCAACTTAGGCAGCACTATCATTTTCATTAGAGCAACCCGACCCGCAAGAGATAGCCGGAGGGTGATCCATTTGTCAACTTGAGATTGTAGAGTCTCCATATAACGCCCATAGTGCACCCTGCTAGTGGTTGGGATATCTGTATGGTAAAGCATGTCTAAATATCTAATCAGTTCAGTCTGCCATTGCAGTTGATAGAGGGTTTCTGATTTGGTGGTGGCTTCCATCAAAGGGACCATGATTGATTTAGTCCAATTAATCCTTAGGTCGGACCATCAACAGAAGTCTACGATTTCCTGTATAATGGGATTCAATTTTACAGCTGAGTCCTCGACTCATCCACTCATCTGCATACACGGATGGTAGTGTGTAACCCCCATTCATGGTGGAATTCACATAGGGTGCACGTAATGGGGTCTACTGTGAAGACAAAAACAAGTGGTGACAGGGGGAAACCCTATTGCGTGCCACAGCCTATTTCATAAGGTCTCAATAAACTAGTATTTAAGCATGGCCTGGCCAGAGGGGAGGGGATGTATATAACAACTGTACCCATTTCAGAGATGCCCCACTCAGATCGATTCTGGTTAGTACCGTGAACAGAAAAGGACAATTAACAGTTTTGAATGCCTTAGTGGCATCTCAAAAGGTCACAATGACTGGTATATTAGGGTTCAGCTGGTGTGTAAGGGCAAACAACAAGCCAAGATTGTCGGTCAGATCAATTTGGGCATTTGTGGAAGCAGTCGGTTTGCCAGCGATTTCACCTAAATTTTGCTGTCAGTATTAATACGTGATAGTATTCACATTTATTTGGAGGTTTGTCTGACATGAGAAGTGTCATAATGATGGAGTCCTCATTGCCAGGGGCAAAGTGCCCAGTTGTAATCCTTTGTCATATACATATATCTATATGGGTGCCAGCTCCTCAGCATAGATTTTGAAAAACTCTACCGGTAGGCCATCACTTCTCAGTGCCTTTCCATTATTTAGTTGTTTACTGGCCTGTTTAATCTCCATAAAAGTTGGGGGTTGGCAGGGGATCTTATGTTCCTCCTGGTCTAACCATGCCAAGGTAAGCCCTGCAGATAAGTTGTCATTTCTGCAGGGGTAAGCTGCGTGTGAGACATGTAAAGTTCCTGGTAGAAGGCAATAAATTCCTGCAGTATCTCCTTAGATTCATACATTAGGTGCTGATTTGAATTATCTACAGTATGGAAATGGTTGGCAGTTCATCTGGATTTAAGCAGCATTGCCAGTGTGTGTCCCAGGCCGTCTCCTTCCCCCGTATTTCTTAGCTTGAGAATATTTACTTGTGAATTTCACCTTTCATCCTCGTCCTGAAACTCCAAACGGAGGGCCTGCATGGGGTCTAACACGCTCTGATCCTTGGACTCCTCGTAGCGGAGTTCCGGGTTATGAACCTCTGTTTCAAGCTGTACAAGTCTGCCTCTATTCGATTTAAGGATTCCATGTCCCTTAGGCTAAAGTCTCCATGGTGGTACCTGCGCCCAGTTAGTAGGTAGGGTGAGCAATAATATCACTGAGGAGTGATCAGATAGGGTTCTGGGTAAATGCCTAATATCCTTTGTCCAGCCTACCACATCTCACAATGTCACCCAGAAGACAGTCTGTGAGGAGGTGTCATGAACCGAAGAATGAAACATGTACTCGCATGCTACACCATGTAGTGTACACCAAATGTCTAACATGTAAAACTGTGCCATTATGTCCAGTAACACAGTATGGGCTCTGGTGAGGCGGCACTCAAAGACGTTCAGAGCAATCCAAGTCAATGTCCAGTAGTAAATTGTGGTCTCCCTCCGCGCCTCCTAGATTATAGTGCTAGGATTAACTAATACATTAAGTACAGTACGAAAGAAGTTGGGGCTATCCATGTTAGGGCCATGTGTATTAAGTATTGTAACCTGTGTATATCCAGTTAGGCCTTGTAGTATTAAATACCATCCATCTGGATCGGCTAATGTCCGGAGATGTTGGAATGGCACCTGCTTCCTGATCATGATGGCTACCCCCCTGGAGTAGGAAGAGTAAGAAGCAAAGTATTGATAGGGGCCCCATGAGGTGGGTAAACCCATCCCTCTACCTGGCATTATGGGGGTTATTACAACTTTGGAGGAGGTGTTAATCCGTCCCAAAAGGGACGGTAAAGTGACGGATATACCACCAACCGTATTACGAGTTCCATAGGATATAATGGACTCGTAATACGGCTGGTGGTATATCCGTCACTTTACCGTCACTTTTGGGACAGATTAACACCTCCTCCAAAGTTGTAATAACCCCCTATGTCTTTTTCTTGTAAATAAATGATGTCCACATTGTGGCTGTTTGGGTAAGTGAGGACTTGGCAGCATTTTCAGAGGTTGTTCAGACCACGTACATTTCAGTTGATAAATTTGATCCCTTCCACCCCTCAACTACCCCTCTCACTCTAGGACCTTATCTCCGAGTGACACTCCTGAACAGTATGAACGATCTAATCTGTAACACAATAGCAAATTATCCATACCATCCATTAGTACTTTACATACCATGACCAAAAGCAGAGGGGCGGTCAGAGCACTGGTAAGGTAGTGACGACCAGCAAAATTGTCATTAAAGTATGGGTATTAGAAAAGGCTGTCAGCAGTACTCTAGATATATCAGTGAGATCGAGCCAATATAGTATAGTGTGCAATACAGCTGAATCACCCCCATGGGATCTATGCCGTACCTGATTACATCACTTCCAGTGATGATATGTTAGTGGTCCTCAAGTCTGACTGAAAATACCCTAGGTAGCATATGTGACATTGATGAGCTGTCATTCCACCTAGTCTAGGGACGATGCATCATCTGTTTTTCCATGAGGTGGGAAGCTGCCTGAGAAGGAGGATGTTTTTTCAAAAAGGACAGTGCTGCAGTTGAGAACGTAAAGATCCTTGGCTTTCCTTCCAAAGATAAGAGCAATTGTGCCAGGTAGAGCATGGCATATGTTATGCCCGCTTTTGCAGTTTGTTTTCACTGGAAGGAACTTTCTGTATGCATCTTGTACAGATTGTGTGAAGTCAAGAAAGAAAGTTGAGTGCATCCCTTCATGCTGAATCTCTTTTGCCTTCAGGCCAATTGAAGCACCTGATCTCTGTCTCTGTAATTCAAATACTTGATAATGAGGGGCATGGGAGGGGCTCTAGGGACCGGCCGAGGAGTTGGAGACCTATGTGCCCTCTCGATCACAGATGTCTGGGTCAAATTCTCAGCCCCAAATAACGTGAGGAGCAGTTTTTCAATGTTGTCTTCGGTGCACCCCATCGCTGGACTTTCAGGAACACCAAGGATATGTATGTTATTCCTCCTAGACTGGACTTCCAAATCTTCATTCTTCATTTGCACTTTGCACAGCTCCACGTTTACCTCCGTCAGAGCTTTGGCCTGCTGAAGGTGCCCCTCTTCTACATTGGACATACACTGTTCTGCATCTGTTAGATGCGTGTGTTGTTGATCCATGCTTTATTTCATGTCATCCATGCGTCTGGTCAGGGAGTCCAGTTTGTAATCCGTAGCAGTGAGACTTGCAGTAGGATCAACTTAATGTCTTCAGCACGGGGGAGGTCTCCCCGGTCTCCTTCTGCCTCAAGCATCTGATCAGTGGGTGGTGCTGTCAGGTGCGATTGTCGTTTGGTTTTAAAGGTAAGGAGCTGTTCCTTGGCGTCTGTTTTGCCCATTTGTTTTGTGAAAGGGCATCTGATTTTTAATATAAGCAAGCAAGATTGAGCAGGGGTATTAGCACAGTGGAGCAGGCCTGGGAGATAACCAGCAATAGTATCCCTGTCTGTAATGCAAGTAATGTCTTTCACTGTGCTGAAAACCAGTTAATGAAGAGTTTGTGCAATGAAGAATGCTGGTTATGTGAGGCAACGCACTTGATCATAGAGTTGTGTCAAAGTCTGGTCTTGGTAATCCAGTCTACCAGGTAAGGATAAAAAATGATTTCACTTACTGGGCATGATGACGCAGATGAGGACAGCCAATGCATCTCACACGGGAGCAGTCCATGTTTGCCATGAGCAATATCTCCCATGTATTGAAGGCTTTTCTCTGCGGTGGAGGAGACGTGCAGTGGTAGGCTGCGGTCGGGTCCTAAACTCGTGTGTGCCGATGTGCGTCCTTGGCCATCCACTGCCCGTCCAGCACCACTGAAGGCCCCCAACAGCAGTCAGACCGCCCTAACCCAGCACTGTATAGCCCACCACCTTCACACGCCGCACCTGGAGGCCAGAAGCCCTAGGTGCAGGAAGTCTTCCTCCAGCTTTTGCCCGTCCAACGTGGTGCCTGGTCTTGGACGCGTCCGCTTCAAGCTGGGTTGCTGGAAAGGTAAGCATTTTATGTCCTGCGGCTGGCTGATCCCATGTGAAAGGCCGGGATTATTTACAGGATATTTGGTCTGGCCGGCAGAGCTGAACTAAAAGGCCACCATTTTGGTGCAGCGCTAAGCCACGCCCCTGCTGTTGGCATAACCTTAATGCACACAGCTCCATGAGTCCCTCAGAATATAGGCACCCTGAGTCTGGTGCCAGCTTGCGCATGCTAAAGGCTGGCGCTGAATGTTATCAACTAGGTAGACATGCTATTTGGGTTTCCAGTATGGTTCTTCGTTTAAAATAACTCCCAATATTTACTCCTACACACTTCTTGTTACATAACAATATTTTTCTTCAGTGAGCAAAGCTATTCATACGTTTTAGGTCATGTTTTGTGTTGCACCTGTTTGTAGACTGTGGAGGCATTCCAATTTAAAACAGAAAAATAAACATTTTCACCACTTCTTGCGGTTTCTGCAAATCCTCCTTCCTCTATGTCTGGATTTGTGCAGCTGCCGAATTTGAACACAATGACTAACTGTTTTTCTTGATGTGTTCCCCCTTTCTTCTTCTGATCAAATTTATATCTGATTGATAATCAATCACCAGTTGAGATCAGAAGAATCTGATACATAAAAAAAAATAATGTTGCTCATTATAATGACTTGGATTGGCTTAGTTTCATTGACTCCACAGAGAAGTGCATTAAGTCGTGCAGCACTTTAAAATTTTTAGACTCCGTATAACTAGGAGGGTCTAAGGTGTGACTACAACATTCAGGCCTAGCTAGTGCGCTTTGTTCATAGGACAAGGTCTTTTTTTGTTACTTAAAGCTGTCTAGGATCCTACCTAGCTTTGAAAAAATCTAAAGAAGATTTTATTTCATGTATGTAATTTACTTGAAGAATCTGTGCTAGATTTTTAACTAAAATTTTTCTTTTCTACTCTAGTATCCTGAAGAACTAAGGAAGTATGAATATAATCCAAATTTTGCCATACGCGGACTTCATTATGATGTTCATAGGGTAGGTCTCACTCAGTATGATTTAAATTGTATGTTTACTGCAAAAATTGAAATAGTGCATGTTTAAAAAATATTCCCTTTAATAAAGTTAACACTGTACACTGTGATAGACCTATTGTACTAGTGTAGTTATTTAATCTGTTCTAAATCATTTGAAGGATTTGTAAATCTTTTTATTTGTATCCATTCATCTGGAACAAGCAGGAACTAATTTCCTTCTTGTTCTGTGACACTTTGAGAGGTGGTTGTAAAAAGAAAAATTGGATTATAATTCTGTGATGGTGCATACCCACACCAAGGATCACATCTTTGTCAGTGTGAACCCTCATAATCACTAAATGAACATGAACTCAACCCCCTGGTAGCAATGGCAAAGAGCAGACCGGCTTAACTTAGGGCAATATGTAAAGTTCATGCAGTACCAAAACAGTAATAAAGTTAAAATGCAAAACAGTAAAAGTCCCAAACAAATTAGAAGCATAGAATACAATTTAATAAACAAAATGACACAAATCCAAAAAAGGGGCCCAGAGATATGACTTTACAATTTTTTAAGTAAAAATAGTGCCAGAAAGCACAAAGCGCCAATGATAGTCAATGGTTGTGGTAGATCCTGGATGTAGGCTCAATTTGAAGCTGACTGAAATGGAGCACGGGTCAGATACCATGACCAGGTTCATCCTGCTTAATGATTTTACCTTCTGACTTCGGGCCAGATGTGTCAAATGAGAAAAAGCTCATACATACATGAGCAGGAGCCTTAAAGTTCCATTCCACCACAGGAGTACACTTCTCCCAGGATATCAGGGGAGGTACCTAGAGATCACCACTATTCTAAGAACACGCCACTGGCCATCTGTATACTTCCAGAAAAAGGTCTATTGTAGCTTCTTGTATCCCTGTAGCTTAAACAGGAGATCAGCCAACTGACCCTTGGATCCATATCTTTGTTCTGGGTACATGAGGGAGCAGGTCCAGTTCTTCAGGGCTCCTCTCAGGTCGCCAAATGTCCAAAGGAATGTCCAAATATAACAGTGTTGTCAAATTCACAAAAAATAAATTGTTGACAAACCCTATTGTGCCGAATTCCTCTTATCTTCCATGGGTCCTGGAGTATTCACTAGAGGGTGCCGGAAGGTGACCTGTTTATGCCTGGCACTAGCTAGTAGGTGGGAATGACTCATGAGCATGCCTTAACCAATTAGGTAAAAGTTGCTGGGGCCAATCCTTCTCACTATGGGCATTTTCAAGATGGCAAAGTTCCTTGGCCATTTTAAACATGAGCTGTGATTGCTGGAGGTGTGTGTGGGGAGTGTCTAGAAGGACAAAAACAGAGTCCTTGAGCAATGAAGACAGTGTATCCCCAAAAATTGTCTTGGCATCCTGTTCTTTCCCTCCTTTCAAAAGTGCCCCATGTGTTTTATGAGAGCCCAGCTGACCTGCCAAGCAGGAGTTGATATTGTAGAACCAAAAATGATGCCACCAGCCCATGTCGTACATATTCTGTGGGGTTTTGAAAGGGTCACCTCTGCACATTCAAGTCCGTCTGTTTGTTCCTATGAGGCATTTTACACTTACACCTGTTCAAGGCTAATTACTGGCTGCAAGAAGTTAGAGACCAAATGCAGTTAGCCTCCTGGAACTGCGAAAACATAACTTTCTAAAAGTTACTTTGCCTTATTTAAAAAAAAAAGAAAAATCCGACTAATAAGTGATTTTTCAATTTGTGCCCATGCCCCAAATACAATATCAGTATTTGTATCTGTACTCTGAGTTTCCCCATAGTACTGCTATGCCTCCCACAGTGGAAATAGCTTTTGGACTCTAGTGACTGTAAGGACATCTTAACATTAAAGTTCTACATTTATTTAAAACAGATTGTATTGGTATCATGTGCCACAAATTGTCATGTCAACTCAAATGGTACCACAATATCATCATTGTCTCACACTAATAAGGCAACTACATGCCTATAACAATATATCTTCATTATAGTAATGTTAACTGAAAAATTCTCCTCCCATTCCCCTTCCAAATCCCCCTCGGAGTCAGTGCCTCGCTCATAGTAGAGTTTGTGATTGTGGCTGTCTGCTTTCAGGTTGCTCCCTTCAGGCCTGGTGCGCCAGGATTGTTCACCTCGTATTAGCCTGCCGGCGAGGGAGGGCAAAGCCCCCTTTGGGACCCTGTCCTCATCTTCTGCATTCGTTGAAGTGGGGCTTTGCCCCCGCCACTCAGTGAAGCCACCGTCTCCATTACCTTCTGACGTTCTTGCAGAGTTTCAGCTTTGGAGGGAGCAGTCTGCTGGTCTTTAGATGGAGGCTGTTGCTTGTTGGGATTACGTTGCGATCTTCTGTGGAGCTGCAAACCCATGTCTGCCAAGGGATGGGCGTCAAGCCATTGTCCCAATGCCTTTGGTGTGTGGAAGAATTGGGTTCTCTCAGGCGTCATCACTCTGAGACGAGCTGGTAACATCATACTATAAGGGATCCCCATTTGTCTTAGTTTTGTCTTGACTTCTCTGAAGGTGGATCTTTGCTTCTGTACTTCTCGCGAAAAGCCTGGGACTATTTGGACCTCTCTATTGTCCACCCTACAGTCTTCATTTTTTTGCACTTGCTCCAGAATATAATCTCTGTCACTGTAATGCAAAAGTCTTGCTATGGCCGGTCTCTGGGAGGAGGGGTGCTGGCGGAGGAGGACATGAGGGGACCCTGTGCACCCTTTCAATTGTGAAAAATTGTGATAGGCCTTCTCCTGCCAATGTGTCTCGGTGCCAGCGTTCATGATAGTCTACAATATTTTTCCCCTTTACTCATTCCAGCAGCCCTATTATTCAGAGGTTATTGCACCTGGACCTGTTTTCAGCATCCTCAGCTCTCTGTTCCAAAGTATGAATTTTTTGTTCCAGCTTGCACAATTTCTGATAATGTTGGCATGACCTCCGCAATGTTTTTCTCAGTTGTGGAGACCCTTTCTGCAAGGCGCCGGTGGTCTTCCCTCAGTATGACCATATCCGTCACCAGTGAATCGATTTTGCTCTTTAGGGCTTCCCGAGAGGAAGCTATGGCTTGAAGGATGTCCTAGAGGGAAAGATCCCCAGTGTGTTACTTAGCGCGTATATGTGGGTTGCTGTGTTATGCTGCCGGAGGATCTTCAATGATCTCTCCCCTCCTCTCAGGGTCTTTCTTGTGTCTGACTTTCCCCATCGTAGGTGTCTGCCAGAGTTCCGGGGGCCCCCGGGTTCCCGCAAGCTGCAGTTCTTTATAGTGAAAATCTCTCCACCAGATAGGTTGATCAAGTGGCATATTCCGCCAGGGGCAGAGGGCCAGCCGTGTTGGGGCGCTGATTGGTCTGCCTCTCTGCAAAGGGGTGTCTCCTGTATGTCCAGCCCACCTTAGCATTGCCGCAATGGGATCCCTCTGTTCCAGCATCTAGTGGGGGAACCAAAAGTGTACCACGCTGGCTATGGTTTGGCTCGGAGCGAGCGGCACATCCAACCCCCCATCTCACCCCCTCCCCCCCGCCCGCCGCCTGTCTCCGCTCGGGGTAGCGGCCTGCCTCCCCCCAACTCTCCTGGTGCCGATGTGCCCTCCTTGTCGTGAGTCTATAATGGGCACCACCGCTTGGCCCCACTCCAGCCAGTGAATGGCCATCCCCGTCTCCGCTACCAGGAACAGCAACCCTTTGGCGTCCCACCCCCCCACTGACAACTGCAGTATTATTATGCAGTCACGATCATCGTTCAGGGCCCAGTGCGGCATCAGCCCACACCCTGAACATGGGACTTTGATGATTGTTTATTACACAGAGAGAGAGACAAGGAAGGTTATAGACCCTGTACTGCCTCCCAAAATCAAAAGCCATATACACAAAAAAGTATGGCGAAACGCCATTAAATCACGTCAAATGAGACAGACATGAACACCATCCAGTCATTAGAAAGGTGCTGACCCAAAGCTCACTTTACGTTTTATGTATTGGAAACAGTATATATTTGTAGACAGCTAAAGCTGTCTGTAGCCGAAACTGAAAATTACCATATCCTTCTATAAATCTTCCATAATAGATAGAAAACTCAGGACAGGTATGTGGGGCGTGGGCAGCCATGGCAAGAAGGCGGATGTGTTTTAGGTCTGCTCTGCATCACAACCCTGGGTCTGGCAACATCCGCAGTGATCCAGGCAGTACCTGCCCCGGCACCGACAGCCCACATTGTGCTGATCTCCCGGCGTTGCTTGAGTCATCGAGCCATCGGCCACCTGTGTCCCCATGTGATATGCCGTGCCTGTGAGGCCTGAACCGGAGCTCTAAGACTGCAGGGAAGGCCTGACCAATCCAGTGACCTGGACCAATCACGAGTGCCCCTGTGGGAGAAGATACATTGTCCCCATGGCCCACAGGCAGAGAGCCACACATCGGAGGCGATTCATCGACACTGCTGGACTAGGCTCATCTGCGTGCTGCCCCATGGCCCCTGTTGAGGGCCTGCTAGAGTTGCGCATCGAGGCCTGAGAGGTCCTCCAGACCTGCACTCTTCATTGTTCCAGGAGGCTAAGGCATACGTTGTGTTGTTCCAGGAGACTAAGGCATAAGTTGCAACTTATGCCTTAGCCTCCTGAAACAACACCCTGGGGAGGCCTCCCCACCCTCCAATTAGACTTGGCCGAGTACTGGCCCCCAACATGGCCACCATCACACTGCCTATGCGCCAGAGAAAACACCTGAGCATGCAGGAAGACCCATGGATCGCGCCCACGAGATCTGAAAGCTGTGCTGCCTATCAATTCACCCCCTGCTAGAAGATCCAAAGCCTGCACCCCTCCACACCATCCAGGGTCACAGTGAGTACATTTGCTGGGACTGGTTGGAGCCCAACCTATACCCAGCAGTTCGACCTCCTCTCGCCTAATCAGCAGCCCTGGAAGTTGGAGGGAGGGGTGGCTAGGCCTGATATAATATCAGAATGCCCACACATCCAGACTAAATCTACTACTGAGGCCTACTGACATGGAGCCCTGATAGACACAGGTGGTCTGACTGTTGGGTGGGTTATCTGCTGCTCACCCCTCCTGCTCTATCTGTGCCTCATTGGCAACGTATTCTCTCCCATACCCTCGATCTGTGTTCAGTGGTTGGGGGCTGCACTCTGGGACACATACTTTGGCTTCACCACCCGCCTCACCATCAAAACATAAAGACGTGCATTAGACCCCCAGTCAACAGGGTCTGGGAGCAGGTGGGTCCCCGATGCTGTGGGCGGAAACAACACAACGTGGCAGTCTCTGGGGAGTGATGAAGGCCTATTATCCTCACCATTGGCCATCTCATTGTCATCATCGTCCCCCTCACTGCTCCATCGTCCACACCAAAGGGCCGGGGAGGTGTCAGAACTACTTATGAGGTCACACCTGGATTGTGTGTGGGGCAGGAGGGATGTGGGGGAGTAGCAGGTCATGACACAGCACTGGATTAGTGCCATTGCAGCCTCTCCCTATGTCCCTCTGACACAGACAGTGCCTGCCACCCTACAACAGACTGCATGTGAGGTCCTCCTATTCTGTCCTTGACTAGAGCAGACACCTGAGAATAGCGGCACAGCCTACCTCCCGCACCACCAAGACTGCTTGTGCCTCCCTGGTGCAGGGCACCAGATGTGGGCCAGGGGTCAGGCAGGTCCGCGGTTGTCAGACAACTATCATACAGCAGCATACCTCCTCCGGCCACCTTCTCCTCGAAGACCACCACCCCTACGACACAGCCCCCACTCAGCTGCTGACTCCCACTCTCGTGTCAATGATGGTGTGGTTGAGTCCAGGGAGAGCTCATTCACTAGGTCATCAGGAACTTGAGCTGACTGAATATGAGACACCAACAACCGCCGCAACAACCTTCGAATCACTGGATTCCCCGAGGGAGCAGATGGCTCAGACCTAGTGTCTTTCTCCGAAACATGGTTGGCATAAGCTGTCACACCTGTGCATCTGTCAGCTCATTACCTTGTGGAGTGTCCCCGCCAAGTACCAGCGCGCCACCCGCTGCCAGGGTCACCTCCTAGGCTGGTAGTGGTTAGGCTCATGAACCTTGGAGAAAAAGAAACCAACTACATGTAGCCCGGTCTGCAACACCACTACTAATCGACCATACACTGGTCTTCTTATTTCCTCTCTACACTGTAGCATTACAGTGCCGCTGTGCATTCTATTTGGGAGTAGATAAGCAACCGACAGGCAGGACTTAAGTAGTAATTGCGGTTTCCGGCTAAACTAAAGGTATTAGTAAATCAGACCAGTTATTTCTTCACGGAGCCCGCAGATGCCTGGAACTGGGTAGAACAGAGTCCCTATCAATCTTAGACTCCAGCCACACCAACGCAGCTTCCTGGACCAGCTAGACATGGCTGGTGGAATAGACTCTGGGAACACAGCGCTGGAAGGACTTGATTGGAGGGTGCTTCCACACTGGCCCAGGCCCTTGAGGAGCAGGTTCAGGTGCTGTCAGCTGCAACCAACCTAGTGTCGCGCCGCGTGGTGCGGCGTGAGCCGAATGTTCGGCACAAGCCGGGCGTTCGGCTGGGGCCGCACATCGCGTTTCTAAAACGCGGCGCGCCCCCAGCCTTTCATGCACTTTTCGAGGCCCCAGGCATTGCATGGGGCCTCGCTCTATCGTTTTCCACCGCCTTGCTGTGGTCTCCTGACCCCCCTTACCTGTTCTTCTTTCTTCCTTCTTGTCCTCTTTCTTTTCTTCTTTCTGGGGTCTTTTTGTTGTACCTTTTTTATGTCTTCTTCCCTTCCCAGGTTACCTTTCTCTTCCCAGCATTCATTGTTCCCTATTCTCTATGGTTTCTATTCTGTTTTGTTCTATGTTCCTCTCCCTGTCTAATATGGTGTCCTTTTACTTCCTGTGGGTCACTTCCTGTCTTTTGGTATATAAGGGCTGTGTTTTCTTCATTTCCTTGCGCTGCAACACTTTCTGCTCAGTTAGTGTCTTCGCTCCTGATTTCCTCCCCTTTTGGTTCTGGATTTCAGCATTCTGTGTTTCCTGACTTTTGCTCCTTTTGGATTCCTGTTTGTTTGTTCTTGTTTTTTCCAGGAATCTTCCTGTTTGGAGGTTTTTCCCCTTTTCCTAAGGGTTTTTTTCCCTCTGGCGCTATTTTCTGAAGGGCACGGCCTGTTCTTGGCGTCTCCATTGCCTACAGCACCGTGGCTACCAGAAAGAGTCGCCCCTTTTTGGGCCAAAGTCGAACATTGAAGATCCACGCCACCAGATCGGCAAATTCCAGGCGCAAGCAGCACGTGAGTCATGACAGATTGCAGCGCCCAACCATTCCGACGTCCTCAAACACCATGGATGACTCAGTGGCGGCTGCTGCAGATCCGGAACAATCTCTTTTGACCACGATTCAGCAACAAGCTCAGGAATTGCAACAACTACGCAATGAAAATGCTGCGTTACGACAGGCTTTGGCTCTCCGCACCAGTGATGTTCCAACTATCTCCGCTTCCACCCCTTGTTTCTCTGGTGAACCAACCAAGCTTCGCGAGTTCCTGGATGCATTAACAGTGTACTTCGCCTTCCGACCTACCCAATTCTCCCACGACAGGACCAAGGTGGGTTATCTTATCAGTGCCTTATCCGGTCCAGCCTTGGCCTGGGCAACCCCGATGGTGTCCTCCAACGACCCGGTATTGTCGGACTATTCCACCTTTGTGAGTCGCTTCAAACAGATGTTTAGCCGTCCTGGATTGGAAGCCTCTGCTGAAGAAGCCCTATGTGACATCCAACAAGGCTCGCAAGACGTCCTGCAATATATAACCCGTTTTCGTCAGCTGGCGGCAGAGACCACTTGGGTGGAACGTACTCTGGTAACTTTATTTCGTAGAGGACTCAAAGAAGAAATAAAGGATGAACTAGTACATTCTACCAGAGCAGAAGAGCTTCGTGGCCTGATGGATCAAGCACTGTCCATCGAATATCGTCTTCAGGAACGGAGATCGGAAAAGAAAAGGAGTAGAGGGTTTTCCCAGCCAAGTAGCTCACGAGCTTGCCTACAGCGTTCCGAGGAACCTCGCACTCCTGCTAGAGACATCGAAGGGGAACCCATGCAGGTGGATACTACCCGAGGTCCGCTCTCTGCTAGTGAACGAGAAGACAGACGCAAGAGAGGGTTGTGCCTGTACTGTGGTTCTGCTGGTCACATGCTTCGTACCTGTCCTGTACGTCCGCCCAGGCCTTCGGGAAACGCCACCTCCCGTCCTCTGTAAGAAGGGAGGGGACGGGATCTACAGCTATACCTTCCATCAGCTCCTTTAATGACTATACAACCGCCTTGTTCATTTTTCCTGTCCTGTTACAACTTCCTGACGGTCGTCAAGAAAAGACTATGGCATTACTAGATTGTGGTGCTAGTGGTATATACATGGACAAGACGTGGGCTGCTGCTCACCAAGTTCCTACACAAGCAAAAGAAGTACCCGAACAGGTACACACCGTGGATGGATCCTTGATATCCTCGGGTCCTGTAGACACCACTACCCTGATGTTAAGTCTACAGGTGGGAAACCATCAAGAACACATTTCCTTCGATCTTATCACGTCCCCCAACCATACCATCATTCTTGGAATTCCGTGGTTCATCAGACATAACCCGTATATAAATTGGGTAACCCGGACAGTTTCTTTGTCTTCGCAATTTTGTCATGAGAACTGTTTTACTTCCGACAAGTATTGGTCTCCGAAAAGATCCTTAGATACTGAAGGTGCCACTGGTATGTCCATTAATACGGTCCAAGGGGTCCCAGACCACTATTTGGAGTTTCAGGATGTTTTCCAAAAACCGTCTAAACCTGTGCTACCTCCACATCGAGAATATGATTGTGCTATTCCATTGGAACCCGGCACAATTGTTCCTTTTGGGAGGATGTACTCTCTCACGGAACCCGAAAGAGAAGTTCTAAAAGAGTATCTGGACGAAAATATACAGAGTGGTCTTATTGTTCCATCGTCGTCTCCGGCTGGGGCTCCTCTCTTTTTTGTGCCCAAGAAGACAAAGGATCTTCGTCCTTGCCTGGATTTTCGAGGTCTGAATAAAATAACAATTAAAGATCGTTATCCTTTGCCTCTCATCAGGGACATACTAGAAGCTATCAGAGGGGCTCAACGTTTTACTAAATTAGATTTACGAGGAGCTTACCACCTTTTACGCATAAAAGAAGGCGACGAATGGAAGACAGCTTTCAGGACTCCATTTGGCCATTTTGAATATAGGGTTATGCCGTTTGGTCTCACTAACGCCCCCGCAATCTTCCAGAGATTTATGGACTCAGTGTTTTCAGACCTTCTGAATCAGACAGTCGTGATCTACCTAGATGATATTCTTATTTATTCTAGAAATCCTGAACTCCATTCTTCCCATGTGAAACAAGTTCTTCAAAGACTTCGTGCTCATCAACTATTTTGCAAACCAGAAAAATGTGAGTTCGACATGACGGAAGTCAAATATCTGGGCTATCATTTAAGTCCCACTGGCATAGCTATGGATCAAGAAAAGGTACAAGCTATCCTAGAGTGGCCTTCTCCTTCTTCCATAAAAGAAACACAATGTTTCCTAGGGTTAGCAAACTTCTATCGACAATTCATTCTAGACTTTGCCAGACTGACTAGCCACATAACTCACACCTTAAAAAAGGAAAATTTAAAGAAAGGGTTTGTCTGGACTGAGGCGGCTGAAGCAGCCTTTCAAGAATTAAAGAGAGTCTTCACCCAAGCCCCCATCTTGAGACATCCAGATACCACCAAACAATTTATAGTCGTTACTGATGCTTCTGAGAGAGCCATCGGAGCTGTCTTACTCCAATGACAAGAGGATGATGGTCTTGAACATCCTGTTTTCTACTTGTCTCATATCCTTTCCACAGCTGAACAACACTATTCTGTACTGGAAAGGGAATTATTGGCTCTGAAAACAGCCTGCCTTGAGTGGAGACAGTTTCTGATGGGTTCCAAGGAACCATTTGAGGTGAGGACAGACCACCGTAACCTACAATGTTTACGAAATTTTGTATGCCAGAATAGTCGTCAGGCCCGCTGGGCCTTTTTCTTCAGTCAGTACGATTTTTTTATCACATATATTCCTGGATCTCAAAACATTCTGGCTGATGCTCTGTCTCGCCGATATCCAGAGTGTACTCCTTCCTCATCTCAGTATCTTCTGGAACCCCGTAAGATCATTGGAGTGGCTCAGTCTTTCCTGGAAGAAGTACAACTGGAATACGCCAACCTATCGGACCACAACATTGAAGAACTAAGACCATTAATACATAAGAAACAAGGATATTTTTATTATCAAAACCTGATATTCCTCCCCACTAACAAGGTGCAAGAAAAGGCATTACAAATGTGCCATGATTCACCTGTAGCTGGTCATAGAGGCATCAAGGCCACACAAGAACTTCTTTCACGATTTTTCTGGTGGCCTACCTGGAAGCTGGATGTGGAAAGATACGTTCAGGCCTGTCCCATATGTGCCCAAATCAAGATACCCCATACCAGACCGGCAGGATTACTACAGCCTTTGCCTGTTCCACCGGCCCCATGGCATACCATCTCTACTGATTTTATGTGTTCACTCCCACCATCAGCAGGAAACCGGGTCATCATGGTCACGGTGGATTCTTTCACGAAGATGGCTCATTTCACTGCCCTGAAAAGGCTACCCACTTCTCAAGAACTAAGTCAAATATTCATTGATCATATCTTCCGTCTCCATGGACTTCCACATACCATAATATCTGATAGAGGACCTCAGTACATTTCCCGATTTTGGAGGCATTTTTGTAAAACACTAAATATTAATGGAGCCCTGTCTTCAGGATTCCATCCTCAGACCAACGGCCAGACCGAGCGTCTGAACCAAGGACTAGAGCAATATCTTCGATGCTTTTGCAATTCTACCCAAAGTAACTGGAACACTTACCTCTCTATAGCAGAATTTTCCTACAATAACTCAGTCCATAGTGCCTCCAAGGTCACTCCCTTTTTCTGTTCATATGGTTTTCATCCTACCTCTTTTCCTACTTCTCCACAATCCAACTCTCCTCTACCCGCTATTACCTATTTCTCCAAACGCCTTCTCCAAATCCATAGACTAATTCGATCGAATTTGTTACATACCAAGAGATATATGAAGAAGGCTGCTGACAAGAGACGTGCTACCAATCCAGACTATCATCCGCAAGATAAAGTCTGGCTCTCCTCCAAATTCTTACCCTCACGTCTTTCTCAAAATAAGTTCACACCTCGTTACTATGGGCCTTTCCGTATTCTTCAGTTGGTCAATCCTGTCACTGTCCGTCTTCACTTACCTCATACATGGAAGATTCATCCGGTCTTTCATGTTTCTCAGCTTAAACCTTATGTGCCTGACCCTTACTCACGTCAGTTTCCTTGTCCACCTCCTGTACTCGTGGATGATGTTCCTGAATATGAAGTACAGGAAATTTGTGACTCTCGTCTTTTTCACAAACGCCTTCAGTATCTGATTCATTGGAAGGGTTATCCTCTCAGTGAATGCACTTGGGAAGATGCATCTTCTGTTCACGCTCCTCGCCTGATTCAACGCTTTCACGTTTATTTCCTCTCAAACCTGGCCCTTCGGGAGGGGGACCTACTGTCGCGCCGCGTGGTGCGGCGCGAGCCGAATGTTCGGCACAAGCCGGGCGTTCGGCTGGGGCCGCACAGCGCGTTTCTAAAACGCGGCGCGCCCCCAGCCTTTCATGCACTTTTCGAGGCCCCAGGCATTGCATGGGGCCTCGCTCTATCGTTTTCCACCGCCTTGCTGGGGTCTCCTGACCCCCCTTACCTGTTCTTCTTTCTTCCTTCTTGTCCTCTTTCTTTTCTTCTTTCTGGGGTCTTTTTGTTGTACCTTTTTTATGTCTTCTTCCCTTCCCAGGTTACCTTTCTCTTCCCAGCATTCATTGTTCCCTATTCTCTATGGTTTCTATTCTGTTTTGTTCTATGTTCCTCTCCCTGTCTAATATGGTGTCCTTTTACTTCCTGTGGGTCACTTCCTGTCTTTTGGTATATAAGGGCTGTGTTTTCTTCATTTCCTTGCGCTGCAACACTTTCTGCTCAGTTAGTGTCTTCGCTCCTGATTTCCTCCCCTTTTGGTTCTGGATTTCAGCATTCTGTGTTTCCTGACTTTTGCTCCTTTTGGATTCCTGTTTGTTTGTTCTTGTTTTTTCCAGGAATCTTCCTGTTTGGAGGTTTTTCCCCTTTTCCTAAGGGTTTTTTTCCCTCTGGCGCTATTTTCTGAAGGGCACGGCCTGTTCTTGGCGTCTCCATTGCCTACAGCACCGTGGCTACCAGAAAGAGTCGCCCCTTTTTGGGCAGAAGTCGAACATTGAAGATCCACGCCACCAGATCTGCAAATTCCAGGCGCAAGCAGCACGTGAGTCGTGACACCTAGCACTGAAGCAATGGTACCCCGTGCCACAAGCCACTGTTAACTCGCACCACCTTGTCATGTAGTTTCACCATGAATATTCTGCCGTTACCCTACGGACCACAAATACACTAGTATGAAGATTGCAGACTAACTGTATGAGACCGCACATATGTCCAAGACAGTAAGATTTTGCATACCACCTTTGAGTGTTCTGATGCAACTCTTACTTGCTCCTGCACTTTATAGAGTCACAATGGGTCACTGCGCCATCCCGATGGTCTCTCCATGATACACGCACCTGACAGCTCTCCTGCGCCAAGCCTGGATCACCCCCTGGACACTCACCCTGGCTGGAGTTCCTTGTGTGGCTTTGCACCCCGGAGTGGCTGTCTGGGAAGGGAGTTGATGGTTCTGTTATACAAGTTAGAAAGGTCATACGGCGTGACATGCACCTGCCCTTGACCTAACCTGTCCCCTGCAACACCACCTCTGGGCACTGTGGCCCTTCCTGGTCTCCCTCCTGACTCCCTTTTCCCTTTCCTTCCCCCATTAAGCCCGAGTATAAGAGGTCATGACCAGGCTGTAGATAATCACATGCCATGTCCATGGGACAGCGCACAAGCGACATGCTCTATAGCAATACAATAGACGCAATGATCATGTTGTATTCCTTCAAGAACAACACATAGCAGCAGGGAAAGTTGCTCGGCTGCAGAAGCACTGGCGTGGACAATGCTATTGCAGTACTTAGACATGATTCACTCGTGGTGCCCTCATATGGGTCCAACCTGTGGGCCCTTATCACTGCCATGGAGTAGACCTTGAAGGGTATGTTGTCCTGGTAGGGGGAAATTAGATGGTTGCCCCCTCCTCTTAGGCAGCATCTATGCACCAAATATAGAAAAACAAACCTTAGTTAGTGGCTTGCCTTTCAGTCATCCTTGCTAGATAGACACACATCCCATGGATCATTGGGAGGACTTCAACTAAATCCTAAACCCAAACTTAGACCAGTCATATTCCCCCACTGCCAGCCTCTCCTGTCATAGCAGCTGCAGCGGTCGTCACTCAGTGGCTTAAACACTGGTCCCTATTAGATAGCTGGCAAGCCCTACACCCCGAAATGAGGGAATACTACTAGTTGTCCCCATATGATTTACACGTGCGCCTCGACCAAATACTCTGTCACCCGCCCATCCACTCACAAGTCACCAACGCAGAGTACTCAGGGATGACCTTCTCAGACCACAACCTGCTCCAAATATGCCTTGAATGGAGCACAC
Source organism: Pleurodeles waltl (assembly GCF_031143425.1). Taxonomy (NCBI): domain Eukaryota; kingdom Metazoa; phylum Chordata; class Amphibia; order Caudata; family Salamandridae; genus Pleurodeles; species Pleurodeles waltl. Next base: position 598,826,848 of record NC_090442.1, on the reverse strand, counting down.
CTCGCCTGCCCGTCCCCACATGATGACTACAGCCTGCTATTTTGGAGGACTCTGCATTTCACAATACGACTCATAAGGCTTTGTCCCAATCCCTGGAAGAGAACTGTGGCACAGCTACCCCAAGAACCATAGAATGGGAAGCATTAAAAGAAGTACTCCGCATTCACTGTATTAATGCAGTAATGGGTGTAAGAGTGGACCTTCATAAAGATCAGGTCTACCTGGAGACATCCATGGGTGCCATGGAAGAAGCACATGAGGTTCCTGTTTCTTGACAAGTACTAGAGGCAGCCAGAGAATGCCATATTCACCTGATGGAACAACTTTGATGCCTAGACTTCAGAGCCTACCAGGGAAAAATGCACACAGAAGATGATAAATCTGGCCGCCTGCTTGTATGGCTATTGTGAAGTGTCACCAATAGCCCAGATCACTGTGATTCGGCAGTGACCGACTCACCTGGTTACTAGCCAAATAAACATCCATGCTGCATTTAAGGCCCCTTACCAACATTTGTACAATCCCCCGTCAATCGTGAGGCCCACACCTGGGACATCCTAGGTGGAATCTCACTGCCAACTATCGACTTTGTGGTCCGAAAGGACCTTAATGCTCCTATCTAAATCCAAGAGATTAGGGAAGCCATATGTGGATCCACCATGTGTAAGACTTCTGAAGTGGATTGACTTCCAGTTGAGTTCTTCAAGGCCTACAAGGACTTATTGGTTCCCAAAGATACTTGAGCTCTATCGCTGTTGTAGGAAGTTGTGAGTACCAAAGAGGTATGGTCTCAGCTTCTTCAGAGACCAAACCACAGCAAAGGCCTCCCTCTCAATGGCACTCCAACGCTGCTCCCTGGGGAGTAACCTCCTGCAAATGAAAGCAACAGGCTGGTCAAGGCCATCATCATTTGTTTGGGACAAAACTGCCCATATCCCATGTTCAGAGGCATCAGTCTGCACAATGAACTGCTTGGAGTAATCTGGAGCTTTGAGAACTGGTGCGGTGCACATTGTTTGTTTCAGGGTGTCAAAGGCCTGTTGGCATTCTACAGTCCAGTTTACCTTCTTGGGCATTTTCTTGGAGGTAAGGTCTGTGAGGGGGGTCACTATGGATCCATATCCCTTCACAAACCTCCTGTAGTACCCAGTCAAGCCAAGGAATGCCCTGACTTGAGTCTGGGTGTTTGGAGCTGCCCAGTCCAGAATAGTCTGGATCTTGGGCTAGAGTGGCTGAACTTGGCCTCCACCTACCAGGTGTCCCAAGTAAACCACAGTTCCCTGCCCTATCTGACATTTGGATGCCTTGATAGAGAGGCCTGCTGCTTGCAGAACCTTCAAAACCTTCTTCAGGTGGACCAGGTGATCCTGCCAGCTGGAGCTAAAGACCTCAATATCGTCAAGATAAGCTGCACTAAAGGACTCCAAGCCAGCAAGGACTTGATTCACCAACCTTTGGAAGGTGGCAGGGGCATTCTTTAAACCAAAAGGCATAACAGTGAACTGATAATGCCCATCAGGTGTGGAGAATGCTGTCTTTTCTTTTGCTCCTGGTGCCATTTTGATCTGCTGTCAAGTCAAAGGTACTTAAGTATCTGGCAGCACCTAGTTTATCAATCAGTTCATCTGCCCTTGGAATGGGATGGGCATCTGTCTTGGTGACAGAATTAAGTCCTCTGTAGTCCACACAGAACCTCATCTCTCTCTTTCCATCTTTGGTGTGAGGTTTGGGGACTAAGACCACTGGGCTAGCCCAGGGACTGTCAGAGTGCTCGATGACTCCCAATTCCAGCATCTTGTGGACTTCTACCTTGATGCTTTCCTTAACTTGGTCAGACTGTCTTAAAATGTTGTTTTTGGCTGGTATGCTGTCTCCTGTGTCCACATCATGGGTACACAGGTGTGTCTGACCAGGGGTTAGGGAAAAGAGTTCAGCAAACTGCTGCAGGTCCTTCCTACAGTCAGATTGCTGTTGGACAGAGAGGGTGTCTGAATAGATCACTCCATCAACTGAACCATCTTTAAGGTCTGTGGAGAGGAGACCAGGGAGAGGTTCACTCTCAGCTTCCTGGTCCTCATCTGTTACCATTAACAGATTCACATCTGCCCTGTCATGGAAGAGCTTGAGGCGATTCACATGGATCACCCTTTTGGGGGTCCTGCTAGTGCCTAGGTCCACCAGGTAGGTGACCTGACTCTTCCTCTCTAGCACTGGGTAAGGGCCACTCCATCTGTCCTGAAGTGCCCTGGGAGCCACAGACTCCAGAACCCAGACTTTCTGCCCTGGCTGAAACTCAACCATAGGAGCCTTTTGGTCATACCACAACTTCTGGAGTTGTTGGCTGGCCTCAAGGTTTTTACTTGCCTTTTCCATATACTCTGCCATCCTTGAACGTAGGCCTAGTACATAGTCCACTATATCTTGTTTAGGCTCATGAAGAGGTCTCTCCCAGCCTTCTTTTACAAGAGCTAGTGGTCCCCTTACAGTGGCCAAACAGAAGTTCAAAGGGGGAAAACCCTACTCCCTTCTGAGGCACCTCTCTGTAGGCGAAAAGCAGACATGGCAAGAGGACATCCCATCTCCTTTTGAGTTTTTCAGAGAGCCCCATGACCATGCCTTTCAATGTCTTGTTAAATCTTTCTACAAGACCATTGGTTTGTGGATGGTATGGTGTGGTGAATTTGTAAGTCACCCCACACTCATTCCACATATGCTTCAGGTATGCTGACATGAAGTTGGTACCTCTGTCAGACACCACCGCCTTAGGAAATCCCACTCTGGTAAAAATACCAATGAGTGCTTTGGCTACTGCAGGGGCAGTAGTCGACCTAAGGGGAATTGCTTCAGGGTATCTAGTAGCATGATCCACTACTACTAGTATGTATTGGTTCCCTGAGGCTGTGGGAGGTTCAAGTGGTCCCACTATGTCCACACCCACTCTTTCAAAGGGGACCCCCACCCCTGGAAGTGGAATGAGGTGGGCCTTTGGGTGTCCACCTGTCTTACCACTGGCTTGACAGGTGGCACAGGAGACACAAAACTCCTTGACCTTCTGGGACATGTTGGGCCAATAGAAGTGGTTGACTAATCTCTCCCACGTCTTGGTCTGTCCCAAATGCCCAGCAAGAGGAATGTCATGAGCTAAGGTTAGAATTAACTCCCTAAACTCCTGAGGCACTACCACTCTCCTAGTGGCACCAGGTTTGGGATCTCTTGCCTCAGTGTAAAGGAGTCCATCTTCCCAATAGACTCTATGTGTTCCTGTTATTTTTCCTTTCGACTCTACAGCAGCTTGCTGCCTAAGGCCTTCAAGAGAGGGACAGGTTTATTGCCCCTTACACAACTGTTCCCTTGAGGGTCCCCCTGGGCCTAGGAGCTCCACCTGATAAGGTTCTAACTCCATGGGCTCAGTTCCCTCAGAGGGCAGAACTTCTTCCTGGGAAGAGAGGTTCTCTTTCTCTGGTTGTGGTGAAGCTGGTTCCCCAGTCTTCTTTCCTTTTCTCTTGGAGGGTTGGGCCCTTTTTCCAGGCTTCAACACCACTTTTTCACCCTGAGCCTTGCACTGTGCCCTTGTCTTGACACACAGTTTTGAGTTCTACCTCAGCCCATGCTGAGGACTCCAGGTCATTTCCAAGCAAACAGTCTACAGGGATATTTGAGGAGACCACCACCTGTTTCAGGCCATTGACCCCTCCCCACTCTAAAGTTACCATAGCCATGGGATGTACTTTAGTCTGATTGTCAGCGTTGGTGACTGGATAAGTTTGTCCAGCCAGGTATTGACCAGGGGAAACCAGTTTCTCTGTCACCATGGTGACACTGGCACCTGTATCCATCAGGCCTTCTACACTTGTCCCATTAATTAAGAGTTGCTGCCTGTATTTTTGCATGTTAGGGGGCCAGGCAGCCAGTGTGGCTAAATCCACCCCACCCTCAGAGACTAATGTAGCTTCAGTGTGAACCCTGATTTGCTCTGGGCACACTGTTGATCCCACTTGGAGACTGGCCATTCCAGTGTTAGCTGGAGTAGAGTTAGAAGTGGAACCTTTCTTGGGACAGGCCTTGTCTCCAGTTTGGTGTCCTTGCTGATTACAGCTTTGACACCAGGCCTTTTTGGGATCAAAGTTTTTACCCTTGTACCCAAAATTGGATTGTGAAGAGGCTCTGGACCCTCCCTCCTGAGCAGGTTTTTGGGGCCCTATAGAAGACTCTTTACTTTTTCCCTTGGATGTTTCAACACTCTTCCCCTGGGGAATCTTTGTGACCCCTTTCTTTTGGTCACCCCCTGAGGAAGTCTTGGTCACCCTAGTGTTGACCCAGTGGTCTGCCTTCTTTCCCATTTCTTGGGGAGAAATTGGTCCTAGCTCTACTAGATGCTGATGCAGTTTATCATTGAAACAATTACTTAACAGGTGTTCTTTCACAAATAAATTGTACAGCCCATCATAATCATTTACACCACTGCCTTGAATTCAACCATCCAGTGTTTTTACTGAGTAGTCTACAAAATCAACCCAGGTCTGGCTCGAGGATTTTTGAGCCCCCCTGAACCTAATTCTATACTCCTCAGTGGAGAATCCAAACCCTCAATCAGGGTAGCCTTCATGAGGTCATAGGATTCTGCATCTTTTCCAGAGAGTGTGAGGAGTCTATCCCTACACTTTCCAGTGAACATTTCCCAAAGGAGAGCACCCCAGTGAGATCCGTTTACTTTTCTGGTTGCACAAGCCCTCTCAAAAGCTGTGAACCATTTGGTGATGTCATCACCATCTTCATATTTAGTTACAGTCCCTTTTGGGATTTTCAACATGTCAGGAGAATCTCTGACCCTATTTATGTTGCTGCCACCATTGATGGGACCTAGGCCCATCTCTTGTCTTTCCCTTTCTATGGCTAGGAGCTGTCTCTCTAGAGCCAATCTTTTGAACATCCTGGCTAACAGGAGGTCATCTTCATTGAGGCTGCCCTGAATGCTTCCAGAGTTGCTGGACTCTCCTGTGAGAGAAGCAGCATCTCTGACTATCACATTTGGAGTCAGGGTTTGAGAGACCCTGGGCTCCCTATCTAGGACTGGAAGTGGGAAATCCGCTATGTCACTAGGGTCCCCCTCTGAGAGGCCATCATCAGAGGGGTTGTTTTTAGCAAACTCTGCCAAAAGCTCCTGGAGTTGTATTTTGGTAGGGTTTGAACCAGTTTTTATTTTTGGGAGTTTGCAGAGAGACCTTAACTCTGACATCCTAAGATGCAGGTAAGGGGTGAGGTTGAGTTCCATCACTATCTCTTCTGCATTAGACATTGTTTCTAAAAGTTGGAATACTTTTTAAGAATCTAAAACTATCTCTAGAACTTAATTCAAACTTTTACAAAACTTTTAAACTCTAAAAGAAATGGTAACAGGGACTAACACAAGGCCCTAGCAGGACTTTTAAAAATTTAGAAAAATAGCTAAAATTTCAAAAATCAGTTTCTAATGACAATTTTTGGAATTTAGTTGAGTGATCAGGTATTGGCTGAGTAGTCCAGCAAATGCAAAGTCTTGTATCCCACCGCTGCCACCAATGTAGGAAGTTGGCTCTGTATGCACTATTTCAAAGTAAGAAATAGCATGCACAGAGTCCAAGGGTTCTCCTTAGAGGTATGATAGTGGCAAAAAGAGATAATTCTAATGCTCTATTTTGTTGTAGTGTGGTCGAGCAGTAGGGTTATTAGAGGGTAGTGTTAAGCATTTGTTGTACACACACAGGCAATGAATGAGGAACACACACTCAAAGACAATTCCAGGCCAATAGGTTTTTATATAGAAAAATATATTTTCTTAGTTTATTTTAGGAACCACAGGTTCAAGATTTACAAACAATACTTTAAATGAAAGGTGTTTCACTTAAGAACTGTAGGAACTTTGAATTAGCAAAATAGCATATACAGTTTTCACACAAATGGCAATAAGCTATTTTAAAACTGGAGACAGTGCAATTTTCAACAGTTCCTGGGGAAGGTAAGTGTTTGTTAGTTTTGCAGGTAAGTAAACCACCTACAGGGTTCAAAGTTGGGTCCAAGGTAGCCCACCGTTGGGGGTTCAGAGCAACCCCAAAGTTACCACACTGGCAGCTCAGTGCCGGTCAGGTGCAGAGGTCAAAGTGGTGCCCAAAACACATAGGCTTCAATAGAGAAGGGGGTGCCCCGGTTCCAGTCTGCCAGCAGGTAAGTACCCGCGTCTTCGGAGGGCAGACCAGGGGGGTTTTGTAGGGCACCGGGGGGACACAAGTCAGCACAAAAAGTACACCCTCAGCGACACGGGGGCGGCCAGGTGCAGTGTGCAAACAGGTGTCGGGTTTGCAATGTAGTCCAATGGGAGACCTAGGGGTCTCTTCAGCGATGCAGGCAGGCAAGGGGGGTCTCCTCGGGGTAGCCACCACCTGGGCAAGGGAGAGGGCCACCTGGGGGTCGCTCCTGCACTGGAGGTCGGATCCTGCAGGTCCTGGGGGCTGCGGGTGCAGTGTCCTTACCAGGCATTGGGTCTTTGAACCAGGCAGTCGCGGTCAGGGGGAGCCTCTGGATTCGCTCTGCAGGCGTCGCTGTGGGGGCTCAGAGGGATCAACTCTGGCTACTCACGGGCTCGCAGTCGCTGGGGAGTCCTCCCTGTAGTGTTGGTTCTCCACAAGTCGAGCCGGGGGCGTCGGGTGCAGAATGCAAAGTCTCACGCTTCCGGCGGGAAACGTGTGTTCTTTCAAAGTTGCTTCTTTGTTGCAAAGATGCTTCTTTCTTAGAGCAGAGCCGCTGTCCTCGGGAGTTCTTGGTCCTTCTAGATGCAGGGTAGTCCTCTGAGGCTTCAGAGGTCGCTGTACCCTGGTGAACGCGTCGCTGGAGCAGTTCTTTTGAAGTGGGGAGACAGGCCGGTAGAGCTGGGGCCAAAGCAGTTGGTGTCTTCGTCTTCTCTGCAGGTTTTCCAGCTCAGCAGTCCTTCTTCGTCTTAGGTTGCTGGAATCTATCTTGCTAGGTTCTGGGAGCCCCTAAATACTCGATTCAGGGGTGTGTTTAGGTCTGGGGGTTAGTAGCCAATGGCTGCTAGCCATGAGGGTGGCTACACCCTCTTTGTGCCTCCTCCCTGAGAGGAGAGGGGCACATCCCTAATCCTATTGGGGGAATCCTCCATCTGCAAGATGGAGGATTTCTAAAAGTCAGAGTCCCCTCAGCTCAGGACACATTAGGGGCTGTCCTGACTGGCCAGTGACTCCTCCTTGTTTTTCTCATTATCACCTCCGGCCTTGCCGCCAAAAGTGGGGCCGTGGCCGGAGGGGGTGGAAACTCCACTAGCTGGAGTGCCCTGGGGTGCTGTAACAAAGGGGGTGAGCCTTTGAGGCCCACCACCAGGAGTTACAGTGCCTGCAGGGGGAGGTGAGAAGCACCTCCACCCAGAACAGGCTTTGTTACTAGCCACAGAGTGACAAAGGCACTCTCCCCATGTGGCCAGCAACATGTCTGTTGTGTGGCAGGCTGCTAAAACTAGTCAACCCACACTGGTAGTCGGGTATGGTTTCAGGGGGCATCTCTAAGATGCCCTCTGGGGTGTATTTTACAATAAAATGTACACTGGCATCAGTGTGCATTTATTGTGCTGAGAAGTTTGATACCAAACTTCACAGTTTTCAGTTTAGCCATTATGGTGCTGTGGAGTTCGTGCATGACAGACTCCCAGACCATATACTCTTATGGCTACCCTGCACTTACAATGTCTAAGGTTTTGCTTAGACACTGAAGGGGCATAGTGCTCATGCACTTATGCCCTCACCTATAGTATAGTGCACCCTGCCTTAGGGCTGTAAGGCCTGCTAAAGGGGTGACTTATCTATGCCATAGGCAGTGTGAGGTTGGCATGGCACCCTGAGGGGAGTGCCATGTCGACTTAGTCATTTTATCCCCACCAGCACACACAATCTGGCAAGCAGGGTATCTGTGCTGAGTGAGGGGTCCCCAGGGTGGCATAAGACATGCTACAGCCTTTAGAGACCTTCCCTGGCATCAGGGCCCTTGGTACCAGGGGTACCAGTTACAAGGGACTTACCTGGATGCCAGGGTGTGCCAATTGTGGAAACAAAGGTACAGGTTAGGGAAAGAACACTGGTGCTGGGGCCTGGTTAGCAGGCCTCAGCACACTTTCAAATCATAACTTGGCATCAGCAAAGGCAAAACGTCAGGGGGTAACCATGCCAAGGAGGCATTTCCTTAGAGGTGTGCTTTGTCGGAAGGCTGGGTCCCAGCGACACTCCGCGAATCCCTAATTGCCTCCTTACTGAGACCAGATAAAGACCCCCTTGAGGTGACATCATATCGCCCAGTATCCATGCTGAGGACCGACTATAAGATACTCATTAAGATTATTGCAGGGCGCTTTCTCAAGTGCCTCCCCTCCCTGGTCCGTAGAGACTAAAATGGTTTCAATCAAGTCAATCAACCACCTTAACTAGGCTTCACAGAATTTTGGAACTAGCACCGATCCACTGGCCATATGTGTCTTGTCTAGTGCTGAACTTAGAGAAAGCATTCAACACAGAGGACTTGAGCTCATGTTTGCGACATTGTCGAAGTTGGGCATCACAGATAGACTCCTGTGTCTGATATGACTTTTCTACATAGACCCCCACAGCCCATTCCGATAAGTAGAGGAACGCAACAGGAATGTCCTTTATCTCTGCTCCTCTTTGCTGTCACAGTGAAGTCACTGGCACAGCGGCTGTGAAAACCGGGACAAACATGGGGCATTCCGATTGAAAATGAGATGCACATCATCTCTCTTTATGAAGAGGACATGCATTTCTATATCCAAGACATCCGATGAGGTATAGCGGAGATCAGGTATGTCCTAAATGAGCTCCAGGCTGCTTTGGGTTTGAGAGGGAGCAAGCCTAGACAGCCCATCTCACTTCTTGATGGCTTATGCGCATCATTTATGCAGGGAACTGCGCATCTTCTGATACTTAGGCATCCACACTTTTCACAACACATAGGACCTCCTAGATGGCAATCTCACCTGGGCCATTGCTTCCCTGCACCCCAGATGGCATCCTGCAGCATGTTCTTACTCACCGTCCAAGGTCGAGTGTCCTTATCTAAAATGATGTTGCTCCTGGGCCTGTTTACTTTTTTCACAACCTTCCAGTGCACATATCCACAATACATTCCGCACATTACATAGCATATTGGGGAGCTTCCTTTGGATTAAGGGCCGGCATTGCATCACACTGTGCAAGCTCCAGCTCTCCGTGGGAGGAGGAGGGCTCTAAGCCCCCAACTTTGAACATTATTACCTGACGGTGCAGTTGCAATGGCCATCCTGCTGGCTAGTGGGACGCCTCCTGGAAGAACTTGGTTCTCCCACACTAGGCCAAACACAACACATAGTGCAAGATGCTTTCCTCCCACAGGGAAAAGTCCCCAGACAGTCTAATAGCCACTTGTAAAATGCACATGCCAGCTATCACAGAAGTCTGCGATTGATACCATCCCTGACACCATACACACCAGAGATTTGCATTAGTTCTGTACGCCCGTTAAGACTTCTGATTGGTAAGGAGGGTCTCAAAACATAGGAAGCCGCAGGAGTTGACACCCTTGGCACACTGTTTCAGAACAGCGTGCTCATTCACTTTGGACAATTACAGACTACAACTTACCAGTGGGCCACTTCCTGGCACATAATAAACTGGTGGCTGAAATGCAGCAACTCTGGCAGATTATCAAAACAGAGACAAAACCGCAATCCCCGGTACACATGCTCTATGCTATAGGTAGTGGCTGCAGACTGATCACATGGTTCACACGGGCCCTAGCATTGTCACCGCATGACTCCCCTGCAGTCCCCCAGAGAGAAGTGGGAGCATGACTTAAGGCCCAACCTAATGCAAAAGAAATGGGATAGTTCCTTAGCATACACACAAACTCTCTCCCGACGCTAATTTCCAGTATATCCAGCATAATATCCCGCACAGGGAATATCTCACACCGTTGTGCTTAAACCAGGCATTTGGCTCCACCTCAAGCTGCTCTAGATGCGGATCGCGAGACGCTGATATGGCCCACATGTTTTGAAGCTGCCCAATGGTGGCATCACTGTGGCAGGAAGTCACTGACGCAGTGACTGACATCACATGACTGATTCTTGCAAACCACCTTATCTTGGAGTCCCCTGGAACTCTGTTTTTCAGAAATGTCTGGGGCCCGTAGGTTTTCATGGGTGCCAGCTGAGCTTGGGCTGAAATACCACAGCTACCCACATTGCCAATTTGTAAGGAAGAACACATTTTGCAAAATGCCTTCTGAATCACATGATATTATGGACTAACCCCAAATTCAAAGTTGTACAACTAACCATGATTCCTAAATCAAGTCCTGGGCACATGTAAAAAATGTATATGTTACCATCATACTAATTTTTCATTTATTAGATTTAAGCACATGATGCGTGCATGGGTGGTACACAGTGACAAGCAATAAACAGTATATATCCCTCTGGTTTTATTCAAGCGTAAAAAAATGGGGATCCCTACTAACCACTTTTTAAATGTGATACTGCTCATGGTTCATAGATCCATCGCCATGCACTGGAAAGCCAGCACACTACCAGGTTTACAGTAATGGTGCACAGCAACTCTCAAATGAGGCAAGGCTGAATCTGTGGCCCTCAAACGCAAGGAGGCTGTTGTCTTTCGCAGGGTTCCCATAGCAACAGAATGCGACGCTTTGCTACATGAGCTACAAAAACTTAAGGAAATTCTATGAGGGGACCCTTTAATGACGCGTTACCCATTACAGTATTCTAATACACTGCACAGCCCGCCATTTTATCTCTTCCACTAATTCCACTTGGGGTTGTTGTACATATGAGAAAAATACTGAATCAATATGAAGGGATCACCACCTCAGCGTGTTGAAATGTGCCATGAGACAGGAGGGCTTGTCTTTAGGGCTGGCGTGCACATATATCACTCCTCTTAATTATCTACTTTGCGTGTACGGCTGCTATGACCTAAAAGTTCTTATTGTTTACTTGCCTGTTTGTAATTTAGGACCAAGAACGTCTGTTGTAATTTACTTGCTGTCATACAAAGCCCAGGCTTACTATGATCTTGCCTCTTGTATGCATATGTATATGACATACTTATGTGTTACTATGTTAAAATAAAAATAAAAAACTCATGACAGACATGTTTAAATCCAGGTTTCTGTTTCGTGATGCCTCTTGTGGGTGCAGAATCATTAGTTGGTGCCGGGGGCCAGGACCCAATGTCAAGACAGGTGGGCACCCCACACCTTTCTTTTTTATCACACCAATTCCTGGTGTCTATTGGTTGCCTACTCTCAGGGGATGGAAGGTAGAAGGTGAACCCCTTAACCCTCGCTTAAAAGGGACTAAAGGATAGGTGCCTGGTGCTGAGTGTTGCAATCCTGTGCCATGATGGCATTCCATTCTGTTTCTCACTTTTTATGGCCTGGTGGGCTCTCGGTCAGAATATTAAGGGAGTGCTGAGTGGCGCTGGACAATCTTGGCATTGGGCAGTAAACCAGGGCACCAGGCACCAATTCTGCCCCGAAGGAGCACAATCTTACTCCCTGCTAGCCCTAATGCTAAAACTATATATAAATAAATCCCAGTTTCCACTCACTTGCCATGGGGAATGGCTGCACTATTCAGGCTGGGGGTCAGCCTGCAACCAGGCAACCTTACCAACTCAGGGCATTTCTGAAGCCTAGAGGCACAGTGGAATCCAGGGTGGCGTGGTGACTTGCATAGACCCCAGTGTGCTTTTTTTTTATTTTTATTTTTTTACCCAGAATGTCCTATGAACAACAAAGTGTGGGTCACAACGAGTGAAAGGTTCCCCCTATGTATGGGTAGATCAAACGTATGTCATAGAAAAGGATCAAAATTGTAACAATGTGAAGACTTCATTGCCACCAAATTGACTTCAAATGGTCCTAAATTTGACCAGTCTTGTTCAGGTGACAGGGTAGGCTACACTAGTGGAGTAGTATTCTTATCAGAAGAAATGTAGAAATGGTGAGTGGTAGGACTTTTGTTGATCACTGCAGAGTCCAGAACTTTCTCTCACAGAAATGTGAGAAAAATCAGAGCTATTAGACTAAGTTTGATATATGCACAGCCCTGGCAGGTATCACACACCAGGTGTGATTCTGGCTTGTGGTGGTCTGCATCACTGCACTGCAATGGAAAATCACCCATTTTAAGCGGTTCCTCAGTTGTCAAGGAGCGCTCTATGTGCACACATTGATTGACTGAGCTGCCAGTGTGGCTGTTAGAGTGCTGCTTCTTGCAGGTAGAGGGTAAAGGATGCTGGCTAAATCTGCTCGCTCAGTGCAAGTACTGCTACAATGTATCCAAGGTAAAGACCCCATCCCCTGTCCGACACACAGCGCATAACTTCAACTGATGTTCGTCACGGGCAGCATTTAAAATCATAAGAAATGGTGCTGCTTCTTTAAATGCGTACGCCACGGCACCTCCTGACCTCACAGGTGGCACACCAGGGGTGACCGGGTCAGGGATGTCGTCAAAGATTGATTCGGAGAACTGGCACGACCGCCCAACGCAGGCCACAGCTGACTTTAGCCATCATGGGTGCAGCTGGCAGGCCGGCGGTATGCTGCATTTTAATGTCTACCATTTTGGGATCCAACCCCTCGGCCCACCCCAGCCTGAGTTGCACCGATAAGTGGCCAGCTGACTTCCGAGGCAGCCAATGCCCTACCGCCCGGGGCCAGTCACTGAGAGTATGATGATTGCAGCACCGAATCTCTGAAAGGCTAGTGCAGTTTAGTCTTGAGGCGTCCTCAGTGACTCGACCTAGCCCATAGGGCCTCTGCTGAGTGAGTACCTAAGAGAGCCTGTTAGCTTGGTTACAACACGTAAAAATGATTAAGTACTTATTTCTGTTGACTGCCGGCATGTTCATGTTGTGTTTCTATATACTATGTGCTGCATAACTCCCCAAAGTGATATTATTAGCACCGGGGGTGGCAGCCAGATTAATGTTATTGAGCTGAAAGTACCTGGGAGAGCCAGTTTGGGTTTGATCACAGTGGAATATTTATACATTTCCCTCATCCATGCTTGATTTAGCTTGTGAGAAAATGTCACTCATAGTCATTGAAATGTCACCCAAAACTATTATGAAATTGTCACACATACAGATCTGAAACCTTGGCAGCTATGTATGCAGAGCATTCCGGGGTGAGAAAATGTAGTGAGATTCATGCCACCCATACCACCCTTGAGTTCTCTGGAACTCTGGTTTTCAGAAATGTCAGGGTTTCGTAGGTTTCCATTGGTGCCAGTGGAGCGTGGGCTGAAATACCACAGCTACCCACAATGCCAGTGTGCAAGGAATAACACATTTTGCAAAATGTCTTCTGAATCACGTGATACAATGGGCTAAACCCAAGGTCAAAGTTGTACAAACAACCATGATTCCTAAATCCAGTCTTGGGCACATGTAAAACATGTATATGTTACCATCATACCAATTTTCCATCGAATAGATTTAACCACATGATGCATGGGCGGTACACAATGACAACCAACAAGCAATATATATCCCTGCGATCAGAAGAGTCTGATGAACATAAGAATATATAAATTTTCTGGATCAGCCACTGGTGCAAAAATTACAGATGAAAACATTGCCACCTTTTTCTATTTTTTCCTACTTTCTTTCATTAGTTTTTTAGTTCAATTGTGAGTTTCTTTCTGAAAACTATGAGCAATCTTCACAGATGACAGCTTGCTGAATTCAAAGTTTTGACTACTTTTCAGAAATGTACAGCATTCCTGGTTCACCCAAGGGCTTCGCACCTCTTCTCTCCCACACACTTCAAGTTTGTAAAGCCACAAAATTAGGAAATATTGACTACCACTTGGAAAATTGCAAAAACTGTAGTGAAGTAAATTATTTTCTTCATATCACTGCTGCTGCTGACGCCTGGGAAAACAATGCTCAAATAAACCTTTTGTTGATTCCTTTCTAACACTGTCTTTTCTCCCATTTTTCTACATTTTTGTTATTTGTTCCTTTCCCTCCAGAGGAATCCACAAATCTAGGGTGCTTTTATAATCCCCAGACTTGATCCAGCAAATCATAAGCAGTACTCATGCGTGCCGGTAGGTGAGATGAACTTCTCATCCTCGGCGGCGTCCACACCGGATGTGACATGCGCTGTGCTATATAGTCACCCCATCGCACCAACATCAGTTCTTTCCCTTGAATATCTACACCGGTTAATGTTTGACCACTTTTTCGACATTTTTGTCAATATTTTATTTTTAAGCATTCTTGTCCCTGTGTGCTAGGGATGCCCCCTAAGAGGCTAGTGGCTGTTAAACCCTTTTCGGTCTGTTATGGACAAATGTCTATGATGGACCCAATCTGGTTTTTATGTGGTGCCAGGAGTTGGACCACGAGTTCAGGAAGTGTCCTGCATGCTGCACTATGAATGCGAAGGTGGTTTGGGAGATGAAGCTCCTGATGTCCTGACACCGGAAGACTCTGCACTGCTCCAGGTCTCAGTCATGTGGAAGGTTATGGGCCCACACTCAGAATCGTTCTCGTCGGTCATCAGGTAGGTCCAACAAGGACAAAAAAAACTAAGAAGTTGAAGCGCTCTTCGACCTCACCTCTCCAGTCCAAGTCATTGGATGAGGTGGGGGAATGATGCCACAAGTTGAGACACGACTCCTGCACTCAACCCACAGAGCATGAGTTTGGGTCCGCGCCACATTTCCTTGATTTTCCTAGGAGCAACCAGCAACTAAGTCATGGAGGTTTGAGGCTATGCGCCTCATATTTGGGCATGTGGATTGGTCTGGAGCACCTTTGGGCCCCTGTGGGTCTGGGAGGTGCTCTGAATGGACTCCTGTCTGCGGGTTTGCCCTTGGCATCAGATGGGCCCCCTGGATGTATTCTTGAATCTGGACCACCTCTGGTCACAAACTCATGACCTTCTCCAGTGTTCTGTCCCTAGGTACAGTTCCTGGCCCCGACAAGCCCATGCTCATTTCCGACTCTGATACAGAGCCGGACTGGCATCATTCTGCAACTCTGACAGCACCCCAATTGTCTGGGTCAGAAACTCCTTTCCTTGACAGGCACTGTGGGGATTTTGGATGGGATGGGAGTGAGGATCCTTACGGTTACCCTGATCCCATGAACACGCTTTGGCCCAGTTGTATGATAACTGGTATGAGGAGCTGGCTGACGCCAGTGGTCTGGACAAATCACCAGGCATGGACATTGTCTTTCCTCCTTGTGTAGATATGAAAAAAGGGGCTTACTTTTTCTTGGTGGTGAGGAGGGTGACTGAGGTATTCGACCTCAGGCTGACCTGTGTGAAGGTCAAGACTAATATCTTGACAGAGGTGCTTCAGATGAAGGTTTCTCGCACATAATTCTTATTGCCCTTCAATGAAGCTCCTTGGAACCTGTGCCAAGCCCTGCATGGGCACCCCGTGCAAAAGGCGATAGCACGTCACCACTGCCCGACTCCGTGAGATTTTCTCTGCCAGCTGCCTGCATCCCACGCATGAGAGCCTGGTGGTGCAGGGCTCAATATCCAAAGTGAATCTCAGCATGTTCACTGCCACTCCACTGGATAGGGAATCGAAGTGGCTGTATACCTTCAGGAAGAGGATTTCCTCTTCTACCAGCCTTGCACTGTGGTTGGTGAACACCACATGTCTTTTGGGCCAAATTAGCCACAGTGTGTGGGACGTGGTTGCACAAGTGTTGCCTATGGTCTCAGAGGAGGTCTGAGCCATCCTAAGCCAAGGTGTCTCCCCCTTACAGGGGCACAGCAGAAGTTTGCCTTCAGATGAAGACTGGATATGACGGGCTTGCTAGACAGAGCCATTGCTTCATCAATGGCACTCTGCTGCCATTCCCCGCTGAGGTAATTTGACTTTTAAAGGGATATCCATGCATCCTTTATGGACATGCCCTTCGATTGCACTCATCTGTTTGGTGACAAATCCGATTTGGCACTTGAGTGCTTCAAGGAGAGCAAGGTCATAGCCCATTTTTGGGGCTCACCAAGCTCACCCTTCCTTTTGCTCTTACCTTAGCTATGGTAGGGGCTACCAACTGTATCCTATCCAGTAAAGCCACCTTGGCCAGCAGGTTTCCCGTTCTTTAAGTGGTCACAAATGCAGCTCCATACGAGTCCAGTGGGAACAGTGGCCAGAGATATGCCAGACTTGCCACCATCTCACTGCCCTAGGGCAGTCACAGCCTCCAAACCCCTTTATTAGGTATTCACACCAACATGGCCAACCTGTTGGAGGCAGGATCAGGCACCATCTTTCCAAACGGAAGCCATACCTTTGGATAAATGGGTGCTCCAATTGTGTGAGTTATGCCCTTCCACTCATAGAAACCTGCCACTATCCTCAGAATGGTTGACAGAGAACCGCCTCTCCTTGTTGCGCCAAGAAGTGCAGTCTCTTTTGGCCAAGGGAGCCATTGAGAGTGTGCCAGCATTATAAGTAGATTGCGGCTGCTATTCCCATTATTTTCTGGTGCCAAAGAAGTAGGCAGGTTTCCACCCTTCTTAGATCAGTGCCCTCGCAATGCCTGAGGAAGGAGAAATCCAGAATCTTCACACTCCTCACATTCTGTGTGCGTTAGACACTGGAGACTGGATGATTGCGTTTGACCGGTGGGAAGCCTATTTTCATACCCCGATCCTGCAAGCCCATCGGCGTAACCTGCGGTTCATGGTGGAACAGGAGCATTTTCAGTTTGGTGTGCTCACCTCTGGTCTCACCATTGCCTCTCGGGTGTTCACCAAGATGATGGAAGTGGTTACTGCACATCTGCAGAGGTTGGGAGTTTTCTGCCTTCAAGACTGGCTTCTGAAGGGGGTTGTCACCATAGGCAGTCAGTCATTACCTTCCTTCAGACTAGACTATGGCAGACTTCATGCATTTGCTGTGGTTCATTACCAACATCCTGAAGTCGCACCTTAATCCTTATCTCAGATGCTCCCTTTCATTGGAGCCATTCTGGACACTGTGCAATTCTGCACTTATCCTCTGGAGCGGGGAGTCCAGGACATTCAAGCTGTGATCCCAATGGTTCATACTTAGTCCTGGATTTCCATGATACTGACTCTAAGACTGCTGGATCTGATGGCCTCCTGCATTCTACTGGTAAAGCACGCTTAATGGCATCTACTGGCTCTTCAGTCGCATGTAAAGTCGCAGTGGACGCAACCCACCGTAATCTCGCCAAATGGGACCAGATTTCAAAGGATACTGTGAAAGACCTGCAGTGGTTGTTAACGGTCTGCGATTACATCAGCGGCAGACCCCTGTCATTTTCCCAATCAGAGCTGACATTGATGGCCGATGCATTGCTTCTTGGCTGGGATGCCCATCTGGGAGAGGTGGAGATCAGAGGACTCTAGTCTCTGGCGGAGACCTAGCTCAACATCATTCTGCTGGAGCTAAGGGTAATTCGATGGCATTAAGAGTTTGCCTGCCCTCCTTCAAAGGGAAACGGGACCAGGTGTTCACGAACAACACTACTGCCATATGGTACTGCAACATTCAGGGCTGAATGGGGTCGTAAAACCTGTGCCAGGTCGCTAGGCCCCTCGGACATGGCTGGAACGTCAAGATATTTTCCTGGTTCTTCGGCACCCGGTGGAATTTCTAAATGCCAGGGCAGACTAATTCAGCCCATAGATGCTCATAGACCATGAATGGTGTCTGCACCTGGAGGTGGCCCATGGCCACTTTCAGGACTGGGGAGAATCTTGGGTAGATCTAGTCGCCATTGCCGAGAACTGACAATGTTAGCGCTTCTGCACGCTGGAGTTTCCAAAGCGTCTCTCACTCGGAAACGCATTCCAACTACACTGGAATACATGACTCCTGTGCACCGTCTTGCCAATACCTTTCCTCCCTCAAGTTTTGAAAAAGATAGGAATCAACTGGGCCCAAGTCATCCTAGTGGCTCTGACTGGGTGAGGAGAGTATTGTATCCAGGACTCATGAGCATTATTCATATGTCCTCCGATCAGACTTCCTTGTCGGGAGGATCGTCTGTCACAACAGAGGAGGGTTCTGCTCCCAAACCTGCACGCACTCCACCTTCATACTTGGACATTGAGCCCGACTGTTGTGGGTCTTCGATCTGCTTCCTGAAGCTTGTGACGTTGTCTTGACATCCAGGCATCCATCAAAAACACAGTGTATGCCTGCTGTTGGGACCAATTTCTGGCTTGGTGCACTGAGAAACACATTGACCCACTTTCTACACCCTTGCTTGAAGAAGTGCTTTTTGTTTTGTCTTTGCCCAGCAAAGCAGTGGAGAAGAGTATAGCAAGGTACATTGATAACAACAATAGTAATAGTTGTAATGGTTATAACACGAACTGTGCTGAAAAAGCTGTATTGACATTGGTCCATCTGCAAACAGCAGTATAAGAATCAAGCAAACAGATTGGGGGTTGAGGGGTAAATCTGGCGGGTGGGGGGTTGATAGAGTAGTGGAAGGGTAGGAGGGATAGCAACCATACCAACTGTCAGAGGATATGGCACCAATGGGATATTAATTGTTTTGTACCTATAAAATGTGTTCCTCCTTTGAACCCATGCACAGCTGCCCTCTTAGCCCTCTGACGATCAAGACAGGCTTCTTGGTGGCCCTCACATCGACCAGGAGGCTCAGCGAGCTACAGGCTCTTTCCATTCACCCTCTTTACACCAGCTTCTTCCCAGACAAAATAGTTCTTTGAACCCGTGCCTCCATTCTTCCGAAAGTGGTGACACTGTTTCACATTAGCCAAAGCTTCACGCTAGTAACTTTTCTTTTCCACCTCACCCCTCTAAAAAGGACGAGAGACTTCACCATGTAGGCCCTAAGATTGCTCTGACATTCTGTATTGACCGCACCAAAGAACATCGAGTGGGTGATCATTTCTTTGTAAGGTTTACTGGAACGAAGACTGGGAAAGCAGTGCAGAAATGGTCCATCTCCAGGTGCACTGTATTCTACATAAAGATCTGCTGCATATTAGCTAAGAAGCAGCCCCTGAGGCCTTGCAGGCTTATTCCAGCAAAGCCAAAGCTGTGTTTACTTTAGCTTGTGGAGTTGCTGTTCTTGTCATCTGTCAGGCTGCTACATGGGCAATCGTGCACACGTTTACCAAACACTACTGCCTTGTCAGTCTGGTCAGTTGTGACAAACACTTTGCCTGTTCAGACCTCCAGGATGTTTTGGTCTGAGTCAGTTCGCAGACCCTCCACTGGGGAGGGATTGCTTTGGTATCTATTCTAAGATGTGGAATCTTACAATGATAGTGGGTATTTACAGACTTATCACTTGGAATGTCAGGCGGATAGGCTCTTTTCAGAAACGCCGTAGGATTCTCTCCTACCTAAAGAGAGACAGGATTAGGAATGCATGTTTGCAGGAGACATAGCTATGTGACTTGGTGGGCAGCTCGATTGGCAAAGAAATGAAGAGGGCAGTTATACCATTCCTAATACTCTACCTACACTAGGGGCAAAGAAAATAAGAGGAGTCCAGCCAGTTGACTTCCTTAGAATGCCGTTATTATGAGGTAAGTGTGAGAACTCTAAACCGGAAGGCCTGGACTCTATGCCTCCCAATAGTAATAGTACTAAATTAGTTATAGGTGAGTTCCCACTTCAGAAATTACAAGTAGTAAGCCAGGGATAAGAAGAATGTGTGGTCATCGATGTTAGTGACATAAGTATTAAGGGCCATATGTACGAACACATTTTCCCATTGACACAGAATGGGAAAAACACTTTGCTACATCTGGCCCTAAGTACCTTAATTGTACGACCATCAAGCGATCCCTGCATCAGGACTTTCCGCCCTGCCACATCTGTGTCTGTATAAGTCAAGGACACGGGGAGGCCGGGTGCCTTCCAAATTAAGGTGCCCCAATAGTAATAGTACTAAATTAGTTATAGGTGAGTTCCCACTTCAGAAATTACAAATAGTAAGCCCAATGCTTGAATAATTGTTTAATGCATCAGAATGAAGAGTTCAGTTCCATAGGTATATAATCCAAATACCAAATGACAGTCTTAGAGTTGAAAATAGGTTCCAAAGGTCAACAAAGTCGTAGTCCAATCAAATAATAAAGCGATCAAACCAAAGTTGAGAAAGTAATTGAGTAGCGATATTTGAAGGAGGAACAGCCAACACGTGTTTCGCCCCTTTGGCGGGTAGGCGGGGGCTTTCTCAAGGCTGTGGAAGATATATGTGCAATATGAGTTACATGTCCAGCTAGAGTATTTCTAATATATAAGCATGCTATCCGTGCAGGTCATGCAGGGCCTGTTGTGCTCCCACGCAGTGAAATCTATAATTATAGAAATATGGTGCATAGAAGAATCCCCATTGTGAGCTGTGCTCAGGTTTAGGAAAAATCAAAAGAGAGGAGGAAAGAAGTACGAGAAAATAAGCAAGTGATTGTGGTCCTATTCATTAGGTGGAAAAACGAGTACATACTGGCACTCGCGTAATGATGATTCGTGCTCCAAAGAGATATATAAATCAACAGGTGTTATTAGACACATCCAATAAGAGATATTAGTGTGGCCAAGGTAAAAGACTCTAAAAGAATAATAACGTACCCCAATTCAGAGCTTAATTGCGAACTTCTGACACCAATTGTCACAATTTGTGAGCAAGGAATCTAGACATGAAAACAAGTTTTGGAAACTCTCATATACATTCAGTTTTAGCTGGATAGCACAGTGATGAAAAATACCCAGACATTGATGGTATTTAAAATCTCCCCCTTGAAGAACCATAGCACAACTAATGTCAAACAAAGCTGTTAAATTAGTTATCTAACCAAATAGGTAGACGGAAAATATCTTGATGTGACAGAGAGATATGAATAGTGTGATCGTAGTTCACTAAGCCGTAATGACAAGTAAATATGAGCAACATGCTCTCAATTGTGTAAACCTATTACTCATAAGAAAAATGCTCCCTGTCAAAATATACCACAAACGTATCTAGAGATCGATAATTTCGCTAAGTATAAGGATGCAAAGTTCTCAGTTAGTACATAATTAGCGAGTAGAGTGAGAATATTTTTACCTGTCGTTACGGTGAAAAAGAAAAAGAAAAAGCCTGTCGAACAATCCAATGAGAAATCTCAAGCGCGTCCTGCGATAAATCGTAAAGACGCCGTCTGGAAACGACGCGGTAATTATACCAAGGGCGTCCTTCCTCTGTCTCGAGTTTTACATATTGAACACTTAGTACTAAGTGTTCAATATGTAAATTGGGACTCAATAGATCAACCACACTGCACATTAATGACAAAGAAATAATGATCAAGGACTTCATAAATTGCGAGAGCAGAAATGTGGTATATTTGATTCTCTGCCCATGCCACAAGGCTTACATAGGCAGTACGATTCGCCCCCTAAAGCTTCGAATTCAAGAACACTTTCGGAACATTCTCAAACTGGAGAATAAGGCGCCTTTAGTGGAGCACTACAAAACATTCCATCATAATGAACGATTTTTCAAATTCAGTGGAATCCACCGAA
Source organism: Pleurodeles waltl (assembly GCF_031143425.1). NCBI lineage: Eukaryota > Metazoa > Chordata > Amphibia > Caudata > Salamandridae > Pleurodeles > Pleurodeles waltl. The sequence continues at coordinate 598,805,232 of NC_090442.1, read as the reverse complement.
TTACATCGTCCCCACGGGGTGGTAACTTACAGTTACGACTACGACAAGAGGAAAGCAGGATGATCATTCAATATGATACAGTGAAGAATGGTTTGAATCAGGATTACGAATGGCACTATTGGCTATTGTAATTGTTGTATTGTTACAGTTGTTCTAATTAGCTGTAGTCTAAGTTCGTTGTTGACCTACCACCACTATTTTTTCTTCCTCTCCAAATTGCTGGCCATACTATGGGTTTTTCATTATTCTTTTATTACTCTTTATACTGTCGCTTATTCCTCTCCTTTTCTCAATTCTTGATCACCCTTAGATCATTTCCGCTTCCATATCCACCAATTTCCTATTTTTACTTATTGTTTCTATGTTTTAAAACCTCCTCTCAAACAATTCTTTTCATAACAATTACTTTCAAAAAGTGCTTCCCACTCTATCCGCTTCCCTCCTATTCTATAATAAAGTTCTTCCTCTGTTCTATCATATCTCTTTGAGGCATCAGTCCTCAGTAGTTGAATTATTTAAATTTCCCTCTCTCCCTCCTCTATCACCCACGTTACTGCTCAGTGGGACTCTTCCTGATCTACGGCCTTAAACCGTTTTCAATATGGCCGCCACAGTTTCATTGCATGCCGAATGCTGTGTCCCTCCTCTGTCTCGCTGAACTCGAGACAGAGGAAGGACGCCCTCTGTATAATTACCGCGTCGTTTCCAGACGGCGTCTTTACGATTTATCGCAGGACGCGCTTGAGATTTCTCATTGGATTGTTCGACAGGCTTTTTCTTTTTCTTTTTCACCGTAACGACAGGTAAAAATATTCTCACTCTACTCGCTAATTATGTACTAACTGAGAACTTTGCATCCTTATACTTAGCGAAATTATCGATCTCTAGATACGTTTGTGGTATATTTTGACAGGGAGCATTTTTCTTATGAGTAATAGGTTTACACAATTGAGAGCATGTTGCTCATATTTACTTGTCATTACGGCTTAGTGAACTACGATCACACTATTCATATCTCTCTGTCACATCAAGATATTTTCCGTCTACCTATTTGGTTAGATAACTAATTTAACAGCTTTGTTTGACATTAGTTGTGCTATGGTTCTTCAAGGGGGAGATTTTAAATACCATCAATGTCTGGGTATTTTTCATCACTGTGCTATCCAGCTAAAACTGAATGTATATGAGAGTTTCCAAAACTTGTTTTCATGTCTAGATTCCTTGCTCACAAATTGTGACAATTGGTGTCAGAAGTTCGCAATTTAGCTCTGAATTGGGGTACGTTATTATTCTTTTAGAGTCTTTTACCTTGGCCACACTAATATCTCTTATTGGATGTGTCTAATAACACCTGTTGATTTATATATCTCTTTGGAGCACGAATCATCATTACGCGAGTGCCAGTATGTACTCGTTTTTCCACCTAATGAATAGGACCACAATCACTTGCTTATTTTCTCGTACTTCTTTCCTCCTCTCTTTTGATTTTTCCTAAACCTGAGCACAGCTCACACTGGGGATTCTTCTATGCACCATATTTCTATAATTATAGATTTCACTGCGTGGGAGCACAACAGGCCCTGCATGACCTGCACGGATAGCATGCTTATATATTAGAAATACTCTAGCTGGACATGTAACTCATATTGCACATATATCTTCCACAGCCTTGAGAAAGCCCCCGCCTACCCGCCAAAGGGGCGAAACACGTGTTGGCTGTTCCTCCTTCAAATATCGCTACTCAATTACTTTCTCAACTTTGGTTTGATCGCTTTATTATTTGATTGGACTACGACTTTGTTGACCTTTGGAACCTATTTTCAACTCTAAGACTGTCATTTGGTATTTGGATTATATACCTATGGAACTGAACTCTTCGTTCTGATGCATTAAACAATTATTCAAGCATTGGGCTTACTATTTGTAATTTCTGAAGTGGGAACTCACCTATAACTAATTTAGTACTATTACTATTGGGGCACCTTAATTTGGAAGGCACCCGGCCTCCCCTTGTCCTTGACTTATACAGACACAGATGTGGCAGGGCGGAAAGTCCTGATGCAGGGATCGCTTGATGGTCGTACAATTAAGGTACTTAGGGCCAGATGTAGCAAAGTGTTTTTCCCATTCTGTGTCAATGGGAAAATGTGTTCGTACATATGGCCCTTAATACTTATGTCACTAACATCGATGACCACACATTCTTCTTATCCCTGGAGGATCTGATAGTGCAGGAGATAGGACCCCCTTTCCTTTGGCTAGGTGAATTTAACTGCGTACTGGACAATATGGGCCTGACTGATATCTGGAGGGAGTGAAACCCAACACTTAGGGCTTACACCTGTCACTCGCCCATGCACAATACATATTGCAGGCTAGGTAGAATTCTAGAAACAGGTATTGAGAGGCTGGGAGACCTGAAAATCACACCCCTGGGACGCTTCCTCTTGGTCCACTCTCCAGTGTGTTGTGAAATGTTATGGGGTGGCCCCCCCCTTCGGGATCCAAAGGGTAGGGAAACCCTGTCCTGCGCAGTATCTGAATACATGATGGCAAACTGGGGTTCCACAGCTCATAGTGCGACTGAGTGGGAAGCCATGATGACTGTTATAAGGTGGACATGCACAGGTCTAACATGTGGAGTCCGCAGGCATTTACAAACAGAGTCGCGCAGGGAGGAAATGCACTTAGCTGCACCGCAGGTGCAAGACCCACATCACACAAATGGACAGATCACTGTATGCAGGTGGTTGAAAAACATCTTGGGCAGGTTGGACAACTTTACACTTAAACAGTGCAGACTACTAAGGAGGGCATAGTGCACGCATTTAAGGTTCATTTGCAACTCGTGTACAGAGCGGACCCCAATGTTTCCCTGGTCCACTATGCTCCATTCTTGGAGAACTTGGACATCCCCAGATTGCCTGCATCAACAGTTGAGGAGCTGGGAGCTCCTTTGGACCTCCAGGAACTAAGGACAGTTGGGAAACTGCTTCCCCACATGAGGACCCCGGGACGGGAAGGGTTCCTCGAAGAATTTTATCAGGTGCACACAACGGAGTTCACGCAGCAATTATTGGAGGTATTCCTAGTGGCGCGCACGCTGGGTGTGCTCCCCCGTAACCATGAGAGAAGGAGAGATATGTATGATCCCAAAACCTGGGGGGGGATAAGACAAACCCAGCAGCATATCAGCCCATCACTATAATTAATTCTGATGTGAAAATACTGAGCCAAAATACTGGCATTCCGGCTTGCCCCTCACATTCCAACCTTAATTTATGAAGACCAATGTGGGTTTATTCCTGGCTGTATTACGGCTATGAACTTAAGACGACCGACTCATGTATTCCATGAAGTGTAGGAGTTAGATACTGAAGTGACGCTAATCTCTATCGACATAGAGAAAGCGTTGATATCATAGACTGGGGATATCTGTTGGAGGTCCTTAGAGTGGTGAAATTTGAACTGCACTGTAGGGAGTGGTTTAAGCTGCTATATACGGGCCCAATGGCTAGAATACGAGTGCGACAGCCCCGATCTGAGGGGTGGCAGATAGGGTGTGGGATGTGACAGGGATGCCACCTGTCCCCGCTCCTTTTTTTCTTAGTAATAAAGGTCTGGGATTTAAGAGCTTGGGGCATGCAGTTAGGACAAACACGTCATGTCATCTCCTTATATGCAGATGATGCACTGTTCTACGTCTCATCCCACCAGGTGGCAGTACCCGTGCGCCTAAAGATTTTAGACGACTTTGGAGACATTTCAGGGCTCCAGATTGATAGGACCAAGTCCCTGATGTTTCCCATGGCTTTGTTGTGTGGCGTCCCTGGAGAGCTCCTTCTGGATCTGGGCCTACATTGGGAATAGAACTCCTTCCTGTCTGGGTATCCCTGTGGCAGATACCCAAACTCAACAATTCCGCCCTGACATAGGTAGAGCAACGTCCTTGTTTGATGCCTCAATTGCATTCTGGAATACACTCCTCCTGTCCTTGATGTACAGACTTACTGTTTCTAAAATGGTGCTCCTCTCTACATGCTTGCATGTCCTCCAGAACTCAGTAAATCTCATCCCACAATGTACATTTAAGCACTTAAACTCTTTACTGAGATCTCTTCTTTGGGAGAATACACAGAGCAGGGTGGCGCTAACTACACTAAACAGACCATACGTGTTAGAGGGTCTGGAAGCCGTGCGCCTAGAACTATACTATTACGCAGCACACTTGCAACATGCTGTTAGGTGGCTGGACTCTGTCCCTAGCTGGGAAATGTGGCTGCGGACAGGACTGGTCGAGGATTCATCTTCTTGAATTACTAATGAAGGGGGGCAGCGTTGCAAACGACGCACCATACATAGTAAGGCAGATGGCTAGGTCCTGGCAGCGGTTTGTAACCACAGTGTTAAAATGGGCGTCATTTCATAGAAAACTCCCTATCTGGATCCCAGAATCGGTTGGGCAGATGATGGTCGATATGTCCTTCCGGCGTGGAGGGAAGGAGGGTGTGAACAAGTGGGGAGCCTGCACCCTGATTAATACTTTCAGATATGGCCAAGCTAGCCGCCCAGCCTCCTCTCCATCACATATGTTGGGGGTATTACTGACAGTGGGATCTAGCAGACACATGATCAGGCTCCTCTATAGAGCCATGCGCGTGGACACACAGGGGACCCACATGAGCCCTTGCTGCATGGGAACTCAACTTGGAAGCTCCGGTTGAGGAAGCTTACTGGGTACACATCGGTGAATTGACACAAACAGTCTCTAGCAACGCCCATTTTCAATTAATATATTTCCCTGCATAGGACGTACATGACCCCAAAGACTTAAACGGCATAACACGAGCAAGATCTGATACCTACCCTCTCTGTGGTGCAAAGGGAGCAAATTTCTTACACATGGCATGAAATGCAGAATGGTGTGCGCTACAGACCTACCTATAACCCTTAATCCTCAGTTCTGCCCTTTGGGTAATTATGCCCTAGGGGCCGTAAAATGACATACATTTGGACATCTAGCCATGGTCCTGGCACGACGTAGAGTTACCATTACGTGGATGTCGCAGCTCGCTTTAACAGTAGAGAGTTGGCGCAGGGGTGTAGCAGAGTGGTCCCTGGCTCTAGAAACTGGGATGACAAACTCAAAAAAACAGCCTCTTTAAAAATCTCAACAAATATATTCATAGAGTAACTTTTCTTCATTAAAATCATGAAAGATGAGGTCTGTCTTGTAAATTGTCAATTTGTGAGATACACCAGGGATTGAAGAAAGATCAGCAATTTTTTGATTGTTCTTTTTTATGTGGTGTCCTTTCGTCACTTGTGGTGCACTTCTTTCACCACTGCGTTCACTATTGTTTATCGAAGGAGATATTTTATGCCATGATAATGGTTCACAGCAATAAAAAAGTATGTGTTCTTATATAGTTGGGTTCTGGTTGTATTGTATCTAACTTAGATGCTTTTTATAGATTGATAACTGTCCACATTCAAACATTTTGGTTGATTACGTCAGTGGCAAGGCTTTCTGGCAAAGAGATAGTCACAAAAAGAAACTGATGCCAGCCTGCTTGGGAGGCACCAATATAGGCACGGCTCATGCCACATCCAAAGTAGACAACGCCTCAACGCCGGATCCATTCTGACTCCTGGGGAATAATATAAGTTATGGAGTCAGTTGCTAGGAAGTCTGTACCAGATAAGGCATTACTGAAGGTATGTAACTTGTTTGATAATAGATGTTATGTCAAAAAAGTTGTTTAAATTACATTCACTTACGTAATGCACTGTGGTGCATAAATGGATGTTTCCAAGTGGCATAAATGGATGTTTCCAAGTGGTGACCTTGTCACTACTCTATATTTTATAAGTTAGAGTGTCCAATTTACGTCAGTTGCTGGATTCTAAAAGATAGGTAGACGTGTAAATGCTACCTTTGGCCCATAACTGCAAAAAGTAGGCCGTTTTAGAGGTTTCTTTTGATTTATGATGGAATCACTTAACCACATTACAGTTATGTTTAGAGGCCAAAAGTGAAACTAAACATCTCTGACATGGGCACAGCGTACTATGATCCTGTTCAGTGAGTCTTGTAAAGATCCCTGTGCACCTCCCAGAATGCTTGAAAACAAACAGCAACATATCCAAAATGTCTGTTACATTGAATAAATAATTAGAGTAGAAAATATACCTTCTGTGTATAATTTTAATATAGCTGTGTGGTTGTTTCCCAGCAGACAAGTGTACTTAATACACTGCAGTCTGGTCTTAGAAAGCACTGGCTGCAGTTTGGTAGGTAGATTAATGGATCTGTTGAAGACGCTCTGTACTTGGAAGGGTTATTATTGTAATGCACACCACTTGATATTTATTTGCACAAAGAAAATGCACTATTGTCTTTGATGTAGTGTAACTAAAGCATGTTATTAGCACATATGAGTTTTTTGTTTTTTTGAAAACATTGGTAAAACCAATGTCACTCCTTGCCAATTACCTTTGTCTTTTTTGGGGGGAGGGGGCGTTTGGGTGGCCAGTGAACGCTTGTATTGCTTTTACCAATGCCTTTCTAGGTGGGGTGCAACCATTGGCAAATATATTGGCTTGGTGGGCCTCCAATTTAAAATGGTATTCTTTTACACTTGTACCATGTAAAGATGACGTTATGTGTTTGTATACGCCACGTTTCAACTCAGTGTGTTACCTATATTGTTAGGGAGCAATTTCTAGTAAAAATAGCACTTGAAGATGGCCATTCGGTGCTTTTACCGACAGCGAGAAAGCAATTGTATAAAAAAAAGTCATTTCAAGATGGAAGTCTGCTGCTAATGCTTTTGCAAATGTTTTTGTGGTACTGGAAGCGTGGAAAAAATTCCAAAGCTGTGGGGGGATTGAGGGTAAAAGCAAGGGCCTCAGAGCGGTGGTTGCAGCAGGGAGGTGGCAACAAGAAGCACATACATAAATTGACCAGAGAGTACAGGCTTGTGAGTAAGCAGTAAGAAGGTCAGAGGGGTTCATAATGGGAGGGGATTTTATACTACCACTAAAGGAGAGCAACAATGGGAGTGAAGATAGTCCCTCGATCCATGCAATTCAAGTACTTGCTGAAAGACAAAGAAGGCATGAGCTGAGAGAGCCAGTACCCTGTGGGCTATTCTAAGTTTTGATTGACGATATCTAAAGCCAGTGGCTGAAACAGGAAGAACATAATAAGCCAGCGACTGATTTGGGATGTTTCAAAGTTCTCTTTATTTACACATTAGAGTATATTTGATACAGCTGTAGGTGACACCCAAAAAAGATACAGTGAAAATAATTTGGCAAAACTGTGATTTGACTTAATGATCACCATCTAATACAGTGGTTCCCAACGTGTGGTCCGGGGACCCCTGGGGGTCCACGAAGCCTCCTCAGGGGGTCCGTGACCTCTTAGAACATTTAATAAAATTAACATATTAGGTCTCCCGCTTTCTGTAATGGCTCATTGGGGTGGTTCTCGGATTCCAATAATGATTCAGTGGGGGTCCCGGAGTTCCAGTACTGTGAGGGTCCACAGAAGTCAAAAGGGTGGGAACCACTGATCTGATACGTTGCTGTCTGTGGCCATTTGCTCCTTGCATCTTCTGCCATAGGACATTCCTCTGTTGTCCCACCTTCAGAGTCCATTAGCCTGTTTTGAGGATTGCTAAATTTATGGTGCTTATACATGGGAAGGAGTCCTACGTGCCCCTGGCCTGGGCTGCAGTCCTTTGACTGATTTTCTTAGAAATGATTGGGAGATTACCAATCAAACAGGCCCCAGTACCATTCTCAGCTGTGGCCTCCCAGTATCAGCAAAGTGGCCCTTGTTGCAGGGATTGAGGCCTGCTGCTTTATTCTTACTCAGGATGTGTGAGCCTCTTTCTTGGCCACAAGTGCTTCCTGTGTGCCTGAGGCTGCCCTAATGGCACCATCCGGTTGGAGGGTCCCCTCAATGCTTGCTAGTTTTAACATATGGCTGCGGTGCCACTAGAGCCTCCCACAGCGTCATACATCGTTCTCTGAAGGTTGACCCTGCCTGTTCCCATCTCTGAGAGAGAGGGTCCACTGCACACTGGTCCTTCACACAGCACCCCTTGTCTGCACTCCAGGCTGCTATCAGGCCGTACTCTCCACTGCATGGACCCAAGACAGTGGCTGTGCTGCATGGAAGCGTGTTTGGTCTTTAGAGTATTGATCTGTTTAGTTCAGAATCGCTGGCTCCATAACAGTTCTTGGGCCGACAAGGACTTAATGACTCCTCAGTACTGGGTGACCTAGAGTGACATTGAAAAAGGTAGGTTGTGTCATTTTCATAGGTAAATGGGAAGGAGCAGAGTAGAGGTCAACAGAGTAACTTGCTGCTTCATGCTCTTTCAAGCCATGCCTCTTCCTACGTTTGTTTTTTTGAATATTTTTAATTACAAAAGGCTGGTAAGACAGCTACAATTGTCTTTAGGCCACATCTAATTAAGCCTAGATTTGAAAAAAGGAGAAGATTTTAATCTGACTTGCACTGTAGATTATTAATTTTAAATGGGATATAGACAAAAATATCAAATCTTTCGATGATGCCTACTGGTCCCCACTAAACTATGTGAAATTAATAAATTCATGGTAATTTTATATAATTAGATCGTTTTGTATAGATGAGAATCGTTTGTAGGTAGGACAACTAGAATTAAAAAAGTACAGACATATGACTAATAGTAAAATATGATGAGGATAATGGTGCCGATGGATGGTAAGAAAAATAGGGCGTTGTCATAGATTGAAAAATGGCAACGAATTATTTCATATGCGCCTGGCTCCCTTAATTTACCATCAATAAGTCTGAATAGTCTGTATCAGTACATACAAGATTAAGAAGTATGCTGCTACACATTTCTTTGTTCGGCCTGGTGTTGGGGACAGTTTTTCCTCTGTTTCTTTACAATGACAGGTAGTGGTCGATCACCTTTCTATTTCCAGAAGTTATACTAAGGAAACAAATGCTCACGAGCTTAAACCTAACCTATCTAATGGCATTATGGGAAAAATATGAAGCGTTGTCTGCATGGCATATCAAATACATATAAGTATTTCAGTTGTATTTAGCCAGATGCATGAATACGCAAATAATCTTGCAAATGTTCCAAAACTTGTTTTCCATTTATTTTTCTTCAGGCGCTGCTAATGAAGATTGACGCATTTCATTATATTCAGCTTGGAACCGTTTACAAGTAGGCAAAGAATGTTATTTAATCCCTTCTGTAGAGAACCCAGTCTTCGGGTTGCCATTCAGTAATCACTTGCAGCACATTCCAGAATAAACTATGGTGGGTTGAAGCCTACATAAACCCTGACATCTCACCACTCAAAAATCCATAAAGAGCACTGACAGTGTCCATAGGTTAAAGTGTGTATAGCAGAGTCCAATTATGTGTTCTGATTTTGGTGAAGGGACTCTTGGGAAACTATTTTAAAACACAGTTATCACATTTAGTGGATGCAAGCCACAGGTTTGGATGTTTTTCTGTTTGTAATATATTTTTCTGTATAGTATTTTATAGAGTGTGGCTTGCTTCTAGTATTCGTTTTCTGCAGATTGCACGGTAGCTGTGTATCCTTCTAAACATGAGAAGAGACTTACATTTACAGTAGCTCTAAGGAGTTTGCCACCCTTTTAACTTATTTCGTTTTGTTTTTCGGTTAGGGAAACCCAATTTCTTATGATTGACAAGCTAAGGGGTATAATCGGAGACACTTTTTTGAATACACAGCTGCATGGAGTGTGCAGCCTGGATGTTATTTAGGGGTCGCAGTTGAGACCCCCTGGGTTTCCCCTTGTGACCCCTGGCACTGGACCCCTGAAAGTGACAAAATCAGTGCCACAAAAACATAGGCAGCTCGTGCTTATGGATGGGCGTTGGAGCTCTACTTTCCTTGTTTTTTTTCAACTATTTATTACACTAATAGTAAATAATGCTACATTATTCACTATTAGTGTAATAAAGAATGGATTACAATTAGCTGGAATATGACTGTCCCTGAAATCTGAGGTGAGTAAAAAAAAAAAAATGCTTTTAATCGTATGTTGTGTGCGTCCTTCTGGGTGAGAGTGTGTTTATGTGAGTGACAGTGTTTGTAAGTGTGAATGTGTGTTTATATGTAAGCGCGTGTGTGAGTGAAAGTAAAAGGTCAAATGGCATGTGATGTCACTTCCGCTACCCCTGGCATTTTGGTGAAGGAAAAATTTCCTAGCTAATGAGAAGGAAAGTTTCTGTTCAATCAAAGACCAGGAGATGAGGATTATGCATGACTTTCTTCACTTTATTAATACAGCAGATACAAAGAACAAAAGAAAAAATAAAGACTATGGCCCTCATTTTGACTTTGGCGGTCAATTTGTCAAACCCGCCACTAGACTGCCAGTGCTTGCAGTCTGCAGACCGCCATACTACGACTGCTGGCAGCCGTCTGCCATACTTGTGGTGAAAAGTCCCCAGCAGTCGTGCTGGTGGTCAGCGGTGCAGAGGCGGATGCATCGCCAGGGCCGCCACGCAGCAGGACTCCGCCTGCCATATTACAATATTCCATTCCATTCCAAACTTCCATGTGGTCTATCCACCACTGGAGTTCTGTTTTTGCTTCTGGAGCTATGGAGATTATTTCTGAGTAAGTTGACCCTTTCGAGATAAGACCCTTTTAGTCTCTGCAATGTATGGTAATGTAGGGGACCTGGAAGATGGCCTGAATTGAAGAGGATAGAAGTCCCATTATCCTTTCTAATTGGCTGAGATAAATCTTGTCCCTTCTGAGAACCTTCTTGAGTTCTTTCCGAATCTTGAAAAGTTTCGATAATGGAAGGCTGAGTGATGCCGTGACTGAGTTTGAGAAATCCCAGCAAGACAATCTATTGGGTTGAAATTATATTCCGACTTTGATTTGTTGATGACAAAGACGAGATTTTGGAGGAGCGCAGAAGTTGTGTTCAGATTGTATCTGAGCTAAGGATTGATCCATCAGAAGAATGTCGTCCAGATAAATGATCATCCTTATTCCCCTGGTACGAAGGATGTCTACTACTGGACATAGGAGTTTGGTGAAACACCAAGGGGCTGAGGATAGCCTTCCATCTTGAAGTGATGATAAATTATCCACTCTTTGAATTCTCTCAAGTTTATGACAGGGCAAAAGCCTTTGTCTTTTTTCTCTACTAGAAATATGTTGCTCAAAAAAACGTTTGGTTGAAGTACTGATCTGCAAATGACTCTTTTTCTGTAGAAGTTCCTCCACTTCTAAATCCATACGTTTTGTGTCATGTGTTGAGAACACTAAAGGTCTGAGGCAAGTTTGTTGGATTGGAGTTCCATAAAACTCTGAAAACTCCATACTGATTGAAGGAACCATGGATCCGTTGTTATCGTTTCCCAGTTGTGAGCCAATCTTAGAAGTCTTCACCCAAGATTTTGAGGGGAAGAAGGGATAATGCTTACCAGAATTTCCTCCTGGTGCATTAGCTCCTCCTCTGATGCAGTAGAATTTGCCTCTGTCAGAACTGCTAGAGGGGATAGAAGGTTCTGTGATAACCATTATTCCAGCTGTTGTTCCGTTTGGGATATCCTCTGGAGGGGCCTTGATGGTAAAAATGGCCGGAGGAGCAACCCCTTCCTCGTTTGGCCCCAGCAAAAACCTGGGGAAAATCTTTTTGACAGACGTTTGGGTCTTGTCTAAGGCAAAGAAGGTTACTAGACACTTCCCTAGTTCCTTAACAAAAGGATCCCCAAAGAGGATGCCCTGATCTATAGCTCCCACTTCTGATGTTGTCAGTTCGCCTAGTTTGTGGTCTATTTTAATGAGAAGGGATCTCCTGCATTCTGCCACCAAAGTGCAGTTATCATTCCCCAAGAGGCACATGGCCCTTTGTGCCCAACTGGCGGTAACTTCAATGGATAACGGATTTCCAGATTGTTTAGTCTGTTCAGCCAACTGAATGATCAGAGTTAGAGGGCCAACAACATCTAAATGTTTATCCTGACAACTCCTCCAGGATCTATCAGTTCCCTTTTTTGGATCCTTAATATATTAGCTAAAGAAGGCACATAACTTAGGATCAATGTCAAGTGCAAATGCCACTTTGCCAGGAAGGGAAGGTGTGGGACATTCTGCCCTAAGTTTCGCCCTGTCATCTTTTTTCCAAAGGTTGGTGAATTGTATTGTCCACGTAGTCAGCCACTTTAGGTTCAGGAACTCATTCAGAGGATCTGGGATGATAAATATCAGAAGAGTTAAATATGTCAGAGTGGCCCATGTCTTCATCTGCAGAATCATGGCAAGCAGAGTTAGGGTGCCAAGGTCTACTCATTTGTTGGTCCTCATCAGAGGAAAATGGGACATCTGATACACCTTCACCTCCATGGGGGACCCAAAGAAAGGGTCTAGTTTTTTTGCGTCATAGTCACTCATCTCACTGGGTTGGTCTTCCTCCCGGTAGGGCAAATGTTTAAGCGTGCGCACACTCTTATGGAAGGTCTCGGTACGTTTATCAAAACCTTCCAGGTGTCCTGCGTCACGCTTAATGGCCTTCTTTCCCCCAATTTAATACCACTAGGGACTGGTTTAGGGTGAACAGGCTTGCTAAAACCCCCTGGAATGCTCTTAGCGAGCCTAACAATTTGTTCCCGAAGAGTCGCCAGCGCATTAGAAATGGCGATGAAAAGCGCTTGCTTCACCTCTTGTTGCCATTATCATGGTCCATATTAGGAGGGTGAGAGCACAGACTTATTAACATTAATACTTTACCACTAATAAGATAAACATTTCACCCAATATAAATATGTATGGGTAGCCCCCTTGATGGTGCTCTTTTAAATAAGATTTTTTAGAAATATAAACACCACAAGGTGGTGCTATTACATTAGAGAAAAGCATACAAATACATATAAGCAAAAAGGTGGCTGTGTAAAGAAGAGAGCACACTTTCCAAATATAAGCTACTGTTTGTTTACAGAGTCCTTGATGACGCAGAACGATGAGGGGGGTGCTCGAAGTGGTATGCACCCAGCCACAGAGTGCGAAAACTGTCACCACAAAAAAGGGTTACAGTTATGATATGCAAAGAAGGAAAACCACGGCACATCCCAAGAGGTTATAATATTCCAGTTTATTCCTCGTAATGTCTTTAGATTAAACAATGGCCTGTGGCCCAAGGTGACATCTTGGAGCCAGAATCAAAAGATGACAACAGAGATCCTTTTCAAATGAACAGCAGCCCAAATAGACAACAGCCGACACGTGTTTCGTCTGGGTAGACTTTATCAAGGCTGTGGATGTACAACAGGGAAATAGAGTATCAGCTACTGGAAAACAATTTAAATGAGAAAAGATGTGTTTGTTACCAAAGGAAAAAGCAATTAATTAAATTAAGAGAAGGGAAGCCCGATTGTTAGCCACAAAAGCGTGGCCCGAATAGAGAGATGGCGTTACTACTCTCCATATTCATTTAGGATGTAGGTCACCAAAAGAGTGTGAGAAAATAAAAGTGATCTGAAATAGATGTGTCATAGATGAAGTGAAGAAGGAAAAACCAGAACCAGGAAATGAAAAATGTTTTTTTTGGGGAAACAATCAAGAAAAGTGAAGAGGGAACAACAACAACACACACACCCATAGTATTCTGGTGATGCCAAAAAGTAAAGGAAGAACCATGTGTTAGAATAGACGTGTGTCCTAGATGTTGAACCACCAAAGGGAAGACATGCACCATTGGAAACATCAGTGTTTTGTGCAGGAAAAGAGAGATATGGTGGATTGACTGATCCAATAATCAAAAAAACATACCTATAATGAAGATAAGTAGCTCAATGTTCCAAAGTACCAGAGACAAATTGATGTCTTATGTTTAGAGAAAGAGGTCGAGTAAGAAAAGGCTTGAGGACCGTGGTAAGCCTGTATAGTGAGAAAAAGGGCAAAGGAACCTGGTAAGGGCGGTCCGTGACATATATGTTGACTCTCTCATATTAGTTATTTAAAAATAGCATGGACTAGTAGGAACATCGTTATTTAAAGTGTACTATTATGAAAAGAATGACGTGGTGATCGTAACCGGTAAGGTTTATGTATAGATCGCCAGAGTAAAAAATATATATATATATAGTTGATGCAGAGATTATGCGAGACCGAAATGCGGTAAACAAAGATAAGTGGAGTACCCATTGTTCAAGAGAGTGGCATTTGCATACAACCCAATGTGTCGTAGACTATATGTAATGTTTAGGATAATTTTGCAGGCGATGTATAGCATCCGTGAAACTCCCTTGGAGTCGCCGGGCTAGATCGTTAATGGAAGTAAATACTTAAGGCCATCGCCGGTGATGTGAAAAATCCACAGAAACCCCATAAAAAACCCGGACTAACGCACTGCACTATCAGTTTACATGTGCCCATACCTCAAATAACTCAAAGCGTTTCCCTCCGCGTTGTGTTGACGGCGCTGCAAATGGTAATTGTGCGCCGGTGGTGGACTCCCTCTATTTGAAGCCGAATTCGGAGTGAAAATAAAGAAGGGACTACTAAGCTGGAGCTGGAGCCAAATTGAGATGGAAAACGGGCGCCATATTGGAATGTCAATGAAGGCGGTAAAGCACAAGAAGAGAGAAGTATATGTGAGACACCCACTAAATAGTAGAAAAGAAGAAGAATATGGAGAGTTGTTATGAAGTATAATGTCGTGTGGGATCTGTTATTAGTAAGAGAGGAAGCACAGAGACCAAAAATTAACGAGCATGTAACAATGAGGTTATCTATAGGTAAGTGTGTTTGTAAATTAACGGACGCTAGTACATGGTGAAATAAACCAGTAGTGTGGAGAAGTACATCCATGTAAAATGCAGGAATTATGCTAGAAGACAAAGTGGTTGCAGTACATCAGAGGCCAATAAACAATATAGAAATGGCCAAGAAACAACATTGCATGCTAAATCATGAAATCGAGAGGGATGGAAGGGGCAATCCCATATTATTGCATGTAACAAGTGTTTTCAAATTATCATAAGTGCTGTACATGAAAGGGTGATACAAAAATTAACAAACGCTAGAACATAATGTAATTGACCACCATGTACATGCAGGGATAATACATGAAGAAAAAATATTTACAATACATCAGAGATCAGTGAACATATAGAAGTTGCCAAAACACATATGTGCACTGCGTCATGAAATCGAGAGGGATGGAGGGGATAATCCGATGTCATTGCATATAACATATGTATTAAAATATCATGAGTACTGTACATGGAAGGGTGATGCAGATAGTAAGGGCAGATTTGGAGATGCCGAAAATACTAAAGAAAGACATGTAAGTCTTTGTCCGAGTTTAAACCCATCTCCACTGCTCGCAATTTTATAATCCATCTACTCTCCAATTGCCTTAGCTGAAGAGTTTTATTGCCACCCCTAGGGCAGCCGCCCAGGGTGGCGATTCCAAAAGTCTGCACATTTAGCCTCTCTTGTAATGGGTGTTTCTTGTTGAAATGAGCTGCAAGGGGGTAATCAGTGTTGTTGTTTCTGATTGCCCTGATGTGCTCCTGTAATCTTTCCTTGAATGGTCTAATGGTGCTCCCAACGTATATCTTCTTGCATGTGCAGATGATACAATATACAATGTATTTAGTGTTACAGTTCATGAACTGTTTGATAGTATATGTAACATCCGTGTTATGCATGAACTGTTTAGTTTTGTCCTGTATATAGTCACAGATATTGACGTACTGCAACCACTTTGTCTTCTAGCATAATTCCTGCATTTTACATGGATGTACTTCTCCACACTACTGGTTTATTTCACCATGTACTAGCGTCCGTTAATTTACAAACACACTTACTTATAGATAACCTCATTGTTACATGCTCGTTAATTTTTGGTCTCTGTGCTTCCTCTCTTACTAATAACAGATCCCACACGACATTATACTTCATAACAACTCTCCATATTCTTCTTCTTTTCTACTATTTAGTGGGTGTCTCACATATACTTCTCTCTTCTTGTGCTTTACCGCCTTCATTGACATTCCAATATGGCGCCCGTTTTCCATCTCAATTTGGCTCCAGCTCCAGCTTAGTAGTCCCTTCTTTATTTTCACTCCGAATTCGGCTTCAAATAGAGGGAGTCCACCACCGGCGCACAATTACCATTTGCAGCGCCGTCAACACAACGCGGAGGGAAACGCTTTGAGTTATTTGAGGTATGGGCACATATAAACTGATAGTGCAGTGCGTTAGTCCGGGTTTTTTTATGGGGTTTCTGTGGATTTTTCACATCACCGGCGATGGCCTTAAGTATTTACTTCCATTAACGATCTAGCCCGGCGACTCCAAGGGAGTTTCACGGATGCTATACATCGCCTGCAAAATTATCCTAAACATTACATATAGTCTACGACACATTGGGTTGTACGCAAACGCCACTCTCTTGAACAATGCGTACTCCACTTATCTTTGTTTACCGCATTTCGGTCTCCCATAATCTCTGCATCAACTATATATATATATATATATTTTTTACTCTGGCGATCTATACATAAACCTTACCGGTTACGATCACCACGTCATTCTTTTCATAATAGTACACTTTAAATAACGATGTTCCTACTAGTCCATGCTATTTTTAAATAACTAATATGAGAGAGTCAACATATATGTCACGGACCGCCCTTACCAGGTTCCTTTGCCCTTTTTCTCACTATACAGGCTTACCACGGTCCTCAAGCCTTTTCTTACTCGACCTCTTTCTCTAAACATAAGACATCAATTTGTCTCTGGTACTTTGGAACATTGAGCTACTTATCTTCATTATAGGTATGTTTTTTTGATTATTGGATCAGTCAATCCACCATATCTCTCTTTTCCTGCACAAAACACTGATGTTTCCAACGGTGCATGTCTTCCCTTTGGTGGTTCAACATCTAGGACACACGTCTATTCTAACACATGGTTCTTCCTTTACTTTTTGGCATCACCAGAATACTATGGGTGTGTGTGTTGTTGTTGTTCCCTCTTCACTTTTCTTGATTGTTTCCCCCAAAAAAACATTTTTCATTTCCTGGTTCTGGTTTTTCCTTCTTCACTTCATCTATGACACATCTATTTCAGATCACTTTTATTTTCTCATACTCTTTTGGTGACCTACATCCTAAATGAATATGGAGAGTAGTAACGCCATCTCTCTATTCGGGCCACGCTTTTGTGGCTAACAATCGGGCTTCCCTTCTCTTAATTTAATTAATTGCCTTTTCCTTTGGTAACAAACACATCTTTTCTCATTTAAATTGTTTTCCAGTAGCTGATACTCTATTTCCCTGTTGTACATCCACAGCCTTGATAAAGTCTACCCAGACGAAACACGTGTCGGCTGTTGTCTATTTGGGCTGCTGTTCATTTGAAAAGGATCTCTGTTGTCATCTTTTGATTCTGGCTCCAAGATGTCACCTTGGGCCACAGGCCATTGTTTCATCTAAAGACATTACGAGGAATAAACTGGAATATTATAACCTCTTGGGATGTGCCGTGGTTTTCCTTCTTTACATTAGAGAAAAGCACCGAAAACTGTGTTAAAAGTGAGGGCTGGCCCGGGGAAGTGATGCTCTTGAAAGGAATTCAGGAATTTCCTGATAGGGCTTACCCAAAATGCACATAGGAGTCAGCTGAAGTGCTCACACGAAGCCACTTCAGAGACTGCTGACGCACCTGACAGGACGTTGAGCGGCGTTCATGAGTGCCCTTGCAGGACCTGTGAGAAAAATAACAAACAAGTGCTTGGGCAAAAGCCTACTGCGCTAGTAACCTAAAATAGATTTACAGTATGCAAACAATATTAGTGCATAAAAACGCTATTCCCACAGTTAAGAGTACATCACAAAATGGGGATAGTTAGTGAAGGAAATTAACTTAAGTGACGAACAGTGAAGAAAGAGGAACAGGAAGGGACGTCTTACCTGTTTATATGGTGGACTGTGTTGTGATTGGACTACGTTTGGACTCTGATACCATGGGTCTCATGGGACATGCAGTCTTTATTTTTTCTTTTGTCTTTGAATCTGCTGTATGAATAAACTGAAGAAAGTCATGCATAATCCTCAAATCCGGTCCTGACATAGAATTGATGTTCATGGTGTGCAGTAGGTTAAAAACAAAGCTCCAGCACCAGAACAGAAAGAACCATCCCTTCTGAAAATGTGGGAGGTTGAGAGTATTTCAACCAGAAAAACGGTACACACAGGAAACATATTTTCACTTTTTTCCCACTCGCCATACAAGACCTTCAACTCATGTGAAAAACAGCAGGAACTGCAGCATTGTGCCGTTGAAAAAAGATGGCAGTTCTTCACATCATTGCTTCCTGCTAGAGGTGCTCAAGCAGTGCTTAATTTGTAAATAAAAAGGGGCTGGTGCTCAGAGCTCTCCTCCAAAGCTCGCGGCTGCTGCAATTAAAAGTGCGAGCACATAATACTGAGGCAGGGTAATCCTAAAGCCATCTCCGGACTCTTTAATGCATTTAAAGCCACTCCTTGCCCCTTCAGCTCCCTCTTGCAGCTTCCTGCTTTTCCCCTTTCTGAAGCTTTTTCGTTTTTCTCTTCCTCCATCTTTCCCACGTGTATTTTGCTCGCAGTAAATGCTTGAGACAGAAAACTAAGCACCGGCCCTCAGAAATAAGTGCCGGTGCTCAGCCCCGGAAACAACAAGCACAAATTAAGCACTGTGCTCAAGCCACAAAATCAGTCGATCCATGAAAATAATTAAAACTCGAATACAGAAAAATAACTGGCCCATACGCGTCGCTGCAGTGACATAAAAAACATTTTCTTTCATTGCAATGCAGTGAAAGACTCTATGTGCTCGCTTGAAATATGCGCATTTTAAAATGTGTAAAGTACAGCGCTCTGTATTTACAGCTTTCATAACCCCCAGAATAACACAGCAGCAGCAGAGACATAAAAGCCACCAGACACCCCCGCTCCTGCCGTACACACACAGTGAAGAACACACGTGTCCAGAGAAGACATACAATGATCAGTTATTAATTATTGCATGGCTGCTCCTGCTCCCCGCAGCAGAATAATGGGTGTAGGCCATCTTTGGGGCTGGAGTGCGGGTGAAGCCAAGAGACATTCTGCTGGGTATTTAAAAATGCACTCTGATACCAAAAGCATATCTTCAAAGAATTCATGACATTAGAAAGAAGTTTCTAGATGCCAAACACGCACCGTTGTTCAAAGCTTCTCCATGCCCCAAGTACAGCAATGCAGTGACACCGACAATAATGTCTACAGCTGTTTAATTAGCCGCCAGCAACACAAAAGAAATCTCACAGCTTTTTCAGACTGCAGCTGGCTGCCAAAGTATTGGTTGGACTATTAACATTTACCTGAAGAAAATGAAAGCATCTCTCATTAACACAAGGGAAGACTAATCAGTGCATAGCGGCACTTGGGCCCAAAGCTGGACAAGGGAGTAAACAATATGGGTAAGCAGAACTGCACGGAGTTTTTATTTACCTCTGCGGAATTCCACAGAGTACAGCTCCGCGAGTTCCACCCCACCGTAAAGGCAGAGCAAAATTAATCCATAATTTTATGCGTTTATCTCGCTCTGTATGATTACAAGCAGTGCTTTAAATGGAAAAATAGAAGTGCAGGTACTCTGTACCAGAGTACCTGCTTGTTTCTGAGAAGTGCCGGTACTCTCCAATTAAAAGTATTACGTTTTTCTTGAGATATGCCGGTACTCTCCCTCGCAAAATAAAGAAGTGCCGGTACTCAGTACCGGAGAGTACCGGCCCATTTAAAGCACTGATTACAAGTCTTTCTACCATCAGATAAATCACATAAAAAACAGCCTTGTGCAGAAACATTTGGATTTATTGAGCTGTAAAATCACAAGCTGTATTTTGAGTTGTAGACTTCTGAGGAATTACCACCTAAATTTACCTTCAGTCGAGAGCAGGCAAATTTACCTTCAGCCAAGTGCAGGTGCTAATCCTTGTCCAAGGGGAGGTTTACGTTTAAAATGAAAAATCACTGACTAGTAGCAACCAAACTTTATCCATGTAGCAAGTATAATGTGAAGAATGTGCAAAACCTACCATTTCATTTTTTTTTTTTAAATTTAAAAACCTAGATATGGCACCCTACTGAAAGACCTGCGCATATCTGAAAAATAAAATACAATTTTACCTTCAGCAAACGTCTATTAACAAGACACAAAGTACCTTATCCTTCCCACACATTCACTACCCACAAAAGTAAAATTATTGTAATGAAATGTTTCTGGTGTGTAATTGTTCTTATTCCCGCCTATAATATTCAACACCAATTGAAACATTTAATAAACCTTCCCCTTGTAAAAACATTAACTCACATTTGTATATCAATAATACATCACTTATAACCTCTCATTTTTAATGACACTTAGGTGCACTTTTTTTTTTACTGGAGTACTTTATTGTTCTTGAACATTTGCCACATGGGAAGACCTTATGTGAGGCCTGATGGGGAGACTTGTGGAGCTGTTAACAATGTAGAGTGTTGGGCTAAGGGGCTGCTCGTACCGCTGCTTGGAGAACATATCTCTGTACCTGGCAAGTGTTGCAAGTCCCTGTAGAAGGGCACTGGTTCGTGCTTCATGTTAACGTGATATGCCCACATGTCCACTGGCAAAAGGTACGTTGATTAACCCTTTGTTCAGCAAGATCAACCAAACATGGTCTTTGAGCAGACCTTATGTCGTGCCACAATTGTATGTGTTGACGTCTTGTTGCTCTGTGCTGCTGTTGCTGAAGCCTCACCAGCTGACTTATTTTGTCACACAGACTCTCCACCTGATTCCCCATTGTGGTTACCACATCTGTGGAGTTTCTTGAACTTTTCTTTAATGAAACATGAGTAGCCTCCGTGGCAGCAGTTCTTTGTGAAGTCTGGTCCACAGAGCTGATGGTGGTGCCAGGTGGGTGGGGGAAATTCTGCTTGCTCAGGCTGCATCTTTTTTTTTCTGTTGTGGTGTCCAGTCGGCGTCCCCCCCTTCTGCCGTGGCATGTTCTCACCTTTCTGCTGATCTTCCCCTTCGTCTCTGACACTAAAGAATTGGTGCTGACATAATGGGCCTGGTAGTATAGCTTGTAGCCATAGGATTTTGGGCAGTAGTGATAATGCTAGTGGCAGACTGAGCGTCAGTTCAGCGGTCAGAGTGGTAATTGAATATTGCGTGGTGTTAGAGACACTACTTGTAGTATTAGCGGTCTGTTAAGTGTTGGACACTTGTCTTTGGTGTGGACACAATAAAGGCAAAGTCTTGCTGCAGTGACTTTCCCTGTGGATGTTTTGCAGGTTGTGGTGTAAAACTAGTAGAGGCCCTACTGAATTTTCATCTGTGGTGCCAGTTGCAAAAAATAAGGGTAATACTTTAACATTTTGTCAAATCCATTCTCAGGACGTACAACTAGAAAGTTACTTCACATATGGGTACAACATAAACTAATTTAGTTCTGTGTATTATTTCTTTAAAATACATGTCTGCATACTTTATACAATTTATATTTCACACATGCCATGTAGGCTTATGTGGCATATTGTGGTGTATGGCATTCAACTGCTTCCTCAAGAAGTTTATGCTTCAACTCCTCCTTCTTATCACATTGATAATAGAACTTTCTTCTCTCATGGAGTTAACTTGATCTATGGTGCAGGTCCACCACCGGTTACAACACTTGTGTGTGCATCGATAGAAGATCACAAGCACCATAGTTACGATCATGGAATCTTTTGTCACATTTTTTACTGTGCAGATGCAGCATTGACTTCTGTGATATTTGTTTCCAGATTCTCAATCTGGTTTTGGTGCTTGTCTTCGATACCAAATGTCCATTAGGGGCGTCTCTTCTTTGACATTCTATTCTGTAAGTACTTTTAATTTCAATTCCCTACATTTATGTTTTCTACACTGCTCAGAAGTCACGCTTCAAAGATGGTTAGGCTAATGAGAATAGTGGGTTATAATGGATTGCAAAGCCTCAGGATGCCTGTCATATGGCGACTGACAAAAAGATGGCTGTCAGGAGCAAAGTTCAGATTGATTTCCCCACTCAAAACTCTGTTCTGCACTGGCAATTGAATTGGAAATTGCATATTTCCTGCTTTTATATGTCCTTTCCTGTTAACTGACCAGTAAGGGGTTGTATGACGGAACCACGCATGCCTTTATAAAGTTGTAATTACAACTCATGCATCTTTACCACAAATGCCTTTACTTCAAAAACAATTTAAAATTAGTTGTAAAGGCATGCTTGATAAAGACATATGCATGGTAAACATCTAAATGGTAAGTATGTATATATATATATGTATATATATATATATTTACACACACACACACACACACACACACAACTCCCTCTCTGTGAGAGCAATTTTTCTGTTTCCCTGTCTGCATCTCTGCGGCCATGGAACCAAAGGAAACCTCCACTCTCCGTGAGGAAGAGCTGTTTGACAGCTCTCCCTTACTGCAATCGTAGTGCTTGCTGTGACTTGGTTGGAGCTGTCAGCAGCTGCCAAGACGCACCAAATAGCTATGTCCTGGGGGTGGGAACTTTTTGGGGAAAATGTTGTGAAGATTTGTCAAACAGTGCTAAAGACATATGCGATATATATAAAATACCCTTGCCCCCAATAACCCATATCCATACTAAAAATACCCTTGCCAAGCAAAAACCCACCCTAAAATGATTTTGACACACAAAAACCCATACCCAACCTAAAAACCCATTCCCACCCTAACCCCTAAAAACAACCTTTGCCTAATATATGTGTATATATGTGTATATATCAAATATGTTTATATATTTTTTATATATAAAAAATAAAACACTTAATACTTGCCTGTAAAACTTATACTATGCTTATCCCTTTACCATTCATGCCTTTACAACTAAATTTGTTGTAAAGGCATGCGTGGTAAAGGCACATTTGTTGTAAAATCCTGCGTGTTAAAGGCATGTGTGTGGTAAAGTATTAGTGGTAATGGTAATTCGTGATTATCACCAATCTGTAATGACTGTTTCCCCCATTAAGGTAAAACCACATGTGGAAACCTCATGCATTGAAATTAGATGTGTAAAAATCGCACCTGGCATTACCAATTTCACAGGACACAGAAAATACTCGTAATCAAGCGATCTCCCTGATCCTGCAGATGGATATGATTTGACCCCTCCTAGTTACCTCTTCATTCGTAATTGGGTATCTAGGCGTTATATCCGAGTTAAGGAATCTATGGGTATTGTCATTTTTTTTCACCTTGCTGTTTTATGATCTTATTTTGTAAAGACTTGCAAGCTTGGGAAAGTCTTAAAAAATCTGTTAATGGCTTGCTTTAGTTATTTGTGTGATATGTTAACAGTTTTATTAAGTGCGGTGGGTGGGAGCAATAAGGCCACTCGGAGCTTATTCCAAAGCATCTATGCCGTCACTACAAAGGATTCCCCCCATCCCTCCCCCCCCCCCCCCCCCCCCATGAACATGTTTGGAGTGAGGAACCACTGACGATTAGCTACAGTTGATGGTAAATTGTGAGCTGAAATGTATCAAGGCCACTAATATGGATTGCCTCATCGACTAGAAAGAGTGATTTAAACATCAGCCGTTCACCCACTGGTAAACAATGAGTAGCTTAGAGTGCACTGGTGAAGAATTAGAACGTGGCCAACCAAGTGCTCCCTAAAAAACGGAGAGTAAAATGTAAAAGCATCACTTATAAAGTGGTGCCTGGTCTAGCCCCCGCTTATTTGAAGAACTGTGTTAAATGGTACACTCCAACTAGGACGCTATGGTCAGCAAAGTCAAAAATATTTTTCTCCCTAGAGTCAACAAAGCCTCATATGGTGGTGCGCTTAATGCTTGGAATTCTCTGTCTCTTGAGATTAAAGATATGCCCAATCTTTAAGCCTTCCGTAAAGCCTTGAAAACTCGGCTATTTGATGTGTAGTATGGTCTTGGTCAAGGTACAGCAGAACTAGGACCAAGATACCCTTGGGTATTCAAGCGCTCTAAACATATTCTAACATTAACAATAATGTCATCAGTGGACTCATGTATATATTAAAAAATGTCTGACTCCAAGCTGATCCCTGCGGCACTCCTTGACTCAAATATTTAAACTGACATATAGGTTGGTAGGAAGACTGCTTGAGATCACCCCTGTAGATGAGACCTAAGCCATTAAAGTTTTCCAGTTATGCTAGTCTTCTTCAGCCTGGTAAGTAAGATGTCATGAGATACCATACCAAATGCTGCGGACAGATCTAAGAGCACTAAAGCTGCATAATGCGCCTGTTCTGCAAGCAGTCC
The DNA here is from genome assembly GCF_031143425.1 of Pleurodeles waltl. Lineage (NCBI taxonomy): Eukaryota > Metazoa > Chordata > Amphibia > Caudata > Salamandridae > Pleurodeles > Pleurodeles waltl. Next base: position 598,780,837 of record NC_090442.1, on the reverse strand, counting down.
TAGGTCTACCACTGTTACAAGGGTGTTTGCGGTGTGAAACGGATGAAACCTAGACTGAGATGTCTCATTTAAGATGTTTTTAAGCAACCAGTCCGACAATAAAAAGTTGACATATTTGTCCGCAGGTTTTCTAGCCAAAGTCAGGAGGGAAACAGGGTTGTAGTTTGGCAGCACAACAAGGTCTACTGTAGGTTTTTTATTTTTAAGGAACAGCACCACCAAGGTCCTCTACTATTCAGGAAGAATCCCACTTTTAAATTGTTTTTTGCAGATGTCCAGCAGCGGCAGACCAAGGATACCCGCTGCTGCTTTCCACAAGGCAGGTGGCAGAGGATCGAATGGGGATCCATAATTAAAAGCTAGAGAGAGACATAAAATGGCAAATGTATGAATAGTTAACCAAGATTGCCTCTGTATGCATGGCTCTGGGAAAGAACCATTAGGGTGAATAACTGGAGTCTAAGTCTTGTAACTCAGTGCTGTGACAGCAATCATTGTTAGTAAAATCTGTCACCTACTGTTGCTGTGCCATAAAGGAATTTCAGGCTTCTGTGGCAGGCCCCTCTGAGAGCCTGTTTGAGCAGAACCGGAAAGCAGAGAGCACAGTTTCTGGAGGTGTGGGAAGAAAGGCTACAGGGAGTGGTGTAAGTAGGTAGCAGGAGCCTATGTATTTGTTTCTCTTCTTTTCTCATTTGGGACAGGGAGGAGAGGCCATGTTCTGTCTGGCTGCCGCATTACTCCTCTGCCCCGCTGTAGCTTTTGAAAGCAGGGGCAGATGGTTTTGAAGCCTCGCTCTCATGGTTTGTCACTCAAAACCCTTAATGAAAATATTCCTGTATTTCACTGTTACCCATTTATAATTGTATATAGTCTTGGATGGAATATTTGAAATCTGCATATGTTGTGTACCGTATTTGCTGTACCAGTATATATGTCACATACAGTAGGTGGCATTTTGCGTTTATCTGGCTGCATACGTTGTTCTGCTCATGTCACCATCAGAATGACTCTACTTATTGGTGTTGCATTCATTGTGGTTTATAGTAAAGCACGTAAGCAGTGAGCAACTAAAGATCTTGCTGCCTAATACTAATGACTTGTATGAAATAGATGGTAATGGATTACTTGACAAATTAACTGATTTATTAGCACATCCTGTGGCACCTATAGTACACAATCTGAACGGCACTAAAGGCCCATTCATTGCCTTCCAACACCCAAAATGCACATCGCGGACATACCTGACAACAGTTAACTGTTTAATCTGAAAGCAAGTGGACGTGCCTTAGACAGCAAACAGACTAATATTCAAGCTCTGGCCTATCATTAACTCAGTCCACCTGTAAAGATACTTCAACCCAAAGACCCGTGAAGCCCTACCTACGGCAGATAGTTGCTATACCAAACCTAGTATGTGGGTTCAGCCTTGCCATTGGCTACTCAAAGTTGAGCATTTCGTTTTAACAGTGAACATATCATTCATTCTTAGATTCACAGGTTGGCTTACTTTAGAAATTAGCCTGTCCCAGCTAAACTGTAATATAAACACTTCTTTTTCTCTCCCTCCCTTTTGCCGTCTCTCTCAGGCTCTCCATCTTTTGCTGTCTCTCCTGGTGCCTTTCTGTCAAACACAAGTGCATTACTTTACAGTCGAATGTGGTGTTTCTAGTGCCTGGGTCTCCTAATGGGTGACATCACTAAGTAGTCACCTTTTCGTGCCAAAGGAGAATCCTATATGCATGGGATTCCGAGCACATTTGCAGAAAGGCAAGTCAACCTTATACGTTAACCTTTTACATTCAAGATAAAATCAGTCTCTTATTATTTTTTTTAATCTCTATTGGCATTTAGCTGTGCATTCACATAGCATAAAGTGGGTTTCAACGGGAACAGCTTCATACCTGGAGCCCCCAATGAATCCGTCAAACACAACTATTATGGCGTTGTTGGCTATAAGGGAAGAGAAAAAACACAGTTCAGGATAATCAGCCACATCAGTGTGTCAAGGTAACAGCGATATTTAGGCTAGTGTGCCATGCCCAACGGAGCGTAACAAAGGTAAAAGCAACTGAAACAATAAAACTCGTAACTTCTGACTGATGATTCCGTAGGACAAGTTGCGCGTGACAGTTGTGCTCTATATAGATGGGTTGTGCGGGGAGACGGGGAAAACGGAGGGGAACGTAAGGGCCGTGCAGTAGGCCGGCCCCATGCACGCGGCTCATTGTATTCGCATGTTCAGGCCCTTTTGTCTCTGGGATTAAAATAACAACAGATTTGCCTCATCTAACCCAACGGGCGAAATTTGCTAAACAGTTTTAATACATAGGTGTCCCACAGTGTGGCAACTCCCTCAGCCACCCACACCCCGCTGCTGCCGGTCACGTTCTAGGGCATCTGCCTTGGCCAGTGCTCATTTCTTTTCACTTGTGTCCAACATTGTACCGTAGGCGGGTGTGAGGCTGTTTATGCCTTAGCTATTAAATGTTTAATTAATATCAGTGCAGGAGCTACTATTTTTAAATAGTATTTAGTGCGCTGTTATTCCCCGTAGCCAAAAGGAAGGGGTCTGGAGGCAGCTGCACCTCGACCACTGCTGAAATGTATCCCAGTATCTGAACTCATGTTCCTGCCAAAGGAGGACACTCCCGTACCATGTGTAGGAAGGTAACGTCTAAGTATCCACACCTGGGGCAAGTTGATGGCACCCCTGGAAACATTACATGCACTCGGTGAGGTGTAAGGTAACTTTGATGTAGATAGTTGAACTGTGTAAATTTCGGTCGCGCATTGTGTGACACACGTTTTACATGTTCTAATGCCATCCCCCATTGTTTAGAGGTGAGTACTATGCCTAAGCTGTTGTCCCATTTAGGTTTGCTAAGCTGTGCACGATCTGTGGTAGCCGCCTGTAGTGCTGCGTAAAGTGCTGATATTGCCTTACATTCGAGACCACGCGTGCGCAAACATTGTAGGCCACTGTGTAGTCCTGGTTCATTGCGCACCATCACCCATGTGTCATCCGGCACTAGCGTGAGTGCGTTATTAGCGAGGCAGAAGCCAGCGTTAAGGCTATAGATGTTTTGCACTTCCTGAAATGAATATAAGGACCCATCGCCCTATAGGTCGCCCATGACAGTTATCCCTGCTTCTCACCACGGAGTCAAATCATGTAGGGCTCTGGTGGCTGGTATGCTCCACAGTGGTAACAATGAGGCAAATTGAGTCTTGGCACGTCTGGGTTGTATACATCTGTTCCCACTATTTTGGCCATGCGTGCCAATCTGCCTGTCATCTTGTCTGGAACTCCAGACTGAAGCAGCCATGTCGCCTGAAATGTTGCATAAAATTCCACAGGGATTCTGTCTGTTCCCTTGTGTTTTACCTCACGCGATTTAACGGATCACTAGTTGAATCTCTTCTAATTGTAGGGGATTGTTCAAGTTCCATGAAATGTATTGGGGATAACACAGGAAGAGGCACCTCCTGTAGAAAACCTCGCAACAGCTCTGGGGAATGCTCCACCAGGGGAGAATGTAATTGCTCATAGCATGGGTCAAAGACATTGTTGATGTCCAACTGTGCGTTAACTAGATGACCCAACGAGTTGCGTATCGCACCTATTAGAGTTGTAGGCATCTCTGATCTCAGCAACTACGCAAGTGTGTGCCCCGGTTCATCATCATCTGCATGTTGGAGGCTCAGGGCAGCTTTGTAGTCAGTGACACTGAGCAGGTTGGCCTCTTTGCGATACCAGCAACAGACTTCTGTCAAAGTTGGCCATGCTTCAGCCTCTGTTACAGCTTCAATTTCTACCCTTCTTATACGTGATATAAAATCTGTCTTTTCATGTGGAAAATAGTTTCTGGTTCAGATTATGAAGTATAACAGCCAGTTACATTTCCTGGAAATCCATTGATCATTCTAGACTAATATGAACTGGCGGCACGCCATTCAAAGTATTCTTGCTTTTGCAGAAATGTACAAAAGGCATTTTAGAAGTTGAGCGGAGCTAAAAATCCATTCCTTCACGTCTTACTGAACGGTAGATGTATGCTTGGGTACATCTGTGCTCTGTGTCGAACCTTGGGAATATTTTGAGGACGGATTAACACATCTGGCATCTGGCCAAATGGATTAATTTCGCATTTGCTCAACATTAATAAAACAGAAAGGGCTGACTCCTCAGGAAACCTTTTTAATGTTTTAGTGTTTGCCACGTACTCGTAATGGCATGTTTTCCTGCACAACATCTCATGCTGAAGAGATTATTTGCCAGAAGGAGCTGCCCTTCGCATAAGACACCCTGTATCACATCCTCTCTGAGAGTAGGATTCTACTGCATTCATGTGGTTGCTAAAAGTAAAATTAGATTGGTGATGTAGTTTGTTACAACTAATAAGGTTACAGAAGCTCACTCAGAAACAATGTTGTATGCTTTAAAAAGCCTCTAGGGAGAGAGAACAAGGTGTTCCAAGACAGGCTGACCACGAGAGTCCGTGGTATATTTTAATATACAGCCTGGTACCAGATACACATCCAGCCATGAAAATGGAAGGGCCATTTTCAGTCTCTGGCATTTCAAAACCTGACCCTTCCAGGCAAATGTGTAAGGTAACAAATTTGCCTCTTGCTGCATCATGGATCCTAGCCTTCGGGTAACCTGAACTGCGCAAAACCTTGATTCATCCTCAACCTTCATTTACATTGATGTGTGGGTGCCGTAAACAGCAAGCAGCTTGTTACTTGTTCCCTGGAAACCAGTGATGGATTTGGTCTCTCTCGCAGAGAGGAAATGTTCATGCCCATTGTTGGGTCCACAGAAGTGCCCAGCCAAAAAAAAACCCAGTTCTGCCTACTTCCCTGTCCAACTTGAAGTTTGCAATAAACATGTTTCCTCAGCGTAATTGAGGAATTGTCTGTTTTTCTTTTTAATAAAGCCATTTATATATTGTCTCTCGGGTGTAGGAAAGGGGTGTGTTACTCTATGATGTACCATTGACAGCCACCAGTTGTTTGGAATGTTGCCCCCTAATGATGAATAAGCAAGGCCACAACACTGGTTCTTTGCAATACTATGTAATGATTGCTCATGTTGGTTACATTGGGCTCTTGGAAACTAGACGAAAAGCAGTATTGATTACCCGTTAAGTCTTCATGAAACTGTATTGTGTCTAAGGATGTGTTATTGATACTGTATGTTTATGGCAAATCTTAAGTCACAAATGGCTGCATACCTAAGTACATATGTTTTGCCACTTTAACCAGACTGAAATCAGAGTCAAGGCGCCGAATTATGTTGAAAATCATATTCCCAATTAGTTATTATCGAGGTCTTCCAAAGATACTTAAAGAAAAATGTACATTATAATATGGTTGACGAAAGTCCCACACTTGTTGAGTAGTTTCGCTATAAAGTTTTGATCACTGCCTGAAACTTTCCAATGAAAACTACAAGCAGATAATTCAGATTTTGTGTAGATTGTGCTGATTGGTCAAGCAGACAAGTTATGGGTGAGGATATATAAGTTATATTTTCCAATCATATTCCCTTAATTGAGTTTTGCTGAAATATAGACCAAAAGCTGTGTCTGAATGACATAAAACTTGACACAGGTCTCATTTTTCCATGTAAATCTGCGCAGCAGTTTTTGAAATATCTGCAGAAAGAAAATACACATTGTGTTGTGTGTCCAGGTGAAAGGCTGCATCCTGATTGTTCTTGGAGACCAAATAGACAGGATGTTTGAATTGCACTGATATCCAACCCTTTGAGTCCTAGTGCTGGGAGCGTGGGAGTGAATGGTCTGTATCACCAAAGGCCCCTCACTTTTCCCAGAGCCAACTGAACACTGCCAAAGTTTGTTGCATTTGAGTGCAGTGTTTTGCTAAAGGCATTTCATCTACTGATAGTCTCGGGGTACAGCTAAATGTCTTGCCACCTCTGGTGCAAAGAGGCTGGGTAGAGGGTGTGACCTGTGCTCAGGTTGCACAGTTACAGGCCCATTGGGTACTTTGGGCACTTTGGGCTGGAGCAAAGTAGGTAGTTATAGTTAGGACCCTTTTTTTTCTTCCATAGAACGTTTTTTGGTTTTGCCAATAAGTTTTAAGCCGTTGACAAATCTTCAGAATGTATACTTTGGCCAGTTCAGCTGCTGTCTTGAAGGTTTTGGGGTGCTCCGTCAAGCGGGGGCTGAGAAAAAAGGGAGGGTCCCAAAACACTTTTCCCCATTCTGCATCAATGGTATTTTTCAAATTGTTGAACATGACTACAGCCTGAACCACTTAATGGAATTAAACCAAATTTGGCAATAAACTAGCTCCTAGTCTAGAAAGCATGCTTTTAGTGATTTGGTGTAAATCCTTTCAGTAGTTTTAGAGATATTAGAGTTTAAAAAATATAGATATCTAGGTACTCGGATCCTCTGCGAATCCACTGTCCGCGTGCAGGTATCTGATTGGCTGCCAACACTTCAAGCAAGGAAGTGTAGGCAGCTGTCTTGGCACTCTGCTTCAAATGAGTCCCACAAAAAAGTGAAAAAAAGGGGCCAGGGTAGGGCCACCCTGAGTTTCTAGCCTTTGTCTAGGGGGTCCCTGACGGACTCTGCCAAGGCTAAAAAGCATTTTTTTGTAAAATGTTGGGAAAATCCACAGATCCGAATCCGCTGATTTTACTGACATTTAAAAATAAAATAAAAGGGGAGGTCTCCTGCCCTATTCTTTTATTTCCCCCCCAGTGGGCCAGGACCCTGGGACATTGGGAGCTTTAAAAGGGAGGGGAGCACATGAGGCCCCATCCTATGGGCTTATATTAGCCCTGGGCACTGCCACCTTCCCAGGGCGATCAGAGAAAAAATGCTGGGGCTGTGCGGCCCCCCTGCAAGCCAAGGGACCACCACCTCCCTCTGGCTGTCTTTCAATTATATGCGAACCCCACCCCTCCTGCGGAGTCCCAGGGACCACCACCTCCCCAGGACAAACATTGAGTTGAATGCAGGAGAGGGACCAGGCAGGAACCCCGGGGACCACCACCTCCCCAGGACAAACATTGAGTTAAATGCAGGAGAGGGACCATGCAGCAGCCCCGGGGGCCACCACCTCCCTGGGGCAAACACTGAATATAATGTGGTCGGGTCACCCCCCCCCCCCCCCACCCCCCCCCCCAGCTGACTCAAAAGTAATACAGCACATAAGTGCCAATACAACAATATTGAAACTCTTCAGAATACACATACATCCTACCCCATGCTCTCAACATTTGGTAAAGAACAGAAAGACAATACAGCACAATGCCTGTCTATAATCAACTTCTACAGAACGTCATTTGCATTTTTGTAAACATGAGACCTTGATGTTTGACATTTTCAACACCTAAACCCTTCTTGATGTCACATACCTCTTTCACTTTGAAAAGTACTTTTTCTTTGAAGCCCAAAACATCATCGAGGACATACATGCCAATCACGTATTCCTGATACATCATTCTTTTAGGACAGTAATCTGTATTGATGCCTCTGAGTCTTGAATGAGGTGTCATATGCCAACATCTCTTCCAGCATCAGCCTCCATCGTTTCACTAATTGATGAAATCATCACATTTCACGATGTTCTTGTCAAGGGAGCAAATTAGTTAAATATTAACATTCTAACACTAAATGTTAAAACATCCTAATATTCACAGCTTTTCAAATTCTGGTTTAAGCAAAGTCGTCTTTGTTACCAGTTTCAGGCCTCATTGAGCCAGACATGGATTGGAGCAGGTAGAATCCTGTTTTTGGGAGACTAGCCATGCTCATTCCTAATCACCACTGCTCTCCAGGTTAATAAAGTAGAAGCCTGAAGGTTGGAACTAGAGGGCTAGGTTTGAAGAGAAAGTGTTTTGGGAAGCCTGTACGGCTCATCTGAGGTCCTTAAGTAGAGTTTATGAAATGGGGAATAAATCGGGGAACTTATTGTACTTGCTCTCCAATAGGCAACAAATTACCTGACTGGTTCCCTTCATTAAAAAACAATCCACTCACTCTGTCTATTCAGCAGGGGCCATAACAAATGCATCTGAAAATGACTACCAGGAACTATATGTCCACCATTCCCCCCTCAAGGGGAACAAGATAATCCCATCTGGCTAGAACTACTGATGCAAATCTGTGCAGGAATGCACAAAGTTAGATTCTCCCGTATCCCAGGCCAAGATCCAGCAGGCCGTTAGCTCTATACCACAGGCAGTACACATAGCCCAAATGGAATCCTGCTGGAGCCCTTCAAGCACACTCCTGACCCCCCACCTGCAAGACCTCTTTGCAGAAGCAGTTCATAATACCTTAATTCAGTATGATCTGACGCGAGCCACAATATCTGTAATACTGAAGCCAAACAAACTTCAAGAGGATTGTAGTGTGTACCACCCTATCACTATGATTAACATGGAGACAAAAATAATGGCAAAAGTTCTCTCCACCAGGCTATCTGAAGTAATCAGCTCATTAGTGAGAAAAGACCAAAATGAATTCATCCCAAAGAAGAGCACCAAGCACTGTTTATGCACCTCAATATGATATTAGCATGCAAGTGAAGTTTCTTAGGTGATTGCGGTCTTCCTCTATTGGACCTAAAAAAAAATGGGATAGGCAGTTACTTTCAGCTGGTCTTTTCTGTTCCACGTCCTTAATCATCTGAACTTCCGACCCTACTTTAAGCATTCTGTACAATTTCTGCACGTTGACCTATGGGCTCAATCTAGGGTGAAGGGTGCATTGTCAATACAGTTTCCGATCTGAAAGGACATGAGTCAGGGTTATCCTCTGTCGCTCCTGCTGTTCACACTAGTGATTGAGCCTTTGGCTGAATGGCTGTAAGTGGATTTCCAAATCCAAAGGTTCTGTTGGTCTACCGACCATGAAGATGGAGTATCCTTGTACACAAATGATATGCTTCTCTACATGCAGTGAATAGGTACTTCTCTTCCAGTGCATTATGGAAACTCTAAAGATCTACAGAGAGGCTGGGTATGAGACAGGCAGGAGATCATTTCTGATACTTGGGAATAGAAATTTTGCAAGCCTCAGAAAGGGGATCCATCTAAGTTACTTCTTTGCTTACTAGACTGAAGTCGGACATAAAAATGCGTGTTTCAATGCCGATATCCGTGATGGGGAGGGAAGCCCTGTCCCATTCCCTCTATATGTACGTCAGAATTACCACTTTACACTTTCGCCCACTTTCTTTAGAAGCCCCCATTGTTAGATAACAGCATTCCTGAGGAACAGTAAAACCCAGCGCTTGCATTTGTCAAATGTAGTCAATGGATGAAAGATGGTGCTTTAAACTGGGCAGATATGAGACTATACTACTGGGCCACACAGCTTATCATTAATGACTGACTGCATGGAACGTAAGAGGGCCATGGTTATAGGCCTAGAGTGGATATTCTTGAGAAACCTGAACTACTGCGTATACTATATAGTAAAACACCTTTTGGGCTGAATGCGGTTACCTACCTGCTCCTTCTATGGTGGCATGAAGCCTTGAAGTATATAAAATGGCGTGGCAGATTGACAAAAAAACATCGTTTTATGGAAACGCACACGGCTGGAACAAAGAGCCCAGTTAGAAAGGTTCCATACATGGGACGTAATAAGTATATCTGGTTTGGGGAATGTAGGATTGGGTTATTCGTTGAGGGTGGTGAAACCCTACTCAAATAGCAACCCCAATTCTTGCCAGGGTGAAACACATATGAACCCCAGAGCAGTTGTTGCTTAACACCTCTCGTAGCTTGACACAAAAGCAGACAGGGCTGACTTGGGGGCAGTGTGTAAAATATTTATGTAGCCCTCATACAGTAGTGAAGTGAAAACACAAGAAAAATTCCACACCAATTTTGAAAAATAAAATAAAATGTAATAAATTATTGTAGGAAATGGGCTCTTTACATGATATATCAAAATTAGATATCGTGCAAAGAGTCTAGGGCTTCCCTTATTGGTAGACAGAGGCTTGCTGTACTAATCCCAAGGTGCTCTTTTAGGGGGTAGTGTGGTCGAGCAGCCGAAGGCTTATCAAAGAAGTGTGTGAGACATCTGCAAATACGCAGAGTCAATAAATGAGGTACAATACTCAAGAAGCAGTTACACACTAATTTACAAAAATAACGATATCTTTATATATGTTTTGACACCATAATCAATAGGTTCAGGTAAGTACATTTTTCAAGAGATATCTTTACAGTTTTGAAAAGTTGACAGTGCAATTTTTGGAAACTGCAATGTTATCCTTTTGAGGAAAAGCAGATATAGAAACCAGGTACAGTACAGCGACTTATGGGACCAATCTTCTGGACTTAAGGTGATTATTGAGCAAGGGTCAGCACCACACCAATAGGTCACACCAGGCGGCACTGGGGCGGTTGGGTGCAGGAGTGTAGTACGGCTTTAGGTACCCAGTGTTAGTCGATGGGGATTGGTCCAATTGCAAAGAGGCTGCATGAACGGATAGGGTTTTCAGTGTGGGTGCGCCGCAAAGAAGGCTCTGGTCTTGTGATGCTCGGGAACGTAGGGACACCGGTGGTCCTCTCCTCCTCTGTTTGGGGCATCTGGGTGCTGAGGGTTCTTGGACGCTCATCACCGGTGGCAAAGAAGGAGGCCAGCAGAAACAGACTGCAGGCATGGACTGAAAGACCAGCTGGATGAACCAAGAAGTGGGCTCAAGTCTCACGAGCCTGGGGGACACAAAGACACCAGTGGTCCTCTTCTCCTTGGTCCAGAGTGTCCAGTTGCAGGGGTGCAGTGGACCATCAGGATTGTCGTCACCATAGATGGGTGCAGTTGAGGGGGGCCTGTACACAGACATCAGGCATCAGCGTGAAGGTCACAGTGGGGAAACCCAGAAATTACTTAGTCCCTGGAGTGGCTGGGGATCAGGTTGGCCCACTTCAACACGGACTGGGAGGCTCGGGTGCAGTGGCGCTGTCTGGTGGTGGTTTTGACAGTCCGGAGTCCTCTTCAATGGTTCTTAGGTGCCTGCAGGGGAGCAACTCCGCTACTCCACGGGAGTGCCCTGTGATGGGGTGAAGGCTGTCAGTCTTTCCGGGCTTTTGGAAGTTTAAGCAGCTGGAGGACGAGGCATCTTTCTTAAAATTGTTGAAGGCCACAGGCAGGCAGTCAGGGGTGGCGCCGAGTCGGTCGCGGATCTTCAGTTCTTGCCTTTTGTGTCAATGGAGTGTCCTTCTCCATGTCAGCAGGCTCTGATTTCCTGGTGGTAGGAGCTCCACGAAATACTGCATTTAGGGGCTTTTCAGGGAGTGTAAGGTAGATTGACAAAAACCACCACAATGGGCTACTTACCCTTGGGGTCACTATACACCCTAAATGACCACTTCCTGTGGGAAATGGGCATAACCCTGTACCAGAGTTTCTAAATCTGCCAACACCAAGATGGCAGATTTCTAAATATGGTGTCCACATAGTACAGCTCACCTTAGTGGTGGGATTGACCTGAAGGGTGGACACACCTCTCTGAATACTAAATTTCTCATCTGCCAAGGTGCCAGATGGGCCCTGGGGTAGGAGGGCCGGCATCTCTCCTTTGAGTGAGGCTTGATCTGCATACCAAGGGCTCTAGGCTTCTTTGAAGCCCCCTGCCCTAGAATGCAGATTGGTCATCCTGTTGGGTGGGGTGTGTAACCCCTTGACCCGCCCGAAAGCCAAGGCTCTCACCCTAGGGGGCCAGAATCTTGTCTGGTGATGGCAGGCTGGCTAAAACTAGTAAGTCCCCACACAGGTAGTTGGTAGGTTTATAGGGGGCACCTCTAAGGTGCCCTCTGGGTGCATGTATTAACAAATCCATCACTGGCATCAGTGACACCAAGCATCCCTATGTTCAGTGAAGCCATCATGTAGCTGGGGAACTCGTGTGACCAGTGTCCAGTAAATGTACTTAAAATGGCTTCCTGTTCACTCACTATGTCTGAGAATCGACAGCGAGATTGCAGGGGGATCATAAAGTGCCGGATGTTGCCAAAGAAGTTGCCAGTCACGCCCAGTCCTCACTGGTCCAGGCCTGGTTTAACAGCCCAGCTATTTGGGACGGGCGGGCAGCAGCAATGGCTCAAGCTCATGTCTGCAGCTGTGTCTGTTTAAATGGAGCTTGAATTCAATAGCGTGAGTGCTCCCCTGAGAAATTTTATACATTCAGCTGAAAGCTGAACATCAGCGCCGCTCAGGCAGTCAGTAACCACTTTCAAGCATTGAGTGATGCCCAGGTGCCTGAATATAGGTTTTAGCCAGTAGCACCGTGGACTCTTGTGGGCGGGACAAAGGCAAATGAAGTGCAGCAGTGACTCCATTCTGAATTTACACGGATGACAGTTATACTCCGATGAGCCTTTTAAACACCAATGTTTGTAGGCTTTCCGTGGGATTAGGCCAAGGTGCAGCCTCATAAGATCATTTTTAAGTGCCAAATTCATTGGGCTGTATAAGTATGAGGCTTTCCCCAGGTCGCAATAGAGCGATTCACATAGGTCGGTGTGCATTAATTGAGCTAGGTTTTGCATGTCTTCTTTTGATTTATTTTTCTGTTTTTGGTTAGCATGTTTGAAATTAGTTTTGAGGGCAGATTTTCTTCCAAAATACTCTTGACTTCTAAATGTTCCATTTCAGATCTCACCTTAGACTCCCATCTGAATTTACCTTCAGATATTTAAGGGATCCTTTGGGGGATGCCTTGATGGAGGAATGGTACCCCAGAAGTCGGTCTTTCATGATGATAGATTGTTTACTCACTCAAAATTAAGTTGACTTTGCGAGGCCAGGGTAGAGACAGGGAGGCAGAACAAGATTCTACAACATTGTGTTTGTGCCTTGTCCAGCCATAAGTTGATTTGATCATTGAATATCACTGAACTTTGCATCGAAAGTCAGCCTAGGTCGTTTGGCATCTGCTTTACCCATTATTGCGACATTAGTTTGTGAGTGCAGCTATATGCATATAGCATTCCACCTTATACTATTGGCATGTGGCGTTGCAACTTTCAGTGTGACTGTCAGGTTGCTCCATTATCTGTGCTTCCATCAGCTAACAGTTTTCAGCCACCACAGCTTAAACTTGGATCTGGCACAGCATTACCTCCTTTCAATGCTTTCAAGCTGGCTTATTTGTTTTATGTGCTCCAGTTCTGCTTATGCAGTACCTATGAAGTGCTTTGTGATGATGGCCTAACTCGCGTCGACCACGCCTGAACTAGTCCACATCGTCACGGCGCTTGCATGCGTGCAGTATCTTTGGACTGCAGCAATCATCCATGTCTTCTGTGTGACCCCCCACTCGTGCTGGCACCACACTTGTCCCCTTGCCATGCAGAGATCTCCACCACATCACTTGCGCCTGTGGTAGGTCCCTGATTTTTCCTGCAGCCGCCTGGATCCATGTGACGCCAGGCAGACTAGGCACATTCAAAACACTATCAGCCGACTGCTTATATTGCAACGTCTCAGACAGGCAGTTGTTTCTGGACATTCATGTTACAATTTGTGAGATAGCAGCAAGAGATGTTTTAGAATGTGGCCATCTTGTCTCGGGCACTCTGTGTCCCCCCTGTTATGATACTACTCGATGCAGAAAAGGCATTTGTTTGCATCTCGTGAGATGGGCAGTTATGGTCAAGATGGGATTCAGTGATAAGGTTGTTCATCGTAATAAAGTGTTATATCTGAAACCTATTGCCAGGATCATTGTAAAGGGGCAGATCTCAAATTATGTACGTCTTAGTAGGGGTGTACATCAAGGCTGTCACATTTCTCCACTGTTACTTACTATATACCCAAGACTGTCTTCATCAGTGTTTATAAAATACATTTACAGATACAATTTTATTTTTGCAAAAATGTTCTTATTACATTGCCTTTCCCAGAGACTGTCACTCACAATTCCTTTCTATGATCCACTTTTGCCGTAGTATCTCTTTCAGAGCATATTTCTCACAATGCCTCTCTTTTTTCAGAGTCCCTTTTCCATAATGTCCCTCTTCCATCTCTCCCTCGCCCAGAGCACGTCCACAGACACCCGCTGCTTGCTTCTATCTCGAGTCTGTTGTTAGAATTCCAAGCCCTAGAACGACCTGCGCCTTCCCCTCCCCCGCTTCTCTGAACCTCATCCTCTATGCTAGAATTCAGCAAAGGACTCAAGACCTGGCTGTTCAACTCAACGGCCCTGAGCCGTGGGCTCCCCTGGCACTTGGAGAACCTCACGGGTTATTAGCCGCGCCTAACAAGTCCTGTTTGAATGAATGAAAGAGTTCATCACACCCTTTTCACTGGCCCCGGGTCAGAAACCTACAGCCATTTCTATGAGAATTGCCCTCAAGGTTTCAAGACTGACCTCTAATATGCTTTCCCTCTCCCGCAGCTTTTAATCCAGAGCCTCAGTTACTCACATGTTCTATCTCTTCCCTTAGATCTACTTTTGCAGTTCTCCCTCCCATAGACACTCTCTTGCAAAGTGCTCTCTTCACAAAGCATCCGTATTGCCAGAGTCAATCTGGCCAAGGTTGAACAAGCATCCAAGCTAATTTTTGCAGTTTTTGAAACATTACAGTATTTTGTGCTGCTATACAAATAGCAATGACACAATTTTCACATAATAATGTAATTTTAAGGTAGAGCACTAGAATGAAGAGTTAGTAAATAGATTAGATAGTGCATTTAAAAATACCGCTCACTTCGAGTAGGGGAGGACTCCCCATTATTGCAGTCCATAGCATTGTCTTTTCACAGAAAAGCTGCTTCCCTTCTGGTTAAGGGTCAAGTCACTCTTTGCATTCACATTACCCTCAGCAGCATCTCTAAAGGTGAATACCTCTTACTAAACAAATGCTTAGACCTTTCAATTACCTTTGCTTAGAATGAAGACCTTGCATGACAAGTGAAATTAATATTATCCGCATAAGTTGATGTATAGCTGTTTATGCGCCAAATTGGGATTGAGCGATAAAGATAGTGGTTGTTTGCACAGAATCTCTGCCCCCAATTTCTTCAGGCAAGATTGATTTAAGAATATTAAATCTGTACATAATGCATGAACGTATATTCAGAAAGTGGCAAACATTCCTATAGTTATTCAGTCCAGTTTGCTATGGGGACAGTCTGTACCATTAGAATTTTTATTAGATCCAGTTAGTAAAAACTAGGCCTGATGTGGTATGCTGAGTGTTAGGCATTTATATACTAACAGCATCTTTCAACCATATGGTGATTTAAATGATAAATATCAACTTTCCAGATTTTTAAAAAACTTTTAAATACTAGAAGATTTTGGACTATCCTCTAATGAAATAAATTTAGAACAAATTGATCTACTAGAACTGTTTACGAAAATTGAAGTCATGCTAAAATATCCACTGGAAAACTTGTTTGCACCCTTATTAAAAACCAGAGTGATGGAGTTGGGATACTTGCTGATAAATGGTCTGAGATATTCGGGGCCAAGATATCTAGAGAGGATTTTTTTTTTACACATATCATTATCCTACATTACATTGCTAGGCTGGATTATAATTGCCAAAGGTGCAGAATGCCTAATGATGATGAGCTGCATATGTTTGCAAATGGCTGGGTCTCTAATGAATACCGACACACCCTAGGGGTCGAAATCGTGAGCTAGTACTACAGAAAAAGGAAAGTGAATGTATATTATTAACAGATATAGTACAAAATGGGCAAAGTGCGGAAATACACAATTAATTTTATTAACCTTTCAGTTATTCCACATTGCTGCGCCCCCCCTTTTACCTCCCCCCAACTTTGAATCGCACCTTCCCCAACAGATTCTAGATGATGCTTAGGGTTTTGATTTAAGATGTAGTCTGACCTTGAGAATCTAACTGTATCAATCAAGAGCACTAATGTATATTTAGTAGAATGCATAATTTCTAAAACAAATGCTTCCAAATGTTTCAATGTACATATTAAAATTCATCTGTGTTTAATAACATCATTTATCTTTTACGTTCTGTACTCAAAATCAGGGACAGACGTTACCAGTGCTCATAAACACGACTATATCTTGTTAATTCTATTGATTTGTAACCTATCAAATTACATCACATAATTTAGATTGAAAGATCACCACAGTGCCTCAATCTAAATGAGTGTTCATCAGCCTGAGGTATTTCAATGAAATACCCCCTACCCTTCTCTGAGAAGAAATAATATTTTGTTTGGTCTCTTGTATTTTATTTGCAAGACATTAGAGAAAAGGGACCCAGCATATTTTTCCAATCACTGTTACCAATATGCATCACACTAAATTATATTATATTGAAGTTACCGCTGCACTGCCCCAATCTAAATGAACATAAATCAACTTGAGGTATTGCAATGACACTCCCCCTGCCTTGGTTTGAGAACAATCTTTTGTTTGCCATTATGTATTTTCCCAAACTACTGATGATTAGCAAGCCTTTTTCCTAATATTATATGCAAGGAGTTACAGGAACACAGCCCAACTTATTGGGACAATTACTCTATCCAGTTGTGGCGTTTGATGCGTTCGAATGCATTATTTCCAAAAAATCAGCTGAGGATCTTTTTGATTAAGCCCGAGGCCTGCCCGACAAACATAGGGCAAAGTGTGTTGGCTGAATTACAAGAACCAAATTCCTAACCTATCTATTAATACATTGTATAAAAATAATTTACTTTCATGTCTTAATTAGTGGATTCCGTTTAGCGCTGAGATTGGGCACACTTATTTTAAACTCTAAGCCTGTGCCCTTTTGCATACATGCACATTTTATTTGGTTCATTCATTTTAATATATTTTAGCACAGCTCACTTTTTAGCTTGGTTGCTTTTATATTTTCATCATCTGCCTTTCTGAGAAGGCACAGTTATCCATATTTTACATTCCTCTGTCCTTTGCAAGCATTTGACTCTGTGCCCTGCTCAAGGCTGTCAAGTTCTGACCAAGATAAGTTTACCTAGTATTGTCACTCCACGAGCTATGGAGTCAACTCTCAACGCTAGACATATCATTACGTTAAGCCTTTCTTAGAACACAACATGTTTTGTTATATAAACACTGCATAGGCCTAAGGAGGGTAGAGGGGATTCCAGCCATAGCTGTTTGAGGGTGTACACTATTTTGTTGACAAATTTGCTGATCCTGGCCTTGTCTTTCCAGCCAGCTGCAAGGATTGGTGGCAGACAACGGGCAGACCCTTGCCCACCCTTCAGGTATGGGGCTGGAGTTCTTCCCATAGACCAGGACAGGCAAAAGGGATAACTCTACTAAGTTCTCAGGTTTAGACATCAGGGTGTAGGTAGGAATCACTAGATCTTATAAGAGCAGGATGGTGGAACTGTTTATATTTTTTACTCTAATGGTCACAATCATCACTGTATTATATTTCATCCTCCTACTAATCACAGCTCCTGCCTTTTATCATCAGATGCAATTGCCTCAATAAATATTGAAACATATCCTGCATCTGCGTCTGCCCTAGGATGTGTGAGACTATGGGTTACTGAGAGAAAGGGGTATGATCTGTCTACCATGACTTCCCTGTGGTGTGTCATGTTTCTAGGCTGCCGCAAATCACCTTTACTTTCTAGGTGTGGGTGAGGTGCTGCAAGCTAGCTGACAAAGTCAGGTCGACAGCTTCCAGTCTGCCGTCCTAAACTAAGCAGCATTACCCCAAAGTAAGAGTCCTACGACAAAGTGTAACCTATTTCCCTCTTTTTATTCTAACAGGTTGCCACTATATATTTGACAATTACTGTTCAGAGTCACTTGGTATCTGCAGCTCTATGTAAAAAAAGACAAATCTACGCATGAACTTTTAGGTGGTGATTTGAGGGAGTACTTCAGCCCAAGGACTGTGGTCTTCCCTGGAAGCTAGGAAGTCATCCAACTGGAGGGGATTGTAAGCATTGTGGATGGCAACTCAGGCATTTCTATATGTAATTTAGATTGCACCTGTTTGGCCACAAAGAGCATGATTCCCTCTTCTCAGTCTGTTAGCAGCAACTAAATAGGAAGTTCTGTCCCTATCTTGGCTTCGGTGGTTACATCTTCTGCTGTTCAGTTTACCAGACTGAATCGAACATCTTGAAGGCTGAACGACCAGGCGTAGAATGTTTGATTATTTTTGTTTTCATTTTTTTTGCTGAGGTGGCAAGGGCATTACAGGAGTCTAGGAATCCTTTCACACCACTTCCTATTCTAAATAATGGAAGTCTTTTTATAAATGTTGTGAGGCACATTCTCTATATCCATTTTGCTGTGACCACCTATGTATCTTGAATTTCGTAAAGGATGGCTTTGATTTAAGTTTGGCGGCTAATTAATTATGATGCCAGTTGCTAGCTACTTGTGTATGTTACAAGCCCTGGGTTAGCTCATCCTCAGACCAAAGGTTTTACTTCCAGTTACCACATGTTTCCTATCCATAGAAAAACCACCTTGTTTAATACGTATCCATCAAAGTGACCTGTTGTTGTGAAACTTGCTACTACTTTTAAAGTCTGAGGCTATTTGCCGCTAGAACATGTAATGAGAACAACCTTTATTATGAAAATCCTGAAATAACCTAGGAAATTTCAGAGATGCCTTAGCCAAAGGGGAGCAGTGGGTTGAAGTTGGGTAAAGGCCCTGCACCAAGATTCCACAGGACACTGTTGTAGTTTGTGACTTGCAGGCTGTGGGCAGGTATCTGGGTTTAAGGGCTAGAACCACCTGTCCATGACCCCATGGCTGTACCACAGTAGTACCATGTTAAGGGTCCTGGGTGTATTATAACAGTGTTGAAAAAGTTAATTGAGATACTTTGTTAATAAGAGTTACGTTTGTTAATTTATATCACAAAATAACGTGTTTCATATAAATGCTATAAAAAGAAAGTGAAGCCAAACTAGAAAGCTGAGGATTAGTGAGGGTTGCCAATTTAAGGGCTCAGAGTCCCTAGTCAGTAGGTAGCAGTTGGGTAGGTGGATATACATCTGAGTCCTGTAGTAGGGGATCATATCCAGATTGAGGCTATGGATAGAATATTGGTTAAGGAAGGTTTACTCCAGTGGTTCTTCATACTGTAAAAAATGGATGCCTAGGTGATGGATGTGAAATGTGGCAAAACCTGATATTTGGACCCATAATTCTGTAGGCCATTAGGTCTCTTGGTTATAATTGAACACTTTCTAGAGTTTTATTGCAAAATTGCCATGTGTGCCAACTGAACCGGAGGACTGCTATAGTGGAAAGTGAATGATAAACATTTGAGGAGTTGGATGACCTAGAAGATTTTCTTATTGTTGGTGGTTTGTATAAAATCTAAAAAAAATAAAAAATTGTTTGCCAGATTGACTAACCACGATGCTCGCTTTATTAAAGAAGAACATAAAAGGGGCCTAGCACTGCAGCAGGAACATTCCCATTCTCCAGAATTGGGTAGAGATTCACATGCTTAAACCATTCCCGTCGTCGAAGTGGGAGTGCCACAGTATCATAGTAAGCAGTATATATCAGTGTAATAGGCTGTAAAGGGAATGCAAAGTTCAGCTTAATGGCCTATCTTTGCCCTTTTTTAAAAAAAGGAAAAAAGTTGAACAATGATCAATCAGACGACGGCAGCCTTTAGAGCACTCCCAACAGAGGCAGTTTCTCTCAGAATTTCACTGGACGTTGTGTGTGAGGGAGTCTCCCTGAGCTATGCTCCTGATTTGGTGTTCTCCAAATTGATATTTCTTCAATTGAGCATGTCATAGAACTGGATAAGAAAGGAATCTTCAAACCTTTTGCCACCTGCGGCAGGAAAAGACTACATTCAGAGGATCCTCATACAGAATGTATGTATTGTCATCATCCATCCTACAAGGTGAGAGACTGCAAGATATGCACAACTATTTCCACAAAAACTCTCAAAGACCTTGAGGGAAGGCTTTTACTTTGGCTACAGAAACTTAAAGCCAAGACTGACATAATTTCTGAGAAAGAAAGTAGTGTGTTCCATCTCCTCACAAACCAGAAAGAGGGAAAGATTTTGCCATGATTCCCCTGATCTCAGGACCCACCATGGATATGCAGAAGACTCTGCAGAAGACTCCTTTCATGGTAAAACAAAAAAGGGTTTCTTAGGACTCTAAAACTGAGCCCTCAACTCAATCTGCAACCCTTCTGTTGGATCCTAAATCACTGTGTGAACCTGTGTCAAAAAAGGCAAAAATCACTGCTAAATTTCATCGTCGATGCAAAAACACTAAAACCATCATCGACGGCAGTCATGAGAAGCTGACGACGATTTCACCGTCATCATCTTCCCCGTTGATAAAGACATCTACTGCATCAACAAAGACTACCTTGTCGATGACAACCACCACACAGTCAACGACTCGTTGATGACAGTGACATTGGCGAAAACCATACCAACACCGCCAACAACCTCATCGCTGTCAGTGCCACTGCCGTTGACCACACCGTCGACGATGCAGATGTTGGATAAATCCTCCTCGTCAACGAAACCAAAAAAGAGACCATCCACTCTGTTACCTTCTATGTCTATGCTACCGTCGACTTCCTCATCGGCGACTGTCTTCTCACCTCAAGGTTTCCATCCTGAATTTACATTGTCTAATGGAATATCACCACTTATACCCAGCCATTTATGGGATATTCAGGACTTCAACAGCACCTCATAGTCCCTCTAAATTTCATGTAAAATATCAGGATGCCAAAGAAGAAGAAGAGCAAGGTTAATATGAGCCTGTTTACCAAAACCAGCATTAACCCAGACAATATCATCAATTTGCTCCTCCTCCACCAGGCATTGTCCATGTTTCATGCTCCAGCTGCCTTAGTACAAAACGTACAGAGCATGCTTGCAGACTACTACAAGCATTTTACAGTGCCAGCTGAAGAGCAATAATCAGCTGCACCAGCACCTAGATCACCAGAACATTAGCCTCCAATACCGACTCTAAGAATGACTCTACAATCCTGTATTACCATGCCTCCTCGAGAAGATCTTCCTTCGTCTCACAATGATGATGTTGATGATGGAGACAGGGAGGAAGGTGAGATAACGGACAGCCGCACCATCCCCAGCGAATGGGATGATTATCTCATTCCTCCAACTTCCCCCTAGCGCCACAGCCGGTGGATTCTCCACTGAGAGATATTGGTGGTTTTAACATGTTAATGGAGATAGTGGCAAAGTGATTCCCACTACCCATGACTGCAAAGCAGACAGTTTCCTCTATGATTTCAGGAATCAGTCTAGAAAGGCAATCCGAGATATTCCAATTGTAGATTATATATGGGAGGAAGGAGTTAAAATCATGAAGACACCGGTGACTGTCACTGCCGTCCTATCTAGACTAGACAAAAAATATAATGCGCCAGAGGATTCACTCGCCTGTTTCATCGGACACCCAAGGCCTGATTCGGCCTCACAATGCCCGGCTAAGAATCCTTCCACCCCTTTTCCGCTCAACAAAGAGGGCAGACGGCTTGATAACATCGGCAAAAGATTTACACTCATGTCATGTACGACTGTCAGGGCCACAAACTTCCTGGCCATTCGGGGGCGGTATAATCACCAAATGTGGTCATAAAGGCAGACACAGAAACAGCTCGATCCCTTGGAACTCTCCACTTTCGCAAAACACCCTTTCGCAGCGCATATGGCTGCTGAGCATATCAAAGATACCAGCAACAATCTTACCAGCAACCCTTTCGACTGGCCTACCAACAACATCAACCCTTTCATGCTTCACCATCGGTAGCCTATTCTAGGCAACCAAGATGAAGACAGCCTTCTTCCAGCAGAGATACCACTAGGAAGCAGTGACAATTTCGAAGTACTGGCTATCATCCCTTCTCAGCATTCAGTGGGTGCCAGAATTTCCCATTATTTACGCAGTGGAGCAAACTAACTACAGACAAATGGGTCCTAGATCTTATCAAACATGATCATACTCTGGAGTTCACTCAGTTTCCACTCCAGACTCCACTGACAAAATTCCTCTCAGCTGGCCTTCATCTTCTTCTCAAGGAGGCTCTGCTCATATTTTCAAAGGGGGCCCTAGAGCACGTCCCACATTTCCAAAAAGGAAAGGAATTGTACTCCTGTTTGTTTGAGATAAGGAAAAAATCAAGGGAGTCCCAGTCTCAACCTCAGGAAACTCAAAAGGTACCTTAAGAAACAATCTTTCCTTATAGTTTCCCTACAAGAAATTCTCCAGCTTCTCAACCACAGAGATTTTCTTATAAATCTTGATCTCCAAGACGCCTATTTCCACATCCCCATTCATCCCAACCATCGCAAATTACACAGATTTACAGTAGCTGGTGCTCACTACTAGTTCAAAGTCCTTCCTTTTCGTCTCTTATCATCTCCCCGGATATTTACAAAATGTCTTGGTCTAGTGGCATCCCATCTGCGACAACAGGGCATTCAAATTTTCCCTTACCTTGACGTCTGGTTGATAAAGGCTCCATCTTTCCAACAAGCATAGAGGAGTACTGCTCAGTGTCTTCATCTCTTTCAGACCGTGGGTCTTACAGTCAATTTCCAGAGTTCTCTCCTTACGTCGTCCACAAGGGCAACGTTTCTGGGAGCCACTCTCGACACATTACATTACTCAACAAGGAACTCTTGTTCGTAGACAGACAACATAAACTTTCCATTCTGGCTCGTTTCCTTTAAAAAAGAAAGTGCACTTCAGTTCACCTGATCAGATATCTACTAGGCATGATGTCTTCAGCCATTTTCTTGATACCTCATGCTTGTATCAAAATTAGACGCGCAGTGGCTCCAATCGGAAGGACAATTCAAAGACCTCGTACAGATCACACCTGTTATGAAAGCAGCTCTCTTCTGTATAAGTTCCAATAATCTCTCTGCAGGGCTGAATTTCCTTCCCCCTATTTCGGAATAAGTCTTTACAACAGACGCTTCTCTGGAAGGCTGGGGAGCTCATTTACAGATCCAAGGCAGGTGGACTCCAGAACAGTCGAAGCTGCATATCATCTTTCTCGAGCTCAGAGCAATCTCACTGGCTCTTCGAACTTTCTTGCAGAGATTTAAAGGTTCCTCTGTGTTAATAAGAACAGACAACACAACAAGTATCCATTACCTCAACAGACAGGGAGGCACAAGATCCAGGATTCTGTCCCAAAAAGCTCAAACTATCTGGGGCTTGGCACTACGATCTCACGTGACCACAAGGACTTGCAGACACCTTGAGCAGAGCATCCCAGAACGGCCCAGAGTTGTCACGAATGGGAATTGCATGCCATATTTCAACGATGGGGCAAGCCCAAACTGGATATTTTTGCTTCATGGGAGAACAAGAAATGCTGGTTTTATGCCAGCAGGTACCCTCAAAAAGGATCCTAGGGGAATTCCCTTTTGATGCAATGGTCTGTGACTTATGCTTACGCTTTTGCCCCGATCCCTCTTATTCCCAGGATTCTCTGAAAGATCAAACGGGAACCATGGGGGTTAAAACTCATAGCTCCACGATGGCCCAGACTACATTAGTTTATGGAGCTCCTCATGCTGTCAGTGGTCAAACACATTCAACTCAAGCCCCAAGCAGACTTTTTGTCTATGAACAATCGCCAGGTCCTTCATCCAGACCCGACTTCACTTCATTTATCAGCTTGGCTCTTGAGTACCATTAGCTACAGCACCTAGACCTTCTAAAGGATTGTTGCAATATCCTTGCACAGGCTAGAGCAGATTCTACCAACAAAACATATCGCCTCAAATGGAAATGTTTTTGTCTTTGGTGCAAAAAATCTAAAATACATCCTATCACATCTCCTCCAGAACACGTGTTGCCATTTTTATTGTCTCTAGCCAAATCTGGTCTACCATACTCCTCTGTCAAAGTGCATTTAGCTGCTGTTTCCAGGTATAGCCAAACTTTGGAATCTCCTTCCTTATGGTCACACAGATTTATTGTCCAAATTCTTAAAGGACTTTTCAGGGCATATCTGCCAATAACATCACTTCCACCTGCATGGCAGCTTAACACTGTGTTATCCCAACTGATAAATTCTATTTGAACCAATTCACAGAGCTGAACTCAAGTTCCTCACTTGGAAGTTGGTGTTATTTCTAGCCCTTATTTCTGCTAGGAGAGTAAGCAAACTTCAAGCGTTCACTATTAGGAAACCTTTCCTACAATTCAAAGGCACCATGGTGATCCTCCGAACTCATACCAAGTTCATACCAAAGGTTCCCACTGATTTACATCTAAATCAAACAGTTATGCTTAAGACTTTCTTTCCTAATCCTCAAACACCAGCGGAACACACTCTTCGTTCTCTTGATTTTAAGAGATGTTTGAAATTCTACTTGTAACGAACAAAACACATCCACCCTACTGATCAGCTCTTTGTGGCCTATGGTAACAACAATAAAGGCAGTCTCCAAATCTACCCTAGCACAATTAATTTTGTCAGCCATTCAGTTCTGGCACTCTAAAGTCAGCAGGCCTTTATGACAAAGGACTCGAGCACACTCTACTAGAGCAGTCACCAAAGCAGCAGCCCTATTTGCTGGGGTCTCCATTAAAAATGTATGCCATGCTGCAACCTGGAAGTGCAGACACACCTTCACACAGTACTACTGTTTGGTTGCAGCACAGACTTCCGATACAGCCGTGTGTCAAGCGGTACTTCAGCCTCTTTTCCAATAAGGTGAGCCTATTATATGTTTTATAATCATATACCCACCATCTGCTAATGTATTTATGTCTATTTGTTACTATGTATTGTACTGCTAACTATTCTGATTCAAGCATGTGAATCTGTGAAAGATACCCCAATACTGGAGAAAAAATGTGTTAGTTACCTGTAACTCCTGTTCTCCAGTATTAGTATTTTTCATAGATTCACATGCGACCCACCCTCCTCCTCTTAGAGGCTTTCCTTCTTGGCCAGTGAGGTCTATCCCACTAGTGCTTAGAAAATCTGAGGGAAGATGCCTCTGTTGGGAGTGTTCTAAGGGGTGCTGTTGCCCGATTAGTCATTGTTCAACTTTGGTCCTTTTTTAAAAAGGACATAAGCTATTAAGCTGAACTTTGCATACCCTTTACAGCCCATTACACTGATATATACTGCTTATTATAATACCACAGGACTCCCACTTCGACAGGGAATGATTCAAGCATGCGAATCTATGAAATATAACAATAATGGAGAATGGGAGTTACGGGTAAGTAACAAATTCTTTACTACATAGGATCAGAGCAGCAGATGCTAATATCCTCTTGACTGTGCTTCACTCCTTCTCCATTCCTGAATCCTAGAAACATCACTCTCAGGGGACTTTGTAAGGCACCAGGTGAAGTTCCGGGACCAAGCAAATCACACTCTAGAGAGGTGGGGGAGGATCCTCAAATTCCCCGAGACTAAAAGTGTATGTCACCAGTGCTTAGTTTGAGCCCGTGGTTTCAGGTGCTCGACACCAGCACTTAATTGTTAACAGCACTTTTGACAGTCTGCCACATGGTTTTGTTTTTCTAAAATAGATATGAACACAATAACAGTTGTTTATTAATTCAATATACATTACCATGACTAATAGCTACTGCTCAAGCCATTCGTATAGGTTGGGGGGGGCCTGGGATAGTCTGAACTGTCACACTTGTAGGGTGAGTTTGTTAGTGTTTGTGTTAATGGGTGGTAATGGGTAGTGCAAGCTGCAGTGGCCTCCTGACGGGGCCCTGGCATTTACTTATTTACCAATTAAGCACTGTATGTAAGTGTCAAAACCACTCCCTGAACCCATATATCCCGTTCATGTTTAGTGGGCCATCAGGACTGCAAACACATTTATTACTTAACTATGCCGAGCGCTGTAAACTCGAGTACCTTGCACCCAACTGTGAGTCTAATTTAAAAATGTACCTGAGCCTAGTCAAGATGTTAAACTGTCCTTGTTGCCTGTGGTATTGTGTGGATTGGTGTAGGGTAGAGTGGTATGGAGTAGAATGGTGTAGCGTGGAGTGGCATAGAATGGAGTCACGTTGAGTAGTACATTTGTAGGTGTAAGTAACTTAAGTGTCAAGAGACAACACAAAAGAGTGAAACCAACATAAAGAAGCTGACAAGGAAGAACACATGTATTTGGTCCACGTTCCAGGGAGGAGTTAACACAAGAAAGGAAAGAAAGATTACAGGAGCTAAGCAATTGAAAATTGCAAATTATAGTGACAAAGAAGCATTAATTGTATACTGTGGGTGGGTGGTAAGCCCACTGAATTGTAAACTATATGTCTTGCCGCACAGCTCATACACTGTGTAGGGGAGACCTAAAAAGGGCAAGAAGCATTTGCTCTTTCGACCACTTTTGTTGCCAGGATGTGCCATGCATGAGACTGAGCATGTGTCCAGATACCACGTCCGATTGTTTACCGCACCACCGCTCGGATCAGGTGCAGAAAGCTTAACTTTCTTTAAGACATGTCAAGGTCACAATCCTGAGCAGTCTGGTTTCACGTTATTACCTTGGCTGTACATTTCACTATTTAGACGAAACGCTTAAGGAGCAGTCTGGGTGAGGATAAAGAACATAAATTAGAGGTGACTCATTTAGTGCTTAAAAAGGAGCCTGGAGGTTCTTCATTTTTGGCAGTAGTCCATTTCTTCTTTGCAATGTCTTGGCATGGCCTTCTTTTTGGCTGTAAAACTGAGAAAGTTCATAGTATACTGTACTGTAAAATGTATCGTACCAACACTTACCAGCCTCTCGGCTAGAAAGGAGCTTGTTGTTTTTAAGGGTGGTACATTGCAGGCACATTAAGCAGCAGAAGGCTAGAACGGCGGGCACCCCAGAGTGGGCAGTTACATGGGCCATAGAGCTCTCATGTGAAAACCCGGCTACCCGGGTGCCTGGGCCTCCATGCTTGGAAAGGTCAGTAGAGCAACACTGAACTTGATTAAAAAATAAATAAAGCCAATGCATAAAGGGCTGTGCAGCCACTATCCTAAATAGACATGGTTGCTAATTCAGACTGCTTGTCTGTCTCTGGAAACAGTGGATGATGGGGTTGGTCTCTGTGTGTAGTACTATTCTTACATCTTGAGAATTCCATTTGTGTGATGACAATATGTGCAAAAACATAGTGTTACCCCTCCCTTAGGACCTTATCTAAGGAATATGGATACTGATTTCAGTCTCTCATCCTATTTCATATACACGCGTGTTTGTGAAGACTTGCACAAGTGTTAGTTGCACCTTAATGTTTGCAAACATTATATGTAACAGAGAAAGACACAAGAGAGCTCAGGGCAGGTGAAAGCTCTGCACTGGGCAGTTCACACAGGGTGGCCTACAGGCCTTCCCCTAGAATGCGCCTGAAAACACCAAACATAAGTTGCTAGCAGCCAGAAGGCCAGTGACTAATACTGATGGAGGGAATACAGTCACCCTGATAGCAGCACATGAGTGACCAGATACTAAGGTCTGCAGTAAAAGAAAATGGTTCTGATGATCAGTGACAGCATCCTTCTTTTTCCTGGTCTCAGTATGGAGACATTGATGAGGAAGCGAGTTGTCTTGGGAATGAGGACGAAGCTTGTGGGGCCCTGGTGTTGTGGCATCTGTTGGCTACCCAGCCAAGCTGAGGGTAGACCATTAATTAAAACTTATGTGTTTAGATTCTGCCAAAGTCTGTGTGCACACTTTACTGACACTGGGTGATGACACTGTTGAAACGCCGTCCATAGACACTGCAGAATAGGGGTCTGGAACGTTTTCCCGAAAGTATGCAGTGCTGGTAATGGCAGTGACACGGAGATCATACTCTTTCAGAGATCACTAAAGTGCAGTCAGTTACAATAGGTGTGTGACTTTTCATTTCACGGGGTTTCCTTCAGTTTCAAACGCGCTTTAGTGCTTCTCCTTTCTGGAAAAGTGGGTCATTTCCGATATTTATTTTTTACATGGACTTCATTGTTTGGTTTTACTCTTGGGATAGTGTTATTCTACATGTCGCACATTTAGCAACAGGCTTGGGGAGGGAATTGGATGAGTCTAAACAGAGTCTCTTTGCTTTTTAATGTTTTAAAATAATTTGAATGGGGGTGGTGATTGTCCTCTTCACATATAGTGTACCCCAGAGGTGCACACTTGTACCCATGTTCTTCAGCCTGAAGGGGATCAGGTGTACTGACTGGCTGTTGCCAATGATCAGAAGAGTGCTGGCTCGGCTGCATTATTACATGTTGTCTCCAGCAACTTAGTCACTGCATTTAGGTAATAGTTTGATTTTATTTAAAGCAAAAACCTCCAAAATTAGATTTTTGCTTTTCTTGACCAGCTGTTCTCTGCTTGTTTAATCTTCATTGTAACGCTGCATTCATTTTTTATGAATTTGGAGACTTTACACTTGTTGGAAGCCAGTGTAATGCAGGCATTCCCTACTGCAATGTGGTGACTAAACTGTCAGTCAGTTTTCCACATACTTTCGATTGTAAGTTGTGACCGATCAGGAAGAATATAAAGAATAAATGGCAGATCACAAGCATGACTTGTATGATCCAATAATAAAGAACTCCATTCCTAAGTGGCTTCTGTGTAGACAGTTTTCATCAAATGAGCAGATGTCTGTATCATGCCGTTTCTTTGTTCCATTTTTGGGCGTGTCAAAAACGTCTGCATGCAAATTCTCTGACGTCTCACACAGAGCACTCAAAATTAATTGTAGACCCCGCACTTTGTTTCTGCCCCTAGTGCCCCAAGCCACTGTAGCCCAGAAAAATCAGACAGGCCACTTTAATCTGGGAGGACCAACGCTAGCCCCATGCTGCTTAACCCATAAGCAAGTAGCTGGATTTCCAACCTTTTGACATCAGTGGGCCCCCACTTGATCATTACTGGAACCCGGGGTCCCCCACTAAATCATTATTGGACCCCCGCCGAGTTATTACTGAAAGCTGGGGACATAATCTGTTAATATTATTTAATTTTCTAAGCAGTCGCGGACCCCCTGAGGAGGCTTCGCACCACAGGTTGGGAACCACTGTCCTAGATTAAGCATATCCAGCAGACAGCAACAGGAGATGGCTAATATGCAATCAGGACACACACTGAGTTTAAGAGCACTCCTTCATATCACACTGAAGAACTTCTTGGTGAGGTAGAAACAGCAGATTTTCAGTTCTTTTGACACTGAAATCATGCCCATTAAACAAGTCTGATGTTTTGTTATTTGATATTGCTTTGCTATTTTTGGAACTTAATTGTGCAGTGTTTTGTTTCGTAGTGTTTATTTCATGTAATACCTAACAATTGTGTACCAATATAAGCCATGCATTCTATCCGTTTATTTGGAATGTGCACTCTATCCCATTATACTATTGTTTAATATCATTGCACAGTCCTTTTCCTAGTGATCTGGCTCTGGGGTTTGTTTCTAAATCTGAGGTCCGATGAATCTTTCCTTTCACCATCCTGGGGTGGGAGGAGACGTATTTAAAATTTTCCCCTACAAATTACAGTGCAACCTGTGGCCATACGTTAAATCTCCGAAACCAAATAAAGTTCAAAGGGCTTTATTTCAGACTCAAAGTCAAAGTCGCATACATGAGTCTCAAAAATCATAGTGTAGATGTACAGAACCACCTAAGGAGAATTAAAGCTTCACATAATATTGAATTTAACCAGCATATACAATACTGCCAATCCAACACCGATGATGCAGAAAATAAGGAAAAATTATGCATCGTCTGAATCCAAGTTTTCCTGCCGAACCACTAAATCTAGATTCCTAACTATTCTAATTTCTGTGAAATTCAGTATTATAAAGGTCAGCACAACAGAACTTCTGTATAAGTTTGTCAAGAGTTGAAGTAGCATGAACCCACATAGAAATTAAAGTATGAGGTCTAAATTGCAGAGGTCCGCTTTCAGCAAAGGACGGGGAGAATCTGAATAATACCACTAGCTAAACCATACTTAAATCTTTGTTTTTCCAAAAGTGACATTACAGCCAAAAACTTCCAGTTCAAAACAGAATCCGAAATCACAAGTTTTGATTGACACTTTAGTCTTTTGAAGTCTTCAGCATTCAACCTTCATACACCCTCCTGCTTTGGAATTTCAGAAGAGTTACAGTTGCCAACTCGGGATACTCCTTCTGTCCTTGATAAAACGTTTCTCCAGGCGTCCTATCTTCCCTCACAATGGGCTCTGTATTAACTCGGGCTCATATCCTGACACCTGGAGCTTTATGAAAATATGTATTAATCAAGCTTTCACATTGAAGGTTAAAACACAACTCAGGCCTTTATTCTGCCCAAGCTTAAAACAAACATGAATATAAGCAAAGACACTTGCAGCACGCTCATAGAAAAAGGACTAATCCCTAGAAATACCTAATTATTGGCAATACTAAGTACAGACAGGAAAAAACTTTATGCGGTGTCAACAGGCGTGCAACTCCACCAGGGCCCCTGCTGCATAGAGGGCCAGAGAGGCCAAACTAGCCCCGAGAAGATAAACCCAAAAGGCGGTGCATCGCCAAGCAAGCAAGCACGTAGAATATGATAAACAGAGAGTCCGGTATTCCAGTAGCAGAGATGAGAAAATCATCCTTTTAATTTTGTTTAAGTCCAATACTTGATATTCGCACAACTCCGTACATACATCGATGGGTGCAGTAAAAAGAACAGCCAACGGGTTTCGCCCACCAAAGGAGCTTCTTCAGGGCTGTAATACAACATAGGGCAAAAGTGTACAATTTATAATACATAGTGAAAACCAATATACATAGAGGCAAAAATAGTGAAAAATCAAGATAGGCAATAATTAACAATGAACAAAATAAAGATACGTTTTTATGTACCAACACATAGTGAAATACCCTATACAGCGAAGTACAAATATCTGAAAATGTACAAACGTGCCAAAAATATTACAGTATCTAGATAGCATGTAGCATAAAAGCCTAAAAGCAGGTATATAAAGCCCATACCACGAGGGATCAGGAAAGGTGGCGAGAAAAGTAACTGTACTGCGAGAAGCGTGAAAAAATATATATGTCACCCGGTACGTGACCCTATGATGATACTAAGAAAACAGAAGTGAGAAAAAAGTATTGAGTTGCCAATTCAAGATGAGACACCGTTAAGATGAAATAACACCTAGGTGCAAATAAGTATAACGGAAATTAAGAAAAGAATAGTATGAAGAGAAATAAGAATAAGCATACCGCAGCGGTAACCAGTCAGTCACATAAATGTAGTCCAAATAATAAATGGAATACCTGATAAGAGAAACAAGAAATCAAGCGAGTTGACAAAAAATATACTAGTCGACGGTCAATGGAGTATAATAAAAGTAAGTGTGCAGGACAAAAGTCATTGGAACCATCTGGTCACGGGACACGGAGCGGGCAAAGGTGCGCCTCGCAAGTAAAGAAGTTCCAAGACCAAATTGCCGTGTCCGCGACGTGTATAGATTAAGAGCAACTCACAATGAAGCAAAACGGAAGTATTGTCCGAGCAGAGTTGAAGTAGAATAACCCGGTCAGAGCGACCGTATATGTAGATTCGGTGCAAGCGAAAGTGTGAGGCCGGTCCCGAAGGGTGAAAGCCGAACGGAGCCCCTGTTCGGGGCGTCCTAAGTAGAAATGCCGAACCCGGAAGTCCGGAAGGTATGGAGGAACGCAAAAAAATATTTAAAATAGAAATGGGACAAAAAAGGCGGCCATCTTAAAGTAGTGGAAACTGATAGAAGTCAATGGGCCGATAAATACAAACATCGGAAAACAATGTTTCAAAGTAAGAAGAAGAGGGGAAAAAGATAGTAACATAGACAAACATAACTTCAAAAACGGCCATCCAAAGAAATATATATATATATAATAAAAATAAAAATGCAAATAAAAAAGAAAAAAATAAAGAAAAAAATATGAACGAGACTGACTGGACGTCACCATGTGCCATGATCAAGTTAAGTATAAATCCACCACCAAAGAGATAATTGTGGAGAAAGATGAGAGGTCAAAAAACGGAACCAATGAAAGAAATGTGCCTCAAGTTCCAAAATAGTTAGATAGAAGGGACAAGTAAAAGGTGGACAAAACCTAAACTATAACCATTCAAAATATTGATGCATGGTCCTGGTATTGTACATTTATGCATCAACACAGAAGAGGCAACCAGAGACAAAACAAAATATGGTGACCATACAAGAATCAGAGTTGCACATAGAATGAATAAATCAACTTGAATAAAATACAGAAATAAATGTTTCCTGCTCCATACGGGTTACATTTAAATGCAACATGGTACAGAATAATAGAAGGGAAATAATTACACATTTCAATAAAATAAATGAATCGATATACACAAAATGTGACAGTTGAAGTTGCCTAGTCCTTAAGGATTACATTTTGGTGCAACATGAAATAAAATAATAGAAGGAAAATGATGACGCATGTCAATAACATTGATCTGCCATGATCTAACGTGTAATTCTAATCTAGCATTGTCAAACTGATCAAACCAGACATATTGCACCATAGAAAATAGTGAAGTTCATGGTCAGTATTGTGACCCAGGTCCACCGCTCGTAGGCAGCAGATCCAGGCTGCCTCCCTTTGACGTAGTGTTAATTCCCGACCACATTTTCTGTCTCTGACTTGCATGATTTACAACTCCTGATGTCCTTAGGGATTGACCCAAGGAACATTGAGGAAATCAGAACCGATTTGGGGATATCAGAGAGACTTGATAGGACCAGTGGGTTGAAACCACGATCCAAATTTACACCTACCAACACTCATAGTAACATCGAGTTGTTTATAAACAAGGTATCATCAGATCTGCATAAATGTCTTAATACACGTTTGAGAAATTGGCAACAATTTTATTTTTTTAAGTTTCTTTATTGACATTACAAGTAGCAAAAAAGAGTGGACATCGCATGGCCAAGAACCTCAGCCGACACTACAGGTGCATGTTAAAGTGCCTTTGTTCATCACTGAAAAAATATTGGAAGGAAAAAAGAGCAACAAAGAACAGCACCACAGTTAGCAGCAACATAAATAAAAGGTACAAGAATTTACATTCCCATTATAATTCCCCTCAGCCCCGCCCCTACTCCCGGCTCCCAATAATCCATTAGGTCACAGATAGAGGAATATTGTAAGTCTCCTTCTTAGATCTCCTTCTGCCCTAGTAATTAAAGGTAGCCCTTTGGTACAGTCAGCCACTCCCTGTTCCTCCCCCCCATTTGACCCTCTTGCAGTGTTGTCCAGTTATTCAGGCGTCATCCCCAGGGGGTTCCAGCAGCACCTGCGTCATATCGCTCCAGGAGAGCAAGTCAGCTGCCACCCTCTCATCCCTGCAAGCTCTCCCCATGTGCGCCACTTCCATGCCAGGCCATTCTAGCAAGTCTCTTCTCTAGTCCCTCTGTGCGTGGGGTCTAACACTCGACCAGTCAATAGCTATTTGTCGTTTACCTACTATAAGCCCCAGCACCGCAGATCACCTACTCAGTTTTTTCTTTGCGTTGTCAGGGATCAAGCCCAGCACACATTGTTTAACTGTGTGCAACACCTCCCAGCCCATCGTGTGTTTGATGTGGTGTAGTGCCACCTCCCAGTATAGCCCAATATCTGGCCAGTGCCACACCAAATGTAGGAAATCTGCCATAGGAGCACAGTGCCTTACACAACTCTGAGACCTATTGGGGTATATAGTGTGCAACCTTTTAGGGGAGAGATACACCATGTGCACCACATACTATTGAGTCAACTTGAACCTCGCACTAATCAATGCCTTGCGCACTCCTGCATAAATCTTTTGACGTAAGAGGCTTGTTGCACACATGCTGCCTAGTGTCCTCTATTCGTAGCAGCACTAGTCTGTCTGCAGTGCATGGTATATGTGTGTTATGAACCTATGGCCATCCTCCATTGAAAGTATGGTCCCCAGGGTCTGCATGGGCTCAGGGGCCTCTGGAAATGATGGCCATAGCTGGTGTGCCGTGGCCGCGGTCTTGGCGTATTGGAGAAACTGTCCCCTTCCCAAGTCAAACATCTCAATTGCATTCTGCAGCGTGACGAAATGACCCGTGGGGTACAGACCTGACAACATTTTACACCCCCCATCTGCCACCTGTCAACTGTTATTGTCCGGACTATTTGTTCAAGGGACGTATTCTCCATAACTCCAGGTCCGAGGCATATGGTGCATGCCAAAGCCCTCGCTGTACCACTCTCTTTCAGAGACGTCCCAGAAGATGGATCAGGTATGTATTGGGTATGTCTCTTTCCCTCATTAGCAGGGCACCAATTTGGTGGCCATCATGTGTGCCCTCCAACAGCACTTTTTCCCAGTTAGCCTCCTCACCTAGCCAGTGTATAGAATGCTGAATGTGCTGATCTGGGACCTCCATCCCGCCCCTGTCCCATTCTCTCTTAAGGGTATTAGGACCTAGTCTGCATTGCTTGCCAGCCCACAGGAGTTCTGTCAGCAAGCGGTCCAGGTCACGGAAAACCCCCATGGGATCTCATACGTGGCTCCCTTTGGGACATACAAACATCTAGGTAGAACCACCATTTTTATAAGTGCTATTTTCTCCATCAGAGTCCGTTTCAGCGTGTTCCAGAATGCAATTGAGGGGCACAGATTGCAAATCATACATTTGTCCTCCACGACCACTGATTCTGGCAGTTGATCTATCGGTCCTAGCAAAGAAGAGGGCTGACTTAGCGATGTTGTCCTGAGAATTCCCAGAATTTGAATAGGACATTAAGCAGGATTGAACCTGATATATCAGTGGTGTAAGCAGATTGTGGCATCATCCGCATATAGTTACATCACATGGACTTTGCGGCCAATCTACATGCCCAAGGCGTGTCATGTCTGCCGAAGACGACAAGCCATAGTCTCCTCCGCAAGAGCAAAAATCAAGGGGATTAGTGGCAACCCTGTTCTGTACCCCTCTGTTATAGGATCTCTGCTGAAACATAACTCCTAGTTTTCACTCTCGTCTTCAGGCCGCTATAGAGTAGTTTAACCACTGGATATAGTTTAGACCTAACCTCATCCCGTCCAGGACCTGCCCTATATAGTCCCACTGTACTAAGTCAGCTGCTTGTTCTATGAATAAAAAGGCAAGTGCTTATTGGCCGTCTGACAATTTAGGTGCAGGCAGAGCATGTGTCAAGCAGCGCAGGTTACTCAGTGTATTGCGTGTGGAATAAATCCCGATTGATCTGTGTGGATCAAGCGTGGGAGATGAGGGAGCAGTCTTGCCGTAAATACATGACTAAGGAGTTTCTGATCGACATTCAAGAAGGAGATCGGCTGATAGGCACCTGCTTCCAGGGAGTCCTTTCTGGATTTCAGTATTAAGACAATATGAGCCTCTCTCACAGAGTCCGGGAACAACCCCCTCTCCAGCACTTCAGCATATACTGGTAGTAGTTTATCTGCCAGGGTGCCAGAAAAGAGCTTATAAAATTCCACTGCTCCTCTCAATTCCTGCCGGGACAGTGGGGCTCCCAACATGTCATGGCCCTCCGAGGAAAGTCAAAGCTACGGTAGCCCCACCAGGTACTCTGGGAGCAGGTAAGCTTCCGCCCCGCACTCCAGAGCGGTGTATACCTCATGCAGATGCACCGCGAAGATGTGATTGATCTCCTGTTGGCTTTGTACAACGCGCCCCTGCCAATCCCTGACTGCCAAAATTGGCTGTATCGAAGTTTCAGACCTAATAAGTCATGCAAAGTGGTGACAGAAACTACCTCTCCCCTTATCACCCCCATGTATCATATCCTCTGCCCAGGTTGTCAGATAGGCTTTTGTAAACGGTACCTTAGTTCACAGCCCTTGTGACGTTGTCTGTCCCAGTCTTGCAGTGGAAACGTTTTTGTTTTATTGTGTCTGGATAACAATATTCATCCAATTTCAACATGACCTAAACAGATATTACAGTACCTGTTACATTTATCAAGTATAGGTCTGAATCTTTCTTCTGTCAAGGTGCATTTTGCAGCCACCGAAGATCTTTAAATAATTAATCTTTATGGTCAAATACACTTATTAAAGAATTTTTAAAAAGACTTTCAGAGCTTTACCTCCATTCGTAAATCCTCAAATTCCTTGGCAACTTAGGGGGTTATTACAACTTTGGAGGAGGTGTTAATCCGTCCCAAAAGTGACAGTAAAGTGACGGATATACCACCAGCCGTATTACGAGTTCCATAGGATATAATGGACTCGTAATACGGCTGGTGGTATATCCGTCACTTTACCGTCACTTCTGGGACGGATTAACACCTCCTCCAAAGTTGTAATAACCCCTTTAGTACTGTCTTGAGACAGCTAGTAAAGACATTCTTGAAACCTATTCATACTGCAGGTCTCAAATAGGTTTCCTGGACACTGGTGTTGCATCTTGGCCTCACTTCAGCAGGAAGAGTAGATGAGATACAAGTTTTCACCATCAAAGAGCCCTATGTGCTGTTTGGGAATGATCGGGCAATCTTATAAAGAAATCCATGTTTTATTCCCAAAGCACCATCGCAATTTAATCCAGTAGTATTAAAAACTTTCTTTCAGAACCCCAAAGACATGGTAGAGGAAACATTGCATACCATAGATGTTAAAAGATTCTTTAAATTTTATATTAGTAGAACCAGTGCTTTCAGGAAGACTGACAGCATAGCACGTTGGATGTCTGCAGCCATGTTTTTTGCTATACCAAAGCAGGTAGACCCATGGACGTCATTTGGAGGCACCCAGGTGTCACAGCTGCGACCCCTGGTTCCCCCTTGCGACCCCTGGCACTGCCTTTGCGACCCCTGGTTTCAGAGGTGGCACAAGCAGTGCTAGAAACACAGTGGCAGCTCGTCGTTATGTTGGTTGGTTGGGGCTCCTTTCTCTTTGTTTTCGGTAAAAAAATATTATTACACTAACAGTGAAAAATGTTTAATTAATCAATGTTAGTGTAATTTAAAAAATGTAGCACAATTCGCTGGATTAGACCCTACCTCACAGCAGAGGTAAACCAAAAAGAAAGCTTTTACATGTATGTTGTGTGCGTGCTTGATGGTGTGTCTCTTTAGATGAGCGAATGTGCGTGTGTAAGTGTGAATGTGTTTATGTGTAGGCATGTGTGTGTGAGTGGAATTGAAGGTCAAAATGGGTGTGTGACGTCACTTCTGCTACCCCTGACATTTTGGTGAATTGATGTTCATGGGTAGACCCTTAACAAGATCAGTGAGAGCACATTTGACTAGAATTGTTCCTACATCCATGGGTCTGTTTGCTGGTGCGTTTATACAACAAACATGTAGAGCAGCTCTATTTGAACCCAACCGTACAGAACGACTCAGCAGTGGGTGAAGCAGATTTACTGCATCTGCTCCAGTAAGATGAGCCTGATATGTACTTATTCTTTCTGACCCATTTGTGATATTGAGTCTAACATACTTATTGTTCAGCTGCTTGAGATTCTGGTGCAAGATGTGAATCTATGGAAGATCCAGTATTGGTAAAGGAAAAAAGTTACTTACCTGTAACTGCAGTTCTCCAATATTGGCATCTTTCGTAGATTCACATGTGACCCACCCTCCTCCCTCAGAGGTTCGCCATTTCTAGATTAAATGTTATCATGAGCACTTGTGGTTAAAAAATTGAAGCATAGTAGCCTCTGAGGAAAGTGGTTAGCAGGGTGCTGCTACCTGACTGGCTGAAGTTTGATTCATTTTAAATGATATGAATTGGTTACAAAATATGTTTCACACCCTATTGAATCTATGTATAACACAGTACTGCTTCCTGTTTATACCACGGGACTCCCAGTTCGAAGCGGGGAATCAGAGAATGATTCAAACATATGCTTCTGTGAAAGATGCTAATACTAGAGGACTTCAATTAAAGGTAAGTAACTTTTTACCTTCGGCACCTGGTGCTTTCTCCAACCATCTTGTGACTGTTTTTTAAATAAATGATAATATCATATTTCTTTTGCAGACTGGTTTAGTTCTTGACAAGAATGAAAAACATTTCAGTTAATTGCGGTCTTTTTTTAAAGTTGTATCAGGATTCTTTGGGTTAACATATTTTTAAGACGATGCATTCCTATTTGAATGTTTGCTCTTCGATCTATTGCTTCTGCATATTGTCATTAAAAGTTGTGGCAAATGGTTTACATTTATCTAAACATCCATACGGTTTTTGATTCTGGGATTGTTTTGACTTCATGAATTAACAGAACACTTAGTGAGGCAGTGGATACGTTGCAGCTCTTTCCAAGGTATTTTAAATGAGATACCACTGCTTACTTCCTCAGTTTTTGCCATTTTGTAATTCTGTTAATACAGAAGTATCTCATGCCAATCTACGTTGACTTATTTTTATTAACCTTGGAAGGGAGAATGTGCCATGATTCAACTCTGTGGCCTGTAGGCTATCCATAGCTCTCTGGAAGATGCACTGACCCATGTAACCTCCACCTCAAATGATATTCTAGTTTCTGATGTTTCATCAGTTCAGTTTTTCTCGTGTGAGCTCGTGTTTGTTTTTGGTGGCTTGAGTTAAAATGCCCTTTGCAGTGATTTATGTTTCTTTCACCAGAGGACTTAAAGTCGTCCCGGATGAACAAGTGATCGAAATGTACGAAGGTTCGCATGTCCCTTTAGAACAAATGAGTGACTTTTACGGAAAGGTGAGTTGGATAACTTAAACTACCTTTATTTTTAAGAAGTAGTAGTCAGTTTATGTGTGTTCTTTCACTATATTTACTGTTTTATAAAAGTTTACTTGTTCCACTTTCTCCAACAATTTATAACTAGAAGCTTGTTTTCAAGTGGCATACTAAGCCAGGCAGATTGGTCAGTGAGGAGTCAGTGGTGTCCTTCACACATCAAAGGGTCCTTTATTGCTGATAGTTGCTAGAATGAGTTCCAGTGATGTTAAGCCAGGGAGCAGGGCTATAAAGTGAAAATCAAGCCTTGCTCAAGGTTTTAAAACTAGGTGAAATGGCTCTTGCGATTTACTGCCGAGTTCTTTGTGACGAGTGTGTTTGTGGTAGAAAGAACACTACAGCCTCTATAATAAAACATACATTCTCAAAACCTAGTACACGTTTCTCTTTGCAAAGATCTAGACAATTCCAGTGTATTTGTAGGGAAAAATGCACGTGTGTGTCTCCCATTTGTTAACTGCACAGTGTATTACTAAAAAAAACCACCCATCCCTCTGGTGAGAAGTGTTTCCCACGATGTTTGAATTAATGTTTCTGGAACGCGTGGCGTTGTTTGTGTGCAGAGCTCCGAGGGGAACACGATGAAGCAGTTCATGGATATATTCTCCTTACCAGAGATGACGCTTCTGTCCTGCGCCAATGAACATTTTCTAAAGAATAACTTTGACTATGAACCTGTCCACCTCTACAAGGATGTCAAGGTAATTCAGCGCTCTTGCGTTTTCTCTTAATTAGAGATGTCCATGATCACTATATGCACATTACTTGAAGCTGACTTTCCTGATTTGTGAATGAGTCTTTTTATTACGTTGTATCTTGCATTTTTTAAACAGCCCCTCTAATAGAACTAGAGGTGGAATGCATTGTGGAAAGAGGGTATTAATGCTGTGATTACGTTCTAAGAATGAGAAGGCCAGTGTTGGAAAATATGATCTAATGCTAGAGTTCTAGTTATAAATGTGACTATTAATCATTAAATATGCAATGCGTTGTCTAGTAAGGAAACTAGTGCTGGGAATCAGAGATCCATACGCGAGTTCTACTTTTGAAAAACAGAGGCTGCACAGCCCTTGAGTTGGCAGAAGAGGCTACTGCAGTGATCCTGTGATGGTATTGTGTACAATTCTACAACCCAGGATGTATGGAGTTATAGCACAGTATACAAATTGGCTTGCAGTTTGAAGAAAATGGAGCATCGATCAAAATATGGTTTGAGAGTTTGAAGCTTAAATTTCACATTAGGACATGCAGCCAACACCGCTTCATTTTACCAATTACGTATAAAGGGATGGGTGACTCCAGAAGTAATACTTGCAAGGAAAGACCACAAGATAGTACAGTCTTCTCATAAGAAACTGTGGTCACAGGACTGCGGAGGGCAGGCGCTGCCTGCAAGCACAGGCAAGTATGTAGACAAGCAAGAGCACGTTAAGAGGGTTTAATTGTAAGTAAGGAAGCTACTTGTATATGACAAGTGACCTCTCCTGGTAGCTTAGAGAAAGCCCTTTGGATCGATTCCAGCAGATTGCTCTCTTAAGCCATCAGCAAAGTTGAAGTTTGACCTGCTGTTATAGAGACTACACTGAGATGGGAGGTACTCCAAGGAACGTGGACGCAACATCTGAAGTCTTTCACTTATCTGATCGGAACCGACACCAGATCAGAGGTCACACTGGAACAGATAATCGGAGAAAAACTAATAACCAGAATATAGGATAGACAAATATCAAGAGCAGAAAACTGGATGATTGGAAAGTACAGGAGGGAAAAATTGAGGGTACATACTATACTAGTGTTAGTTCATAATAGGAGGGGCAGGGAGTGTAGAAGAAAACCAAGCCAAGAAATTATGAGCAAAGCTTCAGAAATCAAGAGAGGTTCAGAGATCAAAAGTAAGCTGTACCTAACAAACACTG
Source organism: Pleurodeles waltl (assembly GCF_031143425.1). Classification (NCBI taxonomy): domain Eukaryota; kingdom Metazoa; phylum Chordata; class Amphibia; order Caudata; family Salamandridae; genus Pleurodeles; species Pleurodeles waltl. Next base: position 598,740,190 of record NC_090442.1, on the reverse strand, counting down.
GGACAAGTAGTGCCCTGTTGATACTAAGAAACCTAAACAAGGACTCTGAACAAGGATCTCAAGGATGTACCCCACAGGCACTGCAACAACTAATGCCCTGCTGATACCTAAAACCAGCAAAGTAATAAGGCAGACAAAAGAAACCGATTCAAGGAAGAAAAGCACCACTGCCAACCTAGTGCGTACATGGTCAGAAGCCCAATAGGCAAAATACTGAAATATAGTATACCAAGCAGAAAGGAAAGGCCAGAAACAAGGTGAAACTGTAAGAAAAGAAGAAAGAGATTAAGCAGAATGCTGCACAAGGCAGCCACAGGAAAGAGGGCAGGACACTTCAAAAGCATTAGCAGGATTCTGGCTTCTTTTCAGGATCTCACTGAAAGGCTCACTAATGCAGGCAACTTGGGTACAAAGTTGGAGCACCCAGCAACATCAGTTTACAGCCTAAATTCTGCAGGAGGAAGCCCCTCTTTCCAGCTTACACCTACATAGGCTAAACTGGTTGGAACACAGAAGAAGGGTGAGCTAGCTGCAGCAGAGTGTAAAGGAGAGCAGTTAATGCTTCCCCTCAGTTGCCCTCCTGATGTATTAAATAAAAATTCCACCAGTCAAGAAATGAACAGAAGTAAATTCCGAATGGAACATACAATGATTTGGTTTCAAAACAGTCCAAGAAAATGCACAAGGGAGTACAGGGTCAAGCTTGATGTGACAATATAGTGTTCATATTATAATCAGATTCACTGAAGATCTCATATCCATGTCTCGGGCATACGGAACGCATAAAAGAACCAAATAGATCAGTAGTTGGAAAGCAAACCGTGGAATGGAATCTTTTCTGGACAAAGAGGATTAGGAATGCTTGTGAATGAACATTGGAGTGTGACAAAGTACCACACAATTGTTTCGTGATCAAGGCAGGCCACAGAAGGTCTTCAACTAGTACAACTTGATTTCTGAGCAGGAGGATCCTGATATAAAGGCATAGTTGAAATCCATGTACATGGAAACAATTTAGATAGTTTAAACTATGAAACCTATAAAGTGAATTATTCCACTTTTGGCACAAACCCAGAGGCAAAGCTAAAGGGATGAGTGGAAGTTATAAAGAAGGAATTAGCTACCTAGGCTACTCTACTTGTATCAGTGCTTTCCACTGCCACCAGTGGAAAAAGACATTCTTGACTTACAGAGATGTACATAAATCCATATTATGTTATTGGTGTCCTTGGGTTGGAAAGCAAACTCTCAGTATCACGCACATAGAGGGTAGGAGAGCAGGGTGTGATTTACTCTTTAATGTACTTTGAAGTTGCACATTCATCTGCACGAGGAAGTGATTGCAACATAGATAAAACTAGACCCTAGGTTAACATGTAACAAAATTACGTCTTTCCAACACCCTTGAACTCACGGGGTTTTATACAGCCATATAAATAAATTACATTTTGACATACCTCAGAATTCAAAATTATGGACACTAATTTAAAATTGATGCACCATTTTTACAAAAAAGCTTTAGGGAATGAAATACAATTCTGTTCGATGGCATGGGCAGCTGTGGATAAGCTCACCCATCTAGTGTTGGGTTCGGAGTAGTACAACTTGTTTTTGTTCGAAGAAAGTTTTCGAGTCAGGGGATCAAGTGACTCCTCCTCTCAGTAACACTGCACATGGGCGATAAACAGATGTCAGGGCACTCATGAATCAAAAGATCAATCCTTTATACATGTTCTTAGTCCAATATTAGTGTCTAATGCCAGTCTCAACAAAATAAATTTCGCCGTCTGACCGGGATTCGTGAAAGAAACAGAACTCAATTTATTCTTGAAACAGGAAGCTCATCACAGCAACAATAGCCGTCCTTGAAACCAATATCCATGTAGCAACAACAGCCAAGACGTGTTTCATCCTATGAGATATTAATCTCAAAGACTTCATCAGGGCTTTGCTAAGAAGATCTTAAAGCTAGTGAATCCAATCATTCCACAACCTGGTTATACCGACACACGGAAATGCCGCGTGATTATCTGAACGCAGTTTTCTCTCTTTTTTCTTATTATTTAGATTGCATAACTGATAGATTGCTCTACACGTTTACGTCTTAATATCACTTGGCAATCATCTGTTTTGATACAATAAGATACTCGGATTTGCGGAATGATTGGATTCACTAGCTTTAAGATCTTCTTAGCAAAGCCCTGATGAAGTCTTTGAGATTAATGTCTCATAGGACGAAACACGTGTTGGCTTTTGTTGCTACATGGATATTGGTTTCAAGGACGGCTATTGTTGCTGTGATGAGCTTCCTGTTTCAAGAATAAATTGAGTTCTGTTTCTTTCACGAATCCCGGTCCGACGGCGAAATTTATTTTGTTGAGACCTGTATTAGACACTAATATTGGACTAAGAACATTTATAAAGGATTGGGCTTTTGATTCATGAGTGCCCTGACATCTGTTTATTGCTATTTGGTTTCCATTGGAAACATTAGAGGAGGGAGGAAGATCCTCTTGCCAGGAGCACCGTGCCAAAGATTATGATTCGAATTTTGCTGTGTTAATTTACTGTGAGCGCACAATTCCTATGAGTATCTTCCCACTGCACATGGGCATCAAGTCCTTTTAGATTGTTTTTCTCTGCTGTCAGGTTCGGATGTGTGTTCCTCTTGCTCAGAGTTCTCCGCTCCAAACAGTCTAAAACGTGATTCTTTCTATCGTCGTCAGTATTGTTTACGAACGCATATTCCTTAATATTCAACTCTTGGTTCCTTTTTCTACACTCAGAATTGAGTTTTCTCGAGCCTTTCGGGGACAGAAAGGCCCTCTCGGGCCCTCCTTTGGCCTACCTCTTCCACGTGGTATTGATCCATGCAGCCCTGATGGAACGTTTTTCCTGTCAATTTTGCCCTCAATGCCATTCATAGTTTCCACACACTGACCAACACCAGGTGTGTAATTTGTGTTTTTCACCAGACCACAACGACCAAACCTGCGAATTGTGCAGTTCTTTTCGGTCACAGAAGACGCTTAGAGACCGAAGGGCTCATCGACTGGAAATGGGGTCTTGACCGCCAGAGGATACACTGGACATTTTCAGAGACGAGCACACGCAAGAAGGTTTGGAACAAGAGGGAGTCTTCTCTGTTGGATTCAGACTCTGATGTGCAGTTGAACATCAAGAGTCAACCGTTGCAACCCGCACAAACTGTATGGAAAAATCCCCCTTTCCCATTGGACAAAACAACCACAAAAGAGGTCACCGGTCCGCTACTGCCTTCCTGCCATGGTCAGAGCCGAGAACCTTATTCGGATGCCCGGCATACCAGCTCAGCACCGAAAAAGCCAAAGGGAAATTTTAAGCATCGACCTCCAGTACCTCCATTTCGGCACCGTAAGTACAAAACCTACATGGTGCTTCAGTGCCGACCACTTCAGCACCAAAAAAGAGACAACAGGCAGCTTCTATTTCTGCACTGAATTTTCCATCCGAAAACACCAAGACTTTCAGTGACTCTGGACAGTCAATAACATCCCCTACATCACAGGTAGAACCAATTTTGGAAGTTATGGATGCTAGGCAGCACTGACTTCAAATTCAGTAAGGAACAGGGTGGATTATAACATCACCTCAATCACCTATAAAGAGGAAATTAACTTTTGAAGAAAGTCTTGATTCCTCTGCATGTCCAAATAAGACTACCAAAGAAAAGGCTTCTTCTCATACTTATACATCTTCACCATTACCTACTTCTCCACATCTCCCCCTCATTTAGGGTTCACACCACCTAGTTCACCACCTGGTGGGTCTCAGGATATAGGGGCTGCATTAGATGAACAGGACCCATGGGATGGGTACGATCCGGATCTTATTACACCAAATGATCCGGATCTTTACCCAGCTAGACCTTCACCATTGAGGATTCTACATCATACCAACAGGTTATAGCAAGGGCAGCAGCATATCACAATGTAAATATGTACACTGATCCAATAGAGGAAGATTTTTTATTTGAACATCCTTGGCGCAACACATAAGGAAAGTCAGTTCCTTCCAGTGGTTCCAGGAATGATCAGACATGCAGAAGAAATGTTTAAAGAGCCTGTTAGAGCAAGGGTTATCACTTCTAGAGTTGATAAAAAAAATACAAAGCTGCACCCACTGATCCTTTATATATAAGCACAGATTCCTCCATGCTCTGTTGTGGCATCTACTGTACGAAAAAGAGCTAAAAGCCAGTCAACAGGAGATACACCTCCTCCTGATAAGGAAAGTAAAAAATTAGATGCTGCGGGGAAAAAGAGTGGCTGCTGAAGTAGCCAACCATTAGCGAATCGCTAATGCTCAGGCTTTATTTTCCAGATACGACAGAGCTCACTCGGATGCTATGGAGAAATTTTTACAATACCTACCAGAAGAACATCATAAAAGAGGGGTGGAGATTGTAAATGAGGGACAAGCAATCTCCAATAACTCCACTCGATGTGCACTTGATGCTGCTGATACAGCAGCTTGCCCTATTAATACAACTGTTATCAGACGGCGCCATGCATGCATGGCTCGTATGTGCAGTTTTTAAACAGGAAGTACAGCAGGCAATTTTAAATATGCCTTTTTATAAGTAGCACTTATTTTGTCCACAAGTGGATACCACTCTTGAAAAGTTAAATAAGGACAATCAAACTGCCAGAGCTATAAGAGCCTTACAAGCCAGCAGACATAGGAGTAATTTTCGTCGTGTAGGGTTTAGCAGAGGATTTAGGTCATCATTTCAAGAACAGACCACAAATCAAACTGAACCGACCTCTCAATACACCAGAAGTTACTTTAAAGGATCATATAGAGGAAACGATAATAAAGGAAGAGGAAAACCATCTACATCTAGAGGTTCCACATCCATCACTAAACAATGACTTACCAGAAACAATACTAAAACACACTACTCCTGTAGGGGGGAGGTTACAACTTTTTTACCCCAATGGACTCAAATTACCACAGATCAACGGGTACTTAAAATTATCTAAAGTGGTTATTGTCTGGAGCTCATTTCTACTCCACCAAATATACCCCCTTGTACCCACACACTCTCACAAGATCATCTCTTTTCAAAGACGAAGTACATTCCCTTCTTCTAAAAGGAGCTATAGAACCAGTACCATTGCAATACCAAGGAACAGGAGTTTACTCCCTGTGTTTCCTAATCCCCAAAAAAGATGGGTCTCTCAGACCAATATTAGATCTCAGACCCTTTAACTACTACATCGTATCAGAACATTTTCATGTGGTTAGTCATCAGGATGTTTGATGTTTTTCCTGTATTACAACTAGGAGACATTATGACAGCCTTAGAGCTAAAGGACGCTTATTTTCACATTCCCATTCATCCTGCACACCACAAATACCTAAGATTTGTAGTAGCAGGAAAACATTACCAATTACAAATATTAGCATTCGGAGTCACAGCTGCTCCCAGAGTATTTACAAAAGGCCTTGCAGTGGTTGCAGCACATCTCAGAAGAAACCAAATTCATGTTTTCCCTTATTTGGACGATTGGCTCATCAAAGTCAATTCATTCCCACAGTGTCAAAAAGATACTCAAACTACTATCCGTCTCCTATACTCTCTAGGATTCACCATAAACTACGTCAAATCTCATCTGCAACCTCTTCAAACACAACCATATCTAGGAGCTATACTCAATACACAATTAGGAATAGCCTTTCCCAACCAAAACAGAGTCCAAGCTTTTCAGACTTTAATTGCAACATTAAAACAGTACCAAACATACACAGTAAGAACTGTTATGAAACTATTAGTTATGATGGCGTCTTGTATTGCCATAGCGCCTCATGCCAGACTGCATATGTGTCCCCTTCAACAGTGTCTCTCTCATCAGTGGTCTCAGGCACAGGGTCAAATGGAAGATCTAGTGTTGTTAGACTGCTAAACTTATCTCTCTCTACATTGGAATACAACAAACCTTATGAAGGGGCGGTCCATTGTAGACCCTGTGCCTCAGATTACTCTCACAACAGATGCCTCAAACAACGGTTGGGGAGCTCATCTCCTCAACCTAACATTTGAGGCAATATGGTCCGATTCTCATCGATCTCTTCATATCTGCAAGTGACATTCTTGGCAATGAAAGCATTCCTTTCACAATTGCAGCATAAAACAGTACGTACGACATGTACAGACAACATCACTGCCATGTACTATCTTCAAAAACAGACACACACACAATCTCAACAACTGTCCCAACTAGCACCAACACTATGGAAACGGCGATTCGTCACCTCATTCACATAGTGACACAATATCTCCCGGGGACAGACAACCACTTAGCAGACCTGCTAAGCAGGATGCATCAACAAACGCACAAGTGGGAACTCGACCCACAAGTCCTCAACAATGCTTCGCAAAATGGAGAACACCTCAAATAGATCTGTTTGCAACAAATCAAAACAAAAAATGCCAAAACTTCTCCTCCAGATACCCACACTCTCAGTCCAAGGGCAATGCTCTATGGATGAGTTGGTCAGGGATATTTGCTTACGCTTTTCCTTCTCTCCCACTCATACCATTCCTAGTACGGAAGATAAAACAATCTTCCCTCAGCATGATCTTAGTGGCCCCTGCCACAGGAATGTATGTATATCATTAAACAAGCATGCAAACCTACCACTAGACAGTGCTATGCAGAAAAATTGAAACATTTTGTTTGTTACAAAAAACATTAACCCTCTTCAACCAACAATACAGGACATTGTACAATATTTATTACATTTACACAAGGCAACTTTAGCCTACACATCTATTTGTTTGCATTTAGCCGCCACAGCTGCATATCTGCAATATAGACAACATATTTTGTTGTTTAGAATTCCAGTTATCAAAGCATTTATGGAAGGATTAAAAAGAATAATTCCACCACAGATTCCTCCAGCTCCATCTTGGAATCTAAACAATGTACTCACAAGACTCATGGCTCCACCATTTGAGCTACTTCACTCCTGCCCCCTACAATTCCTTTCATGGAAAGTACCCTTTTAATTGCTATCACCTCTCTTAGGCATGTCAGTGAGCTTCAGGCATTAACTTTGGAAGAACCTTTCTTTCAAGTTCGTAAAGAAAAGATTGTATTAGGAGCAAACCCAAAATGTCTTCCAAAAGTCCCTTTGCAATTCCATATTAATCAAACAATAGAACTGCCAGTTTTCTTCCCAAAACCAGAATCAGTGGCAGAAACAGCTCTACATACTCTGGATGCTAAAAGAGCTCTTAAGTATTGTATAGACAGAACAAAAGCTTTTAGGAAAACTAAGCAGCTTTTTGTTGCTTTCTCATTACCACAGAAAGCAGATCCTATATCTAAAACAACTATAGCAAGATTGATAGTCAAATGCATTCAAACTTGCTATACTAAAGCTAAGCGACAGTTATCTGTACCACCTAGAGCACATACCACTAGGAAAAAAGGTGCATCTATGGGCTTTTTAGGTAACAGCTCTATAGCAGACATTTGTAAGGCAGCAACATGGTCTACACCACACAAGTTTATTAAACATTATTGTGCAGACGTCTTTGCCAGACAACAGGCAAATGTTGGACAAGCTGTACTTAAAACACTTTTTCAGACAATTGCGTCCCCTGCACACTAGCCACCGCTTTATGGAGGGACTGCTTTACAGTCTATGCACAGCATGTGTATCTAGAGCTACACAAGCCATTGAATGGATAATGTTACTTACCAGGAGACATCTGTTCGTGGCATGTAGTGCTGTAGATTCACATGCGCCCTTCCTCCTTCCCAGAAGTGTGTACAGTCCTCTAGGTGAACCAACTTAACATGCTACTGCACCACAGATGTAAGGATCCAAAACAAATCCTCATTATTGGTTGATAAGTACTGCAAACACGTATCCGAGTCCACCAGTATGCGCCACCTCAGGCCTCACTGTTAGCCAAACTAAGTAGTGCCAACAAAGTTAGACCATAATCCCCGGGTAGCTATGGCACAGAGCAAACACGCTTATGTTAGAATAATGTCTACAGGATTTATGAGGTATCAAATCAGTATTAAAGATGAAACGCAAACCAATAAAAATCCCAAACCAAATTAGAAAAATTGAGTCACATTCAATTTGCCAAAGTGATTCAAAAATTCCAAAAATCCAATAAGGGGACCAAGGGATATAAATATTTTAAGTAAAAACCGTGATAGTGATAGTCAATGTCCATGGTAGACCAGGGGGGGAGGGCGGCCAGGTTGGGGCGGGGGGGAGCAGGTGCGAGACCTCAATGTGGTGTTTCATAATGATATCGACCGCTCAGCACCCCGGCAGGGGAGATCTCAAGTGAAGGAGCTCATTGACTTTGTGAGATGGGGCTACAGGATCTGTGAAGGGTGGGCCATCCCTACTCTAGAGACTACACTTTCTACTCCCACTCACATCAAACATATGCCATGCTAGATTACTTTCTAGGAATACGGGAACTGCTAAGTTTGGTCACCACTATTGAAATACAACCCAATTTCCAACCTCGCTGCAGTAGTGGTAGGTTTAACTCTTCCCCCGGTAACCCAGACAGATCAGTCATGGCAGCTAAAAGATACACTTCTACACAGACCTGATGTTGTCACACTAATTGAACAGGCCAGTCACTCCTATCTAATGACCAACAACACAGCCGATACCCCCATTTCGGTCCTCTGGGAAGCTTTAAAATCAGTGGTCAGAGGAGAATTTATTGCAATTTCCGCCACAGATAATAAGAGAAGATGGAGAAGCAGCAACAAGTGAAGGAATTTGAGGGTATTCACCATCGCACAAGTGCCCCTAGGGTGTGGGGGCAGCTAGAGGCAGCGCAAAAACAGCTGGCACACTTGGACCTTGACAAGGTGGAATATTCTATTCTCCACCTAAAGCACACCTTTTATGTGGGAGTAAACAAGTGCTGGCGACTACTGGCCAACAGACTCCATGCTCCGCTTCTCACAGTGTCAAGGAGCTGGCCCGGGAGAACGTCCGAAATTAGAAGTGATGACCTTCTCACTGCCAGGTTCAGAGACTTCTACTCTGCACATCCCATAGCCACAGATAATATTGAAAGCTATTTAAAGAAAGGGTATGTATCCCGCCTAACTTTGACACAAGCAGATGAGATTGACCAACCCATCTGCACGGAGGAAGTCATAGTGGCCTTCGCCCACCTGAAACTCTATAAGTCACTGGGTCCGGATGGTTTCCTAACAAGTTTCTGTAAGACCTTCTTTTACTCACTGGCACTCATCCTGGTTCGGGTATTCAATTCTATAGACATCCCGCATAATCTGCCCCTGTCCATGATAGATGCGTCCATAGTTATAATTCCCAAGCCTGGAAACGACGCATGAAAATGTGAGTCCTACTGGCTAATTTCCCTCGTCAACGTCAATGCTAAACTGCTTACTGGTATCATGGCACCCGGACTGAATCTATTGTTGGCGGTTTTGATTGGCCCTGACCAGGCGGGATTCGTTCCCCTTAGTGCAGTGAGAACACTAAATGAATCCTCCACATCACTGACAAAGCTAAGCACTGTAAACAAGAAGTCTTTCTGTTGGCCTTGCTGCCAAAAAGGTATTCGACTGCATACACTGGCCCTAGCTGGCAGCAACACTCACCCCTTTGGCTTTGGGCCCTGGTTCTGCAACTGGATATTGTGTAACTACGGCCGTCCGAGGGCCACTGTCAGGGTGAATGGGACCTCATCAGTCCCTTCACCATAGGTAGAGGAGCTTGACAGGGGTACCCGTTGTTCCCCCCTGTTATTCACACTCTACATGGAGCCCTTTGCTCAACGGGTGCAGGACCATACGAATATTACTGGGGTCCACTTCAGTGGGGAGGAAAACACCATCTGCCTCTACATTGACTATGTTATTTTAGCTCTTGACGACCTACGCTCTACCCTACCGGCGTTCTTGGAGGAGTCTCCCTACAAACAGCAGCACAACTCTCTAGCAGCCCCCCAATTCAGTGGACCTCGACTGCCATCCCCTACTTAGGGATCCCTTTAGCATTAATGGTCACAGACACTGCGACACTGAACCATCACACCCTGTCTAGGCAGATCATGCGCGACCTTGCTCAATGACGCTTATATCTACTTTCCTTGCTCTGACGGATAGCGGTGCTCACAATGACTGCTCTCATCCGGATTCTCTTGTTGTTCCAAGCCCTAACAGTTGAACCACTGCCGGGCATAATTGAGGCACTCCAACAGCCGATGTCTTGCTTTGTGTGAGCAGACAAACGCCCACAAATGAACCACACACATAGGTATCGTCTCCCAAGGAAGGTGGGCTTGGAATTCCAGACCTCAAGGCATACTACCAAGCTGCCCAGCTCTGCCACTTTGTTGAATTGTCAAGAGCCGAGTCTGAAAAATCATGGCTCTTTATGGACAGAGCAATCACGGGCACACACGCAGGTGTCCATCCGAAAAAAAGATCGCAACGAGCCTGGTGTCTGAACTCCTCCCTGATTACTAGGTCAACGCTTAGGGTATGGAAAAGTATAGCATCGACCATGGGCTTGACCATCTTTCCCTCACCCCTGAAGCCCATACTTGACAACACAGACTTTACTCTTAGAATGGACCAACATGCATTAGGCCAATGGCAGTTGAGTGGATGTCCCTTCATTGGCCACCTCTTTGGGGAGGACAGCGTCATCTCTTTGGTACAACTGTGAGAGGACTTTGAGTTGCCGGAGATGGAAAGTCTACACTATCTTCAAGTCGGGCATTGGGTACCTCACCCTTCAATGAAACCCAGGGCCCTGAGACCCATAACGGCCTTTGAACAATCGCTCCTCGCAAAGCTCCCGGATAAGGGTATGATATCAGATTTCTACAGCATTTTCCTTCAAGCTTCCCTGATGCTGAAAACCCCATGGCAGAAATGTTGGGAGCAGGAATTTGGTAGACAATTGACTCCTAGAGAAGGGAGGGAGATACGCTACAGAGCCCAACATACCGCTCATAACTCTAAGAACATGGAAATGGCTAATAAAATCATCACCTATTGATATTATACACCTCCTCATTTACAACAATGTACCCCACTTGCAAGACCAATTGCTGGCGACAATGCGTTTTCTTGGGCACATTGCTCCATATCCTATGGGAATGCCCCAAGCTCTCCTAATTCTGGGAACGGGCATTACAAGATATCGATACCCGCCTAAGAATACAACTGCCAAGATTCCCTGCCTACATATTCCTCAGCCCACCCAACCCACTCATATTCCTGCTAAAACCTCACAAGGGTGGAAACCTCTTCCTAGCTCTAGGCGCAGCTCATCAGACGATCCCAGCACATTGAGGCACAACTATGATACCCACACATCTGGCCTGTCTCCACAGAATGTGGGCATATTCCTTAGTCTTGACATCTCAAGGGGACTCATACGGCGAATAATGGAGACCATTCATCCCAAGTATTCTGGGAATTGACATGCCCTAAATATCTGAGGTTGCAGCGTCTTTTAGAACCGCCCCCTAATGTTGTTAACTGCTCACTCCTTTGAAGATTACACATTTGATACTCAAAGCTCATTTCTAATGTAAAGTGTACCTCGTGGGGATGGATAGGAGAGGGACGGAGGGAGTGTCAGTTTAATTACAACCATCACTTTGACGTTCTTATTTTGATTTTACGATATCAATGTATCTGTTCACGTTGATTGTGTAACTCTATATACTAATAATAAAAAGATTTAAGCCATAAAACTGTTGTCAGTTATTTTAATACAATTTAGGTTGTTCTTTCTACACTTTTTATTGACTGAAAGGAGATAGCTTGTTGCCTGACAGTGGAATCTGCAATAAAAGTAGGACACTTTTGATCAGAGAAACTGCCATTACTCATCGTATGATGAACTTTAGTACCAAGTATTCGATATGATATTCAACCGTAAGGTGGGACAAATATGTGTCTTTAATATTTTTTTTAATATTTCCTTCTAGGATTCGATTAGGGATGTGCATGTTAAAGGATTGATGTACAAAGCTATTTTGTCAGATATTGGTGAGTAATTTTTGGAGTATATTTTCATGTCTTGCTTTCGTGCATCTCCAAAGCCTGCAGATCTTTGTTTTAGACTTGAAGAAAGTAGAGATCTGCTATACTTTTGCACTCTTGGGCATTTTGCCATTAGCTTGTCAGTAGGGGAGACTGTGAAGTACTTCTGCTAATAGCCCTATCTGGAGTTTGGGTCAACACATTAGCAATTACCTGTTAAACCCGAGAGAAATATAGAAATAATCAAAAATGACTAGGATGAAAGAACCTGCATTAGTCCTAGTAATTCTCACATCACCCATCTCCCCGCTAGGATTATCTAGATTCTGGAAAAACATACATCACTTACATAAGGTTCTTTCTTTCCCTTCCAGCCTCTCCGATTCAGACAGCAAAATACGAGGCCTAATACATTTTAAGATGGCAGTTTGGCGATTGAACATTTTGATAACATTGCTAGAGAGGAGGAAAGCATTCGTTGAGGGGCGTTTACTTTCTGACCATGAACGCCAGCTCAAATAGATAATTGGTCTATGTATTATTTACTCTAGCATTTTAATGTCTTTCGTTACACCTATTCTCAGCCAGTAGGTATACACCATCTGCTGGATGGACCTGAACTTGATTCTGAAAACTGCACACCAGGATTTCCATTCATACATATGTATACATTATGCAGCCATAACATCTTCACATGCTTGGGTGTGCACAATCACCAGTTTCTTTTTTTCAGACAGTCTGCTTCTCTCAAGCTAACCATTTCTTCTTTTTTATATTCTTCTGTTTCTATTCTTCATTACTTAAAGGTAGGATAGCTTGTACCACAATATTCTGAAATAGGGCTATGCACATTTGCAACAAACAGTATGTATTAGCTGACCTGCAGAGATGACATATATTCTTTTTGTCACAGTAACTTTTAGCTGCAGATTCCTCACTTTTTGTATATTTCCCAAGGATCAGACTAGATACAGAAACATTTTTTGTAGTACCTCTCTGCCCTGACCCTGTTCCACTCCAGAAGTGATGTGCGGGACCTATGAAGACCCCACTCCTGTGCACTCATTTCAGTTCCTTTCTTTCTGCACCTCTAGACACAGATCCAGAGCGCCTCTCTTCTCTTAGAGACTTGTTGTTCAACTTTTCCAAATTTTCTAGTGTGCTAGGGATGTCAAATCCCAACCTCCCCTCCCCCCAAAAGCAACAGGTTTTAAGCCCTGTAGGGACTATCGTAAACCAATGTCTGTGACAGATCCCCACCCGGTCTGCCTGTGGTGTCAGGGGGTTTAGCCATAACAAGGCAATTAAAGAACGTGAGGCAAAACGTTATGTCGCAAAGCACAAGAAGATGCAGCGCTGGAACCACTCCAAGTCCCGATCTAAGTGGAAGGTTCATTCCCCCTACCCCTTCCCAGAAATGACAAAGCAGCTCTTGAGGCCGGTCTTCAGAATGTTTCAAATTCTCAGGTAAGCACAAGAAACATAAGCAGTGGAAGTGGAATTCTGCTCCTCCACCCCATTCCCACTCCCCTGATAAAGCGTGTGGTTGGTGCCAACAGTCCAGTTCTTGCTCCTGAAGTCAACAGACTTCAGAGCTGATTCCACAGCTGGTTTGTGTACAACCTGAGTTTCCTCTTTTAACCACTTAACAAAAATCAAAGAGTTTTGCTTGCTTGACTATGCTCCTGTCTTCGGATCTGTACCAATTCACCTGGCTGCCTCTGGGCGCCACGGAGCAGAAATGCCTTCTACTAAGGGTACCACTGGTGGGTTCATCCACAGTGCCATATGCACCCTCTGTCCTGATTCCTCTTTTAACTCCAGTACCTGCACCACCCTCGGGGCTCTTACCCAATCCACAAACGGGCACGTCAATGCCAACTTTACCATCTGAAGAGGTGATCTCAGTTGTCCTTTCCGACACTGACTCAATGCTGGTCTGAATTTGACAGACGTCGCAACCAAATCAGACTAATGTTTCTGCTCTCGCCTTGCCACCAGGCATGCAACATCCCTTCAGTTTTTTGTTTTTTTGCCAATGAGCCAGACAATGATTGTCATCAGGGCTCAGTCATATAACAACAGCAGTTGGTACGAGGACCTACAAGATGCTAGTGAGCTTGACACCTCCCGGGAGTTGGCCCTTTCCTCCCTTTCTGGCCTGGCCACAGAAGAATCTGCATCGTATGCTCTGGTTTAACTTCCCACCATAGAAGTGAGAACCTACATCCTGACAGAGGTCCTGCAGCCTGTCCAGACTGCGACTGGGACTCTTTACCTGTTAATGGGGACTTGACTGGAACCCTGCTAGGGGCTTGGTTTAAACCCTGTACTGGCTCTCCGGTTAATTGGCATATTTTAAAATGTCATCACCCTGCTCCAGGTGACCCAGCTTTTCTGTCAGAGCACCCTGCTCCAGAGAAAATTGGGGTGCAGGAATCTACTAGATAGACGAACCCCAACAATTTCTCTTCCACTCCCTCTGATAGGGAATCCGAGCAAGTAGAGACATTTGCTAAATTACTTTTCTCATCTGCCAATTTGGCCTTTCGATGCTTCCTGCTTACTCAGCCGCTACACTCATGCCCTCCAGGATTTGGTAGCACAAGTCCTCCCGGCATTCTTGAAGACCTTCGCCCTGTTCTCTCTCAGGCCATTCAGGATGGTTGTGATGTGGCCAAGTTCGAAATTCATTGTGGCTTGGAAACCACTGACTCCTTTAGATGGGCTGTAGGCACCTGTGTTGCAATTCACCACCATTCATGACTACACTCTATTGGAATCAAAGGAGACGGCCAGTCCTCCCTGATGGACATGCTGTTGGATGGGACTCGCTTGTTTGGCTGACTTGACCCTTGAACATATTAGAGTAGAGTTACAGCTCACTTTCTGGGCGTTTCCACCAAATCTCACCAGCAACACTTCCAACCTCCTTTTGTGGCTTTGGCCGAAGTATTTCCTACTGCCAGCCTATCCCACTCCAGCAGGGAACCCAGCACTTTAGCGGGAGAGGCCTTGGTGGTCACTTTGCCTGCAGCCAAGGTCAGCATGCCTCACAGTACACCCCTGCAGCCTCACCTGCCAAACCCCTTTAGTGTACCTATAGAGGGTCACAGCTACCTGGTGGGAGGCAAAATCCAGTGATTCTATCCAGGATTGCAAGAGATTATATCGGGCAGGTAGGTTTTACAAATCGTCTGCAAAGGCTCTCCAACCATGTTGAGATCTCAGAGGAGACTGCAAAAGATCTGCAGTGGTTGTTACTGGGCCTCGATTGGGTCAACAGCAGACCACTCTCCCTTCCCTCTGGTCTCTGGAGAAGTCCCGGCTCCATATCATCCTTCTGGAACTGAGGGCCATCTGTATGGTTCTGAAAGTGAAAGACTTCCAAGGATCTATCAAGGAGAGACTGGTACATATGCTCATGCACAGCACCCCGCCATGTGGTACTTCAGCAAACAGGGAAGGGCGGGGGTCACAGACTGTGCAGGGGGCCTTGTGCCTCTGGAAATGGCTGAATCGCCAAGGCATTTTCCTGGTAGTGAACCATTTGGCAGGATAATTGAATGCTAGGGTGGACAAGCTCAGTTGTTGGCGCCTAGTGGATCATTCATTCATTCATTCTTATATGGCGCATGGTTACTAGAAGATCTCCCAGAGCTAGAACAGACATCGCAGGTTACCGGCCGCACCACTGACTAAGTCCTAAACAGCCAAGTTTTCAAGTTCTTATGAAAGGACAGTATGTGGTCAAGCTGACAAAGCTCCAACTGGAGAGTATTGTAAAGTTTGAAAGCCATATAGGCCATGGAACGGCCTCCCCAACGGGATCTACAAATTCTGGGAACGTTCAACACGTAGACCGTGGAAGATCTAAGGGACCTGCAAGGGATAAAGAAAGAGTTCAGAGAGCTTAGTAGAGAGGGGCCCATATTTTAAAGTGCTCTTTGCATGATACAAAGAGCCTTGAATTGAACACTTTTCCCCACTGGAAGACAGTGAATTGCTGCCAGAGCTTTTTTGGCAGACTGATGTCTTGGGATGTTCATAAGAAGGCAAACTGCTGTATTCTGAACCACCTGCAGCTTATCCATCGCGTACTGAGGTGTGCCAAAAATAGGGCATCGCCATAATCGAGAAGCGAGTTTACCAGGGCCTGGACAATCATTTCTTTTGGCTAAAAAGGGAGAAGGTCAAAAAGTTTCCCCAACAGCCTCAGAACCCCTTGATCAGGTAGCAGCAAGCTTTAATTACTTGACAGTCCAAAGTGAGGCTCGAGTCCAACCATAACCCAAAACTCTTTTGCTTTCCTAGGAGCTTGGATGCTCCTGGTATTAGGGAGATCAGCCTCTAGTTATTCAGACAAAGGAGTCGAGACTGTGTTTTTTTCAATAGTGGTTTGACGACTGCATGCTTCCATTGGGAAGAGGGACCTGTCTGCTATTAAGCAATAAGTTTAGTAGGTCAGTTAAAACTGGAGCAAATCTTTCTGATCCTTGGCAAATTGTATAAGGAGGAGCAGGATCTAACGGAGATCCAGATTTTACTGCCTGCATGAGTTCTGTCAGGATTTCAGCACTGACAGCAGGAAAGACCAGAAGCATAGTGTCTGGTTGATGTAGGAGGGACTATCTAATTTGAGTAACTTCCAGAAGTGGGCCATCAGGGAAGGCAGAGTATATATCCATTATCTTCTTTTAAAAGAAAAGTGCTAAATTATTGCTATGCTCAATGAAAGCTTCTGGAGTGGCATTAGATGATACGGGCTCAATAATTTCTTTAAAAATCTGGAAGATTTATTTAGGAGAATTAGACAAGCTTTCAATTTTTCTGTGTTGTAGGAGGGTTGGGGATGGGGGGGCTCATATTTACACACGATAATTTCTGATGGCTGTCCTATAATCCGATTTTATGGTTTTGTCATAAGATTTTCTCCACCTTCTTTCCAGGCATTTAAATTCCTTTTTTAGGTTCAATAAATGAGATTTGAACCATAGAGATTTCCTACCACGATGGCCATTAGTATATACTTTCGCTGGTAGAACTATATCTAGTGAATTAGAAATCCACTCATTGAACCTACATGAGGCTGGAACATTTTGGTCCAAAAGAACAGATCTTTAAGCCTCCAGTACAGTCCTCAAGGTTCTATTTAGGCCAGCAACGGCCCATCCGCCTTCTTGTTAGAGTAGAGGTTAAGGAAATAGATATATTCAAAATAAATAAAGAATGATCTGACCAGAAAAGCGGGAGGTGACTTTGTACCTGTAAATCATTAGTCATATTACTAAATACAAGGTCCATTGTAGGAACTTTCTCATGCGTAGGGCAGTCAGATAAAAGATTCTTAGCAGCAGCATTGTTGATGTCATTAGCATGAATTTTAAAATTTCCAAGCAGAGTAAAGGTAGATCTGTTTAGAGCCAGATCTGCTACTAAGTTAGGAAGAGCCTTAATAATATGGGCATGGTGGCCTGGAAGCCTATACAAAAGAATTCCAGAAAATGCAAAAGTAGGATTTAGTACTAAGGAAAAGGACAGACGTTCACAGGCTAAAATATTGAGTTGTACAAAAAGCCTTTAATTGATTTCCTGTAAATAATGGCTGAACCACCATCTCCTGTGTCTACCCAGTCTAACCTGCTTATAAGGTATCCGGGTGGCAAGACTTTAAGTATATCTGGAGAAGACTACTCATAGAGCCAGATTTCTATAAGAAATAAGACACCTGGTGATGACTCACTTAGAAGGCAATAAATATCCAGTTTGTGAGAAGATAGAGACCGGCAGTTGATAAGGTGCATTTGCGTAGCTGATACCTTACAATTACCATTGGGCTGGTTTGGTCCACGCCATGGATACAGTCCGCAACTTTTACAAATCAATGTTGATGAACTAAGATCAATAGGATGGCAACAGGAGTAAATTAACATTGTTTTAAGTATATGTAATTGACTGGAAGTATAGGTTACCTTATTTTCTGTGCAGCTAACATAATCCCTTGCCCCTGGTCCCAGCATAGCCGGGTTCAGATGTGCTTGCCTTCGACATGCCACTGGCGCACGTCTTGCCTGCGTCCGCTGCATAGTCTCACTTATATGGGGGTGGGAGAAGCTGAATGACAAAAGCTGATAGAGCACTAACCTAAGATGGCGGCTCTAAGCGGCACTAAGAGTAGGGAAACAGTGGCACCCTGCTCTTAGCAATACTCAAATGAAGACACTTTGCACAGTGCTTCACTCTAGCTCCTCCCCGATCACGGTGGATACACCCCAACCCTCCCAAGAACCGAAGTGCAATGTTTGGTCACGGGGGAGGAAAAAGTACAGCTTAGGCAGAGAGAGTGTAGTAGCAGAAGGGGTGATACCTCTGAACACGGATATCAGGTAAACAGTTAAAACATTTTTAAATTCAAAGTGCCATTGTACCCTATCGCACATATCAACTATAAGAACTAGACACCTATAGCAGCAGTCAAACAACTTAAAAATGTGTGAAATGAGTTAAAATAAGCGCACTAGCAGCCTTACAAGTCCCCTCATGAATCATGAATGTTAGCTACATCCGGAGGAGGCACAAGTTGTGAGAACCTTAGCTCGACCTGTTCACCTCTGTTAAAAACACGCAGGCCAGGCCCTGAGCTCAACCCTCACCGTGTATGGCCAAAGGATATGCACAGTGAGGAGTTGGAGGCTCACCCAACCATATACTGAGCACAGAGAGGGAAGGTGGGGTAGGGAGCTCACTGGGGGTTGGTTGGAAACACAAGCTGTGCACTGCGATCAACATCTTAATTTACATTAAAAAACATAAGTATTTACTGAAAAACCCAAAGATTGAAGCAGTGTTGTAGTTAGGAATTGTAATGTTACTTTACATTGAAAAAAAATTAGAAACTCACTGGCACTATAGTAAGGTGAAAATGTTAGTTAAAACATAGTTTTAAACAAACAAGACCACTGAAAGGAAAACTAACTTGTGCTGTAAAGTAATTATCCACACTCGCCATGCAGTGCTAATTTCCTCACATGTTACGTTTCTCATGACGTTCTATGACTTCCTTGATAACATTACCGCAACAACTCAAATGACATCATTGATGAGAAGACTGTGCATGGCTGGTGTGCGATGTACAGTTAATTTGGAGCATGCTTTATAGTTACTTGAGGTAACTATAACTGGTGAATTTCAGTAGTTTTTGTTTGTTAAACTATGTTTTCACAGACTTTTTCACCTAGCTGTGACATCCCTTTAACCGTACCCTTTTGGTTTTTCAGTGACATTGTCACTGAAGAAAAGAAAACTTAAAGTGGCATTATGATAATATCTATCTTTGCATTAAAAAGAACATCAGAAATTCAGTGGGAAAAACAAAGGTTAAAGTGATGTTATATTTAGGTGAAAATGACAGTTTAAACATAACATTTAAAGTAAAAAGAAAAACACTGAAAGTCTACAATTATAGGTAGGTCAGGTAACTATAACTCACTCCCCTGCCAAGCACAGTGTTGTCAAATTTAGTGCAGTTGTCATCAGTAGCGTTATCAGTGATGAAACAGAGGGCTCTGATATGTGAGTTCACAAGCAGTGCATGGCAAGGGCATGAGTTATAGTTACTTGAAATAACCCCAACTTTTGAATTTCAGTGTTTTTTCTTTTAGTTTAAAGTGTTGCATTTACACTAACATTTTCACCTAACTATAACATGACTTTAACCTTTTTTCAGTTAGTGTGTGTGTGTGTGTGTGTGTATATATATGTATGTGTGTGTTTGTGTGTATGTATACATATATATATATGTGTGTGTGTGCGAGTGGTTGAATGTGAGTGAGTGTGTGAGTAAGTGTGTGGGTCTATAAGTGAGTATATGTGTTTTTTTGTTTTAATTGGGATCTAGATCCACAGATCCGCCTAAATCTGGGAAGATCCAGGCTGAACCACAGATCCTTGCACACTCAAAATATAAACGTTTTTGGACAGTTTCTTGCCCAAGTCCCATATGATTATTTTCCCCGCTGGAAACGGAGTCCCAATGAACAAAATGATGGCTGCAACTTTCCTTTCACGTTGCGACAGCCAATCATAGAGTTACTGTTGGTGCATGGATCCGCAAATCCGCGGAGGGTCCTCGTCCTTAGAGATACAATTTTGTTATTTCTTTAATTACTCAAAAACTACTGAACAGATTTACACCAAGTCACAAAAAGGGCTCTTTCTGGACCAAGAGCTACCTTTCTCTCAAATTCGGTAAAATTCAGTCCAGCGGATCAGGCTGTAGTCATGTTCAAAATCCCTATGGGAAATTGCATGGTGAAAAGTGTTTTGGAACCATTCCCGTTTTTCTCGGTCCCCACTCAACGAACCACCCCGAAACGTTCAACACAGCAGCTGAACTGACTGTCGTACTAGTTTTGAAAATTTCAGGAAGATTTGTCAAACGGTGTCAAAGTTACTGGAAAAACAAAAAAATGCTTTTCCAATGGGAACTATGTCCTAACTATAACTATAATAATAAAATACCCTTGCAGGCTTAGAATGATGCATACATTATGCAAAAAAGAAGCAGAGAACTCTGGGTAGTTCCTAGGTATAGGTGGAGAGTATCTCCAGTGTAAAGCACCCTACAACACCAGTGACACTCTAAAATTGCTTACCTCAAATGTCTGTTTTTCTAACATAGTTTTTAAGCATAAGATTAGCCTAGTGCCAGCCATACCGTAGAAAGGGACACTGTTGTTTGCCATTTATACAGCAAAGTCTTTAAGCATACAACATGCAATGCAAATAATTTATTCTTCAATTCAGCCTCCTAGTGTGCCATCTGGTAGGGAAACGAGTAGTGTTTCCGTGCCAGATGACACATTAGGAAGCTGAGAATGTTGTGGATTATTGTAGGGTGTAATAGAGTGGAGTCAAGTAGAGTAAAGTGACGTAGCGTACAGTGGAGTAAAGTGTTATACAGTGGAGTGGTGTGATGTGGCGTACCATGGAATATCGTAGAGTGGAGTGGCTTGCTTTACAGCTTAGTGGTGTGTCAAACAGTAGAGCTGAGTGTTGTACAGTGGAGCATCGTCAACTGGAGTGTGGTGGAATGGAATGTCATCAAGGAGAGTGTTGTATATTGGCATTGAGTGTAACAGTGTTTTAGAGTGCAGTGGCATACAGTGGAGTTCATTGGAGTCGAGTGTCATATAGTTCAGTGTTGAGTTTAGTGTTGTGCAGTAGGGTGGCAGAGAGTCTTGTACTGTGTAGTTGTACAGAGGAGTATCATTATTTGTGAAAACACAGTGCATGTAGAGTGGTGAGTTTTAGTTAGTGTTGTCTGAGTAGTGAGTTGTAAAAAGCAATTAAAAGAGTCCGCTGCTTATAATAATTTGAAGGTGGTGGATACATTGTAAATGAAAGACATAACTACCTTGAGTCATAAGTAGGTTTGTAAATGGAAAATAAGTTTTCCTAAGTATAACTAAGCTCCTAAGCTTTAACTTTTGTTTTTTCCATTGAATATATATGTGGTTTAGCCATTGAATATGAATATATATATATATATATATATATATATATATATATATATATATATATATATATATATATATCTCCAAGATAACAGAGAGAGTTTAGTGTTATGTAGTGCAGTGGCATGGTATCTCATATAGTTGAATCCAGCATCGTAGACTAGAGCAGCGAGTTGTACATTGGAATGGAATGTCAAACAGTAGAGTAGAGTGTCATAGACTGTCATGGAGTGAAGTGGAGTAGAGGGTTTTACAGTGGACTAGGGTGAAGTACAGTCTAATAGAGTGGAATATTGTCAAGTATAGTGTTGTAGAGTATAGTGGAGTAGAGCAGAGTGCCGTGTCATATAGTGGAGTGGTGTATAGTAAAGAGAAGTTGAGTGGCATGTCATTGAATGTCCTACAGTGTAATACACTCGCCTAGAGGTGATGGGCATAGAGTGGAGTGTCATGGAGTTGCATATAGTATAGTACAGTGTTGTATATTAGAGTTGCATTCAGTGGACTAGAGTGTCAGACAGTGGAGAGGTGTAGAGCCGAGTATAGTACAGTGATGTAGAGTGGAATAAAGTTAAGTGGAGTACATTGGAATGGGGTAGTATAGAGGAGAAAAGTGTCAGCGTGGATTGGCGTGTTGTAGAATATTGTGGCATGGAGTGCAGTTGAGTTGAGTGGCATAGCATACAGTTGAGTAGAGTGTAGTGGACTATTGTATTGTAGAGTGCAATAGTGTTGTACAGTGGTATACAGTATGGTACAATGTTGTACAGTGGAGTGAAGGGGTATAGACAGGAGTAAGGTGTCAGAGTGGCATATAGTGTAGTAGAGTGGAGTTGTCTCACACAGTGGAGTAGAATCAAGTGGAGTGGTGTAATGTAGGTGGAGTAAAGTACAATACAGTGTAGCGGTGTGTCGTAGAGTGGCTTAGTGTAGGTCGTAAACTGTTATAAATTGGAGTGGGGTCTCAGTGTTGTGAGTGATGTGTCGTAAAGTAAAGTGTTGTATAGTGGAATAGAGTATTGTAAATTTGGTTTGTACGGGCATAGCGTTGATTATACAGGGAGTGCAGAATTATTAGGCAAGTTGTATTTTTGAGGATTAATTTTATTATTGAACAACAACCATGTTCTCAATGAACCCAAAAAACTCATTAATATCAAAGCTGAATATTTTTGGAAGTAGTTTTTAGTTTGTTTTTAGTTTTAGCTATGTTAGGGGGATATCTGTGTGTGCAGGTGACTATTACTGTGCATAATTATTAGGCAACTTAACAAAAAACAAATATATACCCATTTCAATTATTTATTATTACCAGTGAAACCAATATAACATCTCAACATTCACAAATATACATTTCTGACATTCAAAAACAAAACCAAAACAAATCAGTGACCAATATAGCCACCTTTCTTTGCAAGGACACTCAAAAGCCTGCCATCCATGGATTCTGTCAGTGTTTTGATCTGTTCACCATCAACATTGCGTGCAGCAGCAACCACAGCCTCCCAGACACTGTTCAGAGAGGTGTACTGTTTTCCCTCCTTGTAAATCTCACATTTGATGATGGACCACAGGTTCTCAATGGGGTTCAGATCAGGTGAACAAGGAGGCCATGTCATTAGATTTCCTTCTTTTATACCCTTTCTTGCCAGCCACGCTGTGGAGTACTTGGACGCGTGTGATGGAGCATTGTCCTGCATGAAAATCATGTTTTTCTTGAAGGATGCAGACTTCTTCCTGTACCACTGCTTGAAGAAGGTGTCTTCCAGGAACTGGCAGTAGGACTGGGAGTTGAGCTTGACTCCATCCTCAATCCGAAAAGGCCCCACAAGGTCATCTTTGATGATACCAGCCCAAACCAGTACTCCACCTCCACCTTGCTGGCGTCTGAGTCGGACTGGAGCTCTCTGCCCTTTACCAATCCAGCTACGGGCCCATCCATCTGGCCCATCAAGACTCACTCTCATTTCATCAGTCCATAAAACCTTAGAAAAATCAGTCTTGAGATATTTCTTGGCCCAGTCTTGACGTTTCAGCTTGTGTGTCTTGTTCAGTGGTGGTCATCTTTCAGCCTTTCTTACCTTGGCCATGTCTCTGAGTATTGCACACCTTGTGCTTTTGGGCACTCCAGTGATGTTGTAGCTCTGAAATATGGCCAAACTGGTGGCAAGTGGCATAGTGGCAGCTGCACGCTTGACTTTTCTCAGTTC
Source organism: Pleurodeles waltl (assembly GCF_031143425.1). Classification (NCBI taxonomy): domain Eukaryota; kingdom Metazoa; phylum Chordata; class Amphibia; order Caudata; family Salamandridae; genus Pleurodeles; species Pleurodeles waltl. The sequence continues at coordinate 598,716,394 of NC_090442.1, read as the reverse complement.
ATGGGCAGTTATTTTGCGCCTTGGTTTTTCCACACGCTTCTTGCGACCCTGTTGACTATTTTGAATGCAACGCTTGATTGTTCGATGATCACGCTTCAGAAGCTTTGCAATTTTAAGAGTGCTGCATCCCTCTGCAAGATATCTCACTATTTTGGACTTTTCTGAGCCTGTCAAGTCCTTCTTTTGACCCATTTTGCCAAAGAAAAGGAAGTTGCCTAATAATTATGCACACCTGATATAGGGTGTTGATGTCATTAGACCACACCCCTTCTCATTACAGAGATGCATACCACCTAATATGCTTAATTGGTAGTAGGCTTTCGAGCCTATACAGCTTGGAGTAAGACAACATGCATAAAGAGGATGATGTGGTCAAAATACTAATTTGCCTAATAATTCTGCACTCCCTGTAGAGTTGAACTGTGGAGTGTACGGGGATGGAGTGGAGTAGAATGTCAAAGAATGCCATGAAGTGTGATAGACATATACAGTGGAGCTGTGTAGAGTGGAGGAGAGTGTCATACAGTGGAATGGTGTGGAGTGGAATGGCTTAGACTGTAGTGATGTAAAGTGGATTACTGTAAAGTGTAGTAGCATTCAGTGGAATACTGTACAGTGGAGTGTAGAAGAGTGAAGTGGAACAGCGTGGAGTGGTGTGGGGTACAGTGGATTAGCGTAGAGGGGAGTGGCATACATTGAGGTGGCATAGCCCTGAGTCAAGGAATTTGTTATAAATTGGTAGAGTGTTGAAAACTGTTGTAGAGTGTTTTACGGTAGAGTATATAGGCATAAAGTTGAGTGCAAATTTGGAAAGTGTGTACAGGGATAGATTTGAGTAGGGTTTAGTAGAGTGACATAGGGTGTAGTAGAGTTTTGCAGAGTAGAGTTTTTTATTGAGTGGAGGAGAGTACACTGGAGTGGTGTAGAGTGGAATAAAATAAAGTGGAATAGAGAAGAGTGGCATAACGTAGGCAGGAGTGGCATACAGTGGAGTAGTGTAGAGTGCAAAAAGCATATAATGTAGTAGCGTACAGTGGATTGATGTAAAGTGTAATAGTGTATAGTGTTGTAGCATACAGTGGAGTGATGTGAAGTGGTTTGGACTGGAGTGTTGCATTGTAGGGTGGTGTGGAGTGTAACTGCGTACAGTGGAGTGGGTAGAGTGGAATACCATATAGTAGAGGGGCAAAGATTGAAGTTGTGTACATTGTAAAAGCATAGAATGGAGTGGTGTAAAGTGGAATAACATAGAGTGGAGTGCAATTGAGTAGCGTAGAGGGGCATAGCGTAGAGTGGAATAGCATACAGTGGAGTGGCATACAGTGGAAGTGGAGTGATGTTGACTAGAGTAGTGTACGGTGGAGTGGAGTGAAATAGCATATAGTGCATTGGAGTGGCGTCAAGAGGACTAACAAAGAATGGAGTGGCGTAGAATGTAATGGTATACACTGGAGTGGCATGCAGTGGAATAGCGTACAGTGGAGTCGCATATTGTGGAAAAGCGCGAAGTGGTGTACAGTAGAGTGGCATAGAGTGGAAACAGTGCATAGTTGAGTAGTGTACAGGGGAGTAGAGTTGAGTGACGTCCAACAGAATAGCATAAAATGGAATAGACTGGAGTGGCATACAGTGGAATAGCATAGAGTTGAGTGTCATACAGTGGAATGGTGTAGAGTTAAATAGCATATATAGTAGTAGATTACAGCAGAGTGGAATACAGTGAAGTGGCATACTAAAGCAGAGCTATGTATAGTGTAATAGCGTGGAGTGGCATAGAGAGAGAGTGTTGTACAGTGGAGTGACAGAGTTTAATAGTGTATAGTGGAGTAGTGTACATTGGAGTGGCGTGTAATGAATGCTTAGGGTAGAGTGTAATAGCATACAGTGGAGTGCCGTACATTGAAGTGGGTTCCACTTGAATAGCATTTGATGAAGTGGTGTAGAGTGGAGTACCATAACCTGAAGTTTTGTACAGTGGAGTGGCACGCAGTTGAATAGCGTAGAGTGGAGTGCCATACATTGGAGTGGCGTAAAGTGGAATAGCATATACTATAGTAGAATATAGCCTAGTGGCATACAGTGGAGTGGTGAACACTGAGGCGGCATAGAGTGCAGTTTCATTCAGTGTAATAGCGAAGAGTGGAGTAGTGTAGAATGGAGTGGCGAAGAGTGTAATAGTGTATAGTGGAATAATGTACAGTGGAGAAGCATATAATGGAGTGGAGTACAGTGGTGTGGGGTAGAGTGTAGTACCATTCGGTGGAGTGCCATACATTGGAGGGGGGTTTAATTGAATAGCGTAAAATGAAGTGGCAGAGAGTGGAGTGCCTTACACTGGCGAGGCGTAGAGTGGAGTAGCATACAGTGGTATGACATAAAGTGGAATAGGGTTCAGTGGAGTGTTGAAAAGTGGAGGGGCATGCATTGGAACAGAGTACAGTAGACTGGAGTGGCTTACAGTAGAATGGTATATAATGCAATAGTGTCCAATGGAGTGGCGCACAATGGAGTGACATAGATTGGAATGGTGTACAGTGGCATTACGTATAGTGTACTAGTGTAGAGTAGAGTGGCATAGAGTGAAGTCTCATACATTGGAGAGGTGTAGAGTGGAATAGCGCAAAGTGGCTACAGTGGCATGGCATACAGATATATGTGAAATTTATTGGAAATGTAGACTATAGTGTGCAGAGTAATGCAAAACCGCTAATTGCGCTGCCTTGCATTACTCCAGATTTATTATTCAGTGCCATGCATTGTGGCCTTGCGTTCTTTGGTAAATCTGACTTAAATATTGCATTGCCCATGCAACACCATGAGTACCGCAAGAGTACAGCAATTCAATAATATAGGTAGGCGTTAGTTTTGGCCCATGGTACACCATGATAACTTTGCAGTATACCATGGTACCTGGTAATGATGACAAGCCAGTATATAATTGGGTGATGGCTGTTTTTTTAGAATGAAGAGGCAGCCATATTGTTTTTACTACACTTTAGCTGTGTTCAGTGTTAGGGCCTTAGATATAGCTAAGTACTAGGTCCGTACCTCTTACCACTTTATTGAAGTAATTAAAGTGGTACTAGATAGGGAAATTTACTTACGTTTTATATAATTTTAAATAAGTTTACAGTCATGTACCACAGTAGTTTAACAAAATGTAGTGAAATTCCGGGAACGTACAGTGGTGGCAGATGTCACTAAGTTTAATGCCTTATAACTTGAACAATAATTTCCCAAAAAGTATCATCTCTGCACCATACATATATAATCCTGCCAAATTTCATGTACATCCATTTAGCCGTTTTTGTGCTACGTCAAATACAATAGTCTATGGAAAATACATTTGGTGCAAAATGTGTTTTGAGACCCCCTTTTATGTTTGCACCCCTTAAAGATTCACCACAATAATTTACATATTCTCAAAATGTGGAATATATTGTAGGTCTGGAAAGTTTTGTGGTGGTTTGTCAAACAGTTAGACAGTTATTAGGGAGGTAATATCCAAGGAATTCCTGTCTTTGGGAATACTAACTATAACTATAGAGTGTCAGTCAGAATTAATTTGATTTCTTTCTTTTTATCTATTTGTTATTTATTTGTTCATTAGTCTACGTAATTGTGTAACCATCAATGTGTCTTTTAGTTCTTCCTGTAGTAATTCTGAAACTTTACATACATTTTATTTTTTGGGCTTCCTTGCTACTTTTAGTAGTATTGTGCTACAGGAAATCTCCAAGTTGTAAAACTTCACATTTACTTATTCTGCTTACCCCACAGAATCATCTGCACTGCGTGTTGGAAATGGACCATTCTGCAGGGTTTCCATTGTCTTTTTGGCTACTGACCTCCTCTTTTTGAACCTGTGCTGAATTTCATTTTTGCTGGCTTTAGGACTCTGGGCACTTTACCACTATTGACTAGTGCTAAAGTGCAAGTGCTCTGTCTAAATTATATTGGTAATTAGCTTACCCATTATTCTATTTGATTTACTAGTAAGTCCCTATTAAAGTGCACCATGTAAATCAAATGCTAATGAGCACATGCACACATGAGTAGCCCTGTAAACATGTCTGACCTGCCACTGCAGGGTCTGTGTGGGCAGTTTTAAACTGCCATTTCAACCTGGCAAGTGCACCCACTTGCCGGGCCCAGTCTTACCTTTTATTACCTGTGGGTCTCCCCTAAGGTAGGCCCAAAGCAGCCCCATATGCATGTGCAGTTTATTTAAAAGGTGGGACATGCACTTGAGTGTTTTACATGTTCTGAAAATACTGCTACATTAATTTTTCACTCTTGCAAGGATTATCCCTCCCATAGAGTAACATGGGGATTGCCTTGAAATATATTTCAAGTGTAATTTCCCATTGGGAGCAGATAGAGATGTGGAGTTTGAGGTTTCTGAACTCACAATTTAAAAATACATCTTTTGGTGAAGTTGGTTTTTAAACTTTTAGAAAGTGAGGATTTTCTTGCTTACCCATTCTGTGCCTCTGCCTGTGGCTGTGGAATGCATATCTGGGTCAGGATGACAGTTGGTCTGTTTGTGAATTCTCTCTAGACAGTCAAACAAAGGGAGCTGAGGTGTGCCCTGCATATATCCTAGGGGGTCTTCCTGGGCTACAGTGGTGGGGGGGATAAGCTGAAACCTGCATCTGAATAAGACTGTGCCTGTCCTTACGCAAAGCAGTCTCCAACCTCCTGGAGTGTTTCTGGGGCAAGGGCATGAAAGGCAGTGTCTTATGCACCACAAAGACTTTCCTTTGAGGTTCGCCTACTTCAAAGGCAGAAATAGGTATAAGTATTGGACCTCTGAGACCACAACTTTAGAACACTTCTGGAGTGAGAACATTCTGCCGGGAAGAAGAAATTGTTGCTGTTCGATGGACTGCCTCTCTATCTATTGCTTTATTGTGCTAGCCTGCTGCTTCTGTCCTGGGATGGAAATGACTTTGCTTTGCTTTCTACATCCTGCTTTCCAAGGTTCCCCAAGGACTTCAACTGAGCTTGCCTCCTGTTAGAAGTCTCAGAGACATTGAAGACTTCATCTGCCAGTGCCTGGGCTCTTTTTCTGGGAGCAGACTTGCCAAGTGGTACCAGCTCCAGTCCCTAGGCCCTTGGAAGTGCAGGCTGGTGACCTGAAGAAAACAATCCACACACTGACATGTTGCAGCAGAAAAATCGATGCAACGCCTGTCTTGCAGGTGCAGAATCAATGCAGCACCAGTCTTGTGGCTGCAGAATCGGCGCAGCACCTGTCTTGCGACTCAAGGATCAATGCAGCACCTGTCTTGGAGCTGCAAAATCGACACAGCTTCTGTTTCACTGTGGCGCCATCAACACAGCGCATCTGGATTTCCATGCATTTTTCCCGGGACGTCAATTTCTCATTCACTCTTCTCTCCTCCCAACCGCAGTAATGAACCGAGACTGCGTGTCCAGAAATCAATGCTTCACCCCTCCTGTGAGGAAATAATCGGCACATCACCTCTCCTGCCAGTACGGAACAAACGCAGCGCCTCTTTTCCGAGGAAAGAATCAACATCACCTCCTCTGCGCAGTAAGGAACAGACACATTGATTTGCTTTTCAGCACCTCACCTCCCCTGCAGCCCACATCGTCTTTGTTTTTGATTGATCCCAGGTACTTTGTGGTAAAGAGATACAGCCATTGATTCTTATGAATTAAGACTCATTTAACCCTTTAAAAAGTGATATCTTTACTTGTGTATGTTGGATTTATGTTGTTTCGATCTTGTTTTACTCAGATAAATATTGGCTGTTTTGCTAAACCGGCATGGAATTTTACTAAACTGGCATGGAATACTTTTGTGGTGTTTTCACTGTTACTATGTGCACAAATAGTTTACACAGTGCCTCTGAGACAAGTCTGACTGCTTGTGCCAAGCTACTGAGGGGGTGAGCAGGGGTTTTCTTAGCTGTGTGGCTCTTTACCCTGAATAGAGTAAGGATCCTTTCCTGGGTAGAGTGCAAACCACTGCCAACTAAAGAATCAATTTCTAACACCACTTAATATGTAATACTGCCATATTTCATAGAAATGCAGCTGACATTTTTTGCGCTATGCGAAATACAGAAGTGTGTGAAAAATGGATTGGGTTTGAAGCCTGTTTTGGGACCCCCTTTTTTCTTTGCACCCCCGTGACCAAAAGTCACACAACCTTTAGTTCTCACAAAATGAAAGAGGGGGCAGCTCGTCTGCAAAATGTCATGCACATTTGTCAAATGGGTGCAAAACCATAAAGGGACAAAAATAAAAAATAAAAATCCTACCCATAGTCAACCTAAGTATAATATGGCAGGTAAACAGGGGGTATTTACAGCAAATGATGCATTGTGTCCCTCAGCACAGCCTTGTTCACATAAAAGTGAATAAAAACACACAATGTATATATAAAAGCACAACCAGTGAAAACAGTCAAAAGATTGAAGTGCAGAACAAACATATCTTTTAGGGCGCCATGTTAGAACATGCCCATTCCCCATGGTAAATAAGTACATTCTGAACAGTAGTTAAAAAAATAAAGGAAATAACTAAAAATCATAATCTCGCTCATGTGTTGATATTGTTTTCAAAAGGGCCACCTGGAAGAGTAACATGGCAGCCTGGGGAGGGGGAGGATTAATTAACATGCCTCGTCACAGGCTTAAACAGATGTTGTTCGAATTATACTCGAGTGTGCACCAAGGTTCAAAGGCAATCTGGACATAGTACAAATTACTAACAATGTGGATGAACACAAAAGATGGTTACACACAAATATCTCCCGTGGGCAGGTATGAAAAGAAACATCAGTGGAGTGTACAGTCGCAACTGTAATGTAGGACAGAACGCAATTAAAATAAATGAAAGAAACCCATCTAAACAGATCCGCCCTCAGTGGGCAGATTTAAGGGGATACAATGTCACACTTATGAACAGATGCTGTTGGAATATTACTCCAGTCAACATGATAATTTAAAAGCGATGTGGACATCATCAAGTAAACTAACAAGAAGTGTATTCCAGGTAGACAGATAAAGATAGGAACATCAACGAGGTATACATTCGTATCTGTAATACTGGAGAGAACACTAATGATACTATGAAACCCATCTGCATAAACCGATTCCAGCCACAGTGGGACAAAATAACAGGATGCAAGGTGTCTACGCGGGCCCTGGGGGCAGACCAGAACAGCACCTCCCGTCACAGTAATATACATGTCAAGGTGGTCAAAATACATCACATATCACTAGAAAATGACATCCCCTTGAAACAAGAAAAGACAGGAAAAAACGTCGCCCATCCATAACCCAAGTGTCAATCACAGTATGAGAAAACCAAATACATAAAGTCTTATCTGCAGGTGAGTGGGAACCCAAAGTGCAAACTGAAGAAAAGGGTAGGGGTACCCTTCCAGCCAGATTCCAGAAAGGCATCACAATACCCCTTCCTTTCCTCCTGAAATAAAAACAAAGCATGACAGTCAGCAGGGTCAAAAGAAATGTACTCTAATACCTACACTCCTGACAAGTGCAGATGAAATCAACATTAACAGTTATACAGCAGCAGGCAAAGCAGCAGAGACTCTGGAAAATGTTGCTTTCAGCCATTACAGGACTCTGGAACCTAGTCCCCTGTCATGAACTTTAAGAAAATATATATATTGATATAAAGTGGCAGGGTAGGGATACCCTACCTCCCTATGCCCCATGGGGCAAAAATAATTTTAAAAACGGCAGTTTTTGCTGTTATCCTGTTGTGGTACAAAAAGCAAAATGGTGACCAGGGACAGCATTGTTTAACTGAAGCTTTTGGGGGGTACGCAGCCATCTCCCTGAGCAGTTTTCTGCTTTGGGGAGCCACATCCCCCTGGGCCTGATTTAATAAATATGAGAGGGGATGTATGGCCCCCTCCATAAGCCAGATTCGATCCTAGGGAGCCCATCACCGGGGCCAAATTTAATGAATAAATAGTAAAAATGTGGAGGATGCCGCATGTCTCCCTTCACTATGCCATATTCGGTCCCTGGAACCCCATCCCCCAGCGCCCAATGTATTTTTTAAGGGGAGGTTGGCTTCACTGCCTCCCTCTCCAAAGGGGTCATGCGGCCCCCTCACAGAGCCTTTAGTGGCCCGACGATCCCATCCCCTGGGGCCAGCTTACATTCTGTGTCCCAGGTAGTCATCAATGATTTCATTTGAGATGTCATCATTCGTGTCATAAATTGTACTGAACTTATCATGAGTGATGTAATATGTGAGGTCATAAGCAGTCGTGGAGGGGTGCAAGTTATAGTTGGCTCTGCTATCTATTACTGGTGAATTTCTGTGTTGTTTTCAAAAAGTTAATGTTGTCACTGAAATATTCACCTAACTATAACGTTAATTTAACCTTTATTTTTTTCAGTAAAGTTGCTATGTTTTTTTAACAAAAACATATTTTATCACACCTAAATCTAGTTATTTTAACCTGTATTTTTTCAGTAATTTTTTTATTTTATTTTTTAAATAGAAGGTAATATTTCATTACCATACATAAAGCCAATACCCCACCGCAGGGCGTTATATTTTTTAAAGGGGAGGGAGGCCGTCTAGACCCCTCCCTGAGCGTAATTAACTATAGTAGGCCCTGAGGACCCCTGGACCTCGTGTTTTTCAAAGGGGAGAGGGACCAAATGGCTCCCTCCTCGAGCCTTATCAGGCCCTCAGGATCTCAACCGGGGAGGGGAGCCATAATTACCCCTGCCCCAAGGCTTGTTAGGCCCTGGGGGCCTCATCCCCCTGGGCCATTACTAAATTAAAGGGGGGGGTCTGCGCAATACCACCCTCTTCAAGCCATTTCCAGCCCTGGGGACCCCATCCCCCGGGGCCCTCAACACTTAAAGGTGAGTGCCCACCCAGGGCACCCACCATGTAGTCATTTGGGGTGCAGGGGGAGCCCAAAGACGCCGGCCACCCAGCCGGCTCCCCATATGCAGTGGGAGCCGGTATTGCTTCTGCCAAGAAGGAGCAAATACTAATGCTACTCCCTCCAGGTCCAAGCAATATTCTGATCTGTTTCCCTGCTTAGATCAGTGTGAGCAGGGAAACAGATCAAAAGTGTGCTCCGAGTCGGCGGGAGCATTTTTAACGCTCCCTCTGACTGGGAGCAGACTTTGTGTTTGCTCCCGCTTGGTGGGAGATTAAAAAATGCTCTAGCCTGGCAGTAGCAAACATAGATTTCCAGGGGCAGGGAAATCGGTATTTCCCAGGGGTGGGCTCCTCAGAATATAGCATGTGAGCTGGCCTCGGGATGGAGTCCCCGGGACCATTATTGGAATCCTGCGACCCTCCTCCCTTAGCGTAATCAAGCCCGGGGGTGGGCATCCGGGGCCTTTAATGGCTCAGAGAGGGGGCCCAAGCAGGCCACCTCCCCATGTAAACTAATGTTGTCCCCAGGCGGGCTTTTCCAGGGCCTTTAGAGGCTCGCGTCCCCTCCCCATTTTGTAAAAACGTAGTCCCAGGAAGGGCTCCGTGACCCCCTTCCTTCCCATATAAAACTAAGTTTGGCCCGGGGGTGGGCTCTGGGAGGCCTCTGGAGGCTTGAAAACTAATTTTACCCCAAGAGTGTGCTCCCCGAGCGTCTGGAGGCTTTGGGAGGGGGGCCCCCTCCCCTAAATTTCAGCCCCAGGGATCTGATCCCTGTGGCCTTTGATGGATCAGGGAGGGGGACTACACAGCCCCCTCCCCTTTATTAAAACTGCCCCAGGTAATGGCTCCACGGGGCATAATAAATGTGGCATTTTTGTTGATTACCCCCACCCCTCAAACCCTTTTCTGGGGTGTGGTCTCTCTGGTTCTTCCCTATGGGTCAGAGGGGATCAGTATATTCCGACCCTGTATCCTAGCTTTCAGTTTTTTACTTCAGGACAGGGGATTTAGTCACTGATTCCTGTAATGGTCTGCGAACGAAGATCTAGCTTCCTTCTAAATAGCCTAACTTAAACCTCATGGGGATTTTGCATTTGGTACTCTCCTTTTTCCTTGGCCCCTGCTTGACAGCTTGCCCTGAAACTTTCCATGCACAAACTAGTCAGCAACTTTTGGAATGTTTCGTGGAGGTTCTTCATACTGTGCCGAAGGGGCTGAGGTGAAAAAAAAAATTAAAGGGTGGGTTGTGTGCTGCCGCTCCTGGAGCTTAACTAGGCCCCAGGGACCAAACCCCAAGGCCAAAATGCTTTAAAAAGGGGAGAGGGGTCACACGGTCTATGTTCCAGAGTCTAAAAAGACCCAGGAGGCCCCATCCCAGCGGTTGAAATGTAAATAAGAGAAGGGAGGCTGCTCGCATCCACTCCCCAAGCCTTAAAAAGACTCTGGGGACCCCAACCCTTGGGGCCGTAATTCTAATAGAAAGGAAGGAGGGCCTACACCCCACTCCCTGAGCCTTTAACCCCCACCCCCAAGACTCTGTAGTTTCCCTTCCCGCACTACCCCACAGGCGGAGAATCAGATGTTTGCTCCTGTATGGTAGGAGCATCTTTTAAATCTCCTGCCAAATGGGAACAAACATGTAGATCTGCTCCCAGCCAGCGGTAGAGTTAAAAAAGATGTACGTTATGTTTCCCTGCCCGCACTTCTGCAGGCAGGATACACAATACATTGCTCCCACGCTGACTGAGAAATCATAATAGTTTCTTTCTCTGGCCGAGGGTGAAGCTGGATCCCGCACTATGTGGGAAGTTGGCTGGGGCCGCTGGGGCCCTAGGGCTCTCCGTGCGGCCCTCAGCATGGTACTTCATATGTTACTCGGATGGGCACCCATATATATATTTAAGGCAAGCTCTGTGGGATGGGGTCCTAATAGGCTCGAGGAGAGAGCTGCGCATGGAGGCCAGATCCTGTGGCCAACTCACTGCCGCGCACGGCCAAAGGCGTGCAAGGCGGGTGATTGGCTTTATGTATGGTAACAAACTATTACTGTATGTTAAAAAAAATTAAAAAAACTTGAAATACACTGAAAAAACAAAGGGCAGCACTTCTAATTTGCCCATATATTACATCACTCATGACATGTTCTATGAAATTACTGATATCACAGCAGCATTTGCAATTAAGTTATTGATGAGAAATGTGCATGGTGGGGTGGAAGTTATATTTACCTTGGGCACTAGACTTCGCCCCCCCCGCTATGCACATTTCTCATCAATAGCTTAATTGACACGCTAATTTCCCCTGAGATTCAGGGGGGACAAACTGTAACCAGTAAAAATATTAACACCCATGTTGTCTGCTTCTTTTATGATTCTGTCTATCGTGTCCCTTTTTTATTTTTTATTTTCTAGTGATACACTTTGTTTCAGTCTTGTTTTCTTCACTGTTCATGAAGTGATTTTCCTTCTTTACTTTGATATTCTTAACATTCTTGAAGAACTTGCATGTTTCGAGTGCCTGGCTTTATAGATTTATTACTTAGACTATTTATGTAGCTGTAGCTCATCCCCTCCCTAAAAGACATTTCTGCCTAATATCCCAAGGCACTTTTGGTCTGCTGGTACTTTGGTGTAGATGGTGCTGCATAATTATGGTACACATAAGGATTAAGGCTAATCCATTTGTGCCTTCAACTGACAGATGGGTAAATCATCGTGGTCTGCATCTTTGTCCGGTCTTCGTCCTACAGGACGAAAGCGGACCTAGATCACTGTGCGTGACCGCTAGACTGTGATCATCAAAGATGTGACTGCTGTGCCTGCCCCCTGCGATGACCTTGGAAGAGTGTTGCGGCTAAAGCTTCCCTGAATAGCCTCCTTTGTGTGGTCTGTTTTGTGTTTGGATCGTAGTGCGCTTGAAAACAGCACACATTCAGTTATGTGCAAGCAGAAGATAGTGGTCCCTGCTAAGTGCATAGGGGTGCCTCACTTGAGTTGGTATTACTGTTTCAACCCGTGTTAAACATTGTAGTGATGGCCTGTGGCTGATTTTACAATTTCAGCATATCTTGGCTTTAAAATTGTAATTCAGTGTTAAGACAAGCAGACTCATAAATAGCCATATGCGTTATCAGTCAGTTACCTTCCATATCGGATTATCAGGAAGCAATCTTAATATTTCCCTGCTTTAACAGGGAGATTTATTACTCCTTTCCTTGTTACATCACATTAATTGAACTTCATCCCATCCTTTACATAGTTTATTGCACTCTTTTCTTTTCATTGCTGAGGGAGTTGAATGCCACACTGGAATCTGTAAGAATAATCTAAGACTGTTGGGATTTTGACTTCGGTGTTTCTTTTTTTAGTGGAAACGTATTTATTGAAATCACATTGGATATAATTAACATTGACAGCAAGAAATGGTTATGCATTTCAGTATCAGTCAGTAATCTTCATTCACTCAATTGACTTGAGTGTTTAATTCCTTTAACCTTAATAAGTAATATTTTTTGCATGATCATGGTTCGGAATGGTTAAAGGTTGATATGAGATTGAAGCGTATATGACTGGTCCTAAGTGAGTGAGTAAGAGGTAGAGGTGAAGATTGGAATTGGTGAAGTCAAGAGCATAGTATAGCGTTCATAGCGTAAAAAGAGACGGAGCAAAGAAAAAACCTAAGAACCAACCACCATCCTTTAATTATCAGAATTAGTCAATGGGGCATTTAAGCGAAGAGCAATGGAGAAAAACTAATGGAACAGTGTTGAGTGTCACTATCAAAGATTTTTTTTTTAACAATGTAGTTTTCCATAATTTTTTTATTGATTTTCAACAGTAATATACAATAGCTTAAGTAAGCGTTCATTCACAGTATATTGCTTTTACAGCATCATTTAATATTCCCCTTCCCATTTATCCTTGTCCCATTCTTTATACTTCTGTTCATTTGTGAAATTAACAATGCACCGTATTTTTTTTTTCTCAAAGTGACCTGTTGTTGGGAGGGCCTATTACTATAGCCTTAGAGCCCGCCGTAGTGGGCTATACCAACCGTTGAAAGGCCACCTCCTTTAACAAGGGACCAAGACTTTAATTGTTGGTATAGCCCAGCTAGAAGGACTGTAAGGCTATTAGAACATTCTACCACTAGATGGTAGAATGTTGTAATAAATAAAACAAAGTCCTCAGGAGCCTGAGTGGTTCCTTGAGGCCTTTGTTCACAGCTGTTGCTGTGAACAAAGAACATTGGAATGTTGAGAATCCAGGCAGTAAAAGCCCAGAGCACTCCTTTGTCTCCAGTGGAGCTTCCAACATTCCAGTGTTCTAATATAGCTAACAGCTCAGCCCAGTCAGCTTTATCGTCTGTTAATTTTTCATCCTTCCTTGAGAAAGTATTGGATGTTATGAGAGAGAGCTTTATTTTTTATATAACTTTTTATTTAGATGTAACATGTTGAAAAGCCCAGCAGCGGTTAGCCAGTTGACAACTCTTAGTAGACCACAAAAAGCTAGACAATTATCCTTTTTACATCATGTCCATCTAAGAGATTGTCTTCCCTAATCCCTTGCCCTCTCCATCCCCTCCCACTTACATTATGATTGTTTTTGATGTTCTACAGTCAGTGTCCAGTCGCCAGGGCCCTCCGCCACAAGGCTCAATCTGAATACCCCTGTACCGCGCCCAGTCATTCCATATCTTGCTATTTATTTGGGGCATCCTTGAGCCATGTTTATGGGCTGCTCCAGAGTGAGGTCATGCCAATCTTCAATCCCTTTAGAGACAGAGCACGCCTGTCTTCCAGGCAGCAGCTGTGTCTTGATTGACTACTGTCAAGCCTGGCCATAGTAGAATTCTGTGGTACCTATTGCCATCTGTCTTCTGTGGTGTGTAGTAGAGCCATCTTAGGGTCTCTGGGAACCTTCCATCCCAACACCTTGTTTAGTATATATAGTATTCCTTCCTAGAAGGGGAGGGAGCACAGTGCATTTCCGAACCGTGTTTAGAAATGTTCCTTCTCGTACCTTACAATGCAGGCATAACTTGGTTCTTGTGAGGTATGCTCTTTGAAGATATTTCAGCTGGATATCTCAGAATTGAGAGGCTATGGTGGCTCCTCTGGGGGACACCAGGGCCTCACACCCATCATCAGTGAGCTCCTCTAGATCTTTAGTCCATGCCACCCTCAATTTGTTGAAGGTGTGCAGCATCTTTGCCACTAATTATGTATATATGGCATTTTGTGTTGATCATGTTTCATCAAGAGCACCTGTGCTTCCACAGGACTTTATTCCAGGAGGTTCTCTTGGGAGGCCAGATAAAAATCAGGCATGCGCTTGCACTGTAAGTATTAGTAAAGTTGGCTGCAGTGGAGGTCATTCCTTCTGTAAGCCTGAGAAGAACTGCAGACTTGGTCCCTGCTTGCCTTCCGTGTGGATATATCTATTATGTCCCAGCTTTTAAAGCCAGTCAGATGTGCCGCCTTTTGAAGCTAGGTGCCTACCCACAAGGGGGGTGGGGGGGTGGTCTCTATGGTTAAGCACCGGGCCCAGCCCATGGCCTTCAGAGTGTTTTTCCAGATCTCTAGCACCCGCTATTGTCAAAGGGGAAAGGTCCACTGGGGCCTGTCCTCCATATAGAAGGTGAGGAAGTATAGAAGGTGAGAAAGTGATGTGCCCTGCTTTGCCCAGCCATCTGAAATATCAGATGGGACTGTGAATCCCTTGAGCCACCACTTATTCAGGACAATCAGATTAGCTGCCCAGTAACAGGATTGGATGTCGGGAGTTGCTAAGACAGTCATACATATATTTGTGAAGAAATTAACATTTATCAAGCACTAACAGGTGCCCATAAGAATGTCCTGGTGCTGGAGGAAATGGAAATATATAAGAACTATCACCATTATTCTGGCGGAAACCAGTGGTTTTTAGGCTCTTAAGACATTTCATGTGGTTTGTTTCAGAGTGCGAAGAAAGGTAGAGAGAATTCCATAGTTTGGTGCAAGATTGGATACATATTTTTCTTCTAACATACTGTGTGTGGTTTGAAAAGTCTTAATTTCTGGTAAGTACTCTTTATTTTCAGTAAAATCTACAAATGTGCATAACAGCAAATAATACCTCCGCCACCGTCGCCCTTCCAACCGTTTCTCCCGTCGTATGTCGAGTCTCGAGACAAGGTTCTCGAATCCTTACAAGACTCGACATAAGAACAGAGAGATAACCCAACATATCCTTCCCCTTAACACATACAAAGATACATCCAAACCTTTACGAAGACACGTAACACATTTTGTTAAACTAAAAGTACAAAATCACGGAACTTCGTAGGAAGCCTCCTATTCCTAGTTGAGGATTTTCTTTTCATGTCCATAGACTCCCATTCCTTCTTAATAGGACCTTCCAAATCCTTGTCCTTCCGTGGGTCATTTCTTGCTTCTTGATTTACTTTGGTGGATTCCTTCAAAGATTTGTTCAAAAGTTCCACATCACGAGCCAGGGACAACCTCTCCTTATTCCACCAATTGCCATCTTCCAATTTAACAGCATTTTTACAAATTTTGATGACTTTCTTAGGATAAGAAAATCTAGATTCACCTTTCTGAACAATGCGGGCACTCTTGATTTTGACATAATCACCCAACTTCACACAAATTGTTTTTCTAGAATCACCTTTGTATTTATTCTGAGCAGAAATCCTTTTTTCACTCACTTTCTCAATCAATCCCTCATCAACTCCCTTTTCACCCATCCACTTCCTTTTCAACTTAGTTCCCGGAGCTCTTCCCTTCAATAATATAAAAGGAGACACACCAGTATCTGCATTGGGTGTGGTCCGCACAGCCCACAACAACTTTTTAAGTTCACCCTTACAATTTAACCCTCCAGCTTTGGCCAACTGCATATTCTCTTTAATCACTCTGTTAAAGCGCTCAACAAGACCATTACTCCCAGGATGATAAAGTGAAGTTTTAACATGTTTAATGCCCATGAGCACCAAAAAATCTGAAAATTGAGAAGATGTGAATTGACTACCATTGTCGGTAAGTATCTCATCAGGAATACCCTCTCTGAGAAAAACAGATTCCAAAAATTCAATGATCTTATGCGAATTAGGTACTTTCACCAACTTAAACTCGGGCCAGCGACTATAAAAGTCTATTAACACTATACCATACTCCACTTGCCCATTGAGCTAATTGACAGGTCCAATCAAATCCACTGCAACCTTACTCCAGGCTTTCCCAGGCACTTCAATAGCTTCAACAGGGGATGGCAGGACAACCCGAGACTTGTCACTGATAGCACAGGCCAAACAATCTCTCACAAAGTGTTCTACATCTCTGTCTAGTCCATGCCACCAGAAATCCTCTTTTATTCTCCTTTTCATAGCCCGCATACCTATGTGTCCTTCATGTCCCAAAGATAATACTTTGTATCTTAAATCCTTAGGTACAACCATTGCATCTGCACGCATCAACACGTTATTTACAATAGATAACTCCTCAAAAACATGTTTGTACACTTCACACTGTTCAGACTTGCATACAGACCATCCCTGTGCTATGCCCTTCATGACCTCCTTCAATTGATCATCATTTCCACACGCATGCCTCCACTCATCTTCCGTCACCGCACCACCCAATTGAAACTCTATAGAGCATACCAGGACATCATCTTCTTCTGGTTCCTCCTCATCTGATTCATTCTTGCAAGGAAGACGGAAAAGAGAATCAGCAAGAGTATTCCTTGCACCCGGAACATATTCCACATGAAAGTTATACATTTGTAATCTGTACTGCCACTTAGCTATTCTGGGAGTGGCTCGATGCGCACCAGAGGTAGAAAACAATTGCACTAAGGGCTTGTGATCCATCCTGACTGTAAAGTGCACACCCCTCTCAGACTACGCGAAGCAAAGGCTACCACTTCATCCCTACCATTTCTCTTCTGCATTAAAACAGCACCTAATCCAAGTTGACTGGCATCCGTCATTATTACTATTTCATCCCTTGTGTTAAAAGACTTCAACGGAACTGCCATTGCTACTTCCTTTTTAATGGCTGTAAACTCCTGTTCACACTCCAGACACCAGTCAAATTTGACATTTTTCTTTAAAAGAGATCTAATTTTATGAGTTTTGCTTGCACAATTAGGAATGAACCTAGAATAAAATTCAATCAGACCCATGAAGGATCTGACTTGGTCTTTATTACTAGGAGACTGAAAATCTTCAATAGCTTCAACCAGCTTTTTCTTTGGTTCCACTCCACATTTAGAAATGTTATACCCTAGATAATCAATACTAGATACACTAAATTTACATTTGTTTGCCCCTAGTACAATCCCTTTTTTATTCAACAAAGATAATGCCTGTTCCATTCTTTCATCATGCTGTGCTTGATTCTTGCCAAAGACAAGAATGTCATCCTGGAAAGCAATTACACCTTCCATACTTCCAAATAAACTATCCACCACCCTTTGGAATACCGCAGAAGCTGAAGCTAAACCAAATGGCATGCGTCTAAATTGGAACAAACCTTCCGGAGTAACAAAAGCTGTCAAATGTCTTGACTCAGGATGCAGATTAATTTGATGATAAGCCGATGTCCTGTCCAACAAACTGAACACGCTGGCCTCATCTAGAATGGATAGAATTTCAACAATGTTGGGCAATGGATGGCAATCCACCCAAATTTGTGCATTAAGGTCACGTAAATCAACACACATGCGAATAGAGTTATTGGCTTTACGAGCAATTACTATGGGGCCACCCAATCTGATGCATCCACCCTCTCAATTATGCGTTGATCACATAATCTGTCTAGCTCCTTTTTCAACTCTGCTCTCAACGCTAAAGGTACTCTACGTTCTTTATGAACCTTGGGAACTGCATTCTCCTTTAACTTTATCTTGTGTGCAAATCCCTTGAACACACCAATTCCTTCTTTAAAAACACCTGGAAATGCATCGACCCACATAGAACTAATAGATAACACCTGGTTATAATTCTTGCTCAGTATAACTTGTTCGGGGTTATTGGGATCTAACAAAATACCTAACTTTCTTTGGTCTTCCCAACCTAAAAGACATGTATCATCATTAGCTACATACACTACTCCCTTAGTCGCATCACCTTGGAAACTCAACTCAACTTCACACTCCCCCAAAACTTCCACTGGTTTGCCACCATATCCCACAGGCTTGATGCTAGACTTCCTGAGCCCAACATGGCTGAAATTTTCCTTCCACACCTTTTGACTCACAAGTGTATAAGGTGAGCCAGAATCGACTACAACAATTATTTCACGGCCATTAATTGACAATTTACAGGTAGGCCTTTTAGTGTTGTTAAGCATAACAACATCACTCTCATTAGAACAACATACAACAGTAAGAATTTCGTCATCCTCATTAGAGGAAGAATTAGATCCATCCAAATTGTCATTGTGTAACTTAAAAACCTTGTCCCTTGAACTGGAACTTGATATGTTAACAGCCCTACACACTCTAGCAAAATGTCCAACTTTGGAGCATTTTGAACATTTTTTACCTACTGCAGGGCAATTACTTGCATTACCTAAATGGGTGGAACTACCACACCTAAAGCATTCCCTTTTCTTGTAATTTTCCTTCCTAACTGATGTTTCAGCGTTGGCAATTGCTTGGGATTTGTTAAATTTCTGTTTGATTATAGCTACTTTCTGACTAGTTATATTCATCTGTTGCATATATGTTGTTGTATTCTCGATTCTAGTGGCTATCTCCACGGCCTTTTCTAATGTTAAATTCGGTGTAGACAATAGTGTCTCTTGAACTTTCTTATTATTGGTTTTCTCGACAAGTTGATCTCTAATCATTTCATCCTCACATGCCTTGTAATCACAGGAAACTGCTAACATCCTTAAAGCCCCCACATAGTTAGCTACTGGTTCACCAGGAACTTGCACCCTTTTATAAAATTTATGTCTTTCCATAATAACATTTTTACACGATCTAATCTGTTATCAAGGGACTTAATGGCAGAAGCATATTCATCAATACCGCCATCACCTTCACCCACATCTAATGCAACAGACACCTGTGGAATGTGTTTTAAAATTTTGCGGCCCTCTGGACCTAAACAATGACGTAAAACAGCAAACTTTTTCCTATGAGTAAAGGAGTCACCGTCAATGGCATCTAAATATGCCTCGAAACCTTCTTTCCAGGAATCCCAATCTGCTTCTGATGAAACTGGATCCGGAGAGAATACAGGAGGAGGAAGAATGGATTGCTGCATATTAAATGTAACCACAATAAATGTTCATTAAAATTGAGCAATGAGGAATCGTGTCCTATTAATCTTTCAAGACTGCGCAAGGTGTGCGTGTCACCGCAGAAAACAGGTTGAAGGAGTACAATTTAACACTACTATACTGCTTGAAATGCCTGGAAAACTTGGAAACAAGTAACTTGCAGAATGAAGGCACTTTCCACTTAGTAACATCAACAGATTAAATGAATCACGAAAAATTGGCCGGTTCACTCGTTGATGCCTGATGAATACTTGATCCAAAGAATGAAGGAAGCGAACAAGGAAATGAGTAGAAGTGCAAATGAAGTATTATTGGACTAGTCTGCTATACCTCGGCTGTGCTGCTCCAAATATTTGATGTTCTCCATTTAAACACTTGAAATAAATGTCAGTTCTACACGCAAATGAATTGGCCGATTCACTCGTTTCCTGGCGTCCCCGTTGGCAGGAAACTAAGTAACACATAAGATGCGTATTCAGCGTCTTCGTTGCGTAGCGGGATCGATTCACTCGTTTCCTGGCGTCTCCGTTGCCAGGAAACGAAGTAACTCATAAGACGCGTATTCAGCGTCTTCGTTGCGTAGCAGGACACGTGAAAAACGACAGGACGACGCGCGCGCTGAATCCTACACGCGCAGAAACCTCCTTGTGTCAAACAGCCCAAAAATCGATGAAGATGAAGAAAGACAGGTTGCAGGCTCCTCGAAGAACGGAGATGCAACAACTCCCCTCAGCAGGATCGAAACACTGAAA
Organism: Pleurodeles waltl; assembly: GCF_031143425.1. Lineage (NCBI taxonomy): Eukaryota > Metazoa > Chordata > Amphibia > Caudata > Salamandridae > Pleurodeles > Pleurodeles waltl. The sequence continues at coordinate 598,696,426 of NC_090442.1, read as the reverse complement.
ACCGGTTGAAAACGCCGCGCGTTGAACTCCTCAAAAGGTGCACACGTAGGTCCAGCTGCCCTGCAGTCACTCGTCGCCAATGAAAAGTCTTCGTTTCTGGTAAGTACTCTTTATTTTCAGTAAAATCTACAAATGTGCATAACAGCAAATAATACCTCCGCCACCGTCGCCCTTCCAACCGTTTCTCCCGTCGTATGTCGAGTCTCGAGACAAGGTTCTCGAATCCTTACAAGACTCGACATAAGAACGGAGAGATAACCCAACATGGTTCAAGGAATGTTCATAAGTAGAGCACAAGGGGAGCAAAGGCTACGAGAAGGCACATACAGCATTATGCAGCTCTAGCCAATAAATCTCTTCAGATCCTTTAAGATACTATTTAAAGATTTGTGGAAGTCCAAACAGATGTTTAATTATGGGGCTTTTCACATTGGTATAGTTTCCTCTGAACACACCACAGCTGTATGGATAATGTCATGTACTGTAAAATGGTATCAACATGCAAGCATGAGACTAATTCTAAAAATAGATATTTGGAGGACAGATACCCATGGAGTTCTATTTATACCTTTTACATGCATTTGTGCATAGATTCTGATCTAGGAATGGCACCCTGATCCTTCTAACATTGGTACTTAATGTGTTTACATGGACTCCAATCTTATTCCACAACTTTTTAGCCCACCTCTGTGAGGGAAGGTATCAGTGCATTCTATTCCACGTTTGTGTGTCAAATCAATCAATCAGATATTTATAGAGCGTGACTTGTCACCAGTGCGGGTATCTAGGCCCTAGGAGCAAGTATTCACTCGAAAAGCCAGGTCTTGTGCCCTTTCCTGAAATCGGTCCGTGTAGGGGAGGTACGGAGATGCAGCGGTAAGGCTTTACAGGCCTTGAAGGCGAGGTGGGAGAAGGAGAGCCCTCCCTTGCAGCAGCTGCGAATGCGGGGGATCTGTGCCTGGGCCAGGTGTGCTGAGGGGATGTTCCTGTGGGCATGGTGAAAATTTAGATGTTGATTCAGGTAGGTGGGTCACTGATCATAGAGGGCTTTGTATGAGCGGGTGAGAAGCTTGAAGTGGTGTCTCTTCTGGACCAGGAGACAGTGGTGGTATTTCAGGTTCTGGAAGATGTGGGCTCTCTTGGGCAGGTGAAGAATCAGTCTGGCGGCCATGTTCTGTATTGATTGGAGCCTCTGCATGAGTTTGGTGGTGGTGCCTATCGAGAGTGAGTTGCCGTAGTCAAGGCAGCTGGTTATGATGGCCTGAGAATGCTATGATGGAAAAGGAATGGTACTGACCTATATTTCTAGTTCTTCATATTGGGGTTTTCTGTCTAAACCCATAAATATCCGACCCGCCTGCCATTGGACTAGAACCATAGATCGGAATTGCACTGTTTAGATCCTTATTACAATCCAGCTACAAATTGTAACTGCCTGACTAACCCCCTTGTGCATGATGGATCTGGGAAGCTTCTGGACTCAGACTGCTTACCTTCTCCTCCTTCCAGAAAGGCCTCTGGGCGGAAATGATTTCAAGTGCCAGCTGGTGTGCATCGTCATTTTATTCTGACAGAATTTTGGAGAAGCAACTAATTTCTCCATTGTTGATTTTAGGCCTCATACTGTGTCTTCGAGCCCTGAAACCTCTCTTCTGCCTTGTTTTCTTTGGCTGTTTGTGGCAGATGTGGGCATAGTAAAATTACACCTGATTCCCACTTCACCAAGTTTAGTTTCCAACACTAGGGAGGTTTTATCTGGTGCTTGCAAAATTACAGCCTAATCTGAATTCTCTGAGACTTCTTTCCAGTTACGTGGTTTGGGGCTGCCCCTCCACCTAGAGGTTTTGTGGTCACACTGGAGGGGTTTGGAAACAGATCTATCATAGCTTACAGGGGCGTTTGTCTGCTTTTATTTTTAGTTCTAATGCAAGGAGGATTTGGGAGGGGGGATCCTTCCCACCCTAAGGGTTGCCTGCCTAAGTCGCACTTGATTTCTTTCCTCAATTAGGGGTCAAGGCCTCCGTCCTTTCCCACCAAGGGGAGAGAGGGAAGGACAAAAGCTCCCGAAAGCACCATGGACGCTTTTCACACTCCCATATCATCCTGCCAGACGATTGTTCTTCACTGCCCTTTTTTCTTCTTTTTCCTTTTTATTTTCGAGAAAGGAAAATCATCAAGGAGAACCCTACAGCTTACCTGACGTAGGCAACATATTAAATTTAACTGACGAAGATTAACTAAGGCTGCCTGACGTAGGCGACATAGTAAATTACCATACTGTAGAAAAAATAATGATTACTGCCTAAACAAGGCTATCAATAAATAATACCTTCATTGCAGGAGCACTGTCTGACCTAGACAAATAAAAAAACAAGCTTGTGTCCCTATAATAGTAATATAACTATTGTGTTCGTATTCTCTACGCTGGTTGGAAGCCTCAAAGCAGCACACTTCTATTTTTAACAACCATGGTTTCTCTCTAGAAATATCATAAGGGCAGAAATGCACCAGCTGATTAAATATATTGAAGTACACTTCAGGGATTGTTCTGAGGTTGGAAAATACGTATGTGAGCCTAGTAGAAGCAGAGAACCACAGACTTATTTCACTGACCATAACAAAGATTAGTTTAACATCCCTGAAAGATAGATTAGAAATACACAGTTAATTACTTTAATCTAGCTAAACAACTTGTAGGCAATCTGATACAACTGAGACTGAACCTGAGGGTTATCTTTGCCCAGAGGGTCGCAGTAGTTTTAGGGGCAGGGCGTCAGCATAGTTTTAGGAGTCGGGGTAGTTTAGGTTTTAGGGGGTGGAGGATTGTGGTATTTTTAGTTTTTGGGGATTGGAGGGTCGGAGGAGTTTAGGTTTTGTGGCGGGAGTGGGGGGTCTGGTCAGGGTAGTTTTATGGGCGTGGGGTCTGGTTTTTAGAGGTGGGAGTTGGGGTAATTATGTTTTTAGGGGTTAGGTAGTTTTATTTTTGGGGGTGGTGGTCGGTTTTAGGGCTCAGGGTGGGTGGGGGGTATTGGGGTATTTTTTAAGGGTGGGGGCTATGGGTACTTCAGATTTTAGGATAAGGGCTGGGGGTAATTTAGTTTTTAGGGGTTGGTTTATTTTTGGGGTGGGTGGAGTTGGTTTTAGGGCTCAGGGTGGGTAGGGGGTATCGGGTAGTTTTTAAAGGTTTAAAGGAGGCCGGGGTACTTCTGTTTTTAGGGTGGGGGGTGGCATGCAACAACCATGCATGCCGTTTCCACACATCCCTTTACTAGGCATGCCTTTACAACGAAAAATCGTTGTAAAGGCATGCGTGGAAACAACGCGTCAGAGTTCCAACCGCATTGTTCAGGCATGCGTGGTTGCCGCATGCGTGGTTCCATCATACAACCGAACACCTTGAGTTTCAGGAAAGGGGTGTAAACAAGTCTTATAGACTTTCCTTTTCAAGATGGAGGTCTGTCCATTATTTATCCAATATAAAGTAGAATCTCTTCCTGTGATATAAATTTCTGTTTGAACCTTATATAAGGAGGCATTTTTGAGTGATGGGGCATTGAAGCACGTTCGTTTCCTTATTTTCTATTGCATTCTTTGTCTCCTTGCTACTTTTTTGTTTACCCTGATCTTTCCTTCAAGCAGCTGTAACTTCTATTGGAGCTACGTCTGGGTATTATTGCTTGGTTCTTTTCTCTTCCCCGATGCCATTAAGAGTGTTGTGCCTTGCTGTTAACTTAAGTGTCAATATGTCAATATTAACCTTCAGTCAAGAGCTGCAAAATGCCAAAGAGGTATTTTACCCTCTGTGGTTCAAAGATGCTTCACTGTAACCTGACTCTCAGTTTTTGCCTAAGGGCATTAGAGTACTTTTAATCAGAACCAGAATGCATAACATTTTTTCCCTTTTTAGGCACATGGAGATTAAGTGATTTGCTCGGAATTTAAGGATTTTGAGCCAAAGCTGACATTCGAACCTGGTTCCCCATTTTCCAGTCTCTGCAGCTGTAACAACTAGGCCACATCTTCATCTCTACAAAAACTTAGTAATGACCACAGAGGCACATAAAATAGTCAAAAACCATAAAAATCCTCTCAGCTGAAATGTATTGTGCGTTACAATATATCATGTCAGTAATTTCCCCAAACAACACACAGACCAGGACACATATAATTGTCAAACTGTCACCTAACAACAACCTGAAGACACTCAAAGGTCTTCGGCCATGATGCTACTGAGTGATGCCTCAAAATCTCTTTCCCAAAAGACATAATGACAACTCTGGTCTTGGACAAGATCTAGAGCAAGATTTCAAACAAGTTGTCCAATCTCTAATACATTCAGGGTTGGACTGTTGTGACTCACTTCTTGTTTGCTTACCCAGAATACAACTGGCACTACTCGGAGCTGCACCTCTTTCAGGAGCCTGAAGACAGGTTCAAGAAACTCTGACAATACTTGTCTATTCTAATTTCGCCAAACTGGCTTCTAATAAAGGGAAGGTGCATCTTCAATTGTGGAAACGGTCATAAAGAAAACTAATACACTGAAAGAATCCTTCTCCGATGGCAGGAGAATTTGGAATTCAACTCACCCAAAATTTAAAAAATCCAGGTCCATATGTACAAAACTTTTTCGAGTTAGCAAACTGACCAAAACGGCCCATTTGTGACAGCAAAAGAGCATTTTTTTAATGTACAAATGCCAAAGCATGATTTGGTAACTTGTTACCGAATTGCCGTTTGGTTTAGTGATTTGGTATTCGGAAGGGTAGGTTTAGGACGTCCTTTCCAACTACCGAATCACGTATGTATTAATGTTTTGCAACCGATTTCCAGTCGCAAATAGTTAGTATATTACCGACACGTCAAAGGAGGTGGAAAGTCATCCACAAATGAGAAGGTGTCCCCAAGGGACCCTTTCCCCTTGGAAAATGTGACCGAAAATATTTTTTAAGAACAGGTAGTCGTCCCAGGGACCACTGCCCGCTCTTAAAAAATTAAATGTTTAACTTTTCCTTTTCTTTTTTGAATCTCATCCCGTTTTCCTTTAAGGAAGCGGGCTGCATTACAAAAAAAAAGTGCTTAATTGTAAAGCAGTCACAGACATGGTGATCTGCTGACCCTAGCAGGTCACCACCCCTTTGATGGACATAATTCCTTGTGGGTCAGAAACCACAACTTATCCCATTCATGTTTATAAGGTAGATCTATTTGTGTCCTTCTAGTAATCTCTATTTAGTATTTTTAAGTTTTCTCACAGTAGGAATTGTGATTTGCTAATTGCGAATCAGTAAAAATTGCAATTAAGAAATCACTAATTCTACTTTTTGTGCATAAGACCCCCAGCCACATCAAGCTTTAAAGGATGTAAAAACCTTGCTCTTTCTACAATATGTCACTTTATATTCATACAGAGTTTCTGCAATGGATTACTGACCAGTTTGGCTGTTGACAACGTTGACCTCTCTAAACCTTTTGTAAATAATTCTGTTATCATTGATACTAGTCCTCAATATAAAAAACGGTAATATTGATAAATGATGAGTTCTCATAATATCCCTCTTAATGTATCCCAGCAGCTCATAAAAGGCTGCCTCAAAATCTTGGGAAGAACTTGTGGGAATTTGCAGCTCTGCTTCCCATCCGGCAGTGAGTGCTGGTGGGGGGAGAGCTTGTGACAATATGAAGATGTGGATGTTGTGACCTATTATTGCCAGTGTGCCTTGATCTGCTACAGTATACTTCATGATTGATCAGACGTAGGGCCTGATTACGACCTTGACAGAGGGGATTACTCATCATAAACGTGGCAGATATACTACCCGCCGTATTACAAGTTCCATTATATCCCATGGAACTTGCAATATGGCGGACGGTAAATCTGTCAGGTAATCAGGCCCTTTGTATCATGTATTATATGAAATGATTTATCATTTAGTATCATTTACTCCTTAGCAGCGTAAGCAGTATTCCTTATTCCACCTCATTTGCAGACCAGCTTTAAAGTGTGCTGCACTTAATTTAGCCAGACCTAAAAAAGTATTTTAATTCTGTTTTTGAAGTAATCGATGCTTTCAAAATGTGCAAATTTTCTCTAACTTTGATATGTACGACAATGTGAGCATTATGTGGTAAACAATTTACCACTTTTCTAAATTTTCTAAAGTTTCTCAATGTGTTTTATTTTTCTGCAGAAAGGTACATATGCTACGGTGAACAGACGCGTGCTGTTTTAGCGAAACTAGCCAGTCATGGCAAAAAGATGTTTCTTATCACAAATAGCCCCAGCAGCTTTGTGTGAGTACACCTCTGTTGCAACCTTAAACTTTTTTTACATTTCTTTTTATTAAATAGTTGCTCAGTAGACAACAGATACAATGGTGGATCATTCGTACAGGATATATCAGAAGCAGAGCAGACAAAATTACATGTATCAAAGCAAGCATTATACATTGCAGAGTCACAACGAATCCTCTTTGGGGTATCTGCCTCAAAGGGAGTAGAACTACTGCAAAACTACCCTCCCTACAACCCATACAGTTTCCCAGGAAGTTAGTAACCCCTGTACATGTGCTACCCATCCCAGACCTTATCCCACATCTTAGTACAACATTAAACTTAGCAGCTTTGCTCAAGTGTCTGCCTAAGTTTCCTGTGGCTTAGATATTACATTGTAGCTACAAATGTTATATATATATATCTGTTCGATGGCATGTGTAGCTGCAGATACACATGCTGTGCATATCCCACCATCTAGTGTTGGGCTCGGAGTGTTACAAGTTGTTTTTCTTCGAAGAAGTCTTTTCGAGTCACGAGATCGAGGGACTCCTCCCATTTCGGCTCCATTGCGCATGGGTGTCGACTCCATCTTAGATTGTTTTCTTTACGCCATCGGGTTCGGACGTGTTCCTCTACGCTCTGTGTTTCGGTTCGGAAGATTAGTTAGATATCGGAAATATTTGACAGTATTGTTTGCGTTCGGTATCGGGTTAGTTAACACAGATCGACACCGAATTTTGAAGAGCTCCGGTGGCCCTTCGGGGTTTAGGTTCCCCGGCGGGGCCTGGTCGGCCCGACCACATGTGTCGACAAGACTAATGGAACGGACCCCATTCCGCTTCTGACCCAAATGCCACAACAAGTATCCTTACACAGATCAACATTTGGTCTGTAACTTGTGTTTGTCTCCAGAACACAAAGAGGATACCTGTGAGGCCTGTCGAGCGTTTCGATCGAGGAAAACGCTGAGGGACCGGAGAACGAGAAGACTTCAAATGGCGTCGGCGCCGTCAGGACACCAAGACTTGGAGGAAGAAGAAACCTTCTCCATCGCTGACTCGGACTCGGCCGAAACAGAACAGACACCGAAAACCGTGAGTAAAACCGCCCCAGCAAAAACTCACGGAAAATTCATCAGAGCCCAGGGGACGCCACCGCCGGCGGGCCATGGCTTAACCCAAAAACTCGGTGACCGTCCATCGGCACCGAAAAAGGGCACGCATGTGTCGAAGTCATCCGACCCCGGTCGAGATACTGGCACAGAAAAGACTCGATCCCGAGATACCAGGTCAGAACAATCTCGACATCGATATACCGGCACCAAGACTACTCGGCATCGAGAAATCGGAACACCGAAACACAAAAAAGTGGCTTCGGAGCCGAAAAAGATGGTGGAAAAAGTTTTGATCCCGAAACATCCGGCTTCGGATCCGAAAACAAGTTCATACACAGAAGAACAAGGGCTTTCCACACAAATGCAAAGCCGTAGATTCGGACAGGAACTAGAGGCAGGGGAGCCAGATTATACACTGAGAAGCCTCCATATCCAAAAGGAGACAGGGAAGATAAGAACTCTCCCTCCTATAAGGATGAAAAGGACACTGGCTTTCCAAGAGAAAGATAAACCACCACAAGCAAAGGTTGTAAAACAAGTCACTCTGCCACCATCACCTCAACGCTCACCGCAATCATCACCTGTCGCTAGCCCACCGATGGTGCAGTCTACAACACACACAAGCATGAGCCAAGATGACCCAGATGCATGGGATCTTTTTGATGCGCCTGTGTCAGATAACAGTCCTGACTGTTAGCCAGCGAGACCATCACCACCTGAAGACAGTACTGCTTACACGCAGGTGGTGTCCAGAGCAGCTGCCTTTCACTAGTCACACTGCACGCTGAACCAATCGAGGATGACTTTTTATTTAACACTCCGTCATCCACACATAGTCAGTACCATAGTCTTCCAATGCTACCTGGAATGTTAAAGCACGCAAAGGAAATATTTCAGGAACCTGTGAAAGGCAGGGCTATTATTCCTAGGGTGGAGAAAAAGTACAAGCCTCCACCAACAGACCCTATGTACATTACGCAGCAACTGACACCGGACTCTGTAGTAGTTGGCGCAGCACAGAATTCACACACCTCTGGGGATGCACCACCACCCGATAAAGAAAGTCGCAAGTTCGACGCAGCGGGAAAAAGAGTGGCAGCACAAGCAGCCAATCATTGGCGCATTGCGAATTCACAGGCTTTGCTGTCAAGATATGACAGAGCCCACTGGGACGAAATGCAACACTTTATTGAACATCTGTCCAAAGAATTCCAAAAACGTGCACAACAGGTGGTAGAAGAAGGCCAAAGTATCTCAAATAACCAGATACGCTTAGCAATGGATGCAGCAGACACAGCTGCAGGAACTGTAAATACAGCGGTGACAATTCGGAGACATGCATGGCTACGCACCTCAGGATTCAAGCCCGAAATCCAACAGGCTGTGCTTAATATGCCTTTTAACGGACAGCAGCTGTTTGGGCCGGAAGTGGACACTGCTATCAAAGTTGAAGAAAGATACAGATACGGCCAAGGCCATGGGTGCGCTCTACTTCCCACAGAGCAGAGGCACTTTTAGGAAGACACCATTTAGAGGGGGGTTTCGGGCTCAAACAACAGAACCCTCAACTTCACAAACTAGGCCCACATACCAGAGCCAATATCAGAGAGGAGGCTTTCGGGGACAGTACAGAGGGGGACAGTTCCCTAAGACTAGAGGGAAGTTCCAAAGTCCCAAGACCCCTCAAAACAAACAGTGACTTCAGTGTCACAAATCCCCAACACGTAACACCAGTGGGGGGGAGACTAACAGATTTTTACCAAAATTGGGAGGAAATAACAACAGACTCGTGGGTCCTAGCCATCATCCAATATGGCTATTGCATAGAATTCCTACAATTACCACCAAATGTGGCACCAAAAACACACAACATGTCCAAACAAAACATGGATCTATTACAAGGGACAGGGGTTTACTCCCTGTACTTTCTCATACCCAAAAAGGACAAATCTCTAAGACCTATATTAGATCTCAGAACACTAAATCTTTACATCAAATCAGATCACTTTCACATGGTAACACTTCAAGACGTAATCCCCTTACTCAAACAACAAGATTACATGACGACATTAGATCTCAAAGATGCGTACTTCCATATACCCATACATCCTTCACACAGAAAATACTTAAGGTTTGTATTCCAAGGAGTACATTACCAGTTCAAAGTGTTACCACTCGGAATAACAACAGCACCAAGGGTATTTACAAAATGCCTTGCAGTAGTAGCGGCACATATCAGAAGACAGCACATACACGTATTCCCGTATCTAGACGATTGGTTAATCAAAACCAACACACAGAAACAGCGTCTTCGTCACACAAAATACGTTATAGAAACCCTTCACAAACTAGGGTTCTCACTAAACTACCAAAAATCACACAGCCGTGTCAAATACAACAATACTTAGGAGCAACAATCAACACAAAAAAAGGGATTGCCACTCCAAGTCCACAAAGGGTACAAGCATTCCAAACCATACTACAAAGCATGCACCCAAACCAAAAGTATCAGATAAAATTGATGATGAAACTGCTAGGCATGATGTCCTCATGCATAGCCTTTGTCCCAAACGCAAGATTACACATGCGGCCCTTACAACAGTGCCTAGCAACACAATGGACACAAGCACAGGGTCAACTTCAAGATCTAGTGTTGATAGACCGCCAAACACACACCTCGCTTCAATGGTGGAATCCTGTAAATTTAAACCAAGGGCGGTCTTTCCAAGACCCAGTGCCTCAATAGGTAATCACAACAGATGCTTCCATGGTAGGATGGGGAGCACATTCTCAACCAACACAGCATCCAGGGACAATGGGACACTCAGCAGAAACAACTTCACATAAATCGGCTGGAATTACTAGCAGCGTTTCTAGCGTTGAAAGCATTTCAACCTATAATAACCCACAAATACATTTTTGTCAAAACACACAACATGACAACAGTGTATTACTTAAACAAACAAGGAGGCACACACTCATCACAACTGTGTCTCTTAGCACAGAAGATTTGGCATTGGGCGAATCACAATCACATTCACCTAATAGCGCAATACATCCCAGGAATTCAAAACCAATTGGCAGGCAATCTCAGTCGAGATCACCAACAGATCCACGAATGGGAGATTCATCCACCGATATTGCAAGCCTACTTCCAAAAGTGTGGAACACCGCAAATAGACCTATTCGCAACAAAAGAAAACGCAAAATGCCAAAACTTCGCATCAAGGTACCTACAGCCTCGCTCCAAAGGCAATGCGTTATGGATGAGTCATAAAAGCATTTATGGAGGATCTAAAAAGGATCATTCCACCAAGAACACCACCAGTTCCTTCGTGGAACCTCAATATTGTATTAACGCGACTCATGGGTCCACCATTCGAACCCATGCACTCTTGTGAAATGCATTACTTAACCTGGAAAGTAGCCTTTCTAATAGCTATCACATCCCTCAGAAGAGTGAGTGAAATACAAGCCTTTACCATACAAGAACCCTTTATACAAATACACAAACATAAAGTGGTTCTACGCACAAATCCAAAATGTTTGCCAAAAATTATATCACGTTCCACTTAAACCAAACTGTGGAACTCCCAGTGTTCTTCCCACAACCAGACTCTAGCTGAAAGAGCATTACATACATTAGACATAAAAAGAGCTCTAATGTACTACATTGATAGAACTAAACAGTTTCGCAAAACAAAACAATTGTTTGTAGCTTACCAAAAACCCCATACAGGGAATCCAATATCCAAACAGGGCATTGCCAGATGGATAGTTAAATGTATTCAAACCTGTTATGTTAAAACTAAAAGAGAACTGTCTATTACACCAAGGGCACACTCCACTAGAAAGAAAGGCGCCACAATGGCCTTTCTAGGGAATATACCTATGACAGAAATATGTAAGGCAGCCACATGGTCTACGCCTCATACATTTACTAAACATTACTGCGTGGATGTGTTAACAACACAACAAGCAACAGTAGGACAAGCAGTACTAAGAACATTATTTCAGACAACTTCAACTCCTACAGGCTAAACCACCGCTTTGGGGGAGATAACTGCTTACTAGTCTATGCACAGCATGTGTATCTGCAGCTACACATGCCATTGAACGGAAAATGTCACTTACCCAGTGTACATCTGTTTGTGGCATTAGTCGCTGCAGATTCACATGCGCCCTCCCACCTCCCCGGGAGCCTGTGGCCGTTTTAAGTTGATTGGAATTAAACTTGTACATTTCAAATATTGTAAATATAACGCTTTTATGCACATTATGTACATACATTCTTACTCCATTGCATGGGCATTATTACTATATACACAACTCCTACCTCACCCTCTGCGGGGAAAACAATCTAAGATGGAGTCGACGCCCATGCGCAATGGAGCTGAAAGGGAGGAGTCCCTCGATCTTGTGACTCGAAAAGACTTCTTCGAAGAAAAACAACTTGTAACACTCCAAACCCAACACTAGATGGTGGAATATGCACAGCATGTGAATCTGCAGCGTCTCATGCCACGAACAGATGTACACTGGGTAAGTGACATTTTCCATATATATGTGTGTATATAATCTCAAAATTGTTTATTTCAGGTACTGGCCCATAAAGCAAGACAAACACTTTTATCAACCATTACAGAAATCAATAAATATATCAAACATGAAAGTTTCACTTAAAAAAAAGATTAACACATGCTCATAAAACTAACAAACTAGTAAAAGTACCAAAAACTGTTTCACGAAAATGAATAATTCCATAAAAAGACGCAAAGGGAACAGATAAGTGCAGGTTGCAGAGTACGAAGCACAGTACACAGTTCGCCCAGATAACTGAACGATCAATCAGAAACAAGGTGTAGGTTGGAGCATTTGTATTTGTATTTAACAATTTTTCAGAACAATACTCCCACCCTCTTTCTGACTAGCCACACCGCATGTGGGTAACGGCTTACACCAAACACCAATGTCTGACTTGTATCAGACCGTAAAATACAGTGAGCCTCCTTGTATTGTCTGAAGCCCATAGAAATGCTGAATGGTTTAAGCCAGATCTGCTTCTGCCTGTCATAATCTTGGCGAAAGAATAGAACACGTTCAACATCCTCAATCCTATAATTACAAAACACACACACTGATGAATCACTACAATGGGCTTTTCATCTATTTATAGATTTGTTCACTAATAGTGATCCCAATTTGAATTTGATAACGCGCAAGCCCAGGGAGGTTGGATCATGTCCATGTACAATTCCTTAGCAGGCGTGGGCTTGAAGGATAAGAAATCAGCTACAAGGCCCCATGATCTGGCCTTACCACATTGGGCCAAGTTAATACTATTCCAACAGGCATCATTTATAATAGCCTTAGTGCTGGGGGTAATTAGCGAAGTGTTATTCCAGTACGCAGTCAGGCTAAAGTCATAAAGGTAAAGTTTAACATGTCAAAGCCATGGTGGGAGGTTGGACTATATATATATATATATATATATATATATATATATATATATATATATATATATGTTCGATGGCATGTGTAGCTGCAGATAAACATGCTATGCATATCCATTCCGACATATAGTGTTAGGCTCGGAGTGTTACAAGTTGTTTTTCATCAAAGAAGTCTTTTCGGAGTCATGGGATCGACTGAATCCTCCTCTTGGTTTCATTGCGCATGGGCATCGACTCCATTGTTAGATTGTTTTCTTTCTGTTGTTGGGTTCGGACGTGTTTCCTCTCACTCCAAGATTTTGATTCTGAAAACCTTAGAAAACCTTCCTATTCCTTGGTATTGTTTCGATCGCGTTCTCCATCTAGCATCGAACCGGAAGTACCATTGGAAACTTATTTTTTTTGCCTTTCAGGGCGCGTGCGCCCAACTCTGGCCTATTCGGGCCTACCGCGTGGAAAGTCTAATGAATCTGACTCCATTCCGATTCTGCCTTTGGTGCCAAGTGAAGTATCCCTATATAGACCAGCACTTGGTTTCTAACTTGTGCCTTTTTCCAGACCATCGGGAGGAAAACTGTGAGGCCTGTCGATCGTTTCGTTAAAAAAAGACTCTGAGATCTCAGAGCCCGAAGACTCAAAATGGCGTAAAAAAGCAGTGAACATCTCAACGTCACTGAAGAAGAGCAGGCGCAGACAGCAGTCTCCATCCGAGACACAGACTCCGAACAGGAATCCGAGGACGACAGACCCATCACAGCTGGCCAGCATGGGAGTACTTCTGCCCCTACACCCCTGCACAAAAAACATTCTAAGGCCTTGGGTACACCACTGCTAGAAGGCCATGGTTCCGCCCGAAAAAAGCTTGTCGGCGACCATTCTTCAGGGTCGGCGCCGAAAAAGGCCACTCCTCTGTTGACTTCGTCATCGAGTAAATCCATCAAATGCTCCATTTTGGACTCCTGTAAAAAAAAAAAAACAATCTTCGGAGTCGAAAATTCGGCGGTCGGCTTCTGAGCCGAGACCTTCCACAACATTTTCGATACCGAAAAAACAACAAACTTCGGAACCGAAAAAATCCTCATATACAGAGGAACAAGGACTTTCAAAAAAAATGAGAGAAACCCATAAAACCTCTGAGGAAGAGCTGGACATTGAGCCCATTTTACAAATTACGGATGAGAGACTATCTAGGATACACATTCATAAAGACACAGGAAGGATTGTTACTGCACCTCCTTTAAACAAAAAGAAATCTGGCTTTCCAAGAGGAACTGGACACTGTACAGCCACCAGCAAAAGTGCAAAAACAAAAGGGGAAGCCAATACCTCTTCATAATTCTCCTCCTCATTCTCCACAATTATCTGTCTCACCTCACACCAGTCCTCCACCAATGCCTTCTCCAACACACGCATTTTATTCACAAGGATATATGGCAGACCCATGGGAGCTTTTATGACCCTGGTCCCATCCTGGATAATGACCCAGATACTTATCCATCAAAACTATCTCCACCAAAAGATACCACTGCATACAACCAGGTCATATCCAGGGCTGCAGCTTACCATGGGGTAACAATGCATGCAGAGCCATTGGAAGAAGATTTTTTATTTAATACACTATCTTCAACATATTCCAAGTACCAGTGTCTCTAAATGTTACCAGGCATGGTAAAACACGCAGACCAAATTTCTAGCGAGCCTGTAAAATCTAGGATTATCACACCTAGAATAGAGAAAAATATAAGCCTGCACCCTCAGACCCAGATTATATTAGTCATCAGGTGCCTCCAGATTTAGTGGTAGTCAGTGCAGCACGAAAGAGGGCAAATAGCCAGTCTTCAGGAGATGCACCTCCTCCTGACAAAGACAGCAGAAAATTTGACGTAGCGGGGAAAAGAGTTGCTTCACAGGCAGCAAATTAATGGAGACTTGCCAATTCTTAAGCACTGCCAGCCCGCTATGATAGGGCCCATTGGGATGAAATGCAGGATATTATACAGCATCTCCCAAGAGAACACCAGAAAAGGGCACAGCAAGTGGTAGAGGAGAGGCAAGCCATTAGTAATAATCAAATAAGATCTGCCCTTGATGCTGCTGATACAGCTGCAAGGAGCGTAAACACTGCCATCACAATCAGAAGACATGCATGGCTGCGCTCCTCTGGTTTTAAATCAGAAATTCAACAGGCTGTACTTAACTAACCTTTTGATAAAAAGCACCTCTTTGGCACAGAACTGGACACCACTATTGAAAAACTAAGAATGATCTCAGATACTGCGAAAGCAATGGGCGCTTTGTACACCACACCATAGGCTAATTTTGCAGACCACAGTTTCGAGGAGGTTTTAAGGCATAATCCTCAGAGGCTTCCACCTCACAAACAAAGCAATCACATCAAACCCAGTATCAGCGAGTAGGGTTTAGAGGAACATATAGAGGTCAATACTTTAGGAATAGAGGTGAATTCCAAACACACCCTAAGCAATGACTTCCTTCCCTCCCTTCCACTCCACACATCTCCTGTGGGGGGAAGACTACAGCAGTTCCACTTTCATTGGCAAAATATCATCACAGACAACTGGGTATTATCAATCATCCGCAATAGCTATTGCCTAGAATTGATAACCACCCCTCCAAACATTCCACCAAGATATCACAAGTTGTCCCCAGAACATACAGTTCTGTTACAACAAGAGGTTCAATCTCTACTACTCAAACAAGCAATAGCATTAGTTCCACAGTCCCACTCACTATACTTCCTAATTCCCAAAAAAGTTGGCATCCTCAGGCCCATATTAGACCTCAGGCCCCTCAGTCTATACATCTTGTCAGAGCATTTTTACATGGTAACTCTGCAAGATGTTATTTCACTACTGCAAAAACAAGATTTTATGACTACTCTAGACCTCAAAGATGCGCACTTTCACATACCCATCCACTCAGCACACAAGAAAATACCCCAGGTTTGTCATAGCAGGAAAACACTACCAGTTCAAAGTGTTACCATTTGGCATAACAGCTCCAAGGGTGTTCACAATGTGTCTAGCAGTAGTAGCACCATACTTAAGAAGACAACACATCCATGTCTTTCCATAACTAGACGAGTGGCTAATAAAATCAAGCAATCTTACACAATGCCAAAACCATACTCTTTATGTGATAGAAACTCTCCACACACTAGGGTTTTCTATAATCTAGGTGCTATCCTAAATACTCAACTAGCTCTAGCGTATCCAAATATACAAATAATACAAGCTTTCCAAAACTTAATACCACTCATACAGCCAAATCAACAATACACGGTAAGATTTATCATGAAGATTCTAGGAATGATGGCATCTTGCATAGCAATAGTACCACATGCAAGGTTAAACCTGAGGCCCTTACAACAGTGCTTTGCACAACAATGGTCACAAGCACACGGTGAACTACAAGATCTAGTGTTGATGGACCGCCAAACACATGTCCCTTCAATGGTGGAATCGCAAAAACCTACTGAAGGGGCAGTCGTTTCAAGACCCTGTGCCTCAGACCATAACTACAACAGATGCATCAATGATCGGTTGGGGAGCTCACCTAAACAATCAAACCATTCAAGGTCAATGGGATATCAAACAAACAGCTACACATGAACCAGTTAGAATTATTAGCTGTGTTCCTTGCCCTAAAAGCATTTCAACCTCTTCTCAAACAGAAGAATGTTTGCATAAAAACAGACAACATGACAACCATGTATTATCTCAACAAACGGGGGAGGGGACATATTCATCTCAGCTGTCGCTTCTAGCCCAAACAATTTGGAAATGGGCTATTCACAATCAAATTCATCTACTAGCACAATACATTCCAGGAATAGACAATCAGTTGGCAGATCTCTTCAGCAGAAATCTCCAACAAATTTGAATGGGAGATTCACTCAAAACAACTTCAAAAGTGCTTTCGAAAATGGGGAACACCAGACATAGATCTATTCGCAACAAGCGAAAACGCAAAATGCCAAAACTTTGCATCCAGACACCCACATCCCCTATCCAAGGGCAATGCTCTATGGATCAGTTGGTCAGGGATATTTGCTTACGCTTTCCCCCTCTCCCACTCCTTCCATTTCTAGTCACCAAATTACGTCAAACATCTCAACAGAATACTCATTGCACTAACATGGGCACGCCAACCTTGGTACACAACACTATTAGACCTATCTGTAGTACCTCACTATTTGTTAACAGAAAACAAAGTTCAAATAAGGCATCCAAACCCCAGTGCTCTCAATCTAGCGATTTGGCTCCTGAAATCACAGAATTTGGTTATCTAAATCTTCCATCAGAACGTATGGAAGTAATTAAACAAGCACGAAAACCTACTGCTAGACAGTGCTATGCAAATAATTGGAAACAATTTGTTTACTATTGTTAATCTAAAACCATTGATCCACTTACAGCATCTATACAAGATATTGTATGCTATTTGCTTCAGTTACAAAAATCTATTCAGCTTATTCTTCCCTTAAAATACACCTTACTGCAATACCTGCATACTTACAAACTATTCAATATACTTCTCTAGTCAGAGTTCCAGTTATCAAAGCCTTCATGGAAGGGTTAAAACGCATTATTCCACCCAAAACACCACCTGTTCCTTCATGGAATTTAAATATTGTACTTACCAGACTCATGGGACCACCTTTGGAACCCATGCACTCTTGCCAAATTCAATTTTTAACATGGAAGGTCGCCTTCCTTGTAGCTATTACTTCTTTAAGAAGAGTTAGTGAAATACTAGCATTCACTCTTGAGGAATCTTTTTTCCAAGTACACAAACATAAGGTTGTACTACGAACAAATTAGTATTTCCTTTTCACATCAATCAAACAGTGGAATTGCCAGTCTTCTTTCCACAGCCAGATTCTGAGGCAGAAAGAGCTCTTCATACCCTAGGTCTCAAAAGAGCTCTTATGTACCACATAGACAGAACGAAACAGTTTAGGAAAACAAAGCAACTCTTTGTTGCTTTCCAACAACCACATACAGGCAATCCTATATCAAAACAAGGATTAGCAAGATGGATTGTTAGATGTATACAAACATGTTATATCAAAGCAAAGAGGCAACTTTTGATCACTCCTAAAGCACATTCCACAAGGAAAAAGGGTGCACTAATAGCTTTTTTAGGAAACATTCCAATGGTTGACATATGTAAAGCAGCTACATGGTCAACCCCTCATACATTTACAAAACATGATTCATGTGTTCTCACAGCAACAAGGCTCTGTAGGCCAGGCTTTCTTAAAAATGTTATTTCAAACAACTTCAACTCCTACAGGCTAGCCTCTGCTTTTTTGGGAGGACTATCTGCTTTGTAGTCTATGCATAGCATGTATATCTGCAGCTACACATGCCCTCGAACGGAAAATGTCACTTACCCAGTGTACATCTGTTCGTGGCATGTAGTGCTGCAGATTCACATGCACACTCCCTCCTCCCTTCTCCCTGGAAGCCTGTAGTTGTTTAAGTTTTACATTTGTACATATGTATATACATTACATTTGCATGGATATCTCTTTATATTTCTATACTCTATCACTCCTTTCTTCACCCTCTGCGGGAAAACAATCTAACAATGGAGTTGATGCCCATGCGCAATGGAACTGAGAGGAGGAGTCACTCTATCCTGTGACTCCGAAAAGACTTCTTCGAAGAAAATGAACTTGTAACACTCTGAGCCCAACACTAGATGTCGGAATGGATATGCATTTAAAGGTTCCCTTCTTGAATATATGCCTGGACTTTGAGTCTTAAAGCATGTTTGACCAATAAGGTCAGTTTAAAGTTATGGAATGTTAGATTCTACGCTGGTTCAAGGATGCTACAATGTGTCAAGTCGACCTTTTTAAGCCCTGTCTACAGAGATGGAATTGTAAGAGCCACCTGACACCAAGCACTGGGGACGTTTATTAGGCCAGTTGTTGTTTCAGTTGTCTAATCAATGGGATGGGTTTGCTTCTCTTCTCTTGGAAGAAAAGCCAAACTACTGGGCCTGGTGTTTGATCCCGTATTGAAAGCATTTTTTCCGAAATAATTAGGCTTTCAGCTTTTCCTGAGTCTCTGATAGGTTATGTGGTCTGATAGTGGCTGAATTACTGTGTTCCAGGTTTGTGCATATCGGTCATTTACGTTTGCTTCTTTGTGGTTTTTTGCCTCACCTTTTGGTTTTGAATTATGACTGCTAATGACCAGGATTATTCATTGTTTCTTAGCCTGGTAATACGATAGAAGCAGCATAGACCCACAGCCCTCCTCCTCCTTGAACCATCACTGGTTATTAATGCACAGTGACAAGCTGAATAATCCCAGGGCCTGGACAACATATGAAATTAACAGAGGCATTTGCAACAAATACCAAAGACAAAGTAGAACGTCCAACTGTGGAGAAAACGGATTGGGTGGCAATAGTGTATATGTATATATATATATGTGTGTGTATATATATATCCAAAAAACAAACAAAGTGCAGGAGCCCCGATTCCATGTAAGCCACACGTTTATTTCTCAATAATGCTGGCAGCAGAGATCACTTTCCTGACGCGTTTCGGCATTGCTGCCTTGTTCACCGGTGATTGCAAGTTACCATAGGTGCTTAAATATCATTCAGTCACGTGCCATTAGCGTATAATACTTCAATATCCATAATGCATCCTTTATAGTCTTTAAAACAATGGTGTAGTCTTCAGTATTGCTTAATAGCGTTATTTCACCACAGTTTCTAATTGCATATTTAAAGGTGCTAAATATTCCCGTTCATAAAGTGGCCACGTGCACTCCAGTATATGTGATTTTTAGCAACTCGCATTTCTTTATACTCACTGCCATGAATAGTCTCTTTAACAAGTGGAGAACAGGAACGTGAAAACTGTATTGAAGTATTATACGCTAATGGCAGGTGACTGAATGATATTTAAGCACCTATGGTAACTTGCAATCACCTGTGAACAAGGCAGCAATGCCGAAACGCGTCAGGAAAGTGATCTCTGCTGCCAGCATTATTGAGAAATAAACGTGTGGCTTACATGGAATCGGGGCTCCTGCACTTTGTTTTTTGGATCAGTTTCACGGGATTCTCCGTTCCCGTGTTGTGGAGCTGCCCTGCAGAGTTGGAGGCCCCCTTTAACGGAGTTTGCTGTGTGGAATATATATATATATATATATATATATATATATATATATATATATATATATATATATATATATATATATATAAAGCCATGCGTAATATTCTCCTGTCTTTAAATGACTGAAGAATTAATACGTTGGTCATTGATGTAAGAGGGACAAAAAAAGGGGCAAGTGCAGTTAAAGCACTGGGAAGCCTGAATCGTGTTCAAACTGCTGCGGTCACCATAGCACCTTCTTTTTCTGTCTGTTGCTGTTTGAAATATTAGTGCAAACATGTTGTTGAACGAACTTTGGGATAGCATTTTTGAATGAGTCTCATTTCGGCGTTCTTTTACAGTAAATCTTTTTGGGGAAAATTTAAAGTTTGTATTCCTTAGGATTGAAAGAAAAAACTTTTTGTCTGATATTTAAGGATACAAACATGACAAAACTAAATGTTTTTGCATTGTGACATTTCTTAAACAGTGTTACAACGTAGGGCATCTATAATAACACATACATGTTTTCCTTTGCAGGGACAAAGGCATGAATTTCATTGTTGGAAAGGACTGGAGGGACCTTTTCGATGTTGTAATTGTGCAGGCCGACAAACCAAACTTCTTCAACGATAAGCGGAGGTAAACATCCACTGAGATAAAGAGGTTTGTTTGGGTAAGGTGGAACCAGAAGGGGTTGTTGAAATTATTGTTCCTAATCTGTCGCTCCTGTGATTATGACATTGAAATGATCTACGCTGTTCCAATAGCCCTGGTTGGCTGAGAAATGGAAAGGATAGTTATTTTACCGGCTATGCAGGTTTTTGACATGCTGAGGAACATTTTTTTTTTTTAAAGTGATGGGTTCATTTTTTTTTTTTTAGATTAATGTAAATTGCCAATAATTACTCTTGTAGTCCGGGCCATCTTTTTTCGCCCACTGTATCGCCTCAAGTAGGAACCAGTCATGTGCAAATCAGCCAGGGTCCTTCTCCAGTAGGCGTAGTCCAGACTAAACTGCAGATCAGATCCTTTTTGAACGGGAACACAAGCAAACTAGACCATTTTCGGCCTATTTCCTTCAGCAGAGTGCCGGTTGAGTCCTATGGCACAGTGAGCTTAAAACATGTTTGGGATACCTGCTGCACCTAGGGCTTCACACTGAGGCAAACAATAAGAGATGGGTGAATTGCTTGAATTAATCTCAGCTACTTGTGAATACCCCGAGCTGCAATCCAGTACATCTTTTCTCGCCTACTGTGGCACCTCAGGTAGAAAGCAGGCAGATGGAAATCAGCCCTGGTCCTGCGTCAGGAAACAGTCCATCCTGGACTGTCATATCAGACCCCCTGAATTTTCCTTGCCCATTGAGACAAGGAATTCTTCCAAATGTTGGTAGTTTTAAAACGCTGCGTGCAAAGTGGCATCTGTTACTGCTTTACATTTATTTTGTAAATGGATGTTTTAACTACTATAAGAAGATAAATATATAAAGATATTTTTGCCGTGAGTGATCTTTCAAAATGCTTGTTTTCCTTACTAAATGTAATCCATGTAAATAGTTTACGTTAAAATGCAGACCATATTTTTTCCTTTTAGCCTCTTTATTCTTTTTTACTGCAGTGTGTCTACCTCTTTTTATGTTTGATAGTATTAATGCGACAAATCCTTCTGGAGATGTTAGCAGAGAAGGAACTCTGAAATGTCTTTCTTTGGTTAAGCGAAGGAAGAATGCCAGAGTTGAGTCTGTGCACACTGTGTTTGCACCTCTAGTTTTCATTGGGGGGATTGGTAGAAAGACAGCTCGTTTAGATAAGTAATGAAACAGGCATGGTGACATACAGCCCATGTACATTTGAAGTTTAGCATCAGTGTTCTGATTGTGCTGTCATCCATGTCAAAGTTAAGCAGCTCGTATTTGCCGGGTAAACGTATTGCAAGGGGCCTTTCAAGTTTCTACTGAAGTGAGAACATAAAATCACAGAGACTAATGGAATTTCTTTTTAAATTCATAATTTATTGTATCCACTAATACTATGCCAAGCCAATAGGATACGCCTTTGGAAGAAGGAAAAAAATAAATTGCAAATATCAAATGTTGGTTCGGTGTTTAAAATTAGATCTGTTAGAGTTAATGCATGTGACCTGTAGTGTGCAGCTCACGTTTCCTAACTTCGACCCATACATCAAATACAATATTTCTAGTTCTGGATTTTCTTTTAACAAATCATTGCAGCCTTTTCTCCATTTGACCTAAATGAAGTACCGTAGTTGCCAAACAAAAACCCAGGAATGCTTACTGTTGTGCACTGTACACGGCGACTTCCAGAAGCTCTACAGGTGACACGTTCGTGTTAGAGAGGGGCTACAGAGCGGCAAAGCACCATATGGCTGATTACACTAAAGAGGCCATGGATTGGATATGCATGCAGAGTGAACTGTTGTTACATAGTGAGTGGTGTTTGTTGCAAAGTTTGCAAGTATTGGCTTAGTTTGGGAAGATAATTCTTCCATCACCCAACAGAAGTGATTATTCCAGGGATCCACCAAGAAATGGGCTCTGGAATTCCACTGCTTGTTCCAGCTTAAATATGATTTCCTTTACAGAAGTGTTGAATAGAGCCTGAGACTTTCTGGCATCAATCAATCATTCATCTGTCTGTCGATTTGCTCCTGTATTTCTTTCCCAAGCCCAGTGTCTGTGTTATTCTGTGTTACCCTGCTTGTGTGTAGTCTCTGTGTATGCATCTTTATGTCTGTTTTGTTTGGTGAACCTCTGTGCCTGTACATTTGATTTGTGTCCTGTGGTGGATGTATACCGGATGTTCTCCAGGCATGAATGTGCATAGGTATGATGGTCTGTAGGGAAGAATGCCAATAGGACTATGTGCATGAGTAGTCCTGGGCATTCTGATATGTGTGCTGAATTGGCTATATTTTTGGTTTGTATGTGTAGGAGCATGTTAGTTTGGTGTATGTGTGGAGATACTTGTGTGTGCATGGGTATCTGCAAATGTCTTATTCTGCATATTTTCATCTATTTGTAACCAATGTACATTTTTGCATGGATGTTGTGTGTCTAAAAGTGCATGCACCACATAAAAATTAAACTGCATTTTCCCTTCCTTACACAACCCTTTTGTGTTATTGCCACCTCTTTATTAGAATTAAAAATCTCCTAGCTATCATAACGGAAAGTTTCAATTCTATTAAGGACTTGGAGGTGAGGATTATACTTATCCTTTCTTCACTTTATTGAATAGCAGCCATTCACAGTAACTTTAATAAACTACGATTCCCATGAAACCTTGGGAATCAAAATGTAAAGAAAAACATCCAATAGGAAGCAGGTGCATAACATATCCAGTCCGATAGTAGTCCTGAACTTAGTCCATCATCTGTTTCTCCCCCTCCTCTTTCGTCGTGCGAGACATGCCGTGATTCATTTCTATCCATCCTGTTTAACCGTCTCAGTTCCTAAAAAGAGAAGATAATTAAAAAATAAAAAAAAAGTTGGAATTTCAAAAGAAAAAAACCTTGCAGAAAGAACACCAGGTGTTAAATTCATAAAATGCAGTACATGAGAAATCACCATAAGAACCAATATGAATAAATAATTAGATTAGTACTTACTAGATACAGGGAGGGTACTTTTTGAATTAAGAAAAAACTAGGGCGGGATAACACTCGCTTCCGAGTCCTTAATAGAATTGAAACTTTCTGTTACGATAGCTAGGAAATTTTTCATACTATGTCAGGACCAGAGGCGAGGATTATGCTAGTTCAAAGCATGTCCGCAGCTAATTGAGCCATGTCAAAAGCTGGTCTGAAATAGAATCTTTTGAACGTCGAGTCCGAAGGCCAGTCTGCTGTGTTCATGATATCTTCCAATTGAGCACACCTTAGAAGCCATGGCTCCACATATGTAATGAGCACCAAAAAGGTATAAATTGATTCCAGCTTCTTGCATCACCCAACGGACCCAGTAAGCAATAGTGGGTGAGGATACCACATTATCTTGCTTCCGTAAAGCAATGAGAAGCTGCTGTTGCCCAGGGGGATGAAATTCGGAAGGCATTTCCTCATACACTTATGAGGCAACCAAAAACACATAGCTTTGGGAAGTCTGGGAAAGCAGGATAAGAGATCACTCTGGTATTACTTTTTGTCTGCTTACTTTGAAGGAAATTCCAGATAGAGAAAAAGTCCTATTTGAAATATCTAAGGCATAGATATTTGAGACTGTTCTGCAGGATATAAGACAGAGAAGTCATAACCGCTTAGCTGAAAGCACCTTTCTGGACTGATATTGGTTAGGTTGCCAGGACAAAAATAGATTCAATACTTGATTGACATCCCAAATGGATAAATAGCAAGGTTCTGGTGGAATGGAAAGTCTGATTCCTTGAAGGAGTCGACACACAACCCAGTGTTCTCCCAAAGGAGAGCCGTCCACCATGGAATGTCCAGCTGAAATAGCTGATCTAAACAAATGATATGCCAGGCCCTCTGTAGTGAGGCTGGCTAGAAAGTTAAGTACATGTACTACATCAGTGCCCACGGGATCGAGATGTCTTCTCAAACACCAACGGGACCATCGAACCCATGCTGATCTGTAGCGTTTAGACGTCCTGGGGGCCCATGCTTTAGAGAAAAGCTCTTCAGCTTGTTGCGAAAGGTCCGGTACTGACCACTGGCCCCCTGAAATTCGCCACGCCATCAGAGATAGAGATCCCTTCAGAACCACTGGATGCGGAATATGGTCCAGATTGAGGAGAATCAAGGGAAATAGAGGGTGTCGGATTGGAGAATCCCAAGAAAGTTCCAGAAGAACTAGAAACCAAACTTGAGACTTCTGAATGGGTGTAATCAGGACAAGATTGGCCTGTTGGCATCTGACTTGAGCGGTTGTTCGAGTAATCATCGCAAAAGGAGGAAAAGTGTATCTGCTCTCTTGGCTCCAGTCTTGTAGGAAAGTGTCAGTGGCTGTCGCCAGCGGATCCAGCTTCCAGCTGAATAATCTGGGAAGTTGATGATCAAATATGGATGCAAATAGATCTACCGAAAATGGACCCCCCCAGATACTGGAGGTGTGAAAATACATCTGGATGGAGCTTCCACAAAATGGAATCTCGGAAGTGTCTGGAATAGAAATCCGCACTTTGGTTCTGTTTGCCTGGAAGGTATTGAGCTGTGACCGAAATTTGGCAATCTAGGCAATATTGCCAAAAACTGGTTGCCAGGTTGTAAAGGGTTTTGGAACATGTGCCTCCCAGGTGACTGATACAGCGGACCGCTGATATGTTGTCCATTTTCAGGATAACACATGACTGAATTGAATCTTTGGTCTAGCACTTATCCGCAAAAGTTCCAGCTAAAAGCTTCAGAAACTTTATAAGCAAGTTTTGTTCCTCCGGAAACCATAGTCCTCCAGTGGAAAAATCTCCACACCACGCGCCCCAACCTGATGTGCTGCCGTCTGATTCTATGATGAGATCCGGGGCAGGGCAAAAGATTGCTTTCCCGTTCCAGGGCTCCATGTGTGAAAGCTACCAACAGATCTCCTCTTGTGATTCCTCCGAGAGAAGGACTGTTTGAGAGTATGTCGAACCACTGCAAAGACGTGCAGCTTTTAGACATTGTAGAGCTCGATAGTGGAGAGGGCTGGGAAAAATTGCCTGGATAGAAGACGAGAGGAGTCCCACCAGGTGAACTATTTGCCGAAGTGAAACATGTTGCTTGGCCAAAGTGCACTGCAATTCGTGATGAATCTTTGTCATTTTGCGAACTGGGAGACTTAGCATGGCAGAGACTGAATCTATGATGAAACCTCGAAAAACTTCTTTTTGAGAAGTCAATAGCAGGGATTTTGACCCGTTTATGACAAAACTGAGCTTTTGTAGTAAGTTGACAGCCACCTGTAATGTGAAGGAAAGTTTTCTGGGACACTAAGCCAAAAGTAGTAGGTTGATGAGGTATATAATTAGGCCTATCCCCTGCACCCTAGGGTGTTCCACCACTGGTTTAAGAACCTTTGTAAAGCACCAGGGTACTGAGGAAAGACCGAACGGAAGGGTCGTGAATTCAAAAGTTTGGTTTCGCCAGATGAATTGAAGAAAACACCTGTGCAGTGGGAATATAAATATAATCAGATAAGCGTAGTTTAAATTGAGACACATTAGCCAGTCAAAAGGATGTAAGACATTGCAAAAGAGGTGAATCCCTTCCATTTTGAAATGGCGGTAAATCAACCATTCGTTGAATTCACGTAGATTGATGACTGGTCGTTGACCTCCGTTGGCTTTGACGACCAGGAAACAGATTGCTGATGAACCCGGGAGAATGTGGCATTGCTGGGGAAATAGCACCTTTGTCTAGCAATGCCACAACCTCTGCATCTACCAAAATGGC
Organism: Pleurodeles waltl; assembly: GCF_031143425.1. NCBI lineage: Eukaryota > Metazoa > Chordata > Amphibia > Caudata > Salamandridae > Pleurodeles > Pleurodeles waltl. The sequence continues at coordinate 598,670,028 of NC_090442.1, read as the reverse complement.
ATCTTAAGAGGAAAAAAGAAGGGGTTGTGGACGGAAGTCTTATATGAGGGTGCCATAAAATTCTATCTGAAAACCTCTGATTGTTTGTAAGACCTGCACATCCCTTGTGATTGACTCCCAGGTCTGGGTGAAATTCACCAAGCGGCCCCCTACTTTAGAAGGGATAACACTTACTGGGATAGGAGGCAGCGGATGTTCCTCTTCCAACTCGACCTCAGAAACCCCCGGCCTCTTGTTAGGTAAAAGTTGGCGAAGCAGGTCTGATCTTTAAATTGTCCTTGTGGGGGAGCCTTCTCCCATAAAAGAGTTCTGTACTTGAGATGGCCGGCCAAGCGGCCCCTGCCCGACCGGTCCCATGGAAAATTCGGGAGGGAAAGACTCTTTTGATCGAAGTTTGTGCCTTATCTAATAATGTAAATGTTTTCACAAACCTTCCCAGTTCTTTAATGATAGGTTCTCCGAATAAACCTCCTTGAGCCACAGCCCCGGCTTCGGAATCAGCCAGGTCTTCTAGCGTAGGGTCTCGTTTAATAACAAAGAGCGGCAACACTGAGTTGAAAGGCCACAATTTGCATTGCCCAGGAAAATAATAGCGTCTGCCGCCAAACCTGAGAGAATCTCTGGAGATATCAAGGAACCTGAGGTTTTAGCATCCTCAGCCATATCTAGGATTTTTGTTAACTGGCCAGGACATCCAGTTTATCCTGACATGCACACCATAATATATACATTTTCTTTTTTGGGTCTTTAATACATTTTTGTAGGAATGTGGACATTATGGGGTCCAATTCAGTCGGGGCACTCAGCTTGAAGGCAGTTATGGGATTTCAGGATGCATCCCGCTACATAATTCGTGACATTGTCGGACAGGGCACATTCAGAAGACCGAGGATGAACAATTTCATTGGGATCCAGCATATCCGAAACTTCTGGTGCAGAATCCTGAGGTGAAGGCTGAGAAGAAGGAAGCCAAGGTCTAGATGGACTGGCATCGTCATCTGGATCACAAGAAGAATCAGTGTACTTATGGACTGGGGAGTGGGGAGATTGAACAGCTAGAAGACCTGAGGGAACAAGGGAAAGAGAGTGTTCTAATTGGGTCAAAAGAGAATGTTTGACACAGTCAAAAACATCTTGATCAACTCCTGCATCACGACAGCGCTTTGCCAGAGTTGTTCCATTCGATGAAGGCTGGGAGTCATTTGGGGGTAAAGGAGGTGCTGAGGGAGTTAGGGTAGAAGCTGATAGCTGGGCGCACTCATGTGCGATCTGTTGCAAAAGTTTGTCTTCACGGGAATCAATGGCCTCTGGAACTGCCCTATAAATAAACGCATCCACAGCATCTTAGAATTCATCTTCATCATTAATCTCCATTAGCCTAGTATGAATGAGAAATAATTAGGGCAACAAAACCACTACAAATGGTAGTACAGGTGAAATGGAGGAAATACTTGTATACAATATATATGCAAAACCCTTGTTTTATTAGAAGGGGTCTGGGTGTCAGGCTAGATGAATTTACGTGGGTGAAGCCGCACTGACAGAGAGTCTCAGCCCAGAACACTTCACCCCTGGTGGATTAAAATTTGTCATTAGGGGATTTCTACCTGGGAGTGTCCCCCACCAGGGCAATATTAGGCCCAAAATTACAGACCTCAGTTTGGCATATAAAATAAAGGTACAGACCCTGTGTAGTCAAACCGGACGTCAAAACAATAAATATTGAAGCTACGGACCCAATGAAGAACTGGGGCGTAACTCTTCAGGCAGCAGAGGCTCCGATTAAACTGATGTGCAGCTTCACTCCCGATGTGAGGGAATTCGAAGCTGCACATTCACTTCAGCGTGAGTGTTCCAAACACGCACCACCTAGTGGGCAGTATGCTTTCAGAACACTGCAGGAGCCAGACCACATAAGGAAAAAAACGCAAAGGAGCAAAATGTTTCCCACGGCTGATGACAATAACATATACATTTTTTGAAAATACTGTAATTTAAACAACATTAATTAACATACGCAAAACACTATGGCCCTCATTATGACCTTTGCGAGCGGCTACAGCCGCCCGCCAAGATCTGACTGCCGGGCAGCCGCCAATGCGGCCGTACCCCCGCCGCAGTCATTATGAGATCCCCGCTGGGCCGGCGGGCGGAAACCTGGTTTCCGCCCGCCGGCCCAGCGGGGATCTTGGCCGCAACATAGGAGCCTGCTCCAAATGGAGCCGGCAGTGTTGCGGTCATGCGACGGGTGCAGTTGCACCCGTCGCGCTTTTCACTGTCTGCATAGCAGACAGTGAAAAGCTGCATGGGGCCCTGTCAGGGGGCCCCTGCACTGCCCATGCCAGTGCCATGGGCAGTGCAGGGGCCCCCTGGGCCCCGCGACTCCCAGTACCGCCAGCCTTTTCCTGACGGTTCAAACCACCAGGAAAAGGCTGGCGGTCGGGGACTCGTAATCCCCTGGGCAGCGCTGCAAGCAGCGCTGCCCTGGCGGATTATTACCTCCGGGGCAAATTTGGCGGGAAACCGCCGGCCTCGGCGGTGCGACCGCAGCGCTACTGCCGCAGTCGTAATCCCCTCTGAAGCACGGCCAGCCTGTTGGCGGTGCTTCAGCCAAAACAGCCCTGGCGGTCTTGGACTGCCATGGTTCTAATGATGGCCTATGTAAATATCCTATAAACAGTAACAGACAAAGGTAAATAATTAAGCAAAAACAGAGAGTGAACTTATCTCGGCTGCGAGCAGCGAAGAAAGAGGGGGAGAAAGAGATGATGGACTATGTTCAGGACTGCAACTATCTGATTGGATATGTTATGCACCTGTTTCCTATTGGATGTTTTTCCCATGAAAAACAAATGTTTTGTTGTTGATTCTCTTCTCACCATGGAAGCTCTTGTCAGAGAACTGTGAAATGTGCTACCTTTCCTGTCCATGCACTTATGGAAATAAAATGGCTCCTACCTCAAGACATTCACTCACCTGTCCAAGCATTATTCCAGCCCTACAATGACATCTAGAATGCAGTTCTGGCTAAGCTCACTGACAGCACATTAGCTCCTCAGTGAGCTATTCTTAATGTTGCTGTCAACTCTCTTCATTTTGAAACCAGGAAACATGATTTCACCAGCCCTGCAACTTTAACTCCTTAGAGAATGTGGCGTAACGGCAACAGCTGCCGGCTAGGTTCAACTCTCTTCATCGCCTCAACATCCTGTGATTCTGGGAAAATCCCATAATCTTCCTGTGCCTACTAAAGCATGCATTGAAATAGCCAATAGGTCTTGCCTTTGGGACCTTATATGTATTTAGCCATGAAACACATTAAACCCTTATCAGAAATAAACTGTTTGTGCATTCCTTCATACACTTGGCATTAGACTGTAATGGTTAGATTTTAGATTAGAACATCCCCTAGAGGGTACTACAATACAAATAGCATTTGGAAGAAACATGTTCATGTAACCATATAGTCAGCCCTTAAAGAGCATAACCACTTGAAAAGAGAAGAGCGGAGAGCATTGCAGTGTAACCATATATCCAGCCCCTAAACGGCAAAGTTAATTACACATTTTCAGGCCTCGCAGGCCTGCTAGAATAATATTACAAACAAGGCCCTTAGAACACAGCCTACTCCCAGCTGTAACTCAAAAGCTTCAGCCATGAGAGAGCATAAAAAGACATTGAATGGTGGGAGAGGTTATGAATTTGGGGCCGCCAGCATAGCGTGGAGACCCAGGTGATGCACTTGACAGAAAGGGCATGTCGTGCTGAACGTTTTGGTGGTGTTCCCATTGTCCTAGGATCACCACAGGCTGAGTTATTGGCAAAAATGTGTTGTAAAAGGAATGCCCCACAAAGCATTATGGGGCGAGTTTCCAGAGTGCAGTGAATATTATAGTATTGGCTCTTCTGCTGTGCCGGGGACAACCGCGTTGAGGGTTTTCCTTGTTTTTTTTTCTATTTAAAAGGCGACAGTTTGTATATTTTCCAACTTCTAAACTTGGGATGAATTTAGGAATGGGGCTGCTAATTTAACCGGTGCTCATGTAAAGCACTCCAATCTTCCGGTCAAGTTTGTGCTATATAAAACTGAAAAAAAATAAGAATCTCCTTCCAGCTTGCAGCCTTTGTCGGGTGCAGACACCGCAAAGTATCAGTGAGATGCCAGAGGAAGAAACAACATAACGCCACAAGCACGAAGCGGAGAGGCAAATGAAAAAAGTAGTGCCCCAACACTGAGTCATATGGCCCATTGTGCAGTAGTCCATGTAACAGGGTCAGTATCCAATGTGGTAGCAAAACAGCCTCAAGACAGGGCAAACCTAAAGCATTTACCTAACAAACCAAAGGAATTTTGAAAGGCAGGTTAAGGAACGAATGAAAGTGATGTGCGTTTGATGGGCATGATGAAAGCCCACAGAAGTAGATTACAGCATGTCGAGAGTGCATGTGTGCTGCCTATGCTCAACCTAAAAGGGATAAAAAAAACATGAATGTGTTCTTGTGTAATGTAACTGGTGCTCATGTAAAGTGTTCCAATTCCTTTGGGTTAAGTTTGCTCTATATAAAACTGCACAAAACAAACTAGACTAAAGAACAAGATAGCCGGCCTCACTTGGTACCAAGGCAGGTTTTGGCCTATTTGGGCCTCTACAGTTAGGTGCAGATAGGTTCCAGTGGCACAATGAGCATGATCCCACTTATGGGCACCCCCATCGCACCTAGGGTGCCATTATGAAGGTTACAAAAAAAGTGATGCATAGAATGCTTGATTTAATCTCAACAGTTGGTAATTAATCAGGCTGCATCAAAGTCCATCTTGTTTTTTGCCTACCGTGCCACTGCAGATTAGACCCACCTTTGTTCCTGCTCCAATAGGAACTGTCAAGCGTGAACTGCCAGGCCAGGTCCTTGCTGAATTTTAACAAAAGCAGCTAAAGACCAACTCTTTTTTTTCAGGTGCATGTTAGTTCCAGTGGCTCAGTGAGCAGGGGACCCCTCTCTGGGGATGCCTGCCATAATTATGGTGTCACAATGGCAGATAAAAAAAAAAACTGATGAATGGAGTACTTGAATTAATGTCTACCATGAGATTACACTGTCCTTTTATTCTCTCTGTGCTGCTTAGAAACTCTCTCTCTCTTATCGGTCTTGCTATTCTCAATTCTGGCAGCCTCCAACTGAAATAAACATCTTAGCCATTTCCAAACTCAGCCTGACAACCACAACGTTCAGAAGCCCTTAAAGACCCCTCTTTCCTCAGGCTAAATTCAATAGCACCAAGATACATTCTGGTGATAGTGTGCTTTAGAATTATTTTTTTTTAAAACATGTTTTATTGATTTTACATGTACAACCATGAGTTCAGATCGCTGTCTCGTACAATGTGATCTGAAAGTTCAACAAAGTAACCAAAATCCAGCTTGACAATTGCACATATTGTCCCCACCCCTGACCTTCACTTCACCGAAACCTTCCTGTTTTGTCCACAGTGGTATTTTAACTTGGGCTCCATACTTCAGGTTGTGTCTGGCCATCTCTAGTTCAATAGCTCTTAATCTTTTGTTCCTCGTCTTCATCCAGTCTATCATCCTTCCATCCCCCCTTCCCTTGCCCCAGACAATTCACTAGCTGCCATCAGTATTCCAGCCTTTCTATATCTTCTCAAATTTCCGGAAGCAACCCTTGTATACTAGTTTTTACATGGCACGGCATCTCTGCATTTCTCTCTCCAATTTGGCCATTCGTGGCCTATCTGTGCTTCCCCATTTCTACATCATTTCCTTCTATGCCAGCAGGTACCCCACATTCACTAGATGTTTCTGGTAGATTGTTAAATCTGAGGTCCTCTTTACACCCAGCAACCCTAGGATTTCCTCCCCTTCTACTGATGTTTCCACCTCGGGTTCAAGGCTGTTCCGCACTCCTTTTCCAGGGCAGTCCCATAATGTGTGCAGAAACGTTTCCTGGTGACAGTCGCTTTCCATGTTAAATAGTAGCATTTCAGTGTAGTGCATTCTGTGTAGTATTTTCATTTGTATCATTCGGAAATGTGACTATATTTCCACCCTTCAGGGCAATTGTAGGGCTTCTCTCCAGTCATCATCCTCCCCCTTTCCCACATCTGCCTGCCATGTGCCTGAAGTTTACTCAGCTTTTCCTGCGTGTTCGGTATGAGCGTACTGTATGTTAAGGAGATGGCTTTGGTGGTCATGTGTCTGTCTAGCAGTTGTCTCCTCTATTGTTTCCTCCCTGGGATCCGGGCCTAAGGGCATTGCACAGCAAAGGGAGTGGAATATCTGGGTGACATGTCATATTCCTCCTGCAAGTGCGCGGATGGTGCCATTCCATTCACGTCCCAAACCTCCCCTAGTGTAGACAGGCCGATCAAATCCCATCCTCTGAACCTCTGAAGAGTGTTGACCGGACCCAGCTTAGTCCAGAGCCACAGTGGAATCTTTGTGGTTAGTCTCTTACCCCATCTCATTTCTCGTAGCAGACTTTGCCAGATAGTGACCACTGTGGCAGGTGCGGGAGGGTAAGTACTCAGTCTCCATATAGAGCATGGAGGTATCCCACTTTGCCCACCGTGTCAGTCCAGTCGGGAATGCTGGGTCGTACAGCAGGGCGTATGCCCACTTGTTATCGACTCCCACCTGACCCACCTTGTAGTATTTGTTTTTACATTGAGCATTGAGGTATACCAACCATTGGAGTGTGGAGAGAGCTATCTGTGGCTGGCCTCCCCCCGCCCCCCCAATAGTAGAGACCTTACTATCCCGTCTTGGGTCTGAAAAAACAGAGTTGGTATGAGGTATGTACAATTTTGAGTGGTGTGTACACATTTGGGTACTGCAAGTATTTAGAAAAATGCCGTCCAGCCCATCAGTGAGAGTGGCAAGGCACACCACTGTTTGGTGTCTGCCTCTAATTTGTGAAGCAAGGGTATTAGGTTATCAGTGTGGAATGTCTTTCAGTCGTGTGATATACACAATCCCAGGTATTTAAAGTGGGTGTCTGATCATATCTCATAGACTTCTAGCTGCAAGTGCCTTACCGCTGGATAGTCCCCAGGCATCATATTAGATCAGGAAGATTTTTTGTGAGCAGTACCCCTGCGTGCCAGTAGGTGGCGTCAGTCGGCTCCACGTCTGTCAGAATTAAATGCACCAAACATTACATTGCAGTTCCTATATCGGTGCCACCCCGGAGTGCCAGGGCCAGTTTTCTTTCTGCCCCAGAACTCAAACTGATCCGGAGAAGAGCTAAGCCTCAGTCATTTTTTGACTAACCTTTTTTTTACTTTTTGTCTATTTTTTTTAGACTTACCTCTTGATGTGCTGAGGATGTCATCAAGCAAGACTGGTTTTAAGCCCTACAAGCCTGTCATCGGCCAATGTTGGTGACGGACCTGCACCTCGTCTGTTTATGGTATTTGGAGTGCAACCACAACCCAAAGTCATGCTCCAAGTGCCAGGCCATGCATCCGAAGCCTTTGAGGGAGCAGCCCCTGAAGCTGATGGTGACCCAACACACAACTCCACTCAGATCGAGGTCTTGGTCACGTGAAAGGTCCCTGGATCGGTCGAACAGTCTGAAATCATCATCATCCCACTCTAAGTCCTCCGTGCGATTGGGTAAATCAAGGCAAGTAAGAAGTTGAAGTGGTCTTCTCCTCATCCATTGGCCAACACAACATACTCATTCTAGGCCTTGTTCTTCAGAACCTGCATCTGGGCCAAGACTGCGCCTCCCTGACTTTCCAGAAGCCGGAGCGACCCAGGCCCAATTAAAAGAATTTTATGATGCCATGCACCTTGTTTTTGGGTAGTCTGACCCTGTCTGTGCCCCGTCAGGCCCCGTAGGGTTGGAAGGACACCCAGGGATCTAGTTCTGGAACTGGACTGGCGCCAGTTGTACCACCTCGACCTTCCGTGGTGCCGGCCCTGATGTCAATGCTCCCTGTACCCACGATGGCACCATCCCCATTGTCATCCCTGACTCCTCCAGGAGCTTTGCCTTCTAGATTGGATCCTGGGCCCTTTTCCCTTGGGCTAGGCCTTGGGGAGAACTGAGAGGGGTTGCTGGACCCCTTATGAGGAAGAAAGGGACTGGCATGAGTATCTGGGTGAGGTGAGTGGCTGGACACTTCTCCAGATTCTGGTATGCTTTCTCCCCTTACCGTGACTATGGAGGATGGAGCTTCCTATGCTAGGGTGGTGCAGAGGGTGCCTGAGGTCTTAGACCTTCAGCCATCTTGGTGGCAGTCAAGACTAACATCTTGACAGAAATGCTACAACCGTGAGTTTCCACATCCGAACCCAAACTCCTGTTTAATGATGCACTTACGGATTACCTTTTGGGTACCTGGTCCAAGCACAGGGGCTCCTGTGAATAGGATGATACCCGCTGCCATCACCCCACTCCTGGGTACTCAAGTTTCCTCATGCAACACCCTATCCCTGAGAGCTTGGTGGTCCAAGCCTCAACTTCCCAAGGCTCTTTCCCTACTTCCCTACCCCCCTGGATAGAGAATCCAAGAGGCAGGACTAATTTGGGAAGAAGATGTTTTCTTTTGCCAGCCTGGCATTGTGGTCCATGAACATCACATGCCTTTTGGGCCATTATTCCCAAACTCTGTGGGACATGGTTGAGCAACTGCTGCCACATGTACTCTGAGGCTGTTACCGATGGGAGAGACACAGCAAAGTTTGCAATTTGTTGCGGCAGACTTGCTAGGCAGAGTGGTTGCCACAACTGTTGCCCTAGGTGCCATGCGTGGCTGAGAATGTCAGACTTCTCAGGGGATGTACAAGCTTCCCCTGTGAGCATGCCCTTCCATGGCACCTGTCTCTTTGGAGACAAGGCAGATTTGTTGCTTGAGTGCTTTAAGGACTCTCGGGCTACAGTCAGGTGCTTGGGCCTCGCAGCAGCGCCCTGTGCCCCTCAATGTGCCTTTTGCTCTGTTCGTGGCTACGGAAGGAGCCTCCATCTATGTCAGTTCCTGCCCAGCCACCGTGCAGCGCATACTGCCCAGCCGCTGCGTGGACAAGGGTGCAGTATCTTCTGAACTGGTAGATCAGGTGGTGGGCGGTCTGTTCATTCTGATGCTCCCCTTTTGCAGCAGCTTCTAAAGCCTGCTAGTCTGCCTCTGTACCACCAGTTGGTGGCAGGATTCACCATCACCTGCCCCTCTGGCAGTCCATAACGTCAGACAAGTGAGTTTTGCAGATCATTCGAAGGGGCTACTCCCTTCTTTTCGAGACTACCCATCCATCCATGCCACCGTCTCACGATCTGTTGGCGAAGGATCATCTGTCCCTTCTCCTCGAGGAAGTCTTGGCTGTCTTGACCATTGGAGCCATAGAAAGGGTGCCAGAAGTAGGCTGTGGTTATTCCCCCTGCTTTCTGGCTCCCAAAACAAGAACAAGAGTTTTTGCCCTAGTTTAGACCTCTGAGCCCTCAATCTCTTCCTTAAGAGAAGTTTAAAATGCTCACACTTGCTCAGGTCTTGTCTGCCCTGGGGACTGGATGTCAGCAGGATGCTTATTTCCAGATTCCCCTTCCTGCCTGCCCACAGACGTTACCTGTGGTTCACGGTAGGTCACAAGCACATTAAGTTCATCGTGCTTCCCTTTGGCCTTACCAGCGACCCCTTGGATGTTCACCAAGGTGATGGTGGTGTTTGCAGTTTATCTGGGGTTAAAGTATTCCCCTATCTTGACGACTTGACTGTTGAAGGAGAGCTCGCCCTAGGCTGTCATCTCCCACCTGTAGACTACGGTGAACTTCATGCATTTGCTGTGGTTCTAACATGCCAAAGTCACACCATAACCCCCCACCCTGCTCAGATGCTTCCTTTTATCGGAGCTGTTCTGGACACAGTACAGTTTTGGGCCTGTCCTTCTGAGCAGTGAGTCCAGGATATTCTCACTATGATACCGATGGTTCAGCATCCAATCCTGGATTTCGGTGAGATTGACTCTCAGGCTATTGGGACTCATGGGCTCCTTCATCCTTTTGGGGACACATTCTAAATGGCACTTGCAGGCTCTGCAGTGGGACCTGAGTGGGCGAAGCATCAGGGGAATCTCTCCAGATCTCAAAGGGAGCTGCAAAGGATCTGCAGTCATGGCTAACGAACTGCGATTGGGTCAGAGGCAGATCCCTCTCACTTCCCCAATGTGTCACTCTTGGGATGGAGCAGCCATCTGGGAGAGGTGGAGATCTGAGAGCTCTGGTCTCTGGCAGAATCCGGACTCCACATCAATCCGCTGGATCCGGCGGTGATCAGACTGGCACTGAAAGCCTTTCTGTTATCCATCATGGGAAGGCGAGTACAGGTGTTAATGGACAACACCTATTCCATGTGGTACTGCAACAAATAGGTGCAGTGGGGTCATGAACCCCTTGACAAGAGGCTCTGCGTCTCTGGACATGGCTAGAACAGCAGGGCATAACCCTGGTGGTTCAACATCTGAAGGGCTCTCTGAACACCAAAGTGGACAAACTCAGCTGAAGATGCCTAGTGAATCACAAATGACATCTCCAGCCGGAGGTGGCGCAAGGTCTCTTTCAGCAGTGGGTAGAACCTTGGTTAGATCTGTTCGCCTTTACCAAGAGCACGTGATGTCAGCAGTTTTGCGTGCTGGAGTTTCCAAGGCGGCTCTCACTCTGAGACTCTTCATCTCAAACTCAGTTCTCCTGTATGCCTCTCCGCCCATACCATTCCTGCCCAGAGTTCTCATGAAGATCAGGAACAACTGTGCCCAAGTTATCTTTGTGTCCCCAGAGTGGGCACAGAGAATCTGGTATCCCAAGATGCTGAGCAGGCCCATCCATCCTCCGATCTTCTGTAGCAGCAGCAGGGGAGGGTTCTTCACCGAACCTGTCCACTGTGCCACCTTGCATGCAGATTGAGCAGCAGCAGGTGACAGCTTTTGACCTTCCCCCCGAAGTCTGTAATGTCATCTTGGCAGCCAGGCGTTCTCTTGACCAAGAAAGTAAATGCCTGCCATGGGAAGAAATTTGTGGCATGGTGTGCAGAAAAATCTGTTGAACCCTTTTCTGCCCCTCTCTCTGAGGTTTTACTTTACATTCTTTCCCTTGCCCAACAGGGCTCTGCCTTGGGCACTCCTCAGTGCTATTTATCTGCCATTTCTGCTTTCTTCAGGTTGCCTGATCAACCATCCTTGTTTAAGTTTCCTATGGAACATAGGTTCCTCAAAGGTCTTACTTGTATGTTCCCTCCCTCTCCGTTCATTATGCCCTAGTGGAATCTTAATTTTTCTCACATTGAAAACTGCCTTCCTTGTGGCAATTACATCTGCCCGCAGAGTGAGTGATCTGCAGGCCTCATCATCTAAGTGCCCTACCTCTCTCTATTTCCTAAAAAAGTGGTGCTTCCCAGAAGGGCCTCTTTTCTGCCAAAACTGGTCACACCTTTTCATGTGGGCCAATCTATCACTCTGCCTAATTTTTAAGCACACCCACATCCTTTTAAGGAAAATGAGAGACTCCACTGCCTGAACCCAAAAAGAGCCTTGGCGTTCTACCTTGATCATACCTGTGAGTTTCGGGTGGATGACCAATTCTTTGTGGGGTATGTGGGTGCGAAGTAAGGTTGGACAGTCCAGAAGCGAACCATCTGTTGTTAAGTCATGCTGTGCATTAAGATCTGCTACACACTGGCCAAAAAGCAACTGCTTGAGTTTGCTTGCTCATTCCACCAGAGCTAAAGCTGTGACTGCTGTATTCGCACTTACAGTTCCTGCCCTGAACATCTACCAGGCAGCAACGCGGGCATCTCTACACAGGTTTACCTAACATTACTGTCTGGACATTCAGGTCTGTAGGGATGGGCACTTTGTCTGTTCGGTCCTGCAGGACTTTCTTATTTGAAATTGGTTCACAGATCCTTCTCCAGGGATGGAATTGCGTGGATATTTATTCACATGTAAGAAATGTGCAACTAGAAGTCTATGAGATAGACAAGTTACTTACCTTCAATAACACCTTATCTGGTAGAGAATGTATCTAGCTACAGATTCCATACTAACCCACCCATCCTCCCCACTCTGCGAACTGCTCTCTAGTGACAGGGATGACCCTTTTCAGAGCCCTAGTTTTGACAAACCAGTGGTCGGTGTTCTTCATGGCTTTGCGCTTCTGGTGTGGAAAGTCATGAAAAGAAACTGACATCAGTGCTTCTGGGTGGTGCCTATATAGGACATCATTGTCTGGCGAGGACGATGGACGCATAGCGGATTTATGCCACCTACTTGCACGCTGGGGTACTGCTCGCGAAAATATTTTGGTAGCACATACTAAATCAATGGCTTGTCATACATGGCTAATAAGGAAGGCACATGTAATAAAAGAAGAATGGTTGTGCAAAAATACAATCTGGCGTATCAATAGGGATAGCTTCAACACTCGATCTTATAAACTAGGTAAATCTAAACTGGAATTTGAACTGAAAGAAAAAAGGAAAGCTGTGTCTCATTAATGACTAAACAGTCAACCTAAGTAACACTGGAATGCCCTAGCTATGCCTTCTTCCACAACGAAATCTGGACTAATTATACAATACCAGGATAAGAAAAGAGGGAAAGTGGCAGAGAGCTGAACATGCTAGCACACCGGGAATAGCCATAGACAGGAACCTGCTGAATGTTTCACCCAAAGAAGTGTGAAACAAAGAGAAAACACTGTCTGATTCACAGAATAATTTGCAAGTGCTGGTCAGACTTCCACATACAAGTAGTTTGATTTAGCAGCGCAAGATATTGAGAAAAGGTGACCTTGGAACTTGTAAGCCTGCCAATGGTAACTTTTTTTGTGGGTAAATCTTGCTTGAAGAGTGAAGAGTATGTGTAATAGAGCAGAGCGGGGTTACCCTGGTTACAGTGTACAGCTAAGAGGATATTGCGTAATGGCCAGACTTGACGTCTTTGGAGCTGGGGAACCAGATTCGAGTCTGAGCGTCAGCTCAACATCCTGTGATTCTGGGCAAATTTCATATTCTCCACATGCCTACCAACAAAAAAAAAGTATGTGTGTTTTCACCAAACATTTTCTGACCAATTTTCACCCTGGTAATGGTCAGAGGTTTACACTTGACCAGGCCAGTAGTAAATCCATTTTGTGAGCTGAAAGTGTAACAGAATGCCTGTTAGAAATGGGGTCTCTAGTTGGCAAAATTGTGCACCCTGTCCAAGTAGGGACCACAGGCCAGCTACAGAACCCAGGCACGGTCCGCTGAAACAGTACCATGGATGGAGCAAGAGGCGACGTTGAAGACTTGATGTGATCTGTGCAGTCAGGTAGGTGTGCCGTTATCCAGCCTCGCAGTTGGGTCGTGCGTCTGTGTCAAATCCCTTTCGATGCAGGCGACGCATCATCATAGAGCTGTGCAGCGATTTCCTTGGATTGGCACTGTGTCATTGTCGAACCTCGCAGTCTGATCCCACATGTTCGTCAGGTGGGCACTGCTTTGGTGTCGAAGGGCACTGCGTTAATTCTCAGCAGCGCAACGGCCTCAATATGTCATTTTTTGGGTGAAAAGCAGCTGGAAAGTCCTTTTTCAAGGCCCAGGACTGAATTGTCACCTCTTGGCAGGGGAGGGCTCACAGTGGCAGAGTTCAGCAGCTGAAGTAGAGTTGAAGGGAAATATTTATGGCCCTGAGACTTCCTGAACAGGAGGCAAGCCCTTGGAGTCAATTAGTTCTGCAGAGGATGTAAAGAGAAATGTCCAGTTGTTCTCACTCCCAGGTAAGAGGCAGCAGGCCAGCACAGCAATGCAGGTGAGCAGAGTGCAGTCCCTCCTGGCAGCACAGCAGTCCTTCTTCCTGGAAAAATGCTGTTCAGTTCCAGAAGTGTACTTACTTGGTGGGGTTTGGGGTCCAGTACTTATACCCATTTGTGCCTTTGAAGTGGTGGAGACTTCAAAGAGAGGCCTTTAAAAGTGCAGAGAGTCCCTCCCTTTCCTTCCCTTTCTCCAGACACAACTTGGGTTACGCAGCCCTTTGTGAAGGCTCAGGACCCAATCTGCTCTGGTGTCAGGTTTTCCCTTCTTTTCCCTCCCATCCTGCCCAAAATGGCCCATCAAGATGTTAATGGCACATCAGGATGTGGATGTCCCATTAGGCACACCCGTGCTCCCTTTGTGGGTGGCTATCTAGAGAGAATGCAAAAGAGCCCAGCTGTCACCCACCCAGACGTGTATTCAGAGACAGGCAGCAGCACAGAATGGGTAAAGTAAGAAAATGCCACCTTTGTAAAAGTGGCATTTTCAGACTTACAATTTAAAATATAAAAAAAAAAAATCTTTACCATGAGTTGTGATTTTAAATTGTTAGTCCAGAGACACATTTGAAATATATGTCTGGTCCCAATTGGAAATTACACTTATAAATTGTAATAAGGCAATCCCTGTGTTAACCTATGGGTGAGATAGGCCTTGCAGTAGTGTAAAATGAATTGAAGAGTTTTTCATTACCTGGACAAGTAAAACATACAAGTACATATCCAACTTTTTAAATACACTGCAGCCTGTCTTTGGGGCTGTCCAGGGCCTACCTTAGAGGTGACTTATATGCTTTAAAAAGGAAAGTTTTGACCTTGCAAGAGGGTTAACTTGCCAGGTCGATGTGGCAGTTTAAAACTGCACACGCAGACTGCAATGGGGCAGGCCTGAGCAATGTTTAAAGGGCTACTGGAGTGGATGGCATAATCAGTGCTGCAGGTCCATCATTAGCATTTAACTTACAGGCCATGGGCACAGGTAGTGCACTTTACTAGAGACTTACAAATAAATTAAATATGCCAATTCTGGATAAGACAACTTTGTCGTGTTTTAAGCAGAGTGCACATGCACTTTAGCACTGGTAAAGTGCCCAGAGTCCTAAAGCTAAAAGAAAAAAAAATCAGCAAAAAGTGGAGGGAAAGGGAAAGAATTCTGGGGATCAACCTGCAGAAGGACCAGGTCCAACAATGTCCCAAAATTGGTGAGGGTGCAAGTGAAAAATATGTCCAGAGGGAAAATGTTTTATTAGTGGACAATTGTTTTTGAAGTGCATTTGTACACCTTTGAGTTTGCTCCCCAATATACAGTTGTGTATCATGTAAATAACACATGAGAAATAGCCCCACATAGTTATAATTTGGATTACCAAAATGTTTCCTGGAGTGCAAATCTGCACACATGGTAGGTCTTAGACATGTGGGTGTGGTTTAGCAACTTTCTGTTTGAGAAGTTGCACAGAAAGTGGAAAGGACAACAATAATCGAAATGCGTGGTGGAAATAGGCTCTCAAATGATTGGACAGAGCAAAAATCCTTTATCCATAACGACTGTTTGTTAGAAATTGGGTCTCTAGTTGGCAGAGGTATATGCCCTTGTCCAAGTAGTGACCACAATCCTAGTCAGGGTAAGTCACAACCCAATCCAAGTTATCCTGTGCTCACCCTCTAGTAGCTTGGCACAGAGCAGGCAGGCTTAACTTAGAAGACAATGTTTAAAGTATTTGTGCAATATCTCATACAGTAACTCATTGAAAACACCACAAAAATATTCCACACTGGTTTTGAAAAATAACTAATATTTATCTGAATAAATTAAGGTAAAACAATCAAAATCCAATGTACACAACCAAAGTTATGAATTTGTAAAGATTAAATCCCACTAAAGTGCTTAGAAACACAATAGCTCCAACTGGGCCTAGCAGGTCTTCATTAACGGAGTAGTTCCTAATAATCCCATGGCACAAGCCCCTTAAACAGAGTCTCCCGGACCTCCAGGCGCAGTATCTTTGAAAACGGAGAAACAAAGGCATTGCACAGAGTCGTGGAGGTGATGCCTTGCTGGAGCTGGTGAGAAGTCAGTCCCTTGTGGTGTCTGGGGAGGTGAGGCATTGGTTCCATCCGGTTGCAGGGGGAGCTGGTGTGGCGTCAGTGGTGAGGCGTTGGTTCCTTGTGACCCGGCGTGTTTGATTGATCCATTCAGTCAAGACCTGATGTGTTGAATTCACAGTGTCACAATCACACTGTGGGACATCATTGGCATCGCAGTGACATCAGACTTGTGTTCACATCAGACTTGCAGGGCGCGGTCATTGCGGGTTGCGAGGACCACAGAGTCGAAGCAGTTAGCGGAGTGGCATCCGGAAGTGACATCCGTGCTTGAGTCGCTGAAGCCGGTCCTGGAGTTGCTGAAGTCAGAAAACTAGCTAGAAGCTAGTAGGTGGTCTTTGTTGGCCCTGAGACTTCAGAACAGGAGGCAAGCTCAATCTTGAGCCCTTTTGGGGAAGGCAAAGTCCTTCCAGCAAAGTCAGAAGCCAGCAGGCAGCAGGGAAGCATTCCTTCTCAGCAAATCAGTCCAGATAAGTCCTTTAGGCAGTCAGGCAGTTCCTCTGACAGAGTTCAGGTGTAGATCCAGAAGTATATGATTTGGTGGGGTCTGAGGAGTTTATATACCCCAAAATGCCTTTGAAGTGGGTGAAACGTAAGAGTGGTTTGGAAGTGCACAAGTTCCCCTTTCAGCCCAGTCCTGTCTGCCAGGATCATTGTGGGGGGTTATCAGTCCCTTGTGTGAAGGCAGGCCACCGGCCTTTGAACTGTAAGAGAGAGAACCTCCACCCTTCCTGCCCAGGGAGATGCATTCGGCATGCAGAGGAATGCAGATGTGACTGCAAAACACATAAGTACACGTCCTGCCTTTTACTTACAAAGCACCTTGCCCTTTTGGTTACCTAAGGCCTATCTTAGGATTGAATTATATGTAGAAAAAGGGGAGTTTAAGGCTTGGAAGGTAGTTTTAAATGCCAAGTCGAAGTGGCAGTGAAACTGCGCACGCAGGCCTTGCAAGGCAGGCCTGTGACATGGTTAAGGGGCTACTTATGTGGGTGACACAATTAATGCTGCAGGCCCACTAGTAGCATTTAATTTACAGGCCCTGGGTACAGGTAGTGCACTTTACTAGGGACTTACAGGTATGTTAAATATCCCAGTTGGGTAGGAACCAATGCTATCATGTTTAGGGGAGAGAGCACATGCACTATAGCACTGGTCAGCAGTCGTAAAGTGTGCAGTCTCCTAAAACCAGCAAAAACAGGGTCTGAAAAGCAGAGTGAGGCAGGCAAATATTTGGGGGGTGGTCACCCTAAGGCTGTCAGGTCTAACACTGTTGCAGTAAAATGAAATCCAGAATGTGTTGTTTTTATACTTGCCATCCCATGAAGAGAAATAAATAGTGAGCCAAATACAAGCTGTCTGTCTTTCACCACTCTTGGAAGTGGAGAGAGTAGGGCTAAAGTGCACCCCACTTGCTGTGTGAAACATACTTTTGGTAAACTTTAGATAATTGTGGAATTCATCATTGAGGTTTATAGACATATGCCAGTAAAGAGAGACAGTCGAGAAGTGAAAACAATAAGACAGTTCTGGGTCCTTTACTATGTTCTTGATGTCTGAATGACAGATTCAGCCAAGTAGGCATCACTTTAAAAAAAAGCTGTCGATGTTTTAATGTCGTCATTCATAGCATCCATAGTGGCTTAGTAGTAGGTGTTTAAAACAATCAACTCTTAAGGTGTGTATGCTTTAGTTGTGAATAACTGAAGTATAACATTAACTTTACTTACAAGTTCCTGACCAAAGCATAAACAGGTGGTATTCTCTGCCTACTGTACTTTCATGTGGTCTGTAACATTGGTATGTGCTACTGATTTTATTTGTCTGTCTTTACACTTTTAGGCCTTTCCGGAAGGTGACTGAAAAAGGTGTTTTGCTGTGGGATAAAATTCACAGGCTAGACAAAGGTCAGATATACAAGCAGGTGGGTGTTTATTTTATTTTTTGGACCTAATTTTGCTTGTTTCTCTTCAAAGTTGAGTGCCTTGGTTTTCAGTATTACAAAAGCATTTATAAATTTGTCCCTTTCATATTTGTCGTGATGTGTTCTCAAGGCCTTTTTTTTCAGATTTCAATAACTATTGCATTCTTAACCTAGTTTTCTGTCATCAATAATTTGATCAAAAATGTATCGATCTTACTGACTGGGAGTCACTAGAAGCCACAACATAGACATAACTTTGATTTTCTTATGAATTCCATTTCTGGGTGTTAAGGGCTAATTTAGAGTTTGACATAGGGAATTAGGGTCCCTATCAGGAGTTGATCAAAGTGGGACCCCTTCCCCTTTGTGAATGTTGCCAAAAAGGTTTTTTCAGAGCAGGCAATGGTCCAATGGACCACTGCCTACACTGAAAAAACGAAACCAAATGGTTTCGTTATTTTTTTTATTTTGCAACTCGTTTTTCTTTAAGGAAAACGGGCTGCAAAATAAATTTAAAAAACTGCTTTATTGAAAAAGCAGTCACAGACATGGAGGTCTGCTGACTTAAGCAGGCCACCATCCCTGTGAGTGCAGGGACTCGCTATGGGGTCGCAAAATGCGACCCACCTCATTAATATTTATGAGGTGGGTCTTTGCGAACCCATAGTGAGTCGCAGACGGTGTCTGAGACACCGTTCTGCCTCAGGATTTGCGATTCTGAAATTGCGAGTCGCAAATTCTGACCTTGCTACATCTGGCCCTAAGATAGCCACACATTCTAAGTCCACGTGTCTGTGATTTAAAACATTGACCGAAACTGACTCTGTTCTGCCAGAAAGGTAGCAAAAACCTGGCTTGCAGACAATGATGTAAGCTGATTATATGAAAGTGAGGTTGTAACTTACTAATATCCCTCATCAACAGCTTGAAAGTGGAAATTGGTTAGAAGTGTACCTCCATGAAAAAGGAGACCAAGATACTACTTTTATTACAGTGGTGTCTGTAGTGTTGACCTTGGGTCCCAAAGGCACTTGACCTTAGCGTTTTATGTTCAGCTTCAGCGAGATCACATAAAGTTGCATGGTTTTATGTATGGCTCATGGGCTAGTTTCTTGCAGGTGGAATCTGCTTGATTATCTGCCAGGAGTAGGTTAAAGCCAAGTGTTTTCTTTTTGGTGTGTACTGAGAGAGTCTGTATGCCCTTCTAATTGTTCTTTGGGCCCAGTGATTTGGCTGAGATGGTGTACCTACTGCTTAGATTACTCGATATTACATGAAAAATAAAAAAATAAAAGCTCATTCCAAAGCTGTAGAGAGGGAGACAGTTTATTGCTTAAGGATTTAGTGACAGTTCTCAGAAGATAAGCAATGTATATAGCATTTTTGCAAGAAACCCATCTGGCAGTAAAGAATAAGAGCAAAGTGTGACGGAAGTGAATGGGGTTGTCTTTTCTCTGCACCATACTCAGCATACGCGAGGAGGTGTTGACTTGGATAGCTCCTTTAGTACCTCATCAACACAGGGACTCCATAGCTGCTGTGTAGGAGTGTATTGGACAGCTCAGAAGTGTGTATGATAAATATATATGCACCAAATACAGATGGCCAAGGTTATTTTTCTAGGGTCTATGACCAAATACTACCGTATATCGATGTCCCAATATGGTGGGCTGGAGACTTTAATTTTATACTGGATGTGGCAATGGATAGGCATCCTCTGAGAGATCGCATGAAGCGGATCATGTCTGGCACACTCGGGCAGAGAATGGATGATATAGACTGCAGAGATGTCTGGAGGGAATCGCATCCGCACACTAAGGAATTATTTGTACCACTCAACAGTACACAATACCTCAAGTCGATTAGATAGGTTTCTACTCTTCAAGCTGATTCCTTTCAGATCATTCACTAGTCCTGGTTACATACAATAAAGAATTAAACCATGCAAAGATGCCAAACTAAGATACCTACATGGCCCTTAAACCAAGTGGCATTAGGTGATCCAACATTCAGGCAAGGAATAGAGGACGCCATTGACAAAATCATGAACATAACAGAAAGTCGACAGACCTCAGAGGAACTGAATTTGAGGCCCTTATGGTGGTGTTAAGGGTAAAATGCTTGGGAACCATCTGTGGGATCCGCAGGCAATTAGCTAATTCACTGCAAGCAGAGGACCATTTAACAGTTATATTGAATATGGGTTCCAATGATGCAGACCTCCTGGATACACAACACCTGCTGTGCAAAACTTGGGATGCAGGGTGATAAGTACGGTCGGAAGCTTACCTGGTGGTTGAGGAGGGAAAGGCCTTCTCCCACTATCTTCACTTTCGAAAACACCGACAGGAACAGACTGATAACTGTGAAAGCTATTAATAATGCCCTGGGGCAGTACCTTGGAGAAGTGTACAGGAGACTGCAAGCAGTCTGAAACAGAGGCAGTAGAAGACTGAGAAGAATTACGATTCCAAAGCTCTCACGGGCTCAGGCACTCAAATTACACAGAGAATTGTGCCCAACAAAGCTTTTGGAGTCCATACAGGGCATGTTGAGGGGTAAAGACACTGGGAACAGGCGGGCTTCCGTCAAGAGTTTTATAACATGTTTAAAGGAAAACTTGTTGTGTGGCTCCTTGACGAGGCCAGGTGACAGGCAGGTTGCTAGCTTCTATGAAGAATCCATAATAATAATGCTCCCAAAAATAGACAGAGACTCGGAGGCTCTGGGGTTTTATAGAACCCCCCCTCTCCTTGATTAATGTTGACACTAAAAAACTGGCAAAAGCACTTGCCAATAGGCTATGCCACGCATTGACCATGTTGGTACACAAGGGCCAGTGTGGTTTTATCCAGGGACACAGTACTCCTATGAACCTGAGATGACTTAGCCATGTGCTACACGAGATGGCAAGAATGGGCTTGGAAGGTGCACTAATTGCCTTGGACATTGAACAGATATTTGACACCTTAGACTGGGTATTTATAGATCAAATCTGTTTATTGGCTTTTCAATTATAAAACATCACAGATGCAACACAGAGGAGCAAAATAATAAAATTGACATAAAGCTTACTCCATGTACAGTGACAGAAAAACTTAATACAAAATTCAACTTTGTTTCCCCGCAGCTAGCGACCAATATGAAAATCAGTCGGTCCCAGGCCCTGTAACAATACAATCGTGGTCCCGTATATATTTTCTAGTGCAAATTCGCCCCCAATCTCTCAGTTCAAGTTCAGAACCCTCAAGTAGGTCGGACATGTCAACTCTGAAAACTCCCCGGACAGTATTTGTAAGAATGATTGCCATAGTTCCTTAAAGTCCGCACCTCGCTGCTGAGAGGTCAGAGTAAGCTTTTCCATAGCGAGGATAAACCAGAGCCTGTGTAGCCATGAAATTACTGTCCGGATCTGGTCAGTCCCCCACATGGATAGCAACAGCTGTAATGCCGCATTTAGAGCTAAGGCCATCTGCTGTCCCTTCAATGATCTCAGGGGGAAAGTGAGAGGATTGGGAAGGCCGAGCAGAATGTACGCAGGGAGTCTAGGGATCTGAGTGTCAAACGCCTTATCAATTATGTCTATTATGTTCTCCCAGTACCGATGGAGCTTAGGGCAGTGCCATAGTAAATGGACAAGCGAGCCCCCACCCTCACACCCCCTCCAACAAAGGCTAGATTTAGCGGGATCCCAAGCGTGAATCCTTACTGGGGTGTAGTACCAAGAGGAGGCCCCTTTATAAGCTGTCTCTGTACCTGCTGCATTGTAGGCTGTGTGGTGTGCCCTGTAGAAAATGCTCTCCCACTCCTCGTCTGAGAGCTCCCTTTCAAGTTCCCTCTCCCACCTCAGCTGGCCCTTAGTTCTAGACGGAAGGATCCCTCCACGCAGAAGAGCGTAAAGCTCCGAGATCACACGTTTATCGCCCTTTTTCATTAGGAGCCATTTTTCAAACGGCGTTAACGGCCTGTCTATTAATGTTCTATTAGCTGGTAACATGGCCCAATGCCGTATTTGATAATATATCATCCTGTCAGCCTCGGTTAGGTCATATGTCTCCCTCAGTTGGTCGAAGGGGATCACCCCCTGCTCATCAAATAGATATCCTACCCTTTTACAGCCCCCTTCATGCCATCAACGTAATGCCTCCGACTGGAGACCCGGAACAAAATCAGGGTTCGTTCCCAAGGGAGTCATTGGGGACAGGAAGGTCATCAAGCCCACCCTATTGGCCACCTGATCCCACACCCTCATCGAGCTCCCCGTGACCGGAGATACATAGAAGCCCCGTGCTCTGTGACGGCGCCTAAGCCAGGGCTCCTTCCAAATATGAGAACCAACCACTGCCTGGTCCATGAAGCACCAATGCTTTTCGGAAGACGGGAGGCTCCATTCCAAGAGGAAACGCAGCTGTGCTGCTTGAAAGTATCGAAGTAGGCAGGGGACCGCGAGTCCGCCCTCCTGCTTAGGGCGATATAGCACCCGTCGTGGTAGCCGCAACGCTCTCCCTTCCCATATAAATCTTAGAACCGCTGTTTGGAGGGTTGCTATCGTTCGTGGCGGGGGTTCTACCGGGAGTGCCTGGAATACATACAGTATACGTGGCAGGATGGTCATCTTCACTGCAGCCACCCTGCCCAGCCAAGACAGTGTAAGTCTCCCCCAGGTGTCTAAGTCGCGCTGCACCTCCTTGATCAATTTAGTGTAGTTCAGCGTCACCGTACGAGCGACCGTGGAACCCAGCTCGACCCCCAGGTACGGAAGGCCATATAAAATGGAATCGGGCCTTCAGCTCCCTTTCATGCTCAGCACTAATAAACTTGCCCATAGCTTGTGATTTTTGCATATTTATCCGGAACCCAGAGACCCGCCCAAATTCCTCTAGGTCACCCATTAGTACCGGTAGTGAGGTCGCAGGTTCCGCCACAGTAAGAATGACATCATCCGCATATAACGATATGATATGCTCATCACCCCCAAACTTCACCCCCGTAATCCTAGGGTCGTCCCGGAGCCTCTGCGCCATCGGCTCCTTATAAAGAGCGAACAAGAGGGGCGAAAGCGGGCACCGCTGCCGGGTCCCTCTCTGAACAGAGAATGTTAAAGAGAGCGTTCCATTAACTCTGACCGCCGCCCGAGGCGCCTGATAAATGCAGCAGATCCATGTCATAAAAACCCGGGCCTAACCCAAAGCGCTCTAACACCTTGAACAGGTATGGCCAATGAACCCTATCGAACGCCTTTTCAGCATCGATAGATAGGAAGAGCGCCTCCCTACGCGAACGTTCAGTTTTATCCAATAGGTGAAGCAGTCACTTAGTGTTATCACTACACTGCCTATGCGGTATAAATCCCGCTTGGTCGGGATCCACAAGCCCCAGCATATAATAGTTGAGACTGTGAGCCAGAAGACCAGTGAATAATTTGGCATCTATATTCAAGAGGGAAATCGGCCAGTACGAGGCACATTCCTCGGGATTCTTCCCCGGCTTCGGAATTACCACGATAGTGGCATCTAACATGCTCGGCGTAAGATCCCCCGTGTCCCGTAAGGAATTAAAAAGTCGCACTAAAACGGGTACTAGTTCCATACAGAAGGACTTATAAAAAAAAAGCGTGGAGAAGCCGTCAGGGCCAGGCGACTTCCGGGTTTGTATGCGCGCAATTGCTGATATAACTTCCTCTGCCCTTCTAGGTTGATCTAGCAGAGTCGCCTCCCTCTCAGTCAAGGGAGTAATTGCTATGCCCTCTAAGAAGGACTCCGGAGTTGAGTCACCAGGCTCCTCAGCCCCATACAATCGGATAGTATCCCGCAAAGGCCTCCGCAATCTGGTCGCTCGTGCGCACTTCCAGACCTGAGGGTAAGTGAACCAGTTTTATCATTGAGGCTGCGCGCTGCGCTCTCAACCTGTGTGCTAATAGCTTCCCACATTTATTACTTCCGACATAGTACTTGTGTTTAAGGCGGACTACTGAATACTCTGCCCTGTCCCAATCCAGCCTCCTCAGCTGCTTCCTAATTTTCTCAAGCTCTCGCCATATTCTCGGTGCACCTGTGTGTTTATGTGAACGCTCCAGCACCCTCACTCGCTGTTCCAGATCCTCCCTGAGTTGTCTCCTCGCCTTATTGTCGCTAGCCGAGAGCGACATCACCTCACCCCTCACAACAGCTTTCAATGCCTCCCATAGCGTCGCAGTGCTTGTTGTCCCATCGTCGTTAAAGCTGAGATAGTCTGTTATTGCCTTTCGAATCGCCTCTAACGTTGCCCCGTGCTGAAGCATTGAGTCCCTAAATCGCCAGCCCGATGCGCCTACGCGCTCCATATTCATATGAATCTCAACTGTAACCGGGGCGTGATCGGACAGGGCTCAGGGCTCAATCACTGAATCCCTAACCCGGGGAAGGAACTCCTGTGAGGCCAGGAAAAGGTCCAACCTAGCATATGGTTTAGTCACTGCAGAGTAAAAGGAATAATCTCTTAGCGTGGGGTGCGCACTCCTCCACACGTCCACCAAGCCACACTCACTCAACCACTGACGACCAGCCACCGTCATAGACCCCGTCTGCCCATACCGGTGACCCGAACGGTCCAGATCCCCATCCATCACCAGATTAAAATCACCCCCCACCAGGATTGCACCATCAGGGGATTGCAGCAGCGGAGTCAAGGCCTGTTTTAGGAAGATTTCCTGCTGGGAGTTAGGCGCATACACGGAAGCGACCGTAAAGGAAAAAAAAAACAATCTCAATCTCATGGCTATAAGCCTCCCCGGGACCTCATACAATTGTGATATCACTTCTCCAGGGAATGAGCGCGCTAGAAGTATCGCCACCCCTGCATGCTTTGATGGTAACGACGACCAGTACTGCCTGGAAAACCACTTAGAGCGCATACGATAAGTATCTTTTGAAAGAAGGTGTGTCTCCTGCAGAAGGCATATATGACTCCCCGTTCTCTCTAAGGATGACAGGATGGCTAACCTCTTGGTTGGGTTATTGAGCCCCCGGACATTCAGGCTCGTACATTTAATAATCATGTCTTAAAGTTAGGGAGCATGCAAAGAGAAGGGAGCCCGCAAAAGGGCCACCCCATGTCAAAATCTAGGCCACCTATAACCCCAGGGTCTGGGAATATCTCTACCAGAAGCCAATATTTCAGGGAAATCCAACAACATTCAACTGATATGCACAACAGGTGCGTAGAACACAGAAGTCCTCGAACATCCATCTTCACGAGGTAGAATCTCCACGGGGCATTATATCCTACCATGCTTAGTAACCAGGTCCATCGCCCCCGCCGCCCCGACCCAATTAAAAAATCAGCATGCCAATAGGAGCAGGGTCCAAGGTCATCAATGGCACCCCCACACCCTGTCTCTAAGCTGAAGTTCCGGCGGCCACGCTGTTCAAAACAGATTCCCTCTCTGACCTCAGCTCCGAGGCCGTTGGGCATCGCAGCTTCCCTCTCTTTCCTTTCCGCCGCCAGCGCGAAGGGCCCCCCCCCAGGCAGGGCCACCTTATCACTCGCCTCTTGGTCTGTGTCCTCTAGACCCAGGATACGGCTTGCTTCCAAAACAGATTTCACCTGCCGAAGTTGATCGTCCCAGCGGAAGACCAGGCAGAACGGGTGGCCCCAAGAATAGGGCACATTGTGCGCTCACAAGTGATCCGTAATCAGTCTAAATTCTCTCCACCTCTGCAGAGTCCGCACAGAGAGGTCGTGAAATAGCTGGAGTTCATGCCCTCGAAAAAGTACCTAATGAATAGTACGAGCCCGCTGAAGAATCTTTTCTTTAAGAGTAAAATTATGAAGACAGGCTAGAATGTCTGGAGGGGGATCCCCAGGGCCACCGGCGCGGCCGACACAATGAACGCTATCCAGGACTACCTCTTGTGTCTCGTCCGGGCCAAGCAAAGAGCGAAACAGGCCCTTCACATAGTCTCCAATGTCCTCCTTTTCAGCGCCTACCGGAGCCCCTCTGATGCGAATATTTTGTCTCCTCGAGCGGTTTTCCAAATCCTCAACCGCTATCTGGAGGGCATCCTGCTGCTCTTGCAGGCGAACTACCTCTTGCTGCAGGCCCGCCACTTTCTCACCACGGGGGATCTCACCATCTTCCAGCTGCGAGACTCGCTCTCCCAAGGAGGAAACCTCTCCTCGCAATTCCTTCACCTCTTGGGATATGTCCCTACGCAGCTCTTGTATGTCGCTCTGAAGCGAATCAAACAGGGAGGTCAAAAAGCCCTTCGTAACAGGTGCGCCCTCATCTGAGTCCGTCTCCACCCGACCCTCCAGGGTCCTTGTGGCAAGTGGGTCCTCAGCCATGCCCCCGGATGTCAGGTGGGCCCCCGTCAGCATTTCCCTCACTGAGCGCTCCCGCTTGGATTTAGACGTTGCCATGTCGCGCCAACCTGATCTCGATTTGCCGGGACAATCCCTCAAGTCTCTCCAAAATCTCCTTCTGAGGCGAGTCACCAGATGCCGTTGTGTCGAAGACCACGCCTGGGCCTAACACCCGGAGGCCACCTCCTGCGCAACGCGGCCCTTACTGCCTCTGCCTCCGTATGCACGGGCCCACAGATGCTCATACTCTCAGCAGGTAAGTGTCGCAGTATTGAGGTAGAGCAATGGGGCTCCCGGTCGATACTCAGGGCCTTAGTCTTTCAATCCGCCCCTCCAAGGGGTGCTAGAGTGGGAGGCACCGGTCTCCAGCCCCCTCTCCGGTCCCGTGTGCAGAGGCGCCCTCCGCGCCCAAAGCGACCATACAGCCTGGGGTCGCAACCCCCACCACGGTCCCCCAGCTCACGGGGTCCAAACAAAGCCCTCCAGGGCCTCGGTCCTCCCGGCGTCAGGCTCAGAAGGCCACCGGAAGCCCTCAGAGGCGCTCTTCACCTCGGGGGGGGGGGGCGTCCCCCGCTGGGCCAAACTGTAATTTTCAACCCAGGTGGCGGAGCTCGAACGGGAGCGTCCTAGCGCGCCACCATCTTGGACACGTCCCCAGACTGGGTATTTATGTCTGTAGTGCTAGAGAAGATTGGAATCTGACTGCAGTTTCTTAATGGGTTTGTCTGCTATATACTGACCCCACATCTAGAGTGAGGTACAGTTTTCCACAGGTTGATGGTGGAAAAGGGCATGAGGGAGGGATGTCCATCAGCTCCATCGTTGTTTACCATGGCAGTCCAATATGCTAGTAGTTCATCTGTGAGATGTGCTGGTGCCCAAGGGAACCAAACTGGAAGCAATGACTTACATAGTATCTCTGTATACAGATGACAACCTGGTATACTTGACGCGCCCCGGTACCTCTGCTCCCACTTAATGGCAACAGTTTGAAGATGTGTCTTGATTTATGATAAATCGAGAGAAAACCTAATTATTCCCTCTTGCTTCGTGTGCAAAACAAGGGCCGAAAGAGCTGCTGGACCTTGGATTGAGATGGGAAACAGGTAGTTTTCAGTATTTTGGTATCAGGGTGTGACAAACTGAACAGTGGCAATATGCATATAATATGGAGACAGTTCTGCATGGGCTGCATAACCTGGTCTGGTTTTGAAATACCTTAATGCTCTCAGTAATTGGAAGGGTGGCCAAGGTGTCTGTACACACAGCAGAGTTCACTGTGGTTGATCCCAAGGACCACTTTCCAGGAACTGGACAGGTTATTGATTTAACTGAAGGGGGAGGGCAGAAAAAGAGTTCAGGTGGCAGTATAGAAACACAATAGAGATGAGGGAGGATTGGAACTGCTGTATACGGAACTTTGTAACGTAGCCGCACAGCTCCAATATGCAGCGATGTGAGGCAGAGAACTGGGAGAAATGTTTATTAGATGGACTGATAGCAAGTGAATCATTGCTGGTGTGTTTAATGAAGGGGCAGCTGAACCCGGGGAGATCCCATATATAAGTTCATAACACTCGCAGAGGCAACGGAGTTCTTTAACATAGGTGGAGGCCAATTTCTGCTGTTTGCTAAATTGGCCAAAACAGGCAGAGATGTGGCCATGTTTCCCAGACACCAATGCCGTGGAAACTCTGAGGGCCACCAAGACAAGTCAGTTGATCTTGCATTTCTAAAAGCCACTCAAAAATGATATACCCCCCCAACTGACTGACTGACTGACGATGCTGGTAAGAGGCTTGAGCCATTTAATGGGAGGGAATGGGAGAAAATGCATGCTAGTACAGCTTGTAGAAAGCAGTGCACTATTTAAAGTGATCCATTTTGACTTCTTACGTTGCATATACCTTACACTGGAACGGTTACATAAAATATACTCAAGCAGATCGTCGGCCGGTGTCTGGTGTGATATGCCCTGGACGTGAAGCCCTGTACAAACTTTCTGGCAGGAGGCGGCTAAGAATCTAAAAAGAACAATGAACATCTGTATGGAACACACAATAGGCCACTGCATGTTATGGCTAGTACCGAACACAGGGAGAATCAGACACCGGTTTGCATTTTTGGGGTTGATGATGGGGAAGCAGCTTAGTGGTACACTGGCTATCCCTTAGAGCTCTCACTCGTGTATCCTGGCACAAAGATGTAAAGGAATGGATCCTAGCGGAGGAAAGATGAATGAGAAAAGTGTGCACAAATTGTAAAGGGGAGTAAGATCTTCACGTGTGGGGGAATATGCTGGATAAGCTTTGGGAACCATCGGGCTAGATAGATAGCAAGCATGACGAAACACCAGAGCAGCCAGAGCTAGACAGGGCGAGAGGTTCTACCATAGAGGAGAAGAGGGTACACAGAGGAGAAACAACTTGGTGTGTAAACCACATTGAGATGACTGTAGTGAAATGCGGAAGATGGTATATGTGGTAGAGTGTTATCTTATTGGGAGAGAGAGGGAAGGGAGAACAATCACAGAACCTCCTATTACTATGTGCACATCGGAAAAGGCTAAGGCTGAAAAACAATACTTTCTTATGTCAGATATGTGCTACTGCGTCCAGGTGAGGAGGGGGGGAGGCAGAGATATTACCTTTGAAGTTTGTGTTTTTTTAAGATACAATTGTATACAGGAGCCTGGACCCCAGGCTTGTAAATCAATAAAGACATGTTAAACAGAAAAAAAGGATTTAGTGGCATTAATAATATAGAAGAGATCCTTCTGAACATTCGGAGCCTTTGCATTTCGCCAAGCATGATGTTTTTTCTTAGGTGCTGAATCAGCGCTCCATAAGAGTGCACATATTGCTGAATCTCTCCTAGGTCACTTGGTGCCTAGCAATACTTCCATTTCAAGTTTCCTCTTTTGCACCTTGACAGCGTTGAGCAGGCAGAAAAAACTACAAGACCTTGGGGTTAGCAAGTCTCAAAGTTTAGAAGTTATGCCATTGTAAGTCCCTGCACTTCCATAAAGAATTGCAAACGTACGGTTGCACAGGTTGGCAAAAATGGTGCAAATTAGGAGTGATTTTGATGCTGATGTGATGTTTTTCTCTGATTTCATGCATGCAATGGTTTATAAAAATAATAAACTGAGTTTTTGTGGCATCTTGCATTTTGCATTTCATTGCACTCGAGGTTTTGCTGCATAAATGTCAAGTTAGGTTTTACATAGAAAATCAAATCTTCTAGGCAGGCGGAAAGTGTCAAAAGGTGCTTATATACGTAGACTGGGGCTGAGCTTCCACAAAAACATTGCAAAATGAACCTTCCAGAGTCAAACCAATGACTACTTAAACTTATCATTGACAGAAATCCCAAGTCTTACTTTGAGGGAAGTGCTTGAGGAGGAAAGTACGTATATCAACAGCTCAAATGGGGAAAGTAAAGACAAGTTGGTTTCTCCAGTCAGTCAAAGTTGATGTGGCAACTGTTAACAAGTGTGCTTGTGGAACCTAAAAGCAACCACTTGAGAAGTACTAAATGACTGTCTTTGGATCTTTTCAGCAAGCCCTTGGCCTAAAATGGATCGAATTTGTAAGGGCAATTTGTCAGATACCACTTGACTTTAGTCTCTTTACTGCTGCACAGGCTTAACCAGTGAGACGGGTCCCAACACTTTATATCAATGAGTCCAAAAGAGATGTGACTTATGAGTGCATATTGTCAGAAACGGATGATGGTTTAGACCTGGTATACGGTTACTCCCGGCTTTTAGTCTCTTTTTTTGGAGCAAAATCTTCACCAGTAAGGTGGGTCCAAATGCTTTATATTATGCTGAGTCATCTTAGTGAAGAAAACTAAATAACTTTAAAAAAGGATCAGGCTATGTAAGGTGATGCTCGATGCACAGCCTTCTGATCCTCTGGATCACTTGTCTTTTTTAGTTCACCTTTTGTTGTAATTCTAGAGCTTTTCTCGTTTCAGCAGGGAAGACTGACAAAACGAGTCTGAGCAGAGTCCCAGAGCCTCTTTGAAGGTTTGCAGGTTGACCTGGGGATGATTGGAGAGATTTAAAAACCTCTCACTAGGTTGCGGTGCAGGTGAAGGTAGAGGAGAGTCCACCTTCTTCAGATACCGGCTTTCACCCCTGACATTCAATGCGTTTTAGCATCTAAGGTGACCTGCAGTACGGGACAGTGTTCTGTAGAAAGAAGTCTGTTTTTGGGCCTTTTTGTGTTCCTTAATTGCCATAAATTACGCGTGGATCTTCGAAGAGTAGGCACCTACTCATCGTGCATGGTGTTAGGCAACTGGTTAAAGCCAAATGGGCTTTGACGAATGTCTATTATAGTGCTTTGTTTATTTTTTCTCCTCTCAGATGATTTCGTTTTCCTATATTATTTGAGTGGCTGAGTCCTCCACCAGCAAGAAGAGCAGCATGTGAAACGAAACTGGTCCCGGGTGGCTTGTGTTCTGGTTCAGGGAGGGCCTGGCAGTTCGAGCTGGACTATTCCCTTGGACCAGGGTCAGGCTGATTTGCATGTGTCTGGGTCCAGACTGAGGTGGCACACTGTGGAAAAGAACGATGGACTGGGATGCGGTCCCCGAGCTATTACCAGTGGCTGAGATTAATT
Source organism: Pleurodeles waltl (assembly GCF_031143425.1). Classification (NCBI taxonomy): domain Eukaryota; kingdom Metazoa; phylum Chordata; class Amphibia; order Caudata; family Salamandridae; genus Pleurodeles; species Pleurodeles waltl. Next base: position 598,639,221 of record NC_090442.1, on the reverse strand, counting down.
TAAGCACTCTTATATAATTTAGTCTTCCTGGCCTACGCATGGCGATGTGACAGATGGTTTGTGGCTGAGCTACAACTTGCTCCAAAACGTACATCCACGCCACCAGGAGGATCTTGAAAAATGATAGTAATAAGTTAACCAGGGGTTTAGTAATATGGGGTTTTGGGCCTCAGGGTTAACACATGACCCAGCACAGAGGCGCATAAAGCTCAGTATAAAGGACGACTGCATAATAAGGAGAAATTGCATTTTGCCTTTTCTTTATCTGTGCACTTAAAAGTAGTACAAGTTTGTCAAGATTCACGAGATAGTATGAGATAACTTAATTAAAAAGTGCACAGTTGATTGAAATTATATTTCTGTGTACAAAGTTTTCGATCGAGTCTTGTCAGGCCACACAAATGAGTGCTGTGTGCACGTAGGTGAAAGGCTGTGGTCATTTACAGAAAGAGACTGAGTCCGGCACGAACGTCTCAGCGCAGGTCCAATCAAGAAACTTTAAAAAGCAAACCGCTTGGGAGTTCATACGTTGGAAGATTGAAGCACCATACCTAAATGTTGCTGTTGCATGTGTTTCAAGAAATACTTACCCTGTGTCCATTTTTTTTCTTCAAGTGACTAATGCCAGAAGTTATACTGTTATATTCTACTCGATTTGCGGTTTAATACTGATTGTAAATTATAATCGAGTGAAAGAAAAGGAAGGTTATTATAACTGTTCATTAAGGGTTACGCACTTTAACAATCTCCGATGTTTTGGTACCACTTATGTTGCATAACCTAACAACTTTTGTTTATTGTGCTGCAAAGCAAACATACTGTGGTTGCCAATGTTTTGTGAACAAAACGAACAATGCTGCATTCAGGGAGCCATGTGTAGGACACGTCTGTGATCCCACGCCTTGCCTTTTTACTTTCCTCTACAGGGTAATTTATATGAGTTTTTGAAGCTTACTGGCTGGAGAGGATCCAAAGTCTTGTATTTTGGTGATCATATCTACAGTGATTTAGCGGTAAGTGTTTTTAATTTGCTTCATTGTCAGTTGATGACGCCAGATAATACTTTTGTCTTGTTTTAGTCATTAAAAACTGAATTCTGAATTTTACACCAACTAGATTTAAAGTTTAGCCGAATATAGCTTAAATATGATTGATATGTTTTTGTATTTTAAATGTCGTTTCCAATTTATTTCTTAGACACAGGGGCAAAGCTTGGGGGAGTGGGTAGAGCGAGCTGTGTTTGGGACACGAACGTCGATTAGTCAATGTTAGAAATGGGGTCTCTAGTTGGCAGTCAGTTTGCACCCTGTCCAAGTAGGGACTCTCACTCTAGTCAGGAAAAGGGAGATACCCGCTCAGATAACCCCTGCTCACCCCCTTGGTAGCTTGGCACGAGCAGTCATGCTTATCTCAGAAGCAATGTGTAAAGCATTTGCACATAACACACAGCAATAAGTGAAAACACTACAAACGGACACCACAACAGTTTTAGAAAAATTGCCAATATTTATCTATATAAAACAAGACCAAATACAATAAAAATCCAACATGCAATAATAAAAATATGAATTCTGCAAGATGTACTCAAAAATGCAGCTCCTTGAAGTCAAAATCTCCACCTGGGGCTATCACTGCGTTGTGAGCAACAAAACCAACAGTTCAGGCCGGCTGCAGCATCGCGGGCCAGCTACGGTGTTGGGAAGACCCGCAAACAGTACCTTGGATTTGCAGGGAGTCGTGATCCTCGCGGTGAGCTCCGGAGAGCGGCGTCGCTGACGTCACAGTGTCGGTTCCGGAGTCGGTGCGGGAGTCGTCGGGCCCTTGAAGTTCACACGCGTTGCATATCGAACTCTAGGCTGATGAAGTCAGGTGCACTGGCGTGGATGGCGTCGGACGATGTGACGTGCGGTGCCACAGGTTACGGTGTAGGCAGTGGATCGGTGACAGCGTCCTGCGGCGTGGGTGAGACCAGGGCTGCGGTGTGAAGCGGGAGTGGTGCGATGTGCGGTGTCCACAGGTCACAATGCAGGCAGCGTTGTTGTTGTTGCTGAATCGCTGTCGTCGGTAGGCCAAAGCCAGCGGTGCGTGATGGGACGGTGCTTCGTGACGCTCACGAGCGGTGTCCACAGGCCATGGTGCAGGCAGGATGCCTGGTGACGACACAGGAGTTGATGGTGCTGGCTTCGGTAGACCGGGGCTGCGGTGCGAAGGTGTTTCGTGTACCTCACAACGGTATCCACAGGCCACGGTGTAGGCAGCAGCACCGGTGTCAGCAGGAGTAGCATCGTCAGGGATGCCCAGGCTGCGGTGTGAGCAGGCGATGCCGGAATGCGGGGGCCACAGGTCGCGGTGCGAGCAGCGGCTCAGTGAGGTCGTCCGATGACGGCTTCGGGAGACCAGGGTCGCGTGGCAGTGCGGCCCTGTGTGGCGTTGGCAGGTCACGGTGCAGGCCAGCGGCGTCATTGGCGGTTTCTCCTCTTGAACAGCACAAAACACACAGTTCCCAGTGCTGCAGGTCGAGGAAACAGAAGTCTTTGGTGTCCCTGAGACTTCCAACAGGAGGCAAGCTCCACTCCAAGCCCTTGGATAATTTTCTCAAGCAGGACACACAGCAAAGTTCACCTTTGCACTCTTTTTAGGCAGAAGCAGCAACTGCAGGCCAGCCCAGCAAAGCAACACAGCAAAGGGACAGTACTCCTCCTTCAGTTCTTTAGCTCTTCTCCTGGGCATAGGTTCCTCTTGGTTCCAGAAAGATTCTAAAAGTCTGGGGTTTTAGGACTTCTTCTTACACCCAGTTCTGCCTTTAAAGTTGACAAACGTCAAAGCAAAGTCCCAAGTGTTTGCAAGATTCTTCCTTGTCCAGGCCAGGCCCCAGACACTCACCAGGGGGTCAGAGACGGCATTGTGTGAGGGCAGGCACAGTCCTTTCAGGTGTCAGTGACCACTCCTCCCGTCCAGCACAGATGACTAATCAAGATATGCAGGCTACACCCCAGCCCCCTTTGTGTCACTGTCTGGAGGAGAGGTGTGAACAGCCCAACTGTCAAACTGACCCAGACGGGAAATCCACAAACAGGCAGAGTCACAGAATGGATTAATCAAGAAAATGCCTACTTTCTAAAAGTGGCATTTTCAAACTAACAATCTAAAAGCCAACTTCACTAAAAGATGTATTTTTAATTTGTGAGCTCAGAGACCCTAAACTCCATATTTCTATCTGCACTTTAAGGATATTTAAAGGAAGCCCCCATGTTAACCTATGAGAGAGATAGGCCTTGCACAGTGAAAACCAAATTTGGCCGTATTTCACTGTTAGGACATATAAAAGACACTAGTATATGTCCTACCTTAAACATACATTGCACCCTGTCCATGGGGGAAGGTTTAGGCCTGGCAAGTGGGTACACTTGCCAAGTCGAATTGGCAGTTTAAAACTGCACACACAGACAACTACTAATGTGTGTGGCACAATCAGTGCTGCAGGCCCACTAGTAGCATTTGATTTACAGGCCCTGGGCACCTCTATTGCACTTTAGTAGGGACTTACCAGTAAATCAGAAATGCCAATCATGGATAAACCAATCAACAGTACACTTAACACAGAGAGCATATGCACTTTAGCTCTGGTTAGCAGTGGTAAAGTGCCCAGAGGCCTAAAGCCAACAAAAACAGATTAGAAAAAATAGGAGGAAGGAGGCTAAAAGACTGGGGATGACCCTGCAAAAAGGGCCATTTCCAATAGTCAGTTAGTTTAGGGCTGATGTGAAACTCAAATTTCCCAACTGAAAAAAAACAGTGGGCAGCAGAATGGAGGGGTGAGATGATTAAGATTCGAGATGTGCTGTTTCCAGGAGCAATGGGGTCAGTATTGAGTTGCATTAAGTGGGCTTCTGTCTGGAGTGTCACAGTTGGCAAAAAACGATCAGTTGGAATCCTACCCTGAGTCACTACCAACTGTGCAGACTATTTGCAGATACACATGCCATCCCGTTTTGGGTATTTTGGCTTGGAAACCTAAGACTGGTATAGCATTCCAAATCAAACACTTCCAATGTTTGTAAATTCCGAAAAGTAGTACATTTGCACCCATTCAAGGACTACTTCTGTTGGTGCAGATTAACTACCTCATATTTTGTTTTGGTTCAAAACCTTAATGTTGTCATTGACATATTAACCTAACTATAAGTTTACCTTAATCTTTGTTTTTTCAGCGAATGTTTTTTTTTTTTTTTTAAACAAAAATAGATCTTTTTATCACACCTAAATATAATATTACTTTAACCTTAGTTTATTTTCAGTAAATTTCTAGGGTTCTTTTTAATGTAAAGTAATATTTTATTAGCATACGTAAAGCCAACCCTCCCTCATGTGCAGCTTTTGGTTGTGCGTGGCAGAGGGTTGTCCGCAGGGCCTAGTCAGGACCTATGGGCAACCTACCAAGAGACAGCCCAACCCCATGTTGCTCTCGGAATTTTGTCATACTCAGTCCATGTGTCCAACTCCTCGGAGGTCGTCAACTCACGCCATGCATGGCCTTTGGTCATGCATGGTGTCGGGTTAGCCACAGGGTCTTTGTTGCAGCCAGGCTGTGCTTCCATCTCCCTTCAGGCAGCCAACCACACCCTCGAACAGCCTGTTGCCCTGTGCAGCGAGGGGTTGGTCACAGGGCTTGTGGCCAAATCCCCAGCAGGCTGCCAACCCCACTCTGTGCACAGCTTTTGGCATGTGCATCGTAGGGTTGGCCATTCGGGACCCAGGGACCCCATCCCCCGGGGGCAAATACAAATGAACATAGGAGAAGGGCATGCAGCCTGCCTTCCCCCAAGTCCCAATAGGCCCGGGGACCACATCCCCTGGGGCCAAATACAATAAAAAATGGGAGGGGCACCCCTACCTAAGGCTCCCTGGTCCACAGAGACCCCATCCTCTGGAACCAAAATCTAAGGGGAGGGGGCTTGATACCCCACCTTAAGCCTTATTAGTCCTTAGTGTTACCTACTGGCAGTGACAGTTAGGACCTAGAAAAAGTGTTTTTCGTTTTGCCAATAACTTTGGCGCCATTTGACGAATCTTCACAAGTCTTTCAAAACTAGTTTGCCACACACTTCAGGTGCTGTTCTGAAAGTTTTAAGTTATTCATCAAGCACATGGAGAAAAAAGGGGAGGCGGTTAAATAAAGGGTATTCCCCATGCATCTTCCCATATGGCAGCAGCCTGAACCGCTGAACGGAATTACACCAAGTTTGGCAGGATGCCGGATCTTGGTGTGCAGCTCGTCCTTTTTGTTATTTGATGTAAATCCGTTCAGTAGTTTTGGAGTTATTAAAGGTTAAAGTAATGAAGATATCTAGGGGTGGGGAGGTTTCACAGATCCCGGAGATCTCGTGTTGGCTGCCAACACTTCAACCTAGAAGTGTTGGCAGCCATTTTGGGCTCTTCCTCAGCTGAATCCCCCCAAAAAATTTTTTTTAAAAAAAAAAGAAAGAAAAGTGGTCAGGGTAGGAATATCCTGAACCCCAAGCCTTGATGCTGGGCCTCCCCTGCGACCCTGCAAGGGCAAAACCCTTTTGTTTTTGTTTTTTTACATTTTCACTGAAATTGCTTAGGAAATGCAAATCAGGTGAAAATTGTAAAAAAAAAAGGAAAAAATAAAATAGGGTCTCCCACACTTGTTTTTAATTTAGCCTTCAGATATGCCAGGTCCCTGGGGCTTGTGGCAATGTATATAAAAAAAGAGGGGCACATTTGGCCCCTTTCTAGGGTTTTTTCTTTTTAACACTGGGGGATCACCACCTCCCCGGGGCTTTCTCCATATATTGGAAGGGGGTCGTGTGCCCCACTCCAAAGAGCTCTTATGAGCCCCAGGGACCACCACCTCACCAGGGCTTGATTTCAATGGAGAGGGGCCGTGTGGACACCCTGGTGGGGCTGTTAGAACCCTTGGGGACCACCATCTCCCTGGGGCAAAATTAAAATAATATAGAAGGGCGGCCTCAAGGACCCCCTGGGCCCCAGGGGCCACCACCTCCCCGAGGTTTCTAACGCAATTAAAACTGGGGGGGGATGGGGCATGCAGCCCCTCTCGCAGGCTATATGTCGCCCCAGGGACCACCACCTCCCTGGGCCCAGGCCCAGTGAGATTAATGGAGAGGGTCCACCCAGCCCACCTCCTGGAGCCATTATGGTCCTGGGGGCTGCCGACACCCAAGGCTGGCTCCTACTGTCTCTTGAGGAGCCCACTCTCTGGAGATAGTTGTATGCTTTTGCTTGGCGGGAGCTTTAACAGCTCCGACCAAGCGAGAGCAAATAGTAAGTCCGTTCCTAGCAAGAGGAAGTGGGAAAACTGATCCTGCTTGTGGGTGCTCTGGGTGAGGCCTGGGCACCTCGGTACAGTGGCTGAGCCCCAGGGGATCGGGTCCCCTGGGCCAAAATCCACCCAGGGAGGGGGGACGTGTGGCTCCCTTACTAGTTTGACTTTTTATGTAGGCCATGGAGAGCCACAGTAGGGGGTAAACTAAATCCTGGGAAGATAGTGGGTCCCTGGACTCCTAAGAGCTCTAAGATGGGTGCCCTGTGCACCACCTCCTTTTTTTCATTATGGTAAATACCCCGGGATCTCACCTACCCAGGGGGCTATATTGAACAAGCCCTGGAGACTGAACTTGTTTTTTTCTTTTTTTAAAAACTTTAGATGGATTTGGGGATCTGCCAAAAAGTCTAAAATAAAAAACTGCTTTTTTGTCCTGGTGTGGTCCCTACGGGACCCCAGCATCTGGGCTAGGGGATCAGGGTATTCCTACCCTGCCCCTTTTTCTTTACTTTCTGAAGGCCGTACATGGCACAAGGTTGGGTGCTTATATGTAGTTGGCCTGTGGCCAACCCCCACAGCCAAAAGCTGTGTGTGGCACAGGATTGGGTGCTTATAAGGGGGTGGGCCACAGGGTCTGACCACAGGCCAGACCTTAGGCCAATCCCCTGCTGCACACAGTCAAAGGCCGTGCATTGCACAGGGCTGGGTGCTTATACGGGGTAGGCTATAGGATGCTGGTTGGATTAGCGTAAAGTAATTAAAATGACTTAACATTAAAACAACAGAAATTCACTGACAAAAACAAGGTTACAAGGACGTTATAGTTAGCAAATAGAACAAAAAAAAAACAGAGAAATTCACTGGAAAAAAACAAAGGTTACAGGAATATTATAGTTAGGTTCACATTTTAATAGCACACGGCCATAGAAATTCAGCAGTTATAGGTATGGTTATTGCAAGTAACTCTTAACTCGTGCCCAAAGCTAATTCACACTCTTGCCATGCACTGCTAAATGCCCCAGATATTACATCACTCATGACATCTTCTATAACATCAATAATAATATCAATGTTACATTTGCAGTAAAATTATTGAAGAGATAACTGATCATGGTGGGGGTGTGAGTTATAGTTATTTGAAAAAAATCTAACTATAAAAGCTGAATTCCCATGATTTTCTGCCTGTAAACTCTGAACCTAACTATAATTTTCCTGTAACCTTTGTGTATTTCAGTGAATTTCTGGGTTTTTTAAATGTTAAGTAAGATGCCCATCGCAAAGTACAGGGGTGGTGTAGATGCTGCCAACACCCAAGCAATGTGTGGGTGGGCTGGAGTATGGACGCAGGGCCTAGTATTGTGCTGCCACCACCCAAGCTTGCTGCTCCTGCCACCCATCCTCCTTGCCATCCATTGTGCAAGTCCATGCCCCCCTGCTCTCTCATTACAGCCCTATGTGGCCATTGTTCTGCCACTGCCCTTCCAGCCTGCCCTGAACAGTTAGTTTGCTGACCAATCCACTTTCTCCCTACCCTCTGTTGTCAGAGTCCATGCACCAGCCCCCCTCCCTCTAGCCATGCATGGTCCGTTGTGCTGCCACTACCCTCCATTTTGCCTGATGTCCATGCCCTCTCCACCTGCCCTCCTTTGCCCAATTCTTTGCCCATTCATTGCCCTTCTGCTTAGCCTTTGTGTGTTGCGTGCTGCCCCTACCCTCCTTCCTCCTGCCCTTCTATGTCTGTGTGCCTGGCCCTCATCCCTCTTTTTTGTCCACCATATTCCATGAACCTGTCACTTGCCATCCTATCTACTCTGCGTTCTGTTAAACTGCCTCTACCTCTCCCACCTGCTTAGCATGGTCAGATGGCTGCTGCCTGTCCCTGCCACCTCCACCCTGCCTGTCTCAGATCCATGCCCCTATCCCCTACCTCCTGTCCTCCATGGTCCATTTTGCTACCACTCCCTTCTGCCCTTCATGCTCTGTTGTGCTGCAACTGCTTCTCCTGTCTGACCTGCGTGGTCTGTTGTAAACCCTCTTCCCCTGCCCTCTCTTGTCTGTGTCCAGCCCCCACCTCTCCCTTCTGTCCTCCATAGTGCTTTGTGCATGCCCCTGCCCCCTCCCTCTTGCCCACCATGACCGTTCTGCTACCACTAACCATCCTTTTTGCCATGCATGATTGTCTGTGCTGCCACAGCCCCTCCCACCTGCCCAGTGTGGTCAGCTTGCTGCGTCTGACCCCCTCCCACCTTCCCTCCATTTTCTGTGTGTATGCCTTTATAGTCTCACTGTTGCCCTCCATAGTGTGTTGGGCTTCCAGTGCCCATCCAGCCTGCCCTCCATGGTCAGCTTGCTGCTCCTGCCCTGTCACCTTGCCCCCTGCCCTCTGTTTTCCGTGTGCAGGCCCCAATCCCTTCCCTCCTGCCTTATCTGGTCTGGAGGTGTGCCCCTGTCCCATCCCTCGTCACTCCTGCCATTCTTGATCCGTTATGCTGCAACTCTCTATCCTGTCTGTCCGGTATGTTCATTTGTTGTGCTTGCCTCTTTTCCCCTCTTGTCCATGTGCTTTGCCCCGTCCCCTCCCTATTGCCTTTCATGATCCGTTGTGCTGCACTGCCATCCCGCTTGCCCTGTGTGGTGCTTGTGCTGCAGCAACCCCTGAAGCCTGCCCTGTAATGTCAGTTTGGTGCACCTCTCTGTTTTCCTCCTGCTCTCTTATCCGGGTCCACACCCCTTCTCCACTCCTCCTGCCCTCTGTGATCCAATGTACCATACCTGGTCCAACTTTATCTTAGGCATTTCTTCAGGACCAAAAGGTTAATCTCTACCCTACACCTAATTGGGAGTCGGTTTGTGAAATGAATGCCCCCAGTGAATGTATGTTATCTATATCTGCTGGGATACAGGGCAGATGGATTTCAACCCTGTTGGAGAATCAATTATGCCCCTTAGATCTAGGCAGAGACCGCACTTAGCAGCACAAAAAGTGGCCCCACGCAGTGACCTGCTCTCCCCTGCCCTGTCTTCAAGCTAGCCGCAGAGACAATGCAGTGGAGACCAGCCCTTTGTGTGCAGACAGAGCACCTCCTATTCAATTGCACGTGGGCTGGGCCCAACTCCGCCCGCATCCTGCCAGCAGATTGCACATCGAGGCACACTTAATGCCTCTGTTGTATGCCTATCTGGGAGGAATTCACAAAGTCTAACTGCCAGTTACACCCAGGCATGTGACCCAGGGGAGACTGCAGGCACCAAATAGAGAGCAGGAAAAATGCCAACTTTCTAAAAGTGTCATTTTCAGAATTGTAACTTAAAATACGACTTTACCATTAAAGAAGATTTTTAATTACAATTTCATAGATACCAAACATGAAATGGGTGTCTGTCCCCAATCAAAAGTTAGCACATATTAAACTTAATAAGGGAACCCAGTGGTAGCCTATGGGACAGATAGGCCTCCTAGCAGTGAAAGAGGAATGTAAGAGTTCTTGACTACCAGGGCGTATCCAGCATAGAAGTACATGTCTAGCCTTTTAATTACAATGCACGCTGCCCTATGGGCAACGTAGGGCCTACCTTAGGGGTGACTTGTATAAAATAAAATGGAAGTTTAAGGCTTTGTCGCAGGGTTATATTGCCAAATCAATTTGGCAGTTTGAAACTCATTCAGGCTGCAATGTCAGAACTGGGGCATGTTTCAAGGGGCTATTTAAGTGGGTGGCAAAATAAGTGCTGCAGGCCTACTAGTAGAATTAAACTTACAGGCCCTAGGTACATGGGACACCGCTCTACAAGGGACTTATAAGTAAATTGAATAGGCTAAACAGTGGTAAGCCAATCTTAAACCTCATTCACAGGAGAGAGCACAAACATTTTGAGTAGAAGTGGGAGCGTAGAGCTGTGAAGTCATATCCAGCGTGTTGTGGCCCAAGCCTGGGTCAATCCCCGCAGCACTGGTCCTGGTCAGAAATGGTCAAGCCTGTTTTTGAGTATTGTATTGTATTGTAATCATATTTATATAGCGCTTACTACCCCTGACGAGGCGTCGAAGCGCTTTTCGATGAGTAGCACGCTACTCCGGTACCCAGAGTACATGCAGATAGCCTAATTCAAATTCCCTAGGAACCTGGCCACGTACAGCACCTTAAGCCTTGGTATTTCCACCTCTATCTAATCACGTCCACATGATTGGAAACTCAATATGTGACACAGAGTTGATGATTATTTGTGTTAGCTGCTGGCCATTGTTTTTTTTGCCTTTACTGTCAAGAATCACGATCATTTTGGTGTCTTTCTCAATTTTACTCAAACACTTATGCTCACTTTCACTGTCACACACACACACACACACACACACACACACACACACACACACTTTATCTCTTCGCCTCTCTCTCTCTTCCTCCTTCCTTCCCTTCCTCCATCCTTTCTCCTATCCCTTCCCACATTATTCCAAATGAGGTCATTCTACTAAGTAATGCTAACTTTGCCATAATGGGAACCCATTAGTCAACCACACTATTTTTTGACCAGAGGAGTCATTATTACGCATCTAAGACTAATTCTGAGATCCTTGGTTTTATGTATTTTGTTTATGTCAACAGGACTTGACTTTAAAGCATGGCTGGCGAACTGGGGCAATCATCCCTGAATTAAGATACGAGATAAAAATAATGAACACAGAGCAATATATTGAGAACATGACTTGGCTGCAGGGCCTGACGGGATTACTGGAGCGCATGCAGGTATGTGAAGAAATTAAAATTCTTTGCCTACTGTTGGGGATCCAGACTATTCGTTCTGCATCAGTGAAAAATTAACCATTCCTCATAGGATCTGATACCATGTACAATTTATAACAAAGGGTATTCGTGACTGGACTGAGTCGTAACAGTTTAGAGGATTCTGGGCCATTCATTGTAAGTGCACGTACGGGAATTGCATCTTAGCACGTGGTCACGAGAATTTACAGCAATTGCTTGTAACATCAGTGGACTTGCACGCAGTGGCCTGTGCAGAAAGTAGAACCAGACCTAGCTAATTTAGTCGGTGATTGCTGTTCATAAAAGATGAACCTAGGAACCAAATTCTAAATAAATTATGTTGCCTCACAATTCCCATTTTCATACATAGTGTGTGTCTGCAGTACTAAAATCAGAAGTGCTAACATGCTTTCAGGCCTGATGCCTCTGCAAATTGAACATGTGCATTCTGCATGTGGCCCTTGTTCCATTTTCCAGCCTCACTTCTACCATTTGGGTTTCAGTACCATGTCATTGTATTACACAGGTAAATCCAGTTATCACTATTAGAAGATACTCAATATAAAAATGTGAAATTATCGTATGTCTTCCAACAGTAGGTACCATTCATCAGCCAACTGAACATCTAAGTTAAACAGACCTTCCAGCAATCTGGCACTCATGGGAAGAAAGCCATATTGTATGGGGAGCTTTGCTTGCCCCATCAGCAATTCCTTTGCATACAGCCATCCTCACATCTAATCAAAACCATATGATTGGCTAAGCGCTGCTGCTCCAACAGCGCAAGGACTTCAGGTTGTACAACTGACATACAATCAGCCTCTAGGAACGCACGGGTATCCATTCTGGTCAATTAACACCTCTTATCGAACCATCTGAACCAATGGGAACCATCACTAAACATTACATGTAGTGGACTGAAATTTACCATTCAAACACAGCAACTGTGACTAGAATGGCACTCATCCATGTGAATCTCACACCCAGACATAAAAAAATGCCACAATGTTGTGCAAAAGGCAGACATGCAGTATATTACATGTAACATACCATGATGCTTGGCCACCTCTGCTTCTATTTTAAAATAGGGTACAATATGATATTAGTCTGGCTTATAATTACTTCTTCTGGTGTCCTGAAGCCAGCATAATCCCTGTAAGCACTTTGCATGAAACCTGGTTGCCTTTCTGCCTTCTTTGTCTTTTGATAAATGTGGCACAAGTTTATGTAATAGGTTTTGTCCATGTATGGCTTTACATAGAATATTACCAGGTCACTCCACTCACTGGCTCACCAACTGTCAAGCTCTGGCTTTATTTTTACAAGTTATTATGTTCAGGGGTATTGGTACAGTTATCTCAGGGTTGCAAATGCTATGATGCTCCTACTTGTAAGAGGAAAGATCAAGACTGGAAATTATCTCTCACTGGCTTGGAGTCACATAGCTTCAATGTATTTGGGCCATGATGGATTATAACTAATCAGTGTTGTTGCTGCCATCCAGTAGAGACAACATTAACCAATTACAGTGGCAAACTCATTTGTATTAGAAACATATATTAAATTAAGTCTTATGTTTACATTGATCGTCTAATAATCCTTGACATTTTTAAAGCACCTCAGAGATTCTCACTTTCCTGGAGTACCTAATCATGTCTTCCTTAACTGCTGCTTCTTTCTCTTGTAATATCTGATAGATACTTCTAGTTGCAAATTCCTTACCTTAGAATTTCCCGCCGGACATCAGACTGGATCTGGAGATTTTTCTTCGAGCAGTGCTAATGTGCGCCGTTAGGTGGCGTCTGTGTACTCACTGGGGGGTCGTTGGCATTGTTGTCGCCATGATGATGTCGCAGTTATATACAGGTTCCACCCCGGCGCGCTGACATTAGTTCCTTTCTTTCCACACCAGCCTACGTGCAGATCCGGAGAAGAGCTACTCCATTCATTTTTTGATTAACTGCAACACTTTTGTCGATTTGTTTTTGATGAGTTTGGGATGTCCCGTAAGACCGGATTCAAACCCTGCGGCTCCTGTGACGGATCTACACCTCGTGTGTCTCTGGTGTCTGGAGCACGACCACGACCCAAAGTCATGCTCTAAATGTCGAGCCATGAATCCGAAGGCTTTGAGGGAGCGGTCCTCAAAGTTCATGTCGGCCCGGCACTGGACTCCACGTCATTCCCGGTCTCGTTCGAGAGGAAGGTCAGGAGATCAGTTGCGGAGTCATCACCACTCTTCTTCGTCCAAGTCATCTGGACATTCGGGTCACAAAAAGAAGAAGTCAAAGAATGAAGAAGTTGAAGAAGGCCAAACATTTTTGAACTTCGTCCCGTCGCTTGGACGACGCAACGCGGGAAGAGCGTCGATGCTCTAGGCCTCTGTCTTCGGAGCCTCTGTCTGGGTCCGCTCTGCGCCTCTCCGATTTTCCTGGAGCTGTCGCCACTCCTGCCCAACGTAAGGAATTTTATGAGGTGATGCGTCTCATTTTTGGTGCCTTGGGGCCCAGGGGAGTTGGTGAGGGCCCGCTCTGGCTCCAAGTCATTCGCTTCAGCCCGACTTCGGAGGGCACCTCCGGACCATCCCGACGCCAGTCTTGCCAACACAACCTTAACTAGAGTGGGGTCAGACGTCGGCGCTCCCGATGTCGGTTGGGCCCACAATCGACGTCAACCCTATACTAATCCCCGACGACCCGGAGCCGGATTGGCGTCTCTCAACGCCGATTCCGTTGTCCATGGGCTTCCCTAGGTCAAGGGCTGATCCAGACCCCTATTGCTCTGGGGATAGTGTAGAGGGGTCACTGGACCCTTTAGAATACCAGCTTGACCCTGACATGGGCTGGGGTCAGGATTTGGGTGACGCCAGCGGGTTGAGCACCTCCTCTGACGCTGCATGCTTTCTCCCCCTACTGTTGCTACGGAGAAGGGAGCGTCATACTCAGTGGTGGTGAGAAGGGTGGCTGAGGTTTGGGACTTCGGGCTTCCTTCTGTGGAGGTCAGAACTAACCTCCTGACCGAGGTGCTTCAGCCTGGGGCCCCCAACTCAGAACCTCTCCTTCCCTTCAATGAAGCCCTTATGGGACATCCTTTTGGGTACATGGTCCAGACCCAGCAGAGGGGTGCCTGTAAAATAGATGGTTGCCCACTGCCTTTGGCCTGCACTAACCAGCCCTGAATTCCTAATCCTATGCCTAAGAGCCTTGTCATCCATACTTCATCATCCTCTGGTGCATTCCCCTCAGCTCACCTGGACAGGGAATAAAAAGACTGGACAACTTGGGGAAGAAGATGTTTTCTTCTGCCAGTCTAGCACTGCAGTCCGTAAACACCGCATGCCTTTTGGGTTGCTATTCCCATACTGTCTGGTCACGCAAGTGCTGCCTCAAGTTCTGGAAGAGGCCCGGACTGTTTTCCCCCAAACCGTTATAGACCAGAGAGATGCAGCGAAGTTCATGATTCGTTGTGGACTGGATATCACCGATTCACTGGGCACATCGGTTGCATCAACGGTGGCCTTGAGGTGCCATGTCTGGTTGAGGACGTCTGGCTTTTCTGGGAATGTCGAGCAATCCTTGATGGATATGCCCTTTGATGGCACCTGTCTCCTCGGAGACAAGGTGGACTCAGCGCTCGAGTGCTATAAGGATTCCCGGGCTATGGTTCAGTCCCTTTGCCTCGCAGTGGCTCCTCACCCCCCAACAGCCTGCCTTACATGGCTACTGAAGGGGCACCCAACCGGAGGATTTTATGGCACTTCTCCGTGAGGGGGCAAAGGCTCTCCTGGCCAAGGGAGCCATAGAAATGGTCCCTGTGCCAGAAGTAGGTCGTGGTTGTTATTCCTGCTACTTTCTGGTGCCCAAAAAGGACAAGGGCCTACGCCCTATTCTAGATCTCTGGTCCCTCAATCTCTTCCTCAAGAAGGAGAAGTTCAAGATGCTAACTCTAGCTCAGGTCTTTTCTGCCCTTGACCCTGGAGACTGGATGGTAGTGTTGGACTTGCAGGACTCCTATTTTCACATTCCTGTCCTGCCAGCCCACAGATGTTACTTACGATTCGTGGTAGGTCACAAGCACTTGCAGTTCACTGTGCTTCCCTTTGGCCTTACCAGCGCCCCTCAGGTGTTCACGAAAGTGATGGTAGTGGTTGCAGCTCATTTGCGCAGGTTAGGGGTTCTAGTCTTCCCCTACCTCGACGACTGGCTGTTGAAGGCGGACATGCCCCAGAAAGTCGTCTCCCACCTCCAGACTACGGCAAACCTGCTGCACTCGTTGGGGTTCACTATAAATGTGCAGAAGTCAGACCTGACTCCGTCTCAGATGTTCTCTTTCATCTGAGCTGTTCTGGATACAATGCAGTTTCGGGCTTATCCTCCCGAAAAGCGAGTCCAGGATATTCGGGCTATAATACCCATGTGTCAGCCTCTATCCTGGATTTCGGTGATAATGACTCTGAGGCTGCTGGGCCTCAGGACCTACTGCACCCTGCTGGTCCAACATGCCAGATGGCATATGCGGGCTCTACAGTGGGACCTGAAGTTCGAGCGGGTGCAGCATCAGGGGAATCTCTCCGACTTGGTTCAGATCTCGGAGGGAACTGCGAAAGACTTGCAGTGGTGGTTGTCGAATCCAGATTGGGTCAACGGCAGATCCCTCTCCAACCAGATCTCACAGTAGTGACAGATGCGTCACTCCTAGGCTGGGACGGCCACATGGGAAAGGCGGAGATCAAAAGCCTCTGGTCCCTGGCAGAGTCCGGGCTCCACATCAACCTTTTGGAGCTCCAGGCGGTCCGATTTATATTGAAAGCATTCTTTCCCTCTTTTAAAGTGAAAGTGGTTGAGGTGTTCACCGACAACACCACCGCCATGTGGTACTGCAACAACCAGGGCGGAGTATGGTCATGGACCCTTTGTCAAGAGGCTCTTCACCTGTGAACTTGGCTGGAATGCCAGGGCATTTCACTGGTGGTTCAACATCTGGTGGGCTCTCTGAATGTCGGAGGAAACAAACTCAGCCGCTGATGCATAGTCGATCACGAATGGCGTCTCCATCCGGAGGTGGCGCAAGAGCTGGCGCATGGTCTCTTTCAGCAGTGGGGAGAGCCTTGGTTAGATCTGTTCGTCTCAACAGAAAAAGCGCAATGTCAGCTGTTTTGCACACTGGAATTTCCAAGACGGCACATGCCCGGCGACACTTTTTGTCACGATTGGAGCTCAGGCCTAATGTACGCATTCCCGTCAATAACACCTATGACTAGCGTTCTGAAGAAAATCAGGTACTACCCAGCCCAAGTATTTCTGGTGGCTCCAGACTGGGTACGAAGAGTCTGGTATCCCGAGCTCTTGAACATGGCCATCGATCTTTCAATCAGATTGCCCCTTTGGGAGGATCTTCTTTTGCAGCAGCAGGGGGTGGTAATTCTCCCGAACCTGTCTAGTCTCTGCCTCCTTGCATATAGATTGAGCAGCGGCAGTTGATGGCTTTTGACCTTCTACCGAAGTCTGAATTTCATCTTGGCAGCCAGGTATCCCTCCACCAAAACAGTATAGAAATTTGAGGCATGGTGTATCAACAAGTCTGTTGATCCCCTCTCTACACCTCTCTCAGAGGTTCTTGTAAGATGGTCAGCGGAGAGGGATGTAAGCGCCGGAACAACACCAATAAACAGATGGTAGTAGCGATGGTTTATTTAGATAGAAGTCAAGCATGAAGCTGTACACCAACCAACATCCTCTTCTCTCCCCGTCAACTGTCGCTCTCTCACTGCTCATTCCAAAAGCCTCCCACACCATTCTATAGCAAATACAACATTCTCTCATCATCTCTCGTGCCCAGAACACACACACCTACACGTTACTAGGATACCACACCACCTTCCCCATATCAGATTAAAAAGAAAATATTTAACAGAACTAAATACTAAACACATAGACCCTGAACAGATTATGTTGTTTACAAACTAAGGCAAAACAGATAGAACATAGCAACACAAAGTCCATGAAGATAGAACATAGCTCGAAGTTCACTTTACATAGTCCTTGAACCATGACGGCTTTGATACATTTCTTTTTGGCAGAGTCTCAGCTGGGTTTCGCATCTTAGTGAGGCATGGAATGATTTGAGCATCTTGAGCAGTAACTTCCGGTGAAGTGCCTAGAGAGTCTTGAGCACCTACATTGGGTCCCAAACACTTAGCCACCCTATTCAGATTCCATATCCTGTGGTCTTCTGTTTTCACGGCATTCCTAAACAGTTTTATGACCTTAAATGGACCCTTGAATTTAGATGGTTTTCCCTCTTTCCTTGGAGACCTTATTTTAACATAATCGCCTTCATGCAACACCGTTCTTTTTACAGCTTTTCGCTCGTCATATCTCAAGTTCCTTTTTCCTTTCACTTCCTTCTCTCTCTCTCCAACCTTCAATGTTATCTACCTGATCATTAACCTCTTTCCTTTTTTCTATTACCCACCTGGGCTCGATTTCGCTGTACGGTACCCTACCTTTGAACAACTGGAAAGGAGTCACCCCTGTGGTGGAATGTGGTGTTAATCAATGTTCGCGAACTTTTTTTCTCACTTCACTCTCCCACTCAACACCATTAACAAGCGCTAATTGCATGCATTCTTTCAGCACTTTTATAAAGCGCTCAACGACTCCATTAGATTCTGGGTGATAAAGAGCTGTTCTTTTATGTACAACATTCCTTTCTCTTAAGAAAGACTCCATTGTTTCAGAGACAAACTGCACCCCATTGTCAGTCAGCAAAGTAGAGGGAAAGCCCTCTCTCTCAAACAAGTCATCAAGAAAGTTAATTATATCTCTTGATTCATCTGAGCTCACAAATTTGACCTCAGGCCAACGTGAGTACATATCAATGCATACTAAAACGTATCGGTCAACAGATTTCAGTCTAATTGGACCTAAAATGTCTAAAGCTGTGTCAACCCAGGGACCGGAGGACTCTTCACGCGTGACCATGGGCTGAGTTCTACATTTCAATACATTATCAGAACGTGCGCACTCATGGCAATTCCTCACTTCTCTTTCTACCATCATGTCTATGGCAGGCCACCAGTAGGCGTTCCTTAATCTCTTCTTTGTTTTGGAGATGCCCATGTGGCTTGAGTGGGCACGATTTATGAGATCCTTTCTCAAGCTAGCTGGAGGAACCAACTTGCTGCCCCTCATCAATAGCCCATCCACCGCAGACAATTCATTTCTGACTTGCCAGTACCCTGCCATCTCTTCACATAGATTCTTTCTGACACCCCAACCATTTGTGACTTTACTTAGTACTTCCTGCAACGTGACGTCCTTTGACAATTCATCCACCCACACTGGTTCCGAAATTGTTCCCTCAGTAACAATACACCTTTATCTCCTCATCAGCTGCGATGTCAGCAAAACACCCTCCTTCAATAATCTCATCATCCTTTCCTGTATCTGGACAAAGTCTCAAAAGACAATCAGCCTGAACATTTAATGTCCCAGGCATGTAGGAAATCACAAATACAAATTCTTGCAATGCCACAACCCACTTCCTGATTCTATGTGAGATCATCTCTACTCCTTTTTTAGCAAATATCTCTATGAGAGGCTTGTGGTCAGTCACTATCTGAAATTTATGTCCCCACAAAAACTTCCTCAGTTTTCTCACCGCCCAAAAGACACTAAGCGCCTCATTTTCAACAACTGAATAATTGAATTCAGCTCCCTTCAAGCATCTAGATGCAAAAAGGATTGTCCTTGTTTGACCGTGTTTTGTTTGCAATAAGACCCTTTGAGCTAGCATCAGTCATCAGAATAATTTCATCATGTGCGTCAAAACTCCCTAAATCTGCTGCCTTATCCAGGCTGGCTTTGTGTCCTGATACTCTCTTTCACATGCCTGATCCCAGTTAAATTCTGCTCTTTTCTTTAACAACTGTCTCATACAATAGGTTCTTTCTGCAAAACGTGGGACAAATTTATTGTAAAACTCCGCCATCCCTAGAAATTTTACAAGCTCTTCTTTATTTTGTGGACTGGGTAAATTTTTGATAGTATCAACTAGACTCGCCTTGGGATGAATTCCTTTCACCGAAATCTCATGACTCAAGTACTCTATAGTGGAAATGTTTATTCTACACTTCTCAGCTTTGAGCGTTAGACCATTGTCTCGTAGCCTCTCTAAAACCATCCTCAGTCTCTCATTGTGCTCTACCAGATTGGTACCTGTGATTAAAAGATCGTCCTGATACATTTTCACCCCTTCCATGCCTCTCAGAATTCTTTCCATGGCCCTCTGAAATACCGACGCCGCAGAGATTAACCCAAACGGCATTCTAAGGAACTTGGATGTGCCAAATGGTGTTATAAAAGTGGTAAGTTCCTGGGAAGACACATGCAAATTGATTTGATGGTAAGCAGAAGTCAAATCTAGAGTTGAGAAGTGCTTTGGCCCACTAAGCGAACACAACAACTCTGTAATATTTGGGAGTGGATAGTGGTCTATGATAACTGACTTGTTCAAATCTCTGAGATCAACACAAAGTCTGGCTTCGCCGTTGGCCTTCCTTGCCATAACCACTGGCGCCACCCATTCTGAAGCCTCAACCTCTTGAATGATACCATTCGTGATGAGTTTATCGATCTCAGCTTTCATTTTATCCCTTACCAACAAGGGGACATTCCTCCCTTTTGCTGCCTTTGGCAGTGCTCCAGGCTTAAGCCTAATCTGATGTACGTAGTTCTTAAAACAACCTAATCTCTTGCTGAACACATCTGGAAACTCTTTCACCCAAATACACACATCTTCTGAGACAGATTGAACCGTGTGGTTATCCTTAAGCCTAACAGGAGGGTCTTCATTCGGATCAAGCAGAATTCGAAGATCACGTTGGTGAAACCAACTAATCAAAGAGTCCCCTTTTACGGAGACATACACTTTTGCTGGTATGAGTCGTCCCTTAAATTCTATACTTCCCCAAAAGTAACCCAGCAACTTGATTGGTTCACCACCATAACCCTTGGGTAACACATCCGGTTTTAACAAGTCAACCATCCCCTTTAGATACTGATCATAGAACGTTTTCGGTACTAATGTAATCTTTGCCCCAGAATCAAAGAGGATTCTGAGAGGTTTACCATTAATTAAGATTGACTACACAGGACCATCAAAAGACCCAACACTTGTTTGTAAGATCTGAACCACATTCACAGCTTCGGCATCATTAACATCACCATCACAGCACACTTCTCTTATTTTTTTAGTGTTCTTCTTCACCCTGCAGCATTTTGCAAGATGTCCAACTCTACCACAGTTTCTACAGAA
Organism: Pleurodeles waltl; assembly: GCF_031143425.1. Classification (NCBI taxonomy): domain Eukaryota; kingdom Metazoa; phylum Chordata; class Amphibia; order Caudata; family Salamandridae; genus Pleurodeles; species Pleurodeles waltl. The sequence continues at coordinate 598,618,833 of NC_090442.1, read as the reverse complement.
TATTTTCCATGCAGGACATTCTTTGTTATTGGCCATGTGACCGATACCCCCACACCTAAAACACTTTCCAACAAATGTTTTCTTTGTCTTTACAGACTCCCCCCCACCTCTATTGTCAGTATTGTTGCACAGTATCGCTTTCACAAAGGTTCCTTCTTCCCTTGTTGTGTCAGATACGATGGAGTCTTTTCGAAGTACTTCAACACATTTCCTGGAGTGTTCACAGGTTCTGCTCATACTAGTACCTCATTTAGGGATGGATTATCTTTTTGCCACATGCTTTCCTTTGCCTTCTCTAAGGAGAAGCCAAGCATGAATTGATCCCTTAAACGTTCCTCATAAGAATTTCCAAACGCACACGTGGAAGCAAGTCTTCTGAGCTCTGTTATATATTATTCTGTTGTCTCTCCTTGGCATTGCATCCTCTTTCCAAACTGGTACCTTTCAAGAACTGTACTTACTTTTGGTAAGTAATGCTGATCCAGTTTCTTTATACAAATCTCAAATTCATTGAGGCCAGTAGAGTCTGTATCCGAAAGATCAGGAAGGTTTTCAAAAACTTCTTGGCCCTCAGTGCCTAAACAGTGCATTAATAGTGATGTCTTCCTTTCTGCGCTCAATGAAGTACCACACACCCTAGCATAGTTGTTAAATACTTTTTTCCACTTTTGCCATTGAATAGGTGGATCACCGGGAGAAGTTAAAAAAAATGGTGCAGCAGGTACGTTCTGCATTACAATTAGTGAAAAGAGAATTCTGTGATCGGCAGGCTGAGTTAATGTAGCTTGAGACACAAGTAAGAAAATGACACACGATTAAATGATGATGTCTCTTTTGCCAAGAAAAGGAAAAAGAAAGAAAAAAAAATGTTCAGTCACTGACTCAAAAACATACGAGTAAATGCTTAACGAGACTCGAGGCACAATCCTCGCTTTGAGGCACGATTGAAGGCACACTGTAGGTTACAGTTGCCGGGAGACTTGGGCCTCAGCAGGAGACGCGTTGTCTCAGGACGCGTCGTTGGTTATTGTTGCTAGGGGTGTGCACGTGAGATTTTTGCGAAGCTCACACCCAGCAGGGGACGCGTTTCTTGACGCGTCGATAGTTACTGTTGCTAGGCGAAGCTCGAGGAAGAGCCGAAGCCAAAAGTAAACACGCCAGGATAGTTACTTTTGCTAGGCGAAGCTCGAGGAAGAGCCGAAGCCAAAATAAACACGTCAGTACAAAAATGAAATACCTCGGATGCAAACAACTTGACGGAGAAGCTTCTCAGTTGTGTTGTTAGGGATCAGCTGACACCTGTTTTCTTCTCTGCAGTCCACAGACCAACGTTCCCCTCCACAGACTCTGCTCACCTCCGATCCGTTTTTTTTTTTTTCTCGCTCGTTGCCAATGTAAGATGGTCAGCGGAGAGGGATGTAAGCGCCGGAACAACACCAATAAACAGATGGTAGTAGCGATGGTTTATTTAGATAGAAGTCAAGCATGAAGCCCTACACCAACCAACATCCTCTTCTCTCCCCGTCAACTGTCGCTCTCTCACTGCTCATTCCAAAAGCCTCCCACACCATTTTATAGCAAATACAACATTCTCTCATCATCTCTCGTGCCCAGAACACACGCACCTATACGTTACTAGGATACCACAGTTCTCCTCTTCATTCTCTCTCTTGCCCAGCAGGTCTCTGCTCTAGGTACCCTCAAGGGATATTTGTCTGCAATCTCTGCCTTTTTAAGGCTACCAGACCAACCTTCTCTTTTCATCTCTCCCCTTGTTGGGAGGTTTCTCAAAGGCCTCACACATATGTTTCCTCCTATCCTGTTCGTAATGCCCCAGAGGGATTTGAACTTGGCCTTCACATACCTCCAGTGTGCTCCTTCTGAGCCGGTCCACAACTGTCCTCTACAGCTCTTGACACTTAAAACTGCCTTCTTGATTGCCATCACCTATGCCCGCAGAATGAGTGAGCTCCAGGCTCTCTATTCGAAGTCACCATTCCTAGCATTATATCCTGACAAAGTGGTGCTTCGCACCAGGACTTCCTTCCTTCCCAAAGTGCTGACACTTTTTCACATAGGCCATCTTACCTACTTTGACCAACTCTTTGTGTGTTATGTGGGTGTGAAGAAAGGAAGGGCGCTGCAGAAGAGGACCACCTTGCGATAGGTAGTCCTCTGCACCAAGATGTGCTACCCTTTGGTGAAAAAGCAACCTGTTGATGGTTTGAGCGCTCATTCAACCAGAGCAACTGCCGTTGGCATGCGAAGTTCCAGTCCTTGATATCTGCCAGGTAGCAATGTGGGCTTCTTTGCATACATTCACCAAGCATTACTGCCGGGACAGTCAGGTCCGCAAAGAAGCCTACTTTGGCTCTTCGGTCCTGCAGGACTTTTTGGTGTGATCTTAGTTCGCAGCCCACCACCGGGGATGGTATTGCTCAGGTATCTGTTCTAAGGTAAGGAATCTGCAACTAGAAGTCTCTATCAGATGTACAAGTTACTTATCTTCGGTAATGATATATCTGGTAGAGACATATTCTAGTTGCAGATTCCTTACCGACTCGCCCATCCTCCTCGCACTGCAAACTGATTTCTAGGGACAGGAACTTCCCTTTAAGGGCCTTAGGTTGGCACACCATTTTCAGTGTTCTTCATGGCTCTGCGCTACTGGCGTGGAAAGTCGTGAAAAGAAACTGACGTCAGCACGCCAGGGTGGTGCCTATATACGACCATGACGTCATCACGGTGACTACGACGCCTGCGGAGTCGACCGACTCCACCGAATGGCGCGCAGGGGAACTGCTCAAAGAAAAATCTCCATATCCAGTCTGATGCCTGTGGGAAATTCTAAGGTAAGGAATCTGCAACTGGAATATGGGCCTCATTATGACCAAGGTGGTCACCAGACAGCCAGGGTCACGGTTGCGGTCGGACAGCCGCCAAAGTGGCGATATGACTGTGGTGAAGCCGCCACAGTCCAACCGCTGACTCCGCCAGGCAGCCTGGTGGTCCCGGCGGTTGTAATCCGGGGGCATTAATAGTCCCCATCTACCAACACCATGGACAGGCTGGCGGAATGGGGGACTCAGGGGCCCCTGGTGGGCTCTGCACTGCCCATGCAGTTGGCATGGGCAGTGCAGGAGCCCCCATGCACAGCCCCATCGCACATTCCATTGCCCGAATTATGGGCAGTGGAATTCGTGATGGGTGCTGCTGCACCAACCACACGGCCACATTGCAGCCGGCTCCATTAGGAGCCGGCTGCAATGTTAAGCCCCTGTTCACCACAGAGCTGGCGGCGGAAACTCTGTTTCCGCCCGCCAGCCCTGCGGTGAACTCCTAATGGGGCCAGCACAGGCGGGAAGAGTTTGTCAGGCAGCATCCGCCGCCCGCCAAACTCATAATGAGGCCCTATGTCTCTACCAGATATATCGTTATCGAAGGTAAGTAACCTGTAAGACTTGCAGAATGATACTTTTATGTCTTCAAAAGACATAAACAAAAGAGAAGAACTTGATGTCCTGGGTGAACTAAACATATAATTAAAATGTTTCAGAGATCTCCCCTGATGGTGCAATATTCACTGAATGTTTAAATGGAGTCCAGCATATGGAGTTCAGCAATTATTTTTATTGTTGCACTAGTTAGTCTGAGTAAAGTCATATGATGCTGGGAGACAAGAGCTTTACATCTCTCAAAGGAACAAAACACTTTGTGAATTTTATGACCACTAGCTCAGTCTGAAAGAACACACCAGTTGTCTTACTAAGAATTATGACTTTTACATGTGTACTTTATACAAATGACTACATTTTTTGGAAGATGCACGTAACGCTCCTATTTTGAAGGCCACTATTGTCTTCTTCTTAAATTACTTTCGATCATTGTTTTAAGGTATCCTAAAAAGATACTTGTTTGATTGTACAAAATCCAATGTCTGGCATTGAAAGCAGTAGTTACAACTAAGGCACACGCCACCTTTGTTCTAAAAAGTCCAATGGCTAACTTTGCTCAGTTACTAAAATTCAGAGCACCATCTTGTGTGTACATATAGCCTTGAAGGAAGAATGTCCAACGACTAAAAACCTCTTTCAGAGATATTCCTCTTTTCAGGAGTTCATATCTAACAGTCTACAGCTGTTTGACTACACCCAGATCCCTGAGAAGTACTGTTTGGGGATAAGGAGCCAAAACGCTATCAGTAGCGGGGGCATGCCTATACAACCTAATCTCTGTCATGATTTAAGATGCACATTATTTTGAATGCTTAAAACAAAAATTGAAAATCCATTTGTTAGCAAGCTTTGAGGTTCAGAGCAAGTGTACTACGAGCGCCTGGATATCCTTTGACTTCTAGCTGCACATTCCTTACCTTTGAATTTCCCATTCAGACTTCTGGTAAATTCAAGGGTAAGGAATCTGTAGCTACAAATAGTCTCTACCAGATAAAGTGTTACCGAAGGTAAGTAACTTGTTCTTTAATGCACTTTACAATTATTTGGACTGTGGACTTAAATTTCAGTGCAAGCAGTGTTGACAACTTTGCAGACGCTCCCTTTAGTCTATATAGCCTCCCAGATATACTCTTTAATGTGCACATTCCCATGGCATGTCTCCTCTTTTGGTATTGTTTAGTTTTGGTCCGTTGCTTTGTGTTCAGAGGCCCTTGTTTTACTAGAGGCTCTTGCACATTTCTTTATACTACATTTGTTTTTGTATACCAGAAGACTTGATATTTTTTCATTTTCAGATAGACCACAAACATATGTAGCATGGAAACATGTCTAATTTTTATGGGGAAGTCTGACAAAGCGTTCTTTACCTGTCTCTAGCATGTGCTCAAAACATCTTGTGTGATTGTCTATCAAGTGTCAAAAGCTGAATGTATGAGGAACTGCATCAAAGAGGCAAATATAAGAAACTAATGTGGAAATGGCAGTACACGTCATGTTCTTTCCAGTAAGTGTACTTTCACCAGCTACTGGATAGCTCTGTGTGCAGGGGGACTTGCATAGTAATGTAATAAAATTAGCAGTGTAGGTCTTTTTGAACATTTGAAGAAGAAATGTTGATATTCTGACAGTGCTGGCTGTGTTTTGCAGACGACCAGTTATTGCATCAGATGGTTTCATGCACAAAACATACAGAAAGTAGGAGGCAAAGACCTAAATAACCAAATGCATTTATCTGTCACCTTTTTCCTGTGCTGTGATTCACAGGGAAGAAGAAACAACCTTTTCAGGTGTTAGTTGGCATTCTCAGTAACTGCATTACATCCAAGGGCGGCTTCTCCCTTAGAGTGGAGGAGCGTCACCCCACTGAAAAGCCAGAGAGATGAAAAATAAAATAGTAATTAAATTAATTTGTTACCTTTTTTTTTTTTTCCTCAACCTGTTTGAGACCAAGTGTCAGAACGGGGTGGGGCCTGCAGAGTGGCAGCAGTAGGGAGGAGTGGTGGGCTGCCTGTGCACTAGTTTAAAGTGTGCATGTCTCTTTGGATGGTCGTCTTGCAATGGCCAGACATGTTCATTTTAAACCTCCGTAACCCAGCTGTCTAAGAAGACAGCTGGGTTAGAGAAAGCACAGGCCTCCAGTGCTCTTGAGAGCACTGAGAGAGGCTGCTCCCTCCAATCCTGGCGCTGGTTACCAGCATGAAAGTAGTGCCAAGATTAGTTAGGGGTATTTGCTGGAACCTGGGAGCCTGGAGGAGACAAAGCAGAATGCAGACTGGAACGAGGAAGTCCTGCAGCAAGCAAGGTGGCTATTCCTTTCTTTATTTACTGTTGCCATCACCCTGGATGCATGCACCCACCCCCTACCCATTTACCTGCCTCCCCCAACTCTAAGTACTTGCCAGCTGCCCCTGATTCCATCTTGACTATTATGCTAACATCACTCTTATGCTCCGATGGCTGAGACACTGTGACACTTCCAAAATTCTAATGCCTAGAATTCCTTGTGGTGGTATTTATTATAATGTGCAGTGACATTCCTTGTACCAGATATGACTAGTGTGTGGTTAGGAAGGTGTCACCTAGCCTATTTTTTTCCTGCTAGAATGTTGGTGTGCCTTTGCTAATGACAACACTGGTGTTCAGCCTTCAGCATTGTCCATGTTACTATAGGCATCCTTGAAGGTACTATTGTCAGTGATGTCTTCCTTTGTGAATACCACTAGCATTTGGGTTACAGCTTGATCTGATCTTTGATCAGACAAGGTGGAGCAAATATTCAAGTAAGAATCAAGAGATCAAGAGACCAACTGTCTGAAAAATAGCTATCTTTTTATATATATGATGATTCTATCTATCGATATATATAATGTTCGATGGCATGTGTAGCTGCAGATACACATGCTTTGCACATCCCGCCATCTAGTGTTGGGCTCGGAGTGTTACAAGTTGTTTTCCTTCAAAGAAGTCTTTCGAGTCACGAGATCGAGGGACTCCTCCCCTTTCGGCTCCATTGCGCATGGGCGTTGACTCCATCTTAGATTGTTTTTTTTCCACCATTGGGTTCGGACGTGTTCCTTTTCGCTCCGTGTTTCGGTTCGGAAAGTTATTTAGAATCTCGGAAAAATCGATGGTATTGTTTGCGTTGAGTATCGGGTTAGTTACTACAGAGTGACACCGATTTTGGAAGAGCTCCGGTGGCCCTTCGGGATTTTTTCGATCCCCCGTCGGGGCCTGGTCGGCCCGGCCACGTGTCTCTTCAAGATTGATGGAACGGACCCCATTCCGATTCTGCCCAAAATGTCACAACAAGTATCCGTATACAGATCAGCACCTGGTCTGTAACTTGTGTTTGTCTCCAGAACACAAAGAAGAGACTTGTGAAGCCTGTCGAGCGTTTCGGTCGAGGTAAACATTGAGAGACCGAAAAGCAAGAAGACTGCAAATGGCGTCGGCGCCGACAGGACAAAGGCATTTGGAGGAGGAAGAGGAAAGCTTCTCCATCCATGAGTCGGACTTGGATGAGCTCAAGCCCGAAAAAATGCCTAAAACCGTGAGTAAGACGTCGAAACATAAAACTCACGAGAAGACCACAAAAGCCCAGGGGACGCCACCGCCAACAGGCCATTGCTTAACCCATAAAATAGGTGACCGACCATCGGCACCGAAAAAGGGCACGTTTGTGTCGAAGTCATCCGACTCCGGTCGAGATACCGGCACACAGCAATCTCGAGCTCGAGACAGCGGCTCCGAGCAAGTTCGGCACCGAGACAGCGGCACCGAAATGGGTCGGCACCGAGAAATCACGACGCCGAAAATAAAGAAAGTGTCGTCGGAGCCGAAAAAGGCTACCAAAAAGGTTTCCATTCCTAAACATCCAGCATCGGAACCGAAACCAGGGTCCTACACAGAGGAACAGGGATTGTCCTCCCAAATGCAAGGACATAAGTTCGGACAAGAACTAGAATCAATGGAGCCGGACTACACTCAAAGGAGGCTCCACATTCAAAAGGACACAGGGAAGATAAGCACACTTCCCCCAATTAGGATGAAAAGAAGACTTGCCTTTCAAGAAAAGGACAAGCAGCCACAGGCAAAGGTGGCAAGACAGACAACTCCGCCACCATCTCCACCACCATCAATGTACACATCACCGGTAGACACTCCACCACTGATGCAATCCCCAACGCATACAGCAATAAGTCAAGACGATCCCGACGCATGGGACCTTTATGATGCGCCAGTATCGGATAACAGCCCAGAATGTTACCCAGCGAGACCGTCCCCACCTGAGGACAGTACATCCTACACACAGGTGGTCTCAAGGGCAGCAGCTTTTCATAATGTCACCTTGCATGCAGAACCAATTGAGGATGACTTTTTGTTTAATACACTATCCTCCACTCATAGCCAATACCAGAGCTTACCTATGCTACCGGGAATGCTGAAACACTCCAAACAGGTGTTTCAGGAGCCTGTGAAGGGCAGGGCCATAACTCCAAGGGTGGAGAAAAAGTACAAGCCACTGCCTACAGATCCTGTGTATATCACGCAGCAACTAACACCAGACTCTGTGGTAGTAGGGGCAGCTCGCAAGAGAGAAAACTCTCACATCTCTGGAGACGCACCACCTCCAGACAAGGAGAGTCGCAAATTTGACGCTGCAGGGAAAAGGGTTGCAGCACAAGCAGCAAACCAATGGCGCATTGCCAACTCACAAGCATGGCAAGATATGATAGGGCTCATTGGGACAAAATGCAGCATTTCATAGAACACTTACCCAAAGAGTTCCAAAAAAGGGCACAACAAGTGGTGGAGGAAGGACAAAGTATCTCAAATAATCAGATACGGTCAGCAATGGATGCAGCAGATACAGCTGCAATGACAGTAAATACTGCAGTAACAATAAGGAGACACGCATGGTTGCGTACGTCAGGATTCAAGCCAGAAATACAACAAGCCGTGCTGAATGTGCCTTTTAATGGACAGCAGCTGTTTGGGCCGGAGGTGGACACTGCTATAGAAAAACTTAAAAAAGACACGGATACGGCCAAAGCCATGGGCGCACTCTACTCCCCACAGAGCAGAGGCACATTTCGCAAAACACAGTTTAGAGGGGGGTTTCGAGGACAAGCTACAGAACCCACAACCTCACAAACAAGGCCCACTTATCAAAGTAAATATCAGCGGGGAAGTTTTCGGGGACAATATAGAGGGGGACAATTCCAAAAGAATAGAGGGAAGTTCCAAAGCTCCTCAAAATAAGCAGTGACTTCCAAGTCACAAATCCCCAACACATAACACCTGTGGGGGGGAGACTAAGCAATTTTCACAAACATTGGGAAGAGATAACAACAGACACTTGGGCACTGGCAATTATCCAGCATGGTTATTGCATAGAATTTCTCAAATTCCCTCCAAACGTTCCACCGAAAACACACAATATGTCAAAACAACATATGGATCTTCTAGGACTAGAGGTCCAGGCATTGCTACAAAAAGGAGCAATAGAATTAGTACCAATTCAACAGAAAGGAACAGGAGTTTACTCTCTGTACTTTCTCATACCCATATAGGACAAAACACTGAGACCTATATTAGATCTCAGAACATTAAATACCTACATCAAATCAGACCACTTTCACATGGTTACATTACAAGAAGTAATCCCACTGCTCAAACAACAAGACTACATGACAACACTGGATCTAAAGGATGCATATTTCCATATACCAATACATCATTCACACAAGAACCTGAGGTTTGTATTCCAAGGGATACATTACCAATTCAAAGTGTTGCCATTCGGAATAACAACTGCGCCAAGAGTTTTTACAAAATGTCTAGCAGTAGTAGCTGCGCATATCAGAAGGCAGCAAATACATGTGTTCCCGTACCTACACGATTGGTTAATCAAAACCAACACACTAGAACAGTGTTTACAACACACAAAGTACGTCATAGAAACACTACACAAACTAGGTTTCTCAATCAATTACACAAAGTCACACCTTCAGCCGTGTCAAACACAGCAATACTTAGGGGCAACAGTCGACACAGCAAAAGCGATTGCCACTCCAAGTCCACAAAGAGTACAAGCATTTCACAATGTAATACAGGTCATGTATCCAAACCAAAGAATACAAGTCAAAATAGTAATGAAACTCCTAGGCATGATGTCCTCATGCATAGGCATTGTCCCAAACGCAAGATTGCACATGCAGCCCTTACAACAGTGCCTAGCATCACAATGGTCACAAGCACAGGGTCAACTTCTAGATCTAGTGTTGATAGACCGCCAAACATACACCTCGCTTCAATGGTGGAAAAATATAAATTTAAACCAAGGGCAGCCTTTTCAAGACCCAGTGCCTCAATACGTAATAACTACAGATGCCTCCATGATAGGGTGGGGAGCACACCTCAATCAACACAGCATTCAGGGACAATGGGACTCTCTGCAAAAACAGTTTCACATAAATCACTTAGAACTATTAGCAGTATTTCTAGCATTAAAAGCATTTCAACCAATAATAAGCCACAAACACATTCTTGTCAAAACAGACAACATGACAACAATGTATCACCTAAACAAACAGGGAGGAACACACTCAACACAGTTGTGTCTCCTGACACAGAAAATATGGCATTGGGCAATACACAACCACATTCGTCTAATGGCACAGTTCATTCCAGGGATACAGAATCAATTAGCAGACAATCTCTCTCGGGATCACCAACAGATCCACGAATGGGAAATTCATCCCCAAGTACTACACACTTACTTCCAAAATTGGGGAACACCACAAATAGACCTGTTTGCAACAAAAGAAAACACAAAATGCCAAAACTTTGCATCCAGGTACACACAAGATCAATCTCTGGGCAATGTGTTATGGATGAGTTGGTCAGGGATATTTGCATACGCTTTTCCCCCTCTCCCACTCCTTCCATATCTAGTAAACAAGTTGAGTCAAAACAAACTCAAACTCATACTCATAGCACCAACTTGGGCAAGACAACCGTGGTATACAACACTACTAGACCTCTCAGTAGTGCCTCATATCAAACTACCAAACAGACCAGATCTGTTAACTCAACACAATCAACAGATCAGACACCCCAATCCAGCATCGCTGAATCTAGCAATTTGGCTCCTGAAGTCTTAGAGTTCGGACATTTAGACCTTACACAGGAATGTATGGAAGTCATAAAACAAGCTAGAAAACCAACCACTAGACATTGCTATGCAAATAAGTGGAAAAGGTTTGTTTATTGTTGCCATAATAATCAAATTCAACCCTTACACGCATCTGCTAAAAACATCGTAAGCTATTTGCTACATTTGCAAAAGTCAAAACTAGCTTTTTCATCCATTAAGATACATCTTACCGCAATTTCAGCTTACCTGCAAATTACCCACTCAACTTCACTGTTTAGGATACCAGTCATAAAAGCATTTATGGAAGGCCTAAAAAGAATTATACCACCAAGAACACCACCATTTCCTTCGTGGAACCTCAACATTGTCTTAACACGACTCATGGGGCCACCATTTGAACCCATGCACTCATGTGAAATGCAATATTTAACATGGAAAGCTGCATTTCTAATTGCCATCACATCTCTAAGAAGAGTCAGTGAAATCCAAGCATTTACCATACAAGAACCATTTATTCAAATACACAAGAATAAAGTAGTTCTACGGACAAATCCTAAATTTTTACCAAAAGTCATATCACCGTTCCACTTGAATCAAACGGTAGAATTACCAGTGTTCTTCCCACAGCCAGATTCTGTAGCTGAGAGAGCACTGCATATATTAGACATCAAAAGAGCGTTAATGTACTACATTGACAGAACAAAACAAATTCGGAAAACAAAACAATTATTTGTTGCTTTCCAAAAACCTCATACAGGTAATCCAATTTCAAAACAAGGCATTGCTAGATGGATAGTTAAATGCATTCAAACCTGTTATCTCAAAGCAAAAAGAGAACTGCCTATTACACCTAGGGCACACTCAACTAGAAAGAAAGGTGCTACCATGGCCTTTCTAGGAAATATTCCAATGACTGAAATATGTAAGGCAGCCACATGGTCTACGCCTCATACGTTTACCAAACACTACTGCGTGGATGTGTTAACAGCACAACAAGCCACAGTAGGACAAGCAGTACTACGAACTTTGTTTCAAACAACTTCAACTCCTACAGGCTGAACCACCGCTTTTGGGGAGATAACTGCTTACTAGTCTATGCAAAGCATGTGTATCTGCAGCTACACATGCCATCGAACGGAAAATGTCACTTACCCAGTGTACATCTGTTCGTGGCATGAGACGCTGCAGATTCACATGCGCCCACCCGCCTCCCCGGGAGCTAGTAGCCGTTTGGAAGTTGATCTTCAACATTTGTAAATTTGTAAATATATCACTTTAAACTACATTATGTACATACATGTTTACTCCATTGCATGGGCACTATTACTATAATACACAACTCCTACCTCACCCTCTGCGGGGAAAACAATCTAAGATGGAATCAACGCCCATGCGCAATGGAGCCGAAAGGGGAGGAGTCCCTCGATCTCGTGACTCGAAAGACTTCTTCGAAGAAAAACAACTTGTAACACTCCAAGCCCAACACTAGATGGCGGGATGTGTAAAGCATGTGAATCTGCAGCGACTAATGCCACGAACAGATGTACACTGGGTAAGTGACATTTTCCATATATATATATATATATTCGATGGCATGTGTAGCTGCAGATACACATGTTGTGCACATCCCGCCATCTGGTGTTGGGCTCGGAGTGTTACAAGTTGTTTTTCTTCAAAGAAGTCTTTTCGAGTCACGAGACCGAGGGACTCCTCCCATTTCGACTCCATTGCGCATGGGCGTCGACTCCATCTTAGATTGTTTTTTTTCCGCCATTGGGTTCGGACGTGTTCCTTTTCGCTCCGTGTTTCGGGTCGGAAAGTTAGTTAGAATCTCGGAAAAATCGTCGGTATTGTTTGCGTTCGGTATTGGGTTAGTTACAACAGATCGACACCGAATTAAGAAGAGCTCCGGTGGCCCTTCGGGGTTTTCTTCCATCCCCGTCGGGGCCTGGTCGGCCCGGCCACGTGTCTCTTCAAGGCTGATGGAACGGACCCCATTCCGCTTCTGCCCAAAATGCCATAACAAGTATCCATATACAGATCAGCATCTGGTCTGTAACTTGTATTTGTCACCAGAACACAAGGAGGATACTTGTGAGGCCTGTTGAGCGTTTCGGTCCAGGAAGACACTCAGGGACCGAAGAGCAAGAAGACTGCAAATGGCGTCGGCGCCGACAGGACAAGAGCGTTTCGAGGAGGAGGAAGAAACATTCTCCACCCAGGAGTCGGACTCTGAGGAGATCGATCCCGAGGAAACGCCGAAAACCGTGAGTAAGAAGTCGAAAACAAAAACTCACGAGAAAAGCGCTAAAGCCCAGGGGACGCCACCGCCAACAGGCCATGGCTTAACCCGAAAAGTAGGTGACCGTTCATCGGCACCGAAAAAGGGCGAGCTGGTGTCGAAGTCATCCGACTCCGGTCGAGATACCGGCACACAGCAATCTCGGGCCCGAGATAGTGGCTCAGAGAAGATTTGGCACTGAGACACCGGCACCGAAACGGGTCGGCACCGAGAGAGCACGACGCCGAAAGTAAAAAAAGGTTTCATCGGAGCCGAAAAGGTTTCGGTACCGAAATATCCGGCCTCGGTACCGAAAACAAGTTCCTACACTGAGGAACAAGGACTGTCCACACAAATGAAGACACATAGATTTGGACAGGAATTACAGGCAATAGAGCCAGATCACACACAAAGACGGCTCTTTATTCAAAAAGATACAGGGAAGATCAGCACTCTTCCTCCAGTCAAAATGAAACGCAAGCTTGCCTTCCAAGACAAAGACAAACAGCCACACGCAAAGGTGGCTAAACAAGTAACAACACCACCATCCCCACATCACTCTCCGCACCCATCACCGGTAGCCACTCCACCAATGATGCAATCCCCAACTCGTACAGGAATGAGTCAAGATGACCCTGACGCATGGGACCTTTATGACGCACCAGTGTCAGACAATAGTCCAGAATGCTATCCAGCTAAACCATCGCCACCAGAGGATAGTACAGGCTACGCACAAGTGGTGTCAAGAGCAGCTGCATTTCATAATGTCAGCCTTCATTCAGAGCCCATTGAAGACGACTTTCTTTTTAATACACTGTCGTCCACACACAGCCAATATCAGAGTCTTCCTATGCTACCCGGAATGCTAAAACACTCCAAACAAGTGTTTGAGGAGCCTGTTAAAGGGAGAGACAATACTCCAAGAGTAGATAAAAAATATAAACCGCCACCAACAGACCCAGTGTACATTACACAACAGCTAACACCAGACTCTGTTGTAGTGGGAGCAGCGCGCAAAAGAACCAACTCTCATACTTCAGGAGATGCACCACCTCCAGATAAAGAAAGTCGAAAATTCGATGCTGCAGGCAAAAGGGTGGCGGCACAGGCAGCAAACCAGTGGCGTATTGCAAATTCGCAAGCTTTGCTAGCCAGATATGATAGGGCCCATTGGGATGAGATGCAACACCTTATTGAACATTTACCCAAGGAGTTCCAAAAGAGAGCGCAGCAAGTAGTAGAAGGAGGACAGGGTATCTCAAATAATCAGATACGGTCAGCAATGGATGCTGCAGACACAGTTGCTAGAACTGTCAACACAGCTGTAACAATAAGGAGACATGCATGGCTGCGTACATCAGGATTTAAACCAGAGATACAGCAAGCTGTGCTGAATATGCCATTCAACGGACAGCAGTTGTTTGGGCCGGAGGTGGACACTGCAATCGAAAAACTTAAAAAAGACACTGACACGGCCAAAACCATGGGCGCGCTCTACCCCCCACAGAGCAGAGGCACATTTCGAAAGACACAATTTCGAGGGGGGTTTCGAGGGCAAACCACAGAAGCCAGAGCCTCACAAACAAAGCCCACTTACCAGAGCCAGTATCACCGGGGAGGTTTTCTGGGACAATATAGAGGGGGACAATTTCAAAGGAACAGAGGAAAGTTCCAAAGTCCCAAAACTCCTCCAAACAAACAGTGACTTCAAGGTCACAAATCCCCAACACATAACACCTGTGGGGGGGAGACTAACCAAGTTTTACAAACATTGGGAGGAAATAACAACAGACACTTGGGTCTTAGCAATTATCCAGCATGGTTATTGCATAGAATTTATCAAATTCCCTCCAAACATTCCACCGAAAACACACAATATGTCAAAACAACATATAAATCTTCTAGGACTAGAAGTTCAAGCATTGCTCCAAAAAGAAGCAATAGAGTTAGTACCAGAACAAGAACTAAACACAGGAGTTTACTCACTGTACTTTCTGATACCCAAAAAAGACAAAACTCTAAGACCCATACTAGATCTCAGAACAGTAAATACATACATAAAATCAGACCATTTTCACATGGTTACATTACAAGAAGTAATCCCACTGCTCAAACAACAAGACTACATGACAACACTGGATCTAAAGGATGCATATTTCCATATACCAATACATCATTCACACAAGAAGTACCTAAGGTTTGTATTCCAAGGGATACATTACCAATTCAAAGTGTTGCCATTCGGAATAACAACTGCGCCAAGAGTTTTTACAAAATGTCTAGCAGTAGTAGCTGCACATATTAGAAGGCAGCAAATACATGTGTTCCCGTACCTAGACGATTGGTTAATCAAAACCAACACGCAAAAACAGTGTTCACAACACACAAATTACGTCATACAAACCCTACACAAACTAGGTTTCTCAATCAATTACTCAAAGTCACACCTTCTGCCGTGTCAAACACAGCAATACATAAGAGCAACAATCAACACAGTAAAAGGAATTGCCACTCCAAGTCCACAAAGAGTCCAAACATTCCAAAATGTCATACAAGTCATGTATCCAAACCAAAAGATACAGGTCAAATTAGTAATAAAACTCCTAGGCATGATGTCCTCATGCATAGCCATTGTCCCAAACGCAAGGTTGCTCATGCGGCCCTTACAACAGTGCCTAGCATCACAGTGGTCACAGGCACAGGGTCAACTTCTAGATCTGGTGTTGATAGACCGCCAAACATACATCTCGCTTCAATGGTGGAACAGTATAAATTTAAACCAAGGGCGGCCTTTTCAAGACCCAGTGCCACAATGCGTAATAACGACAGATGCATCCATGACAGGGTGGGGAGCACACCTCAATCAGCACAGCATCCAAGGACAATGGGACATTCACCAAAAACAGTTTCATATAAACCACTTAGAACTGTTAGTGGTATTTCTAGCTCTGAAAGCATTTCAACCCATAATAACCCACAAATACACTCTTGTCAGAACAGGACAACATGACAACAATGTATTACATAAACAAACAGGGAGGAACACACTCGACACAGTTGTGTCTCCTAACACAAAAAATATGGCATTGGGCGATTCACAACCACATTCGCCTAATAGCACAATTTATTCCAGGGATTCAGAATCAGTTAGCAGACAATCTCTCTCGGGATCACCAACAGATCCACGAATGGGAAATTCATCCCCAAATACTGAACACTTACTTCAGAATGTGGGGAACGCCACAAATAGATCTATTTGCAACAAAAGAAAGCTCAAAATGCCAAAACTTCGCATCCAGGTACCCACAACATCAGTCTCAGGGCAATGCACTATGGATGAACTGGTCAGGGATATTTGCGCACGCTTTTCCCCCTCTCCCACTTCTTCCATATCTAGTAAACAATTTGAGTCAAAACAAACTCAAACTCATACTAATAGCACCAACATGGGCAAGGCAGCCTTGGTACACAACACTACTAGACCTTTCAGTAGTACCTCATATCAAACTGCCAAACAGACCAGATCTGTTAACACAACACAAACAACAGATCAGACATCCAAATCCAGCATCGCTGAATCTAGCAATTTGGCTCCTGAAATCCTAGAATTCGGGCACTTAGACCTCACACAGGAATGTATGGAGGTCATAAAACAAGCTAGAAAACCTACCACTAGACACTGTTATGCAAATAAGTGGAAAAGATTTGTTTATTACTGCCATAATAATTAAATTCAACATTTACACGCATCTGCAAAAGAAATAGTAGGATACTTACTACATTTGCAAAAATCTAACCTAGCTTTCTCTTCCATTAAAATACATCTTACGGCAATTTCTGCTTACCTACAAATTACGCACTCAATTTCATTGTTTAGGATACCACTCATAAAGGCATTTATGGAAGGCCTAAAGAGAATTATACCACCAAGAACACCACCAGTTCCTTCATGGAACCTCAACATTGTCCTAACACGACTCATGGGTCCACCTTTTGAGCCCATGCACTCTTGTGAAATGCAATACTTAACGTGGAAAGTTGCATTTTTAATTGCCATCACATCTCTAAGAAGAGTGAGTGAAATTCAAGCATTTACCATTCAAGAACCATTTATTCAAATACACAAAAATAAAGTTGTTCTACGGACCAATCCTAAATTTTTACCAAAAGTAATCTCACCGTTCCACTTAAATCAAACGGTAGAATTACCAGTGTTCTTCCCACAGCCAGATTCTGTAGCCGAAAGAGCACTACATACATTAGACATCAAAAGAGCACTAATGTACTACATCGACAGAACAAAACTAATTCGAAAGACAAAACAACTATTTATCGCCTTTCAAAAACCTCATACAGGAAATCCAATTTCAAAACAAGGCATTGCTAGATGGATAGTTAAGTGCATTCAAACCTGCTATCTTAAAGCTAAAAGAGAACTGCCTATTACACCAAAGGCACACTCAACCAGAAAGAAAGGTGCTACCATGGCCTTTCTAGGAAATATTCCAATGAACAAAATATGTAAGGCAGCAACATGGTCTATGCCTCATACATTTGCCAAGCACTACTGTGTAGATGTGCTAACTGCACAACAAGCAACAGTAGGTCAAGCTGTATTAAGAACATTATTTCAAACTACTTCAACTCCTACAGGCTGAACCACCGCTTTTGGGGAGATAACTGCTTACTAGTCTATGCACAGCATGTGTATCTGCAGCTACACATGCCATCGAACGGAAAATGTCACTTACCCAGTGTACATCTGTTCGTGGCATTAGTCGCTGCAGATTCACATGCGCCCACCCGCCTCCCCGGGAGCCTGTAGCCGTTTAGAAGTAGATCTTAAACATTTGTACATTTGTAAATATATTACTTAAAACTTTATTATGTACATATGCATTCACTCCATTGCATGGGCACTATTACTAGCATACACAACTCCTACCTCACCCTCTGCGGGCAAAACAATCTAAGATGGAGTCGACGCCCATGCGCAATGGAGTCGAAATGGGAGGAGTCCCTCGGTCTCGTGACTCGAAAAGACTTCTTCGAAGAAAAACAACTTGTAACACTCCGAGCCCAACACCAGATGGCGGGATGTGCACAGCATGTGAATCTGCAGGGACTAATGCCACGAACAGATGTACACTGGGTAAGTGACATTTTCCATATGTTCGATGGCATGTGTAGCTGCAGATACACATGCTGTGCATATCACGCCATCTAGTGTTGGGCTCGAAGTGTTACAAGTTGTTTTTCTCAAAGAAGTCTTTTCGAGTCACGAGATCAAGGGACTCCTCCCATTTCGGCTCCATTGCGCATGGGCGTCAACTCCATCTTAGATTGTTTTCTTTCCGCCATTGGGTTTGGACGTGTTCGTCTTCTCTCCGTGTTTTGGTTCGGAAAGTTAGTTAAATCTCGGAAAATTCGACGGTATTGTTTGCGTTCGGTATCGGGTTAGTTAACGCAGATCGACACCGAATTAAAGAAGAGCTCCGGTAGCCTTTTGGGGCTTCTAGCCCCCGGCGGGACCTGGTCGGCCCGACCGCGTGCATCTTCAAGGCTCATGGAACGGACCCCATTTCGCTTCAGCCCCGAATGCCATAGCAAGTATCCATACACAGATCAACATCTGGTCTGTAATTTGTGTTTGTCCCCCGAACACAAAGAGGATACTTGCGAGGCCTGTCGGGCATTTCGGTCGAAGAAAACACTACGGGACCGGAGAGCACGAAGGCTTCAAATGGCATCGGCGCCGTCAGGACACCACGACGTCGAGGACTTTCTCCATTGCTGACTCGGACGAGCCCGAGACAGAGCAGACGCGGAAAACCGTGAGTAAAACAGCCCCGGCCAAAACTCACACCAAAATCATGAAGGCCAAGGGGACGCCACCGCCGGCAGGCCATGGCTTAACCCGTAAAATCGGTGACCGTCCATCAGCACCGAAAAAGGGCACACACGTGTCGAAGTCATCCGACTTCGGTCGAGATCCCGGCACAGAGCATACTCGACACCGAGACCCTGGCTCCGACTAAACTCGACATCGAGATACCGGCACCGAGATAAGTCAGCACCGAGAGATCGGCACACCGAAACCGAAAAAAGTGGCTTCGGAGCCGAAAAAGACTGTAAAAAAAGTTTAGGTACTGAAACATCCAGCTTCGGAGCCGAAAACAAGCTCCTACTCCGAAGAACAAGGCCTTTCAGCACAACTACAAGGCCATAAATTTGGACAAGAGCTAGAAGCAGGGGAGCCAGATTATACACAAAGAAGGCTCCATATTCAAAAGGATACAGGGAAAATAAGAACTCTCCTTCCTATAAGGATGAAAAGGAAACTTGCTTTCCAAGACAAAGAAAAACAACCACAAGCAAAAGTGGCAAAAGCAGTAACTCCACCTCACTCTTCGCCACAACCGTCACCACACCACTTACCGCAACTGTCACCAATTGCAACACCCCCTATGATGCAATCTCCAACGCACACAGGGATGAGCCAGGATGACCCAGATGCATGGGATCTATATGATGCGCCTGTATCAGACAATAGTCCAGACTGCTACCCAGCAAGACCATCACCACCTGAAGACAGTACTGCCTACATGCAAGTGGTGTCCAGAGCAGTGGCTTTTCACAATGTGGCACTGCACGCTGAACCCATTGAGGATGACTTTTTATTTAATACTTTGTCGTCGACACACAGTCAGTACCAAAGTCTCCCAATGTTACCAGGGATGTTGAAACACGCTAAACAAGTATTTCAAGAACCCGTCAAAGGCAGAGCCATAACACCTAGGGTGGAGAAAAAGTACAAGCCTCCTCCTACAGACCCTGTGTACATCACACAATAACTGACACCTGACTCAGTGGTAGTAGGCGCAGCATGTAAAAGGGCTAATTCACACACCTCTGGAGATGCACCACCACCCGACAAAGAAAGTCGAAAGTTTGATGTAGCAGGAAAAAGGGTTGCAGCACAAGCGGCCAATCAATGGCGCATTGCCAATTCCCAGGCTTTATTGTCAAGATATGACAGAGCTCATTGGGATGAAATGCAGCACTTTATAGAACACCTGCCCAAGGAGTTCCAAAAGCGTGCACAACAAGTGGTGGAAGAGGGCCAAAGTATCTCGAACAACCAGATACGATCGGCAATGGATGTAGCGGACACAGCCGCAAGAACTGTGAATACAGCAGTCACTATTCGGAGACACGCATGGCTACGCACCTCCGGGTTTAAGCCAGAAATCCAACAGGCTGTGCTTAATATGCCTTTTAATGGACAGCAGTTGTTTGGGCCGGAAGTGGACACAGCTATAGAGAAGCTGAAGAAGGACACTGATACGGCCAAGGCCATGGGCGCGCTCTACTCCCCACAGAGCATAGGCACAACTTAGGAAGACACAATTTAGAGGGGGGTTTCGGGCCCAAAGCACAGAACCCTCAACCTCACAAACCACACCCACATACCAGGGCCAGCATCAAAGAGGAGGCTTTCGGGGACAATACAGAGGTGGACAGTTCCCTAAAACTAGAGGAAAGTTCCAAAGCCCAAAGACCCCTCAAACTAAACAGTGACTTCAGTGTCACAAATCCCCAACACATAACACCAGTGGGGGGGGGAGACTCACAGATTTTTACCTAAATTGGGAGGAAATAACAACAGACTTGTGGGTCCTAGCAATTATCCAACATGGTTATTGCATACAATTCCTACAATTACCACCAAATGTGCCTCCAAGAACACACAACATGTCCAAACAGCACTTGGATCTATTACAACTAGAAGTCCAAGCGTTGTTGCAAAAAGACGCAATAGAACTGGTACCCAACTATCAGAAAGGAACAGGTGTTTATTCCCTGTATTTTCTAATACACAAAAAGGACAAAACTCTGAGACCCATCTTAGATCTCAGAACACTAAATCAGATCACTTTCACATGGTGACACTTCCAATCCCCTTGCTCAAACAACAAGACTACATGTCAACATTAGATCTCAAGGATGCGTACTTCCATATACCCATAAATCCTTCACACAGGAAATACTTAAGGTTTGTAATCCAAGGAGTACATTACCAATTCAAAGTGTTACCATTCGGGATAACAACAGCACCAAGGGTATTTACAAAATGCCTTGCAGCAGTAGCAGCACATATCAGAAGACAGCACATACACGTATTCCCGTATCTAGACGATTGGTTAATAAAAACCAACACTCAAAAACAGTGTCTTCAACACACAAAATACGTCATAGAAACCCTTCACAAACTAGGGTTCTCAATAAACTACCTAAAATCACACTTACAACCGTGCCAAATACAACAATACTTAGGAGCGACAATCAACACAAAAAAAGGATTGCCACTCCAAGTCCACAAAGGGTACAAGCATTCCAAAACGTAATACAAATCATGCACCCAAACCAACAATATCAAGTAAAATTAGTGATGAAACTTCTAGGCATGATGTCTTCATGCATAGCCATTGTCCCAAACACAAGATTACACATGCGACCTTTACAACAGTGCCTAGCGACACAATGGACACACGCACAGGGTCAGTGTTAGACTTTTCATCCTTGGCGTGGTCTCCCTTAACTTTTTGCCTCTGTTCCCCAGGTTGTTGATGTGTGCTGGACTCTGATTTTATTGTTTTTGTTACTCTGGGCACTTTACCACTGCTAACCAGTGCTAAAGTGCAAGTGCTCCTGTTTAAAATGTGTACGTAATTGGTTCTCCATGATTGGCATATTTGTTTTACTGTTAAGTCCCTAGTAAAGTGCACTAGAGGTGCCCAGGGCCTGTAAATCAAATGCTACTAGTGGGCCTGCAGCACTGGTTGTGCCACCCACATAAGTAGCTCTGTAATCATGTCTCAGACCTGCCACTGCAGTGTCTGTGTGTGTATTTTTACACTGTAAATTCGACTTGGCAAGTGTACCCACTTGCCAGGCCTAAACCTTCCCTTTTCTTACATGTAAGGCACCCCTAAGGTAGGCCCTAGGTAGCCCCAAGGGCAGGGTGCAGTGTATGGATAAGGTAGGACATATAGCAGTGTGGTTTATATGTCCTGACAGTGAAATACTGCCAATTTCGTTTTTCACTGTTGCAAAGCTTGTCTCTCTCATAGGATAGTATGGGGGCTACCTTTAAATATGATTAAAGTGTAGATTCCCCTAGAGAGTAGATGGACATGTGGAGTTTGGGGTCCCTGAACTCACAATTTAAAAATACATCTTTTAGTAAAGTTGATTTTAAGATTGTGCGTTTGAAAATGCCACTTTTAGAAAGTGAGCATTTTCTTGCTTAAACCATTCTGTGACTGCCTTGTTTGTGGATTCCCTGTCTGGGTCAGTTTGACAGTTGGTTGTTTTTCACCTCACACCAGACAGTGACACAAAGGGAGCTGGGGTGTAACCTGCATTTCCTGATTAGCCATCTCTGCTAGGAGGGAGGGGTGGAGTGGTCACTCTCATCTGAAAGGACTGTGCCTGCCTCTAACAATGCCGGCTCCAACCCCCTGGTGTGTGTTTGAGGCCTTGCCTGGTCAAGGCAGGATTTCACAAGTAGGTGCGAGTCCCCTTTGAAGAAAGGTGACTTCAAAGACTAAAATGGGTATAAGAAGGACACCCAAATCTACAGACTTTAGAAACCCTTCTGGAACCAAGAGGAACCTCTGCCTGGAGAAGAGCTGATAGCTGAGGAAGACGTGCTGCCCTGCCTGTGACTGTGCTTTGTGGAGCTTTCCTGCAGTGCTGCTTCTGCCAGAGTAAGAGGGCAAAGACTGGACTTTGTGTGCCTTCCATCTTGTGAAGAAATCTCCAAGGGCTTGAGTTAGAGCTTGCCTCCTGTTGTTTGAAGTCTCAGGCACAGCAAAGACTTCTCTCTGCCAGCACCTGGAGTCTCTGGAGAGACTCCTGCTCTGACAAGTGGTACCCTATCCAGTCCCTGGGCCCTTGAAAGGGAAGCTGGTGGAAATCCAAGGAAATAGACTTCGGACGACTCCGGACCGCCGCCGCTGCTGAATCCGGTAACGCCACCTGCACCTGACGCCGTGACCTTCGCTGGAACGCGACACTCTTCGCAGGCCCGTCGCTGCAGCAGCCCCCCTGAAGTCCGCGACTCCGTGGAAGTCGCCGCACCACGTCGTGACTGACGCCGCTTGAAGTGCACGGATTCAACGTTTCGCACAGACGCCGCGATTCCTGACTTTGCGCCTCGGCTTGTTTTCACTCTTCACCAAAGGTACTGTACTTGGGGGTCTACACGACTCCGTGTCCGGCGCCGCTGGTGTCGGCTTGTTGGGAACGACTCCGTCACGACGCCGTGTTAACATCTCATTGAAGCATTTTTGTTTCTAAGCGCTATTTTTGAGTTTAATCTTTAAAAAATCATAACTTGACTTGTGTATGTCGGATGTAGTTTTGGTCTTGTTTTGTTTAGATAAATATTTCCTATTTTTCTAAACCGGTGTTGTGTCATTTTGTAGTGTTTTCATTAAGTTACTGTGTGTGTTGGTACAAATACTTTACACCTAGCACTCTGAAGTTAAGCCTACTGCTCTGCCAAGCTACCAAGGGGGTAAGCAGGGGTTAGCTGAGGGTGATTCTCTTTTACCCTGACTAGAGTGAGGGTCCTTGCTTGAACAGGGGGTAACCTGACTGTCAACCAAAGACCCCATTTCTAACAGTCAACTTCAGGATCTATTGTTGATAGACCGCCAAACACACACCTCGCTTCAATGTTGGAATCATATAAATTTAAACCAAGGGCGGCCCTTCCAAGACCCAGTGCCTCAATACATGATCACAACAGATGCTTCCATGGTAGGGTGGGGAGCACACCTCAACCAACACAGCATCCAGGGACAATGGGACACTCAGCAAAAACAACTTCATATAAATCAACTAGAACTACTAGCAGTGTTTCTAGCATTAAAAGCATTTCAACCTCTGATAGCCCACAAAATCATTCTTGTCAAAACAGACAACATGACAACAATGTATTACCTGAACAAACAGGGAGGGACACACTCATCACAGTTGTGTCTCTTAGCACAAAAGATTTGGCATTGGGTGATTCACAATCACATTCGCCTAATAGCGCAATACATACCAGGAATTCAGAACCAGTTAGCCGACAATCTCAGTCAAGATCACCAACAGATCCACGAATGGGAAATTCATCCCCAGATACTACAAACCTACTTCCAAAACTGGGGAACACCGCAAATAGACCTATTCGCAACAAAAGAAAACGCAAAATGCCGAAACTTCGCACCCAAGTACCCACACCCGCAATCCAAGAGCAATGCGTTATGGATCAGTTGGTCAGGGATATTTGCTTACGCTTTTCCCCCTCTCCCACTCATTCCTTATCTGGTAAACAAACTAAGTCAAAACAAACTCAAACTAATACTTATAGCACCAACCTGGGCTCGCCAACCGTGGTACACAACACTGCTAGACTTATCAGTAGTACCTCACATCAAATTACCAAACAGGCCAGATCTGTTAACGCAACACAAACAACAGATCAGACACCCGAATCCAGCATCGCTCAATCTAGCAATCTGGCTCCTGAAGTCTTAGAATTTGGACATTTAGACCTTACACAAGAATGTATGGAGGTCATTAAACAAGCTAAAAAACCCACTACAAGACATTGTTACGCAAACAAATGGAAAAGATTTGTTTACTACTGCCACACTAATCAAATTCAACCAATACATGGTTCCGTGAAGGACATTGTAGGCTACTTATTACACTTAAAAAGTCTAATTTAGCATTCTCTTCAATTAAAATACATCTCACAGCAACATCTGCCTATCTGCAGATTACACATTCAACATCGCTTTTTCGAATCCCAGTCATCAAAGCATTTATGGAGGGACTAAAAAGAATCATACCCCCAAGAACACCACCAGTACCTTCGTGGAACCTTAATATTGTATTAACACGACTCATGGGACCACCATTCAAACCCATGCACTCTTGTGAAATGCAATACTTAACTTGGAAAGTGGCCTTTCTAATAGCTATCACATCACTTAGAAGAGTAAGTGAGATACAAGCATTTACTATACAAGAACCCTTTATACAAATACATAAACATAAAGTGGTTCTCCATACAAATCCCAAATTCTTACCAAAGGTCATATCGCCGTTCCACCTAAACCAAACAGTGGAACTCCCAGTCTTTTTTCCACAACCAGACTCAGTAGCCGAAAGAGCCTTACATACATTAGACATAAAAAGAGCACTAATGTAGTACATTGACAGAACAAAACAATTTTGTAAAACAAAACAATTGTTTGTAGCCTTCCAAAAACCTCATGCAGGTAATCCTATATCCAAACAAGGCATTGCCAGATGGATAGTTAAATGTATTCAAACTTGCTATATCAAAGCAAAAAGAGATCTACCTATTACACCAAGAGCGCATTCCACTAGGAAAAAAGGCGCCACAATGGCTTTTCTGGGGAATATACCTATGACTGAAATTTGTAAGGGAGCCACCTGCTCTACGCCTCATACATTCACAAAGCATTACTGTGTAGATGTGTTAACAACACAATAAGCCACAGTAGGACAGGCTGTATTAAGAACATTATTTCAAACAACTTCAACTCCTACAGGCTAAGCCACCGCTTTTAGGGGAGAATACTGCTTATTAGTCTATGCACAGCATGTGTATCTGCAGCTACACATGCCACCGAACGGAAAATGTCACTTACCCAGTGTACATCTGTTCGTGGCATGAGACGCTGCAGATTCACATGCGCCCTCCCTCCTCCCCGGGAGCCTGTAGCCGTTGTCAGTTGAATAAGAATTGTAAATTTGTAAATAAATATTATTTTAATACACATTATGTACATACACACCTACTCCCTTGCATGGGCACATCTAGTATACTCTCAACTCCTACCTCACCCTCAGCGGGGAAAACAATCTAAGATGGAGTCGACACCCATGCGCAATGGAGCCGAAAGGGAGGAGTCCCTCGGTCTCGTGACTTGAAAAGACTTCTTCGAAGAAAAAAAACTTGTAACACTCCGAGCCCAACACTAGATGGCAGGATAATGCACAGCATGTTAAATCTACAGCGTCTCATGCCACGAACAGATGTACACTGGGTAAGTGACATTTTCCATATATATATATATGTGTGTGTAGTAGTGAATATTATGGGGATGTTTTTCACGAAGTGGTTCTGAGTTACATCAAATAGACAACAAGAGCGAAACTCCAGTTCTTTGTGATGTCACTCTGAACCCTGAGACATTAGAAAAGGTATTAAGACAGTGCTAGTTCTTTCTGGTATGAGGAGCAGAAGCTCTTCCCCCTGAAGCAATGAGAAGGATAATGAAGTCAAGAAGTGGATTAAATGCGTATACTTCAAGGATACAGAATACACCCACTTAATTTCACTGATGTAAGGCTATGGGCAGAGTTTTGCCTTACATTTTGTAGAGAATATCCGTATGCACAGCCTAGACGTTTACAAAAGAAATGTCTGGATACCACCATTGACATAGCTTTTACTGAGCGACAAGAATCATTACCTTTCGGATTTCCTATTGCTGGAATATAATCTATGAACAAGCGTAAAATGAGGAAATTCATGAAGAAACATCTGACCACTTTATTAAAACAGCATTTTCCTTGCACCTGGGCTCTGGCTAACTGGTGAAAATGCTGTTTAGGGGCACTCAAGAGTCACTGAAAGAAATCTGGAAATAGGGTTTACAATCACAATTTGCTATTCCTTGATGAAGATCGACAAGAATGCGAACACTTGAACCAGAAGCCAGATTTTTAGCTTTCTTTTTGGGTGTAGGGAGTTCCCGTTGGTTATTCCTGCTTCTGTGCTCAGATAGTACTTTGTGTAGCATCATGTTTTTCTTGGAAAGTTACCTAATGAAGGACATTAAAGGGTAGATGAGCCTCCTTCTGCTACAGTATATTAAAGTGACATTGTTTCTCTCTCTCTGATAAAGTGTCTTGTATTGTGAGTTGTCCATGTGGCCTGCCACCCAAATAGACAGTGACTGGTTATCACTGACTAAAGTGAAACTTCTGTTGAAAATGCACTACGTTTAGGAAACTATTTCATGGCACCCCTGGCGAGAGAATGCAGGGCTGTGGTTATCAGCATCGGCTTACACTCCAGATTCTGTGACACGCCTATTCTCTGTGAAGCATCTGGATAAGCCTCATGTGCAAGTGTGCATTGGGTACTATAAACACAAAGGAATCCATTATCCTAGGAGAAAAGAAATAGGTATGAAGAAATAAAGCTTTGATAGAAAAAAATCTCTCCACTATAGAAAAGCTGTTTAAGACCATTGTGTCTAAGTGCTGAGTCTGAATTTACTTTATTTGAGGGGAAGCGGCCTTGTATTGCGTGGCTTCTGGAGTACCAGATGCTTATCCACATCAGAGGTGGTGTGAGCACTGAGGAACTTTATTGTACGACACTGTCTTCAGAAGCCAGCCATCTAGTTATGGATGAGGGATAATTAGCATATTTGTGATGGTAGCCATCAACCACCATGCATTTAACGAATACACAAAAACAGTTTAGTATAGGCCATAAGGCACATCTCTATTGATCATGCTCTTTTAAACTTTCAAATCTTAAGATTTTTTTCTGCTTCTGAGCAATGGGTATAGAAATGCATCTTCGAGATCTGTTAAGCTAATTTAGCCTTCTTACAGCAATTGTGGATAGATTGTGTTGTAACTTCAATATACTAATTTTGTCTTTCTTTACTACTTTTCTTAAAGTCTGAATTTGTCTAAAAATTCACAGGTGCTGTAGTTGGTAAAGAGCTCTTAAATCTGCTCTTAGGGACTTCTCTTCCTCCCTCTCCCTTTGTTTCAATGCCTTGCAAAACCTTCATTCTTCTCTACCTCAATTAAGTTGATGTTATGTTCTGCAATCTTAATTTTGATTATCTCAAGAGCTGGAGAAAGAGCACTCTAGCACTTTTAGTTGTGCATCCAACAAAAGGGATTTGAGAATCTTCACAGAGGGACAGTGACAGTAGCCATCATCTTGGACTCCTACAACATTAGCTGCTGACAAAGTGATCTATTTGGAGGCAAACCAACCCTTTCTTTGTAATTTCCATGAGATCTTCTTTGTTAAACAATGGCAGGTACTGCTCATTTCCACTATATATTTTCCCATGATGCATTATTCCTCTTTAGCCAAGTTAAAGCTTTGGGGCATCGACGAGCGGTAGCACTACAGTCACAAGAAGTAAAATTGTATTACTTAGAAACCATTGAGATCACAGTTTAACTCTGGTGCTAGATTGATTCTTATGAAAAAATATTTTTAATCTGGATTGACACACTTCTGGTTTTTAATGAGGCTTTGAAGCTCAAAAATCTCACACATAATTGAGATTTGATAATAAGGAGTTATATTTGAACTATCAAGTGTATGAACTATTCTTTATTTAGCATCATTAAAGTGGTGATGCATGTGAAACCTGCAAGATGTATGAACATTGTGTGAGTCTGGACTTGAATTACAATGCCTTCTGAACGAGTACACTTCCTATAAATCCTTAGGACACCTTTTGAATGTAACCTCCTCTGAATCTATGTGTGAGTTAAGATTCCATGTGCTTGGAGGAAATAGCCAGATCCTTCCTCTCACATAAGCTAGGTGCTGATACTGGTTAGAAAGGTGCTTCGTTCCCAATGTTTCAGAAGGTCACTTGTGACTATTAGTGATACTCATCTTTCTTTGGCAGCCGCAACATCAATTCCTTCAATGAGGGATAGTCGCCTGTGATAGAGAGTTGGCCTGCCAGGTTCTAGTCATACAGTGACTCAATGTCCTAGACAGCCAAAGAAGAGCACATCGCCAGAGAGCCACTGTACATCTAGATTGCAGAGGGTTGTGAATGAATGCATCCAAAGTGCAGGTCAGTGGTGATTTGGTTGTCAAAGTGATGCTGCAAACACTAAAACCAAATGGTGTAGTGAAAATGGCAGTAGGGATGTGTGCAAAAAGCTTGTTAAAATGAAGATGCTAAATGTTATGAATGCGTGTAAACGTTGTTATGTTTTTCACTGTTCTTGAATTTACATTGAGTTTAATACCATGCGTATTCCCACTCAATTCCCCTAGAGTCTGTGAGAGCAGTGAATAGTTTGACCCTGGCAGTAATGTTTTGATTACTTAATTGTAACCTTCATTACTCAGTTTCTCTCTTCCCAGTATTTACAAGAGGTTCATTTCTCCCTTAAAAGCACCTCTACAAAAGCTCTCTTTTTCTCCATGCTACCTTGAAAAGAGAGTTTTACTGCTCTCCTTCAATGTGTCTGATGTGGCCCCTGAAAAGGGGTTGTAGAAAAATCACTTTGTGTTAATACCAAGCAAAACCCCATGATTGTAGAAGAATGCTCTCCTGAGGGCAAGTGCTGGGAGGAACAAAGACTAATCTGATTAATGACAATTGCCAGTAAGTAATCTAAACATTACCTCCTGATCCGATTTCTCATCCCATTCCTTCAGTGATCAGGATCAACCCAAGTAGTATGCCTTTGTTGCAATCAACCAGTCTCATCGTAAGAAATATAAAAAAATCTAACTAATGTAATACAATGCCTTTTATAATGCATTACTCAAAGAAAATGGCCCTTCATGTTAAAAAGCAAAACTGTCATAATAAAGCCACTAGTGCTTACATATATACCAACCACATCAAAATCATATGGAAAACAGTATTTGAAGTCACCATCACAGACAACTTGCTGTATATTGAATGCAAATATTACTAGGAAGAGTCAATCAGCCTAATGCCCAGAGTGGAAGAAGATTTGTTACCTCTCCAAATAACATAAACATAAAGTATTATAATTTAAGAACTCAAACCAACTACTCGGATATTGTTGTCCAATTCAAATCACCTCCTGAAAGTACAAACAAAACTGAGGCAGGGTTGGAAACAAACTGAAGGGAGGAGCCTCCAACCACATGAATGAAAGACTTAATTAATAGGCCAAAGTATGGACTCAAACCTACCTCATGTGAACCGTAAACATACAAAAGTAAGGATGCCTGCTCTAAACAGAGTGTTTCTCACCCAAAGCCTGGGCAGGGTGATAATAAGGAAAATAGAAAAACACTTTAGAGGAGAAAATGCAAAAGCAGGCCACTGAAAGCAGAAATAGACTAAATTATCAGCCACTGCAAGAAATAATTTTCATAGGAGAAATGTGAACGGGATGGAAAGTGGAGGAAGTTCACCTTAACCTTCTTAATTTTGGGCAAGTCTTTAATTGTGTTCATTTTGTTGTCACAGATAGACTAATGGTGGAAACACCTTTTACATAACTGAAACACTAATTCAGATCCATGCTAAAAGAGTAGTGCAGAATACAGGACATAGCATTTAAGAAAGGTTGTTCCGAGGTGATTGTAGACCCAACTCATTTTAGAGTTCTGTGAAGCCTGAATCTTCTATGGGTAAAGGATTATCCTTCAGAATTCTGGGTAAAATTTTGAGGAATGGATAACAGTGGATCCTAGGAGGGTGATGGCCAACCGTAAAAACTCCCCACAGGGGGACTGTATAAATGGCAGCAA
This sequence comes from Pleurodeles waltl, assembly GCF_031143425.1. Taxonomy (NCBI): domain Eukaryota; kingdom Metazoa; phylum Chordata; class Amphibia; order Caudata; family Salamandridae; genus Pleurodeles; species Pleurodeles waltl. The sequence goes on along the minus strand of NC_090442.1, from coordinate 598,588,324 downwards.
AACATCCCAGTGCGAAAGAACAGCTTTAAATATCTGGGAATATACATCTCACTACTACCCGAGCTGACATGGGAGCTCAATATCACACCACTAACTAGGAGAATTAAAGCTGACCTACAGCGCTGGAGGGTTCTCCCCTTAAACCTGCTTGGCAGAATAGCTCTCTACAAAATGATGATCCTCCCCAGACTCCTATATTTATTGCAAAACTTCCCACACCCCATTCCTAAGAAATGGTTTGGTGAGATGGATTCACTAGCGCGTCAATTTATGTGGAACGACACCCGTCCGCGGCTCGCGCTTAAAACCTGTCAAAGAGACATTTACGACAGGGGATTGGGCATGTCCAACACCCATTATTATCTCCACGCGATGCACTTGCTTGTGATCAATGATTGGGTGGGGGGTGGGTGGTCAGACCCGGCGTATCGGCTGGAACTCCGGTCGCTGGGCTACCCGCGGATCTTCGATATCCTGTACGGAGGCCCAATCTCGCGGGACATCCCAGACGTGACCAAAGTGACTTTATTGGGTTGGCGAGCGGCCCAGAGACTGTCCGGGTGGTGGGGACACCTTACCCAGCAGACCCCACTGTGGCATGGGAGACACCTAAGGGAGGTGGCGAACCTGGAAGGCTTTCAAAAGTGGGATAATATAGGCATCTGTACTTTGGGTGATGTATGGGAGGGGTCACATTTGCGATCATTCGAAGACCTCCAAAAACTCTTCTCCTTAAACAAGACACAATTTCATAAATATCTCCCAACTCCGCCACGCCCTACTTGTACACGTACAGGCTGGGGACAACATACCCGAACATAGCCCCATGGAGGTGAAGGTACTGATGGGGAATCTGGGCAGAGGAGGTGTTTCCCTGATATACCGTGCCTTGATCGCCAGTACTACCTGCCCCCTAGAGGGGCCCCGCCAGAGATGGGAGGGATGGGTGGGCCCCATGGATGAGATGGACTGGAGTGAAGCACTGATGGCCCCCCGTACCCTGACAATGGCCACCCGCTTCCGGTTAATACAGACATTTTACCTCCACACAGCCTACCTCACACCAACCAAACTACACCGGGCAGGCCTCCAATCCTCAGCGGAGTGCCCACGATGCATGAACCCCGCAGCCGACTTTTTTCACATGGTATGGACATGCCCAATTATAACGGCTTACTGGGGAGCGATCGTACAAGAGATCTCAGGAGTCCTACAGGAAAACATAGAAAGGGAACCACTACCCCTCTTATTGGGGATCATGGGAGACACTGGGTTGAGAAGATCAGACCGAGCATTCCTTGGGATGGCATGCCTGGTAGCTAAGAGGGACATAATGGCGGACTGGAAAGCCAGATGCGCCCCAGCACTTACTAAATGGAGACGGGGTTTGGATTGGTGTGCACACCGGGAAAAACTGGTATACGAGGCCAGAGGATGTCCAAATAAATATGATAGGGTATGGGGGAAGTGGGAAGACGCAGCAACCACTTAGGCGATGTGTGACTCTTATTTGCATTGCAGTGCCTGGGAACCGGGATCTGAGACCGACTACTGTTAGGCGCCATGTTGGCACCTTGTTAATAAGTGTATGTTTCTTTAACCTTTTTTCTCCTGCAAAATCAATAAAATATCTTTATAAAAAAAAAAAAAAAAAATCCCCACGGGGAAAGAGGACAAAAACCTGGGCTTTACTTTGTCAAACAAAAATAAATTCCTGTGAGTATTGAACTTGACTGCGGGAGGAAAATACTAGTATTATCTGTGTTGAAGTTAGAGTTCATTCTCTCCCACAGACACAACTACTAAAAAGGAAAGATCCCTCCTTATTGTCCATAATAGATTGACAAACAGAAAGCACTTGGTGCCAGTTGTTGAACTATGCATGGTTTATTTCTCATATGTTCTGTGCACAAAATTTCTACTTCACCCTCGCGAAATTTGAGCAAAGCCAGTGAGGCTTCTCTAGGCAGAAGCAAATCCTAATAATTTCACCAAGTAAGTCAGTGGATTCCAAAAACACTGAACTATCCATGGTCAGAAGAGGTCCAAAGGTATCCTGAATGACGTGATGGGTGTAGGCCCCATCAGAGAATCAACCCTGCAATTGGAATTGACACTGGAGCCCACTCCTCAGTTGATTTTAGGATTATTGTGATGTGAAGAAAATTCAGATCAATACTTCAAAACCAAAATGTATGGTTTTGAACAATAGAGCCAATCGCATGAATACACTCAAAATCTTTGGAACTCCCTGGATGGTCTGTAACATTACAACTGTCTGGGAATAAGTTTTGATGCGAAAATGTCCTGGTCTCCCCACTTGTGAAAAAATAAAGTCACACTGAGCCTGTATGCAAATGCAGTATTAAGATTTTCCAACAATTTAAGTCACAGGCTATTTGCACCTGCCCTTGAGTTTTATTGAGTACAAGCCATAGCTGCTGGAATATGTGGGCTGAACTGTGGGGTAGTAAGAAAGTTACAGGCCTGGAAAGATCCGAGAACTGGTTCTTGGAACAGCTCCTTCATCTCGGCCGAGGGACCCCAATGGATTCCCTCCGGATAGAGCTGAGCCTTACTTCTCTCGACCAGTGCATAATTCTCCAGCCCCTTTTACACTGGATTAGAATATGGACTAAGGCAGAGCTGAGTAATTATCTGAAAATTGTGCATGACCTTTGGTCATGTGCTGATATTTTGTGCGTCATAGACTGCCCAAAGTTTTGGTCCAGTCTTGAGAAAAAGAATCACTGGGATTAAAATATTGTTAATCTGAAAGGGAAATTAGTGGCTCCTCTCCAAATCTTTAAAACGTTTCCTGCATTTGAACCCTATTTGGACAAACTTTACCCAGAAATAAAAAGAGCTCTTTATAACTGATTTAGAATACACATTTTTCCAGCAAAGTTGTATACTATCAACTGACCCTATAGAGGGAGTAGTTTAATGGCCTGTAGTTGTGAGTTAAGGGGGTGATGCATCCTTTATACATGTTATGTTACTATGCCACCTTATCCTGCAGGTCAGAAGATTCTTTCCTCACCCTCATTTTATTAGCTATAAAATCTGAATCGGAAGGATTCCCTGCATTTATGAATGCTATTGATTCTTACTTAATCGTCGACCAGGGTTCTTTATATATATATATATATATAATAATAATATATATATATATGTCACCAGGCCGTCATCATAGGCAGTCTGCACTGCTAAAGGCATGTGACTTGAAGCTAGTACATCTTTTGCTTCTCCGTTTCTGCACGTTATGAGCTTTGGGACCACCACCTATCATGTACTGTTTTATCCATTAATGCATGATTATAACAGAGGTTGGACCCTTTTACCAATACCTATACCTTATGGATATTCAGTTTATATATAGTAGGGACCACAATATTGTATGTATATAGATATTGCCTGTTCTAATAACAGCATAGGCACATTTCCCTATTTAGGAGCTGCCATTCAATGTCGAATTGTCTATGGATGGTATATCATTCTTTTAGAAACTAGATATGTGTTTCGGTAATGTCCAAAAGTATAGCCCATAGCAATAGCGGTTTGCATGTTACAAATACCTGTATCATTTTGGGGTCCCAGTTAATTTCACCTATTATCATCTGAGAAGAAATATATTGCTGATGAAAACATACTGTAGGATGTGTCACTTCCACCTCCCAGTCATTTCCATGTTTTCTTAAACCGTTAACCTCACATCCGTTTATTAATTCCTCGTAACGGCAGGACATCTGAACCTGGAGACACAGGTTTAGGCTGGGATTCTAACGCACTAAGCCAGACCCGACTCTCTCCGCTGTGTCGTCCTGCTTGTAATGTTGTGGCCCATGGACAGCTGGCATAAAATAAACAATGTGGACTGCGTGCACCACTTTAAAAATAGAACAAAAAATAAGTGCTCAAAACGACTAGCAAGTTCATATTCTGGTTACAAGCAGGTCCATGCAACTTAAGTGGCTGACATCCATAAATACGTGGGCCAACACCCTGCTGATGTCTACAGCTTGTTTCTAATGTAATGGCCCCGTCATCCTGCAGCATCCAGGCCTGCTCATGGCATCTGGCATTGAGCCGATGCAGGGTGTTCCAGGGTATTGGAAAATAGAGGCTTCCCTCTCTCTGAAACTTCATGGCGAACTGAAGCAGGGCATTGCGCCAATCCCACTACATTCACCTTGAGGTCAAGCACTGTCGCCACCCTCGAAAAATAAGAAACATGTTCAATAAAAAAGAGAATTAGAAAAGACTCTGGGCACGCCGGAGAACAGTGGGCCAATCTAAGGACGGGCACCAAAAAAAAGTACACGAATCCGTTTTCAGGTACCACATATGGCACATTTAGTGAGTGGTAAAACTCAATTTTCAAGGGAGCGTATTGAAAAAATATAGCTTTCTTTTGCATGGGGTCTCTCTTCATTACCTAAGCACTGGGAAGGAAACGAGGTAATGATGAAATTAGATCGAGCAAGTCACTATTTCATTTATAAAAGTGAACCCTAAGGCATAACAATATAATATAAATTGTTTATTTTCTGGCTTAGGCAAAAATATATCCTTTAGTTGTGCATGGCATTTTATGATCTTTAAAAAAAAAAAAAAAAAAAAGCAGCAACGTTTTAATTCTTTAATAATGAGAAACGTTTTCGATTTAAAAAAAGCTGGCAAGACTTTCAGATTGATTTTTGCATAAGTACAAAATACACAAGTGAGGGGTCGATTGTGCAATTATGTGTCAACAGCTCTATTGTATGGTGCCATTACAATAGCGATTGAACATTTGAAATGGGAAACGTGCAGTTCATGACAGAAGTGACCCATTCGGTGCCTTGTCTGATGTAGAAGAAAATGCAGTGCCTTCCTCATAAAAATGTAGGACTACTTGAACTACTACGTGGCTGAACAAAATATCCCAACTGTGGGCTGCACCTTAACCTCCAGGAAAGGACACGTGACCAATTACCGTGAATGATTTAGTAATACTGGCGCATCCTTGTCCCCATAATGTTCGAGCTGTCAAATCACATGTCTGGGTCTAGTCACAGGTACAGTGTTTTCTGCACAGACCCGGAGCTAGTCACAGGTACAGTGTTTTCTGCACATGCCTGGTACTAGTTGCTGGTACAGTGTTTTCTACACACGCCTGGGACTAGTCACAGTACAGGGTTTTCTGCATAAACTGGGACTGGTTGCAAGTACATTGTTTTCTGCACAAACCTGGGACTGGTTGCAAGTACATTGTTTTCTGCACAAACCTGGGACTTGTCACTGGTGCAGTTGTTTCTGCACAGACCTTGTACTAGTCACAGTTAAAGCTTTTCCTGCCCATGCCTGGGAATAGTCGCATATAAGGTGTTTTCTGCACCTACCTAGGCCTAGTCGCAGGTACGGTGCTTTCTGCACAGACCTGGGACTAGTCAGAGGTACAGTGTTTCCTGCACAGACCTGGGACTAGTCACAAGTACAGTGTTTTCTGCACAGACCTGGGACTAGTCACAGGTACAGTATTTTCTGCACCTACCTAGGCCTAGTCGCAGGTACGGTGCTTTCTGCACAGACCTGGGACTAGTCACAGGTACAGTGTTTTCTGCACCTATCTAGGCCTAGTCGGAGGTACGGTGCTTTCTGCACAGACCTGGGACTAGTTACAGGTACAGTGTTTTGTGCACAGACCTGGTACTAGTCACAGGTATAGTGTTTTCTGCACAGACCTGGGACTAGTCACAGGTACAGTGTTTTCTGCACCTACCTAGGCCTAGTCGCAGGTACGGTGCTCTCTGCACAGACCTGGGACTAGTCAGAGGTACAGTGTTTTCTGCACAGACCTGAGACTAGTCACAGGTACAGTGTTTTCTGCACAGACCTGGGACTAGTCACAGGTACAGTGTTTTCTGCACATGCCTAGGACTAGTCACAGGTACTGTGTTTTCTGCATAAACCTGGGACTGGTTGCAGGTACAGTGTTTTCTGCAAAACCCTGGGACTTGTCACTGGTGCAGTTGTTTCTGCACAGGCCTTGTACTAGTCACAGGTACAGTTGTGTTCTGCACATGCCTGGGAATAGTCACAGATAAGGTGTTTTCTGCACATGCCTAGGCCTGGTCACAGATAAGGTGTTTTCTGCACATGCCTAGGCCTGGTCACAGGTACAGTGTTTGCTGTACATACCTGAGACTAGTCGTAGGTACAGTGTTATCTGCACTGACCTGAGACTAGTCACAGGTACGCTGTTTTCTGCACATGCCTGGGACTGGTCGCAGGTACAGTATTTTCTGCAGAAACGTAGGACTTATTTCCAAGTGCAGTGTTTTCTGCACAGACCTAAAACTAGTCACAGGTGCCGTGTTTTCTACACAAACATCGGACTAGCTTAAGGTACAGTGTTTCTGCAGAGCTTGGAATAGTTACAGGTGAAGTGCTTTCTGCACACATCCGTTTTGTTAAACATTGATTGTATTATTTATCCCTTGCCAAGAGGTGACAAGGAAGCCCCTGCCTGAAAGCCTTCAGGTCTATGACAGTAGTGCCAATCTGTGGGGTGCTGATAGGTTTCATCAGCAGTGCTTAAACTCAGATACTCGTTGAGATTCTAAGTGGGCCACTCCTTGTTCCACACTTTGCTTGATAAGTATTTCATGTTTTCTTGGGTTCATTCAAACTAAGTAATTTGCAGGCTAATTTATTCAGGAAAATGATGGTCTGCAGAGTGGAACAGACCACGTACACTCCTTACAAATGTGATGCTTCTGTAATTCTTTTCTAATTAATTCCTACAAAATAAGTTTCTCTTAATTGCTTCTCCTCATTCTCTTATGTGGAAAGATGCACTGTGAGTACTAAAACGTGTAGTGGCTGGAGAGCTCTGTGTAGGAACAGAAAGAATCGGAACATAAATTACCATTAGAATCACTTAGGATTTATATGCCCCTTCTCTACCAATGACGTAGCCTGCCCCCAGCAATCTGAGATTAAGAAAAGTGCGGTGTGTTAGGCGGAGGGGTACATTGCTATCCAGGGAGTTCAGCTCGTTGGGGAATCCAGTGCATTACAAATGTAACTCCTGTTATGTTACTACCCTCGTTACCTGTTGCCATTAGAAAATGAATCTCCCCTTTTTCACCCAGGTTTACCGGGATGCTGAATCACAGATGGTCTTACAGGACTGGATAAAAGAAAGAAAACAAATGAGGTGGGTGTGGGCGATGAGTATCTAGTCTTGAGAGCAATGTTCTACCAGTACCAGATCTGATTTCTAGAGATAGTCCCTGTTTTTTTACGGTTCTGTTAATTACACCTCTGCACATTCCTTAATGTTTAGGCATACAGCGTGTTTACATTTTCTCACAAGTGTTAGTGTTGATGAATAGAATGTATTTACATTTTCTATTTGTTCAGCAGTGTGAGCACACATAGGTCAGTAAACAATGTATACTTCTATAATTTTTTTAAATATTTTATTATTTATTTGCAGAACAAACAACATGCCAAATTAGGCCATGAGCAAGGACCCCAAATATAGTCCATCGGTACCACTCAGGGGGGTGGGTTCTAACATGATTTTTTCCCAAAGTAAGGATGCCTAGAGATAGAAAATATGTGATAGCAAGTCATCACTCTTTGTCTTTTGTCTGAAATTATTGGATTTGCAATCATAGCCGAAAAAAGTGTTTCATGTTTTTGATAAACAGCATACAAATTCATCATAATATATGGAAAAATAAATCTAATTCCACCAAATTGGTTAAATTCAATATAATTTAAACTAATTAGGATTAATTGTAATAATATCAATATAGTCCTTAAAATAATAACAATAAAACTTCATTGTATTCCACATATATTGATCTAGATTATATGCATCATTTTAATTTACAGGTTCAAATAATAATAGTCACATCTTGCATAGGCAGTGTATGTCATGAATGAACATAAACACAATTTTATCATTCACATTCTTCGCCATTTTTTTATGAATAGGTGTCATCATTCTTCGCGTCTGATTTTCACAGGCGGGAAGTCGGCATATGTCAATGCACTTGAGGTCATTTAGACAGCAGACACATGGTGGTAGTGTGCAGTTCGTGATGCAGTTGCAAGCTAGTATATCTTACACAGCCTGAGGTGCTGGCTGCCCCTCCATCCAGTCCACTACCAGTTGCTGTGCTTCCGTGTGTTTTTCCAAATTCCACCCTCTCCCAGTTGGACTAGGTGTCTGTGGATCATTCAGCTTGATAATTTGCACGTTCGGCATGTTTCTTCAGGCAGTCCCTACAAGGTGGAAGTTGACTGTCTGTCTCACCCTTCTTTGCGCAGAATAAGTGATATCTCAAGTAATTCACGTGATGAACCAAAGGTTTTGGTGCATACAGCAAGCACGAGAATTGCTCCAATTTGTCCATTAGTACTTTAGAGAGATCCCATTCATCTCAGAGCTGCAAAAATGTTTCCTGTGTATGTCTGTTGGCAAACAGGATTTTGAATGCACTTATTTTCCTTTTCCCGCAAATGTGCTTACTGTGTCACATCCGGTAAATGTATGGAGTCCTATCATAGCTCGAACAACATTTTCATCAAGAGTTAAAGCTATTTTCCCAGTGTCAAGAACTTGCATGCGTATTTTAGTAGCACATTTTAGAAACAATTTAACCATGATTCTGTCATGGAATCTCAAACACATCATAAACACCTTGGTGTCATCTGAGCTTATGATTACTGCCTCATAACCCGCAGTAGCAGCGTGTGCAGCATGAAGCAACAAATGACAATCTGCTTCTTCATGTGTACTGTTGAGATGGGGGCACATCGTGGCTCCCTTTTGATGTGATTTTGAAGCAGTCTTCACAGTTCACAAACAATGCTTTGTTCACAAGTTTTACAAAATACTCTGGTTTCCTCCATTCGTTAACAAGAAATGGGATCCTTACGCGGTATAGGAATTTCCTCCACTGTCTGACAATCTGAGAAGGTGAGATACTCTGTGACTGGTGGAGTTCTTCCCCTCTGATTGTCTTTTCGCTGTTCTTAGTAGACGTCTCATTGTACGAATCAAACACAACATTGACTTTTTGACTCGTATTTTGTCATACTTGAAACCTTTGGTTTCAGGAGTGCCCGTCTCGTATTGAGGAATGCTCGCATTCCAAGTATGAGAAGGGATTTTGATGATTGAATTCCTGTAACCAGTTGGAGTGAGACTGGCAAGGGAAAGGTTACTGTAGCAGGCCAATTAAAGGATCTTAATCTTTATACCGGAACCTGTATCCTTTTCTTTTTACTACATTCTTTGGCGACAAGTGTGCCAGTCGTAGGCCTGCTAAGTGACCAGTTATTCAAGACGGCAGAGCGGTTATCATCAGGGCGTGCAAGCGATTGTCTTCGTACTTGAAGACACAAGGATTTCACCGTCAAATGTACCCCAGGTATGCTGTGAGGCGTATTCGCTTACCTGATTTGATTTTTGAACATTTCGTGAAGGTTTGCTGGTGGTACGAGGATTGACATGTGCCCAAGATCGTGGCCACATTCTGAGTTGTGTGCGCTGTGGACGGCGTATTACAAACGCGGCGTCAAACTTTCTTAAAGGGGCAGTGTTTGATTGGAGGAACAACTTTCTGAAAGGGCGGTGCAGTGCTGGATTTAAGGGGCAGTGCTCGCAAATGTATTTCACCGCATGTGATACTTAGGCACAGTAACGCGAAGAGGAGGCTTATGATTTAAAGGGGCAACACTTGCAGTTATCGCGGTGACGTGAAGAGTAGACTCACAATTTTAAGGGGCAGTGTTTACACTCATCACTGCATCAGGCAATTTAATGTTGATGGTTGCTTCAGCTTCAAGGTTTCAAGCACGGTGACATGCACACCAAACTTTTAAGACTGCAGACCCCGGTGGTATGTGCACCATATATTTCTACACGTTAAGCACGGTGACGTGCACACCATATATTCAAAGTGGAATTTACCTTCAAAGTACGGTGATGCACACACCTACATTCTAGTTCAGAGACAGTATGTTGTTTTGTTAAGTTTTTTTTTCACTGTACCTTATTGTGATTGTATAAAAGTGCACAATGGAACACGGATCAATTGCTGCACCACCACTCTTTTTGCCTCATCCAGGGGTACCGGCGATCCAGTGGGAAGAATGGATAGATATTTTTGATAATTACCTTTTGGCTTTAGAAAGTGAGGATTTTAGTTCTGCGTGTAAAAAAAACAATTTTGTTGAATTGCTTAGGGTCAGAGGTGCAGAGATTATTTAAATTCATGCCTGTAGCTACTGACAATGGAGCTCAAATTGTTGATGAATACAGGGAAGCCAGAATGAGATTAAGCAATAGGTTTGCAAAGGAAACTAATGTAGTGATGGCAAGGTACAAGTTTTATACTCAACCACAGAGAGTGGGTGAGTCTATTGATGAGTTTGTATCAAGACTGAGGGAGTTGTCAGTGAAATGCCGTTTTGGTGGGATGAGTGAGGAAATAAGGGATCAGTTGATGGCTCAATGCAAGAGTAGGAAGATCCAGGAAAGATTGTGGGCTGCAAAAAATCCCAGTTTGAAGGATGCGATTGATATGGCCAAAGTGGTAGAAGAATCAGAGTTGTGCATTAAAGAAATGGGGAGACATGCCAGGGGGGGAGCAAAACATGTGACAGAAGTAGCAGGAGGAATTTAAAGTGGCTGTGGTAGTGTGGGAGTTGTGGGAAAGAATACTTAGACTTCACAGAAAACACAGAAGTTTGTGTTCAATAAGTTGAACAACAAGAAGTGTAACTGGTGTGGGAGTAATTTGCATAATTTAATTGTGAACCCAAGGGGCCTAGAACAGATTTTGATTCTTGAAGATAGTGGTGTGAGTGATATTCTTGAGGAAGTGAAGGAAGTGTTTCGTGAAGAGATTGGGGGGTTGAAGGGGTACGTGCACAAAATTCGCATGAAGCCAGGAGCAGTTGCCGTAAAACACAAAGTTAGGAAAGCACCTATTTTAGTCAGAGAGGAAGTCAGAAGCATGTTGAAGGATATGATAAAGGAGGGTGTGATCGAACCTGTGGAGGCTTCTGATTGGATTTCGGCCGTGGTTATAACAAAAAAAATCCAATGGTCAATTAAGATTTTGTGTGGATTTTCGCAGTGTTAATCAGAGCATTGTAAAAGATAATTTTCCTCTTCCTAACATCAATGAACTCATCATGTTACTAAATGGAGGCAAGTACTTTTGGAAATTGGATCTTAAAAGTGCTTACCATCAGATCCGTTTGCATCACAGTTCGGGAGATGTTACAGCATTCATCACCATAGAAGGCACCTTCTGCTTCATTAGGATGCCTTTTGGCCTCTCGTCTGCTGCAAGTGTTTTCCAGCGTATGATGTTGCAAGTGTTTGAGGGTTTTAACAACGTAATATTCTTCCAAGATGACATTTTGGTGTTTGCACGTACTGTTGTAGAACATAATCAAATTTTGAGAAAGGTGCTTAAGAAACTTTTAGAAGTGGGACTTATGCTGCGTAAAGAGAAATGTGTTTTTTTAAGTAAAGAGATTGAATTCTTGGGCCACACAATTTCTGGTGAGGGAATCAAACCAAAGAGAGTTCTTTTGGAAGCTATAAAATTGTATCCATGTCCAAAAAACAAGGATGAACTAAGATCTTTCATGGGACTTGTAGAGTATTATTCAAAGTTTGTTAAAAATTTGCAGACAAAACAGAGGAGCTGAAGGTTTTGCTGCGTAAAGGACATAGTTTTGTATGGTCAGAGGTTCTGCAAACATTCTTTGACAATATAAAGCGTGATGTGTGTGCTGCAAGAATTTTAGTACCGTATGTCATTCCCTACTATTGTCACTGTAGACGCCAGTGCATCTGGTGTAGGTGCGGTTTTGTCACAACTGCTCAAGGGAGTTGAATTTTGCCTCGGGCTCGCTGACTGAAAGTGAAAGGAATTACTCAGTGATTGAGCGAGAAGCTTTCGCGGCTGCGTGGTCAGCAGAGTACTTTAGGACATTTTTGTGGGGCATAAGTTTCAAGTTGAGAACGGATCACAAAATGAAAGTATTGTCGGCAGGAGGAGTGGGCAAAGGATCTGCAAGATAAGCTAGGTTGGCTGCTCGTCTACAGGATTTCATGTAGCATGTTGAATACATCACGGGTGGCAGAATATTCAAGCTGATGCTCTTTCACATCCTGCTGTGGATTGGAGGGCGGTTGATGGAGAGGCAGTTTTGAACAAAGAGGAAGAAGGGACAGTGGCATGGAGGGAGGATAGAGTGCAACACGGGTTAGGTGTTTTTTTCTAAAATGGAGCAGGTACAAGGAATGATGAGGGATTCTGTTTTACAGTGTGTGAGCAGGATGATTGTCGAGGGCGCAAAGAGAGAGAGTAGAGTTACAGTATCTGTGAGACGTTATATAAAAATTCTGGATGAGTTGTCGGTAAGTGACGGAGGGGTGGTGATGAGAGGTGACAGGTTTGTACCTCCAGAGAACTTAAGAAAGAGAATCATACAATTGGCACACAAAGGACATCTAGGCCAGACGTTGACTCAAAGGAGAGTTAAATAACATTTTTGGTGGCCTGGTATTGATGTGCAAACTGCCCAGTGGGTACAGGAATGTATTCCCTGTAGGGAGAGTGAAAAGAGACTGAAACTTAGGGCGAAGTCACAGGTGGGTCACATTGAAGATCCTGGTGAAGCATGGCACACAGTTTGTTTGGACTTTATAGGGCCTATGCCAGATCTAGGGTACAGCCGTAGGTTTAATTTGGTCTTGGTGGATGTGTTTTCTAAATGGGTGGAGGTGGTGTTTATGAGAGAGGTGTTGACAGGGAGTACTATCGCTATTTTGAAAGATGTTTTCAGGAAGGGAAGGTTGGCCTCCTACTATTATTACTGACAATGGCACACAATTGACCTCTGCTGAAATGAAGGAATTTTTGTTGGCATATGGGATCAGGCACAATCGTACTGCACCTTATAATCCCCAAGCCAATGGCGTTGTTGAGCGGATGAACCATATGGTTAAGGGTACAATTCAATTGGCTGTGAGGGGTAATCAAGACATAGATGTGGCAGTACAAGAGACAGTTTGGGCTCATCGCACCACCAAGCTTAAAGACAAAGATAGAACACTTTTCGAGCTTATGAGAGGGCGTAAGGCCAGAATGAAATTGGTACCTGGTTGGTTGGTGGAAGGTTGGGTAAAGGCTGATAACCATGTGAAAGCTTTGCAGATGAGTAGGCATTCTGGCATACAAGTTGGAGATTGGGTAAAGGTCAAGGATGGACGCATGGGACAGGTATTGTTTAAGTTCCGGGGTCCTTTTGAAGTTAGACAAGTGAGTGATCATTATGTGGTATTGAACAATGGGACCAATTGGAATAAACGCAGGGTAGTTTTGTACCAGAAGGGAGGTATGTGTGATGAATCAAGAAAGACTGTTCGTGATGTTGAGGAGGAGTGTATCGGTTTCATGTTAGCTGAGGGAGTAGTTAGTGAATCTATTGATGACTCATCTTTCATTGCATCTGAGAAGTGATGTAAGAGGAGGTGGTATTAGAAGGGAAGGCAGAGCAGTGAGAGAAAGGAAACCACCTGCATATTTGAATGATTATGTAAGAGAATCAACTCTAATTGTTCATGAAAAAAAATAACTTTATTCTTATACCTAGTGCTTGACTTTAAGCATTTGAGTTTGAATGTGACCTTCATTGAATTGTATTTTACTTTATTTTTACTTTTTTTTCCTGTTATTTGTATTTTAAGGTATATCATTCCCAACTTAGGGATCTGTTCATTGTACTTAACTTAGTTTTTATTATTTGTAGTGTAAATGTATAAGGGAGAAGGATGTGTCATACTTGGAACCTTAGCTTTCACAAGCGCCCGTCTCATATTGAGGAGCACTCACGTTCCAAGTATGAGAAGTAATGTTGATCTTTTAATTCCTGTGACCAGTGTGAGTGAGACTGGCAAGGGAAAGGTCACAGTAGCGGGCCTATTAAAGGATCTTAATCTTTATACTGGAACCTGTATCCTCTTGTTTTTACTACATATTTCCTTTTCACAAAGCCATGGACAAGACAGACGTAGCCACCTCACCAGGGTTTGATTCCTCTCCTTTTACTCTCTGAACAAGAACCATACCATTTATCAGCATGGCTGAATGTCCAGGTATTTCCTCAGCAGGGGTATTGTTTTCCTGCAATTATGTTGCTAAAACAGCTTTGTTTGTCTTTTGTAATGGTCCTTCTGGAGTTGCTAAAGCCATTGTAAAGGTCCTAAGGTATGAGAGAGCACATCAGCCATTTGAATGTTCTGATTCTGTGCTGTCACAATAATACAACCAAATAGGGCTTTGTCTGCTTTCATGATGATTGTCATGCCTTTGCCGTTCACTGCCTTCTTCTTGGACATGTTAGTGAAGGTTTTTAGTTTGTTCATTCTCATTGGGTCATGAAACTTCTTAATAGGTATTCACAAGTCGCTCAAGTTTGAAGTCTGTATAGCACTGTTCACGTATTTCATGCACCTTCATTATGTCGGACACTGTGTCTTGAGATGCCTTTTTTTGCCATGGATAGACCTTTGAGATCATGTGAACCAACAAATGGGTTAGCTTTGAACTAGACTAACAACTCTCATAACAGTATCTTCACCTTTTTCAATTTGTGACTTATGTAGGTCTGCATGAGTACGATCTGATTTATTTTTTATGAACCATTTCCTTTATCTGACCCTTATCCGTGTTCACCCATCATATATCTTTTCACAGCACCCACCTTGAGATTGAACCTTGTACCCCCGTAGTCTGTGTGTCTTTGTTGACTGTTACCACTATTGCTTGATCGACCAGAATTCATCCAAATGGATTAAAATCTGACAGTTGAACTGAAGAACATCCGTTGATGAAGTTGTGGTGTATCTCTAGGTGTTTCACTGCTACTACTGTCATTTTGGCATAGTATACAGGAAGATATCTAGTGTAGTTCATCCTGCCATACGCAAAGCACTATGGGATCATAGAGCATATGGTGGTAAGATGTAAATGCCAATTTCCTTCTCGAGCAGCAGAGCCAGAAAGACATTTTCAACAATATACACATACGACATCCAAAACGCAGCGTGATCTCTATTGTCATAACGAAGATGTTCCAGGATTGCATCCCAAAGCTGTTTTTCTTCAACAAAGGCAGCATTCTCCAAGAGGTCGTCTAATTTCTGTTGGCATAGGTTTTTTGCAAAGTCATTAACATCCTCAATGAAGGAGGAGTGGTCTAGCTGAATGTTCTCTTTGTAATTCTTCTCTATCCAGGGGATAAATTCCAACCAAGGCAGTCTCAACATAGCTTTGTACACTGCATGATTGTACATACAGCCTTCTAGTACTGATGATATTGATCCTTCTACTATCATGTCTGCCTCAATGCAAAGATCGGAAAGGCCAGCATCTTGAAAGCCTTTTCCAAGAATGGACATGACATTTCAAATGGTGTCAAAGGTGCCTATTCGAAGAATGATCCTTTCATACGTTGCTTTATGCTCCCACACTATCTCAGTTGCTTTTGCATAGAGAGCTTGATCCATGACCACTACAATTTTTGCCAAATGCAGTGATTCCCTTATCAGCTCTGACTGTTTCAACATTCCATAAACAGTTGTCATCTCAGTTGCAGGGGCATTAATGGTGGGCAAGTAGCCAATGGAATCCTGTGATACACTAACTAGGTTAAATCTGTCCAACTTGGCATTATCTGTGCAAGGCTCATTTTGCGTCTTGTAACAGCCCAGATTATGTTCCTATTTTGTGCAAGTTTCAATTGAGGAATACATTCGGGCATGACTTTGGTACTTGTCATCAATGGCTGAGGCCCAACTCATTCACCAGAAATATACATGAACAATTCTTCAGAATTTGTGGTGGTCAATATTCTTTGCTTTTGTTTCTCAGTGCTTGGAAGAGGAGATTTAAAAGGTTGTGGTCCAAACAGCTTGGGCTGCACAGCTATACTGTGGACTTTATGAGTTGTCCCCTAAACAGTAAGAGTCTCTTCCAGCCTACAGGGATGTGGAATTCTTATCGCCCAACTGCTAGGTCATATTGTTTGTGGTCAAGGCAACAATTGTTGATGTTTATTTTGTCCTTGGGACAAGTAGGCCCAACCTCCTGGAGCAAAAACCCTTTGACTGCCAGTTTACAGGGAAGGATACTGTCTGCAGTTGATGTAATATTTTTGTCTATATGTCAAAGCTGTTCGAACTTCTATTTATTGTTCATTAGTGAAAAGCCTTCATTATTAGGGTAAGCGCTGTAAATAATAGTCTTAAGGTCACACTGCACTACTGACAGTGGTTCCAGTAAAAAAAAAGTATATACATGTTTGAAAAGTTTAGCAATATGAGGCTAAGTATAATGCTCCCAGAATGCTCTCTGGTTAGATGCAAATGTTTGCAGAAGTTTGTAAGCAACAGTGATGATTCTTCACTTTCAAAATATAATGTTCAGAACAAAAAATCCAAGTAGGAAAAAAAACATTTAGCTACTATGAACTTTTAGGTGCTATTTCTTTGAAGCGTCATTTAGTCAAATATGTTGATGCATGCTAGTGTTTCCCAAAAATATTCCTAATGGAGAATCACTGTAACCATTTTCAACAAGATTGTGGGAAGCATGAAAATAAACAAGCACTGGCAAAGCCACCCGATCTGACATTTTCTGTGAGTCTTTCGGTTTCTTCAATGCGTGTCTTATTTTGACATGGCTTTTGTAAAACTTTATTGTTCTGGGAGCTGCCAGCCCTCACCATTATAACAAACACTGGCAAAAAGAAAGAAAAGGTTTTGGTCTCAAAAAGCAAACATTGCCACCAGAGGTGTAACAAACGCCCCACAGCCCCCCTCCAGGGGGCCCCCTCAGCAAAGCAACTGCCCTGAGTGAGTCTGGAGGGGTGGGAGCTCCATGTTCTTTGCAGTGCGGGCCCCTCCAGTTTCGTTCAGCCACTGATTGCCACAGTAGTTCCTGGCACTGAAAAAAACTACTTTGTGTACCAATATGCTCCTTGTGGAAAAGAAGAATGCGATCACTCACAGTAAAGCCAGCCGATAGAGAGTGAAATAGACGTTTAATAAAAACAAAATGTCTTTGTTAATGCCAGACCTAATTAGGGAAAAAATTCTTAAAGAAGGTCACAAAAGTGCACCTATGGTATATGTCTTTGAATTAGTGAGTTTCATAAATTCACAAGACCTTACAGAAGTAGACCATGAAATTGTACTCCTAGAAAATATTTGTGAGCTGTATTTTAGGACAAGCAAATATGCATGTGTTGATTTGCTCATGTGAAAATCGATTGAGCGTTTACAAGTTCTCTTTTCCTCCAGCCACTTTTTCCCAACCCTGGAAGAACGTCTGCCGTAAACTTCCAACCTTTCTCATTTTGGGAAAAGATTAGAGAAGAGCTGGTGAAAATCCTTAAAACATGCAAGGTAGTAGGTTTGCAGACTCAAGGGGGTTCCAGCCCTTGAACTATTGCCTACTGCTTCCTCCAGCCCCAGCATTTAGATCTGCAGAAAGGTGGCAAAATAAGGAAATTGCTATACTAGGGATTGAAATTGTAAGTATTCATGCCCTACTACAGTAGTAGCCCTGGCATAATCAGAGAGGTTATTATCAGAGCTCTTACATAATGAGATTGCTGCCATAATTTTTCACCGCACTGCATGGCACCAAAGGGAGAAGTAGATTTTTTTTTATAGGACAAGTAGATTTAAGAAGCAACCTATCCCATGGACAAGTAGATATTTTATTAAATTCCACACCCTGGTCATTGTTACCTCATGCAAGTAAATGAAGACATGAGGCTCAATGTTACCTGGAAGATCAATTTGCTCATTTAAGATAGCAGTAAGTTTCTGAAGACACAAGGCAGTATCATTTTCTTTGAGTTGTAAGTATGAAATCCCATGACCATGTCTGTTTAGAGTGCAAATGACTTAAGCATTGCCTTTCAGCATTTTTACAGTGTATGGGAGCAACAATTGCTTGGTGAGGGGTCAGGGAGGGTGTATGCTGGCCATTTGTGACTGCATATATAATTCCTGACTGAATGATTGCACAATAAGGCGACCCTTTTGGACGACTGTTTTTTCTGGATCTCCAGTCAATAGTCATAATAGGAACTGTTTAAGGTAATCAGGCACTATAAATGAATCTTTATCAACGTCTGATGGATATTATGGCTGTGGTGTTGATGTCAAGTTTGTTTTAATCATTGTTCTTATGTGCGATGATGTTTGATCAACGATCTTGTTCATGTCTGTTTAAAACTGCTAATTATCTTTTCAAACTCTGGTTTTCTCTTACAGTGTCCTGTAGCATGACACGATCAGGTTGGGCCAATCATTTTCTTTGGTTGTCTGGGAATATGTGGAGGCTGTCACCGAACTCAGAGTCCAATATTCTTCTTGGTTAATATGCTTCTTGGTTAATCCATCTGCTCCCTGTGTTCCTCTGCATGTCAGGAGAGTTTCAAGCTTTTCAGTGAGAGTCGTCACACATATTACCTCTTTGTTAGGAATAATCGCAGTTTTAATATATTGAAATAGTTCATCACAACTTCATCTCCCACATTTTTGTAGTGATCATCAGTTTGAATGCTAGATGCATGATCTTCCTCCTTTGCTTTAATCCTTGTATAGTTCCTATAACAAGATGCATGATAATGGGCTTCTGCAGCCATTATGTCCCTACTACAGACTGCTAAGATCTTTGAATTAGAATTAATGGTTGCGCACTCTAAAAGCCTTATCTCAACTCCAAGCTCCCTGGCCTTGATTAATTTCTCATGTGTTGTTGTTCCTTTGTAGTATTTTATCTTTCCACAAAAAATATATTATTCAGCATACAAGTTTGACTTTATTGATGTTCTTCTGTTTAAGCGTTTACTTGTGAGCTTACTCATTCCAGCATCATCACTGAAACTTGCTTCAGCTTTTCACTCAAGCCTGTAAATCTCTCTTCATAGTAAATAGGCTCCTGCACTTCTCATTGTAAAATACTTGTGGTACCATGTAGCGTTCCACATTTCTTGCAGTGTCTAACAGTGGAACATGATTCCTAACTTGAGCTACCTCTAACAAAGTTTTCCGTGAGTAGTAATCTGGTGGGCTTGTCAGCATAACTCCATGTTGGACATTTGACCATAAATTAATTATACACTGGGGATAAGAGAGACAGGATGTGCTGGTTTCAGTCTTCTTCATGATGCTGCACAGTCATTCACCACTAGCTCTGGAAAAAAGTAAAAAATGTATACATTTTACTTGGTGTACTTACTATAATCATAATTACTATTATAATTGTTATGAATTTATGTCATCACATTTACTGTAATTGTAATTTATTTATATTTACAATAATAAAAAGTATGAAAACATCCATTTACATCAAGATATCTTGGGTGTGGAGTGGTAACTCACAAAAGGCAGAGTTATGACTTCCTATCACATTTTTCTCTCTAGGCATCAATACCTTGCCAATAAATCATATTAGAACCCATTCCCCCCAAATGGTACCAATAACATGGTTGGCTCAAGGCTTAAATCAGTCTACATATTTCTCCGCCCCAACAATACATTATCTTTTACTTGCACAGTATATGCCACGTTCAGTTGAGTTTGCTACCCTTTTAGATCTCCATGAGAGCCTCCAGCGGCCAGCGGGTCGAGCTCATGAACGTTCCTCCTCAGCTTTATGTGATCCACCTAAGGAAATATACACCCCACTGTGTGTGTCTGTACTACCCCATCTCTGCATCCAAGCCGCCCCATATCTTCTCATTTTTTCATTCACAGACCCTTCCCCATGAGATGTCTCTTTCCAGTTTTCAACATTGGTCCATGCCATCTAAACATTCTTGATATCGGGGAATCGTTCCCTAGCCCCATTTCGTACTCCTATTTTTAATCCTGTGTGCATTTAAATATGTAAAGTAATGACAGCTTGCAATCTCCTAGTGACTATACTCCTCCCGACACTGGTAAAATGTAAAAAGTAGCAAGCCATAAAATTTGCCTTTAAATGCATGGAGCAGAAGAGTCTTGGGAATGCGAAGAGAATTCGGGGGGTCTTACTCGAGAACATGTTGAAAAGTATAGGACAACGTGATTTATTTTATAGCATAGTTTTTAAATAAAGAAATAGAGTAAAAATGTATATGTCTTAAAGGTACTTCTGGAGGACTCTTGAAATATTCAAATACTGTAGTGTAAGCCCCCAGTTTTTGCATTTATATATATTTTCCCAGGTGCAATAGTAT
Organism: Pleurodeles waltl; assembly: GCF_031143425.1. NCBI lineage: Eukaryota > Metazoa > Chordata > Amphibia > Caudata > Salamandridae > Pleurodeles > Pleurodeles waltl. Next base: position 598,567,996 of record NC_090442.1, on the reverse strand, counting down.
AAATGTAGACAACTATATATAGTACCATGTTTGTGTATTTTCTTCTACAGTAAAAAGTAATAGTTTAAAAGATATGTGAAAATGCATACACGTATATGATTACTTCTGGTCTCTGTTGCAGGGGAAGCATGAGTTTAACATTTATGAATGTACACGGTGCTAAACTGGCTAATGGCTTGACATACAGAGCACCAGGCATGTTATGTTATGTTTTATGTTATGTTGATTTGTAGAGCGTTCTATAACCCGGGAGGGTATTCTTATGCTGAGCAGATGTGAGTCACACAGATGTGAGTAAAGCTGATGAAGGCTCGGCGCTCGACTCAGCACAAGTCAAGGTCTCAGTCCAGAGGAAAGTCTTGGTATCGGTCGCGGAGTTCCCCGTGTCGTCGTCTCACTCCAAGTCCTCGGGACGATCGGGTAAGTCGAGGCACAAGATGAAGTTGAAGAAGACAAATCATTCTTAGACTTCCCTCTCGTCCTTCGGCTGACGAGACGAGGGAGCAGTAGAGTCTTCATTCTAGGCCTTCTTCTGTGGTGCCTGTGTCTGGCACGATTCTGCACCTTCCTGAGTTTCCGAGAGCAGAACGACCCCTGCACAACTGAAGGAGTTCTATGAGGCCATGTGCCTCATTTTTGGGCAGTCTGACACCGCTGGAGTTCCTTCAGGCTCCAGAGAGTCAGAAGGCTCCCTTTCGGGTTCCACACCATTTGTTTCGGACTGGGCTCTAGATCTGCTTAGATCCGGGACAGTGTTGGTTGTACCACTTTAACCTTCCCTGATGCTGACGCTTCCGGTGCCAACTCCGACAGGAGCCAGATGGGCATCATGTTATTTTGACTCCGACGACAACAGGAGACATCCCTCCTATGTCTGATCTTGAGCCTTTTTTCCTATGGGCTAGGTTAGGATGAGTAATGGGAGGGGTCGCCGGACCGTATGGAATACCTGTTTTTTAAGCCGGACTTGCGTACAGACTTGGGTGAAGCCAGTGGAATGGATACCTCCCCAGATACTGGCATGCTTTCTCCCCTTACCATGGCTAAGGAGGAGGGAGCGTCATATTCTGTGGTTGTGCAAAGAGCAGCTGAGGGCCTGCACCTTGAGGGCTATCTTCCTGATAGAGGTGCTTCATACTCCAAATCCCTGCTCCCCTTCAATGAAGCCCTACAGATGTCCTACTGGGTAACTGGTCCAAACCCAGCACAGGGTCTCCTATGAACAGGACATTTGCCCGCCACTATTGCCTTGCTCGGGGTGACCCAAGTTTTCTTACACAACACCCTACCCCTGAGAGCTTGGTTATCCCAGCCTCCACTTCCCATGGCACATTCCCTTCCTCACCCCTCGGATAGGGAATCCAAGACATTGGACACAATTGGGAAGATGTTTTCTTTTGCCAGCCTGGCTTTGTGGTGCGTAAACACCACATTTCATTTGGGCTGTTAATCCCACACGCTGTGGTATACAGTTGTGCAAGTGCTGCCACAGGTCCTAGAGGAGGCCTGGGATGACGCAAGCAGTTGCTGATGGAAGAGACGCAGCAAAGTTCACGATCTGATGTGGACTGTACATGACAGACCTACTGGGCAGAACGGTTTAATGGACAGTGGACCTGAGGCACCACGCATGGTTGAGGATGTCTGGTTTTTCAAGGGATATTTAAGCCAATCTTATGGACATCCCCTTTGATGGCACCCATCTCTTTGGAGGGCAAGCAGACTCAGCACTTGAGAGCCAAGGATTCTTGGGCAGGGGCCAGGTCCTTGGGCCTCGCAGCTGCCCCTCATCCCCCTCAGTCTTCTTTTCACCCCTTTTGTACCAGCCAATAGTCCGAAAGGGCTACTCCCTCACCTTCGAGACTACCCATCCATCCATGCCGCCATCCTATGCTTGGATGATGGAGGATGACTTGGCACTTCTCCGAGAGGAAGTTATGGCTGTCTTTGCCAAGAGAGCCATTGAGAGGGTTCCTGTGCTAGAAGTAGGTTGTGGTTGTTATTCCCACTACTTTCTGGTCTCAAGAGACAAGGGCCTCCACCCTATCCTAGACCTTTGGTCCCTCAATCTCTTCTTCAAGAAGCAGAAGTTCAAAATGCTCACCCTGGCTCAGGTTCTTTCTGCTCTGTACCATGGAGACTGGATGTTAGCGTTGGACTTGCAGGGCGCTTATTTCCATGTTCCCATCCTGCGTGCACTCAGATGCTACTTGCAATTCACAGTAGGCCACAAGCTCTTTCAGTTCACTATGCTTCGCTTTGGCCTTACCAGGGCCCCTCGAGTGTTCGCCAAGGTGATGGTAGTGGTTTCAGTCTTCCCCTATCTCAACGATTGGCTTTTGAAGGCAGTCTCTTCCTAGGCTGTCATCTCCAAACTCCAGACTACAGTGGACCTCCTGCATTCACTGGGGTCCACTATAAACGTGCCAATGTCATACCTGACTCCCTTTCAGACGCTCCCTTTCATTGGAGTTGTTCTGGATGCAGTGCAGTTTTAGGCTTCTCCTCCCGAGCGGCAAGTCCAGGATATTCAGGCTATGATACTGATGTTTCAGCCTCTATCCTGGATTTCGGTGAAAATGACTCTGAGGCTGCTGGGCCTCATGGCTTCCTGCATCCTGTTGGTGACACATGCTAGATGGCATATGAGGGCTCTGCAGTGGGACCTGAAGTTCCAGTGGGTATAGCAACAGGGGAATCTCTACAAACATGGTCCAGAACTTGGAGCAGTGCGAGATCTGCAGTGGTTGCTAACGAACCACGATTGGGTCAGAGGCAGATCCCTCTTCCTTTCCCAACCAGATCTGACAGAGATAGATGCGTCACTTTTGAGCTGGGTCAGACATCTGAGAGAGGTGGAGATCACAGGTATCTGGTTTCTGGTGGAGTCCACACTCCACATGAACCTAGTTGAGCTCAGTGCAATCAGACTAGCATTGAAAGCATTTCTTCTCTCTCTCAAGGGAAAATTAGTGTAGGTGTTCATGGACAACACCGTCGCCTTGTGATCCTAGAACAAACAAGAAGTGGTGGGGTTGTGAACCTTTTGTCAAGAGGCTATGTGCCTCTGGTTGTGGCTGGAACAGCAGGGCATCATCTGGCGGGCTGTCTGAATGCCAGAGCAGATAAACTCAGCCGACAATGCTCAAATTACATCTCCTTCTGGAGGTGGCGAAAGGTCTTTTTCAGCTGTGGGGAGAGCCTTTGTTAGATCTGTTTGTCTCTGCAGAGATTGTGCAATCTCAGCAGTATTGCACGTTGGAGTTTCCAAAGCGGCAATTGCTCAGTGACGCTTTTTATCGCAAGTCGAACTCAGGCATCTTATGCACTTTTCCACCCAGACCTCTTTTGCCCAGAGTTCTCAAGAAGATCAAGAACAACCAGGCCCAAGTCATCCTTGTGCTCCGGACTGGGCACAGAGAGTTTGGTATCCTAAACTACTGAACATGGCCATCGATCCTTTGACAGCAGGGTAAGATTCTGCCTCTGAACTTGTCCAATCTCTGCTTTCTTGCATGGAGATTGAGCAGCTGAAGTTGACAGCTTTTGACCCTCTGCTAGAAGTCTGTAAATTTATCTTGGCATCCAGGCGTCCCTCCACTAAAGCGGTATACGCTTGTGGTTGGAAGAAATTTGTGGCAAGGTGCACAGACAAGTCTGACCTCCTTTCTGTCCCTCTTTCAGAGGTTTTGTTGTTCATCCTTTCTGTGGCCCAGCAGGACTCTGCAATGGGAACGCTCAAAGGTTATCTATCTGCCATTTCTGCTTTTTTGTGGTTTTCTGATCAACCTGCTTTGCTTAAGTCTCATATCCTTTATAGGTTCCTCCAAGGCTTTACTCATATGTTTCCTCTGTCCCCATTCATTATGCCTTGGTGGGTCTTGAATTTGGTTTTGACCTTCCTGATGTGCGCTCCAGGGAGCCTCTCAACTATTGTCCTCTCTGGCTTCTCACCTTGAAAACAGCCTTCCTTGTGACCATTACCTCTGCCCGCAGGTTAAGCTGTAGGCATTGTCCTCTAAGGTGCCCAACCTTTCCATCTGTCCTGACAAAGTGGTGCTTCACATGAGGACTTCTTTTTTTCCAAAAGTGGTGACTCCCTTTCATGTAGGCCAATACATCATCTGGCCTACTTTTTATGCACCCCCTCATCTTTCCAAGGAAGAGGAGAGACTTGACCGCCTGGGCCCAAAAAGAGCGTTGGCATTCTACCTTGATGGAACCAAAGAGCTCTGGGTGGATGATCAACTCTTTTTTGGTTATGTGGGTGCAAAGAAAGGTCGGGCAGTGCAGAAGCAAACCATCTCCAAATGGATCGTACTCTGCATTAAAATGTGCTAAGAAGTAACCCCCTGACTGGTTGCGTGCTCTTTCTCCCAGAGCCAAAGCTGCGAACACTGCTTTAACATGCAGAGTTCCAGTCCTTGACATCTGTCAGGAGGTAACATAGGTATCTCTGCACACATTTACCAAACACTATTGCCTTGACAGTCAGGTCTGTAGGGACCGGTACTTTACCCATTACATCCTGCAGGATTTTCTAGTATGATCTTAGTTCGCTGACCCACCTCCGGGGATGGCATTGCTTGGGTATCTAGTCTAAGGTAAGGAGTTTGCAACTAGATGTCTCTATCACATGGACAAGTTATTACCTTTGGTAAGGCCTTATCTGGTAGAGACAATATCTAGTTGCAGATTTCTTACTGACCCACTCCTCCTCCCCACTCTGCAAACTGATTTCTAGGAACAGGGACTCCTTTCTCAGGGCCTTAGTTTTGACGCACTAGTGGTCAATGTTCATGGCTCTGCGCTTCTGGTGCGGAAAGTTGTGAAAACTGATGTCAGCACTCTGGGGTAGCAACTATTTAGGACCTGCGACGTCATAGCTGGTGTGGACATTGGTGATGACGGACGCAGTCAATCGATGTCACCTACCAGCGTGCAGGGGTACTGTTAGAGAGAAATCTCCAGATCCAGACACGCATGGAGGACATTCTAAGGTAAGGAATCTGCAACTAGATATAGTCTCTACCATATAAGTTACTACCAAAGGTAAGTAACTTGAAAGCAGGGACACACACCTTTCCAGCTTCACTGTTGTATGTATGGCAAAGACGACCTACATTCCAGTCTGAATTAGTGCAGTAAATAGGTCATTCTGGTTCTAAGAAGCAACTTTTGTCATTGTGTATCAGTTAATGTTCTAACAACGAAAGCCAGAAATCATGTGATACAAACACAGCTGCTATCTTTGTCTTTAGCCTTTTATTGGTATGGCATGGGACGTTTACAGTTACATTCAGGAGCTTTATCGATTTCTCTGTTCAATCATGTAACAAACTGGGGTATTAGTTGTGCAGGATATGAGGTCTGCATAACCAGTAGGTCACCAGCTGTCTCCTTACTGGGAACCAACCACTCCTTTGTAGCACTCGACTCCGGGGCCTACTCACAGGAGGTGAAACAGGCTCGTAATCTACGTATTGTGACATGCAGCAGCACTCAATAAATAACTGTCCAGTCATTGGTTTCCATTGAAAAATTTAAAATACATTTATTACACTTACAGCACTAAATACTATCCATTAATTTATACATATATTCATAATAACCCATGTGGGGAAAACCTTTGGTGACATTCTGAAATCATATTTCACCCCTTGCAGGTCATAACAACCCCCCCCCCCCCCACCCCCCCCACCACCACCACTACCACCCACAACAGACAGAACATGGCAAGGGGTGTCATTAGAAGTAAAGCAGGTCAATTGTCTTTGTCAAGGGGTCACCACATCAAACTTCAAGTCAAGCCTGTTGGCTTTATTAAGGGTAACCGAGGACTTGCTGTTTTAAACCTTACACTTTAAAAATTCAGATATCTGGTTCCACTAATTGGATTTTCATGTTTTTGGTGTCAAAACATTTATAAAATTGTCTTTTATTCTAAATTGGTTTGGGATTTGTATTGTGTTGTGTGTTCACTGTGTTGCTGTTTGTGTACTGCATAAATTCTTAACACATTGCCTCTTAGTTTGGCCTGACTGTTTTTTTGTGCATAGCTACCCATAATTAAGCACAGGTTAATTTAGTCACTTTTTGTGGTTCACCTTGCAAGGGACTGTGGCTGTTGATTTACAGGGGTTCACATCCCAGTCAACCAGCAACCCAATTTCTCACACCACTGCTGACTTGGAGTTGAAAGCACAACTAGACATTTTCGTTGGAATTTAAAAAAAAATTAAACTCTGCTGTAAAAACAAATGAACAGTCTGTTTTTTCCAATCCTTGTTAATAGTTTTCCTTCTTATTTAACTGTTTGTCCTTTCATATTCCATATTAAAAATATAATATGCCTCATGATCCACAAAATGAATAGCCTTGCTCTGTCATGTACAACATAAGCCGTCACCAAATAATATCATCTCTTACAAATAAACATGCCACCCTTACACATCTCTGAAATAAAATACACACACCACAATATTTTAAAAACAAAACTATGCAGGTAGGACGAGTGCCATTATGTTTGCCTTTAAAAATGTAAAAACTAAAATTGACCAGACTGAAAGGACAGACAAGCTATATTTCTCCAAAAAAGAATAGTACAAAACTTGTAAGCGTGACATTGAAGCACATACTTAAGCAAACACATACTTAAGCTGCTGAATAACCAATATGTCAACGAGAAATGTAAAAATAACAGTATATGTATACGCAAAACAGAAAAAAGGAGTCCTAGAACTAGAAAGTGATGTCTTACCCCTCACTGTCTTCCACAACGCTACCAGTAGCATCTCGCAGGACAGGGAGGGAATAAATGTTAAATTTAATATAAAAAAAAAAAACACTTACCTCCTCCTCTGCTCCTTGTCCTCCAACGCTCCTCTGCCGCTGCAGACACAGGGTCCCCACCCCTTTCAAAGAAAACAATAATAAACATAGTTTATTTTTGTTTTCTCTAACCTCTTTGCTGCTGGGCCTTCCCCCGTCCCCCGCTTTCCAGTGCTGAGCCCTTTTTTGGCTATTTGGGGTAGTTTGCACTTAGGCCTATCCACGCCAAATGTGTGTCCTTTTTTTCCAACATCCTAGGGATTCTAAAGGTACTCAGAGTTTTTGGGCTCCCCTGGAGTAGACCAAGAAATTGGCCAAAATACAGCGAAAATGTTTTTTTTTTTTTAAATGGGAGAAAAGGGCTGCCGAAGAAGGCTTGTGGTTTTTTTCCCTGAACATGGCATCAACAAAGGGTTTGCGGTGCTAAAATCATCATCTTCCCAGCTTTCAGGAACAGGCAGACTTGAATCAGAAAACCACATATTTCAACACAATTTTGGCATTTTACTGGGACATACCCTATTTGTACTATTTTTTGTGCTTTCAGCCTCCTTCCAGTTAGTGACAGGAATGGGTGTGAAATGGGTATCAAGAAAATCTTTGTATTTCCAAAGTTGGCACAAGATAAACAGTGGTTATTTGCACATCTCTGAATTCGGGGGTACCCATACTAGCATGTGAATTACAGGGCATTTCTTAAACATCTTTCTGGCTTACGTTTTGAAGGAAAAAATGTAGAGAAAGACAAGGGGCAATAACACTTGTTCAGCTATTCTGTGTTCCCCCAAGCCTCCCGATAAAAATGATACCTCACTTGCGTGGGTAGGCCCGCGACAGGAAACGCAACATGGGCACATCACATTTTTACATTGAAAACTGATATGTTTTTTGAAAAGTGCCTAGCTGTGGATTTTGGCCTCTAGCTCAGCCAGCACCTAAGGAAACCTACCAAACCTGTGCATTTGTGAAACCTAGACACCTAGGAAATCCAAAATGGGGTGACTTGTGGGGCTCTCACCAGGTTCTATTACCCAGAATCCTTTGCAAACCTCAATATTTGGCAAAAAAAACACTTTTTCCTCACATTTAGGTGACCTAAGGTTCTGGAATCTGAGAGGAGACACAAATTTTCTTTCACCCAGCTTTCCCCCAAGTCTCCCGATAAAAATGGTACCTCAATAGTGTGGGTAGACCTAGTGCCCGCGACAGGAATAGATCACACAACAGTCAATGTTGGTCCTTACATGAGGGCAACTGTTGACCCTGGGGTGATCCATTCCTGATGCAGGCACTTGGTACAGGCACTCAAGTGGGGTTGTGTTTTTATCAGGACAGGTGGGGAAACACTGGGTGGTAGGAATTTTGTGGATCCCAGCATATTCCTGTAGTTTGTGTGACAAAAATGCAAGAAAAAATAGAGTTTTTATTCAACATTTCAGCTTTGCAGGGTATTCTGGGTAAGAAAACTTTGGGAATCCACACAAGTCACACCTCTGTGGACTCCCCCGAATGTCTAGTTTCCAGAAATGTCTGGGTTTGGTGTGTTTCCCTGTATGGCCGCCGATGCCAGGACCAAAAACGCAGGTGCCTGCCTTACAAAACCAGTTTGTTTTGTGATAGATCATTTTGATCACATGCTTTGGGGGGTGGAATTTGTGGCTGAACTAAATTGGGGACCTCCCAAGAGAGCACTCTATCTGTGCTTGCCGCTGCATGCACCTGCTCTCTGCTTTGGGCTAACCCGCTATTGTCCCGTTGCACAGACTGTGCTTGCGAAGGGACAGCAGTCCTCATCACCTCCCTCATGATCACTGGAAGAGGAGTTATCGAATGGTACTCCTCCGACTGAAAAATCACTAGGGAAACCATACAACTATTTTTTTTAAATGATTGCCCCTGTTCACAGGCGACCCCCTGTCAATTTTTTTTTTTAAATGTGCTTTTAAAAAAAATGTATTTTTAAATCCCTAGGATTAAACCTACCTTTTTAGTAAAAAATAAATGCCCCAGCGTGGTGGGAGGTGGGGGTGGCCGTTTGCCGTAGGGACCGACTCCCCCCCCCTCAAGTGAAATCCCTGGTGTCTAGTGGGGTTTCCTGGCCCTCAATCGCATCTGCCCTGTGATCGAGGGCCAGGAAACCGGTTCAGGAAGTCCTCGTTTGAAAGGGGAGGGTTTCCCCTTTCAAATGAGGCCTTCCCAAACGTCAGGACGGCCATTTGGGGCTGTTTTCATCATTGAAGCAGGAAGCGGCCATAAGGCCGCTTCCTGCTCTGATGAGAATACAGATAGTGACGTCAGCACGCTGCGTGGTGCGCTGATGTCACAAAGGGGCGGGTAGGGTTGCGGAGGGGGAGACACATAAGATCTTCTGTGTCTCCTGGGTTATTTAAAAAAAAAAAAGAATAAATCTTCTGGTGCAATTTTTTTTTTTTTTATCCCCCTCCCTGGTGTTGGCCGTTGGTCGTGACCTGCACCAGGGAGGTAGTGTGGGCGTCACTAAATGGGTTAAAAGGTTTTGCAGCTGCTGCTGCAGGCGGAAGGGCAACGCTCTTCCGCCCACACAGAGGAGCTGTCACTGAACGCTACCCGAAAAACATGTAATTAAAATACTGGAGGTGCAATATAAATGAACCTAATCTAATTATAGTCTGAAATTATACTTTATCTGGAAAATGAACTGCAGTTTTTATGTCCTCAGTAAGGATCCCAGGCTCACTAATACGTTCCTTGAGAATTCATGTTTGTTGCACATGTTTGCTAATCGAAGCTAGGAACACTTAGGGCCAGATGTAGCAATATTGCAAATTGTGACTTGCAATTTGCGAGTCCATCCGACTCGCAAATTGCAAGTCGCAATTTGCAATGCAGTACGGTGTCTCAGACACCGACTGCGACTCGCTATGGGCTCGCAATGACCCACCTCATCAATATTCATGAGGTGGGTCGCAAATTGCGGCCCCATAGCGAGTATAGGCACTCGCAAACATGGAGGCCTGCTGTAGTCAGCAGACCTCCATGTTCGTGACTGCTTTCAATAAAGCAGTTTTTTTTTTTTTTAAGTGTAGCCCCTTTTCCTTAAAGGAAAACGAGCTGCACTTAAAAAAAAAAAAAACGAAACCTTTAGTTTCGGTTTTTTTTCAGGGCAGGTAGTGGTCTCTTGGACCACTACCTACCCTGAAAAAATATTTTTGGGTCCATTCACAAAGTGGAAGGGGTCCCATGGGGACCCCTTCCAATTTGCGAGTGGGTTACCATCCACTTGAAGTGGATGGTAACTGGGATACCATTTGCGACCGCGTATGCGGTCGCAAATGGTATTGCATACCACTCAGACTCGCAAATAGGAAGGGAACACCCCTTCCTATTTGCGATTCTGAAATGCATATTGCGAGTCGGTACCGACTCGCAATATGCATTTCTGCATTGGGAAATGCATTTAGCGAGTCGCAAACGGCAATTTTTGCCGTTTGCGACTCGCTAAACGTTTCCTACATCTGGCCCTTAATTCCAAGACTTCTCATCGAAGTTTCCTATAGTAGAATTCAGAGTTCAGTAATTTTCTTTGCTTTAGTGAAGACCGTGTGCTGTTACTCAAAACGTCTGGAGCAGACGTAACCAGTAACACACATGCTAAAAAAACAATAACAAATAGTTTGGACGCTGTGTAAGACAGTAGCTGTTTTCTGAATATGAAGCTTTCTGAATTCTGCCTTATTTTGTATGGTGTCAACATAAAAATTTCACGTTCAAAGTTTTGTTAGGTTTAAAAACTGCATATTTTGTGAAGGTTGCTAAAGTTTGTAACCTTCTCAAGATCTCACTGGTGGAAGAATTTACTCAAATCATTTGCATAACGTTTTTTGCACTAAATGCGAGATTCCACCACAAAACCAACGTTTTTGGAATGTCTTTCTCACAATTTAAACTTCAGAACTGTCAAGAAACCAATGCTTTGTAAAAGCAATCGACACACAGTTTGCGGTGAAAAAACTTTGCAAAATTTAATAATTCTTTATTTGTTTTGTTTTGCGAGTGAAGTTTTGCTTCCATCACTGTCTTAATAAGGAGTATCATTCCCACCTTGTTGAGCACTGAAAGAACCCAGGATGTAGGTCCTATTTCATGATCTAACCGAACATGTTCTGTATTGTTTATATGCTGAGATTCAAGGTAATACTTGAACGTCCTCTCATTCTCAAATTCCATTTAACAATACACATAAATTACATTTATGTATTGCCTACATGTATCTTGCAATTTTGGCATGCCTTTCTTCCTTCTACTTAATGTGAATGTGAGCTTTGACATAGTTTACCACAGTTATAACCTTGATAATGAGGTCTGACTTAGACCTTGCTGACGCTGTACTATCTTTCTCCTTCTCTTGCCTTGCTGATTAGCTCATGTCTCAGTCATTTTGCTGTTCCAGCTGAATGCTCATCTCACTGTCCTTTGCATCCTGCATCTTCTACACATGTTCTCTAGGTACCCATCTTCTCATTTGGCTGTTCATGATGACTGTGTTCTGCAACAGAACTTAGATCTCATACTTTTCTTCAATTAGATGCTTTTCAGGTACAGGTATGCGTTAGGTTTGCACTCCGGCATTACTGAATGCTTCCTCCTGTTAGGACGGAGATCACTAAAAACCAGAGCACACAAAACTAGTGCATAACATCTCTTTGCCTCTCTCTCTTTCAATGCCAATAGTATTTCACTTTCAGAAATTCAGAAATTACATACAACTTAAACATATTAAAATAATTGAATTTGGCGATGCAGGTTAAAAAAAATTAAATAACCTTCCCCCACTCTGGAATCACCATTCAAAGTCAGTTGGTTACCTTATCTCTTAAGTTAACACCCATAGCTTTTCCATCACTTCTAACATAGAGCTTCACATTGGTGACTAGGCAATCTTCAACATGACCACTCTTTTGACAATCTGCATATAATCTGGTTACACAGGACCAGTTACTTCTGAGTCATCTCGAAATTTCACAGGCCTTCAGAATAAAATTAGACATGCATTGGTGTATTTTCACAATTGCTAAGGATTTACATTGGTGGTGCTAACATAAGAATATCACAGGATTTTAAAACCTTGCAGTTTGTAGTCAGAAACACAGTAGTGTCTTTATTTTTAAATCGTTTTATTGCAATTAGTACAACCAAAACCAAAAAATCATGTCTATGGGCACTTGGGTGTGAAAGGCCTGGCATGAGCCCAGCTCAAGGTGGAAAAAGGACCACGCATCAAGGCAAGTCTCTGAGGAGGAAGGTACGTAAATGATTAAGTGCTACACTTACAACATCTCAACAAGTACACTCGTAACCCAGTACTAAAACCCCCACGTACCTCCACTCCCTGCATCGCAGACCTAAACATGTCTACTTCTCCAAAAGTGCAGAGTGCCTGTCGCCCCAACAGAACATATTTAACTGTGGGTAACTGGGGCCACCACCTAAATACCCTTCATCAGCATGCCTAAAGCTGAGCAATTAGTATTAGCAATGCTATATAAATTCTCATGGTGTCTTTTTGCAGCTAGCATGCTAGCTTTGCCCTGGTAAGCAGGCAACTGTGGCAAAATCAGGGTAAAACAGTACTGACTTCTGCTGTCCTTTCTGTGCGCTCCATCAATTAGCATTCACTACATAGGAGTGTGTCATGGACTGACTGCCGTACAGGCTATTACGGCATCTGTTACTTTGGAGAGTCACAGCGCCCCTGTGGGCCAACCTTGTCGCTCTTAGGTTCCGGTGTGCTAGAGGTTTGTCTTTGTCTTTCAGTACACTGCCAGACTTTTGGACCAGGCACTTTCCTCCAACCCTCAAGCCAGTCCCACACTTCCTCAGGGGTTGCACAATACCAAGTTTTACCTTCGGCCGACACTCACAGCTTCGCAGGGAAGATCATTGAATTATTGATCTCACGGTCTCCCAAGGCTTTTTTCACTGCAAGGAAGCTGCGGCGCATCCTTTGAATTGTAAAGTATGGAAAAGGATGATGATGACATTTTCATAGGTGAGCGTCAGGGCACTGCGCGCTGTCTGTAATATTATATCCCGATCTCTGTAGTAAAAAATGTGGGATGTTATTGAACGAGGTGGTGATCCTATCCTCAGTGGGGTACCAGGAACTCTGTGGGCACACGCCACTGAGAAATATTCTGACAAGCCACGTGGGTGCAATTGGTCTTATATCAGGACTTCGACGAACAGGTCTACTGTGGTCCTTCAGAGCGTTCAGGCACCCCTACAATGCACATCTTATTTTACCATTTTGGGCCTTCCTAGTCTTCTAATTGTGCCTCCATGTCTTTGGTGGTGGCACGCAGTTCTCTGACCTGGGCCTTCAGCATCACTGTGTCAGCCTTAAGGGTGGGTGTGGTATCATCCATGTCCTTCATCCTTGAGCCCATGCTATGCAGGTCTGCCCGCACTAGGGTTACCTCTGTTGTGACTGAATCTATTATGGCCTCTAGAGAGGCCTGCACCCCTTAAATCGCTGCCATTATATTGTGGTGCTCCCTCCAAAGGTTCAAAGTCTATTGTGGCTTGTGAAGTAGAAATGTCCCGTCTCAGGATGCATCTTTTGTAAGTACATACTTCTCAAGCTTGGTCTGATGTGCACCTTTCGCCCCTTTACATCCTTTCATTTGGTGGTGACTGACTGGTAGTAGTGACTCCCTAGTGGCTCTGGGGCTGATTGAAATGATGAGGCGAGTGGCACCGCAGTACTCGCTGGCTCCTCCCTGGGGGCACTACCAATGCCTCCTGTGCTGTTCCTTACCAGTTACCCCCTTGGTCTTCACCCATCTTTGCTTTGTTGATGCCAAATGCACTGTAATGATGCTGCTTCTGTATCTCCTAGGGGTATCCACAATTCGCTGCTTCCAGGTCTCACTGTGCCGCGGAGCCGAGCACCCTCAGTGGGACACCAGTCTAGTGGGTGAATACTTTGGGGGTCTCACCCACCTTTTATGCCCAGCTAATTTCTGCTGATGTACTCATAGTTCTGACGCACCTGGGGCATCCCCTTCTCTCAAGAGAAGCCCAGTCTCAGTAGACGATTGCTAGCTTCTTCTCAGGGGCAGCACCCCTCTCCCACTCCCTTCACTGCAACCACTCCCACCGCTCCTTCCGCCAGGTCCTGTGCCGTGTTTCAGTGGTGTCTCTCTGTTCAATCCACTATCCCGCAAAATTTGTGGATATCCGTGCTCCTTAGTGCCTTTTACAATATGTTCCTGGGGCCTTCTTCAGTACTATCCATAGCTGTCACCACCACTAGAAGACCGTCAGAGGGGAACACTGGGGCCTGGCAGTAGATTTATCCCCAACTCTCTATCGTAGCACCACAGTCTGCATCCTACCACAGCGCGGACATCCCAGGCCTCAGAAGCGTTGCACGGCCCTCCTCTTATCACCACCACTTCTTGCGAGTGTTTCCACTGCCTTCATTCCTCTGGAGGTGTCTATGGAGCCTTTAGTCTCTGGGCGCCTCCTATCACCTCTTTTTTATTAGCTGTTCGGTGCCTCTGCAATTCGGCTCTTCACTAGTGCCGTCTGTTTTGGCTGCAGTCAGTTTCCCTTAGCACATAGGGGAGAGGACTTCCCTTTAGTGTTTGGGCCCTCCTTTGCGCTCAGTCTGGACTTTATGTAATTCAGCTAGTTCAGTAAGGGAAACCTTTGGGGCTGGTCACCAGAGCTGCTTTTCTTACCACTGGTCTTTGTGCAGTCACCCACTGAACGCTGCAGAATGGCTCTGTTGGATGGGAGCTGCGTGGCTCCTCTTCCGCATCACCTCGACTTCACAGGGCATTTGTGACAGCCGCTTGCTCCAGGGAGGTGAGTCTTTTATCATGGCTGCCAGAATTGTTTTTGGGAGCCACTGACTCCTGAATCCACCTATACTCCGGTCACTACAGCTCCCGGCAAGGCAGGGGCCATGCCACAGGGGTCTCTCCATGTGCTCAGCTGTCCGGGTGGTATAAGGCAGAGATATTCAGAGCATTCGTATCCTCCATGAGAGTCGGGTGCAGATCTTGGGTCCACTCGAAATAGAAGATGTATAGGGGATTACACCGATGGATGGCCGGAGCCGCTCTAACAAGCAGCCATCTTGTCCAACGGTTGGCCACACCACCCATAGTAGTGTATTTTTAATCTCTGAGGGTTTGCATATGGTCAAGGCATCCTTCAGGCAGCAGATTGCAAATTCTGATAGAAGATGGTTCAACAACTTTGTATTAAAATGAAAGACGTATAATTGATATAAGAAAAAATAACTGCATGTAATCCTCTTCACAATGCTCCTAATATAGGGATGAACGGGAACTGCCGTTTTCCTGCTTTTATATAAATTAAATAGGAACAAAATATAAAGGGAGCTCGTGCATGAGTTAAACAATATATGAAAGTAGCCCTCTGTCCTAAAGATGTTCTGATTATTAAAATAGATTGGTACCAAAGAGCTGTCAAGAATGGAATTATATTGGTCATGTTTTCCCAGCAATGGGCCACAGCAGATTGTTTTTACAGAAGCAAATGAATCTGCAGGTTCCCAATTTACATTTTTTTAATTTAAAAGCTCTTTTTTTAGAGAATATGGCTTGCTGATACTTGACATGTTGCAGTTGATGGCATGCACCTCCACCTTCTTGGTGTGGCAACAATCTTGGAAAGAAAGTTATCCATGCTAAACATTCCTGGCTGGGCACCCAGTCCCATGCATCCATATACACGAGGGACAGGACTGGGGATGTGTTAACAGTTGGACAAGTTAGTATTACTTTTTAGCACATTATTAGAAAGTACATTGATAAAGATGCTAAATAACTAAGGTGGATGGGGGAAAAGGACATCCATAGCATACTCCTTTGACTGACGGGAATGATACTGTAACTTGACCTTTGCTATTACATTGGATTGAGGCTGTATTGGACGCAGTAAGGGAAAGAAAACGTCTGTCAACTAGGGAGCAACTTAGCATGCGGCGATAGCAGACTTCAATAGTAGCCTGTCTACAATATCAAAAGCCGCTCTCATGTAAAGAAAAGCTAAGGAAAAAAAAGCTACTTATCCCCAAAGCGACATTCAGTTATATGAAACATGAGAGCCTAAGCCCTGTCCCATAGTACCTGCTGAGGTTCTAAACTCCACCAAGAAGTTAGTAACTGTATTGATGTTTGACAAATATAATTGGAGTTCCATCCATAGTCATCAGTAACATCTTTCCAGTGATCTTACCAACCCCATCTAGTAACGAGACAGGATAGTAATTGCATAGTCTTTTTTTGTAAAAATAAAAGCTGAGATAACTGTGGCTTATTGCCATGAGTGATGCTAACACCCAGTTCCATAATTCCATTAAATGGTACAACCAAGAATGAGGCCCAGATCGTAGTGCTGAAGGCAGAAAATGTTTTGGGATTAATTTGTTTCCCTTTTTGACCTACTTCATCTGTAGGAAACAGCTAAAGAGTATAGAGTTGTCTTCTGAAACCAGTGGTATCCGCATGTCCAATTTTATGCAGTGAGGATTGAAATATGCGTATATAAATCTAAGGAATGCATATACCATGCTTCACTAATGATAGGCATTCCAGAGTATGCAAATTTCCCGAGGGGCTGCCTTGCGATTTACCACAAAAACCCAAATCATATTGTACTGTAGGCCTTTGAAGGTTTTTCTAAGACTGAATAACAAAGACCAGTTTCCTTGCAACTGATTTTTTGACTTTCGTTGTCCTTCTGCTTTGTGCCCAATATTTTGGAGTTAATTTTGGCAGTGATTGGAGACACCGCTTGATCACCTATACTTACAGCAATGAGATCATGTACATCTGCCTTCTCCTTCTTACAGTCTGCCAAGACGCACTATCCCTCGGTAAACTACATTTTGTTCCGAAGACACCCTTCAGATCCAGGCTGTCAGGCTCATGGTATACAGCAGGTCTCTCTACTAATATGATGAACAACTGTTAAAATTGTTCCATAGCATTGCCCCTCTCAGGATATCTGGCTGGACTTACCCAGCGAGATAGACCTGCACATAAACGCTTCACTGCCTTACACAACCTTCCTGCTTCCCCTGATCACTAATTGTGCCTCACAACCCCAAAATCCCCTCTGCCACTGCTATTTGCATAAGTTCTCTTTTTCTTTTGCAACGTAAGACATGCCACACTCCTAAATACTTTTAAATGTGTCCCTCGATTGCTCCACCATAATTAGGCACACCATAGGTGAAGTCGGTTGCCCAAACAGATCATGATCAATCTATGGACTTATCGTGTCAAATCGTGTACTATTGCACTGTGTTTCCCCATCCCCAAACTGAGATTGTATTACTAAGCAATGATAGTCATGTTCTGCTGCATGTAATGTATCTTGTAGACAACATTTCTCTTCAAGAATCCTACTGCCTTTTTTATAAATAGAAAAAGATGTAAATGTAACTGTCTTTGTTATGTACGTACAAAAGTTGGAGGGATTTTGAGTGTTATACTACATAAATAATTTATGAAACCTGTTCTTATTCTAGGGAAATCACCAGGAAAATCTTCAACACCCAGTTTGGAAGTATCTTCAGGACTGACCATAATCCCACATATTTCTTGCGACGTTTGTCTCGCTTTGCTGATCTTTACATGGCATCACTAAGCTGCCTCTTGAACTACGACCTTCATCACACATTCTATCCGAGAAGAACACCCTTACAACATGAGGTCCCGGTCTGGTCTGACCAGCTATGCACGGGTACTTTCAGAATTCCATTCTTAAGGGAAATGGCCCACACTAAATAATGACTTGATTTTCACAGGACACTTTTAATGGCTGACGAATGTAGGGACACGAAGAATACATTTTATCCAGGGTGCTTTTTAAAGCATATACTCAGTAATATGTTTATTGAGCCATTCGTACTATTGCTTCACCTATTACAGATTTTGATGTGGTTGTGGTGTGAGACATGAGTGATGAGAAAGTAGAAGTTTGCAAGAAGGTCCATGCATCCATCATCTCGCATGCACCTTTATTTTTTTTTAAAGTATATTACATTTTTGCACATGGCTTAATCTGTGCATTTGGTTGCAGGTGCTGGAAACTGACAGTCTAATTTTTGGGACTTAATTTTCATCCTCGAACGTTTTGCCTAGAGCAAGAAAGAGAAATACAAAAAAGCAGACCTGTCAACGTTTTAAAATACTTTTCACTGTGTGGGGGAGGGGGTGGACTTTAGAGAGGGTGAGGCCTCGTGACTATATCTACGTAGGAGGCACCCTGCCCTTTACTAATGCCACCCCCTTCCCAGAAAAGGGTCACTGAGGATGTCGACGAGTTCCTGGGGTGTTGCCACAATCCTTAATGGATATCAGCTGCTTACAGCCTCCAAAGCCAACCTGGAAAGCTATTTTATGCAATGGTTTTCATCACTACGTTTTCTGTTGGTTAAAGCACTCCATGGTAGTGCATGTGTTTTTCCGGCTGTCACCCTCATGTGCTTCTCAATTCCGCCCCTATGTTGTACTCACCTTCCTATGCTTCCCCTTGTTGCTTTATCGTCTGTGTGATTCTTCCTCACACTTTCCAGATTCTTTTCTTGTAAGTTACTTCTCTTCCCAACCGCTTCCCTCTGTCCTGCTTCCTCTGACTCACGCCCTCCTTTGCTTTGTCCCATTGCTTTTCCTCCCCACCCCTTTCTCTTTTCCTTCTCCCCTACCTCTGCTGTTAACGATGCTGTACGGCAAGGTAAAAACCATTGGCAAAGCCAGTAGGTCCCAAAACAAGACCTTTGGGCTTTCTTAGTGGTGTTTTTCTTTTTCCCCTTGCATTCCATTTCCCCTGCGCTAAACTGCCATTGCACCTGTTTTGACCACACCTTATTTCCTCTCCTGTGATATCTGCCCTTAGATGCAAATTTCATTTATGGACTTGTTTGCTGGTCGTCAAGAATTAGGAGCTTGTGTTGATATAGATGATAACTAGCTGCCCATCTTACAAGGAAACTAAACTCCTATTACTTTGGCCCATTGTAGTTTATACTCCAAATAGAAAACGAATAAAATATGAACTTGATTTTTAATTGTTGGTGCTACAAACAAACTGCTGGTTTCTGTGTAGTGTCCAGATTATCCAGCCTGCTGTAACCGTGCTTGAAAAAAGTTCTAGACGCCCACTTCAATTTGTGGATTCAGTACTTTACAAGTTGGGTATTATCACTGTCTTCTGTTTTTAAAATTGTTGCAGCCTTTTGATTGACACTGTGGAGAGGAATTTTATTTAGCCTAATGTAAATATTGCCTTTCTTTCAATTATACACTACAAGTATTTCCTTTTAAACCTTAATGTCTCTTTTCTTAAGTCATTACCAATACATTCTATGGAAGAATAACACTCCCTGTTTATTTTATCATTTAAGCATAGCTTTCTTATTTTTCGTGAAAGTAAAATGCTACTGTAGAATAATTGATTATGGCTGTGATTTTTTAATTTAAGTTAGAAACCTAGAAGTGGGTGTGCCCTTAGTTGACTTCTTCATTTTGGAGATAGCAGAAGATTGGTTTGTTTTCACGGTTCCTACTTTTACATTGTGATGGTTTGTAAGGTGGGTGTCCACTACTAGACATCTGTTTTTCATAGTGCTATTCTCCAGCAGTGAGGCTTTCAGTGTCTGCTTCTTATGCAGAAAAGTTGTGAGCCTGTGTGCATGAAACTTAACCCCATCCTGTGTTGGGCTACTTATACTTCATTTTTTTAATTTTTTTATTTTTATTGTTTTATTCATTTAAACATAAACCAAGAGTACAGAAGAGAGGAAGAAGAGAGGAAAGAACAAAATAAAACCATACATTGTTTCAGCAGAACTCCCAGCGAGTAAGTAAGGATATGTGACAGTCATTACACATCATATAACTGCATTAGTGTCCCGTATCTCAAATATGACTCTACCAGTGTCTCTGCCATCCGCCAACATCGGGGGTCCGATCCAGGGTAAGGAGATCAGAAAGAAAGAAAAATCCACCATATCATAGAGGAAAATGCAACATTCCACCCCACCATAAAAGGAAAAACAACAGAGACACCCAATGATATTAATCAACCGCCGTCGAACAGGGAGAACTGCTACAAGATACCAGTTACAAAACCTCTAAGAGCAGGCAGGCGGAGGGCTCAGCAGAATCACACAGGGCTATCACATATCAAGTTGACTCGCACGACTCAGGGGGGGGGGGGCTTGAAAACACTCAGCTGGGGGACATCCATCACACAGCACCCACAGTCTGCGTAGCCAAATATTCATTTAAAGGGCTCCAGATATCTTTGGGACGGGATCTCTCAGGCATAAGTTCCCAGAATACTAGCAATTGGTCATGGCAGAAAGCCGCATCTCGTAGCCAGTCTGATCTGCGCGGGGCTCTCCCTCTGCCCCAGCACATTGCCACTCTTCGCTTGGCCAGCAGCAGGAGTAAGCCCACTAAGCGTCTATGCGGGCTCTGCACCTCGTCCATATATCCCAGCAGCGCTACCTTAGGAGAGAGAGGTATCTCCTCCCCTATCATTTCAGCAATCGCCCGTCGTACCTCCTCCCAGTACTTATATACTTCCACACACTCCCATGCCAGGTGAAAGAAGCCCGCGTCCGGAGTTCTGCAGCGGGCGCAGCGTGTGTCCGCTGTCAATCCCATGGAGTGTAGCTTCCTAGGTGTATAGTATATGTGGTGCAGAAATTTGAAGTGAAGCAAGCGCAGTCTATAATTCGGGGACAGTGACCTCATATGAGCACAGCAGCTGCGCCACATCGCCTCCGGGATAGGCTTCCCCACATCTCTCTCCCATGCAGCCCGGGCGGGCATCACATAGCCACCACCCTGCCCCTGCGCAGCATTATATAGTTTAGTTATCAGTCTGGAGGGGGATTTCGCACTACAGAGCGCCTCCAAAGCCCGGAACTCAGAGGGAGCGTCCGGCTCTGCAAAGTACCTATCCCGCAGCAAGGCGCGAACGCGGAGAGCACAAAAGCGCTGCAGTGGAGTGCCATCACAGTTCGAGAGAGCGTCAGAGGCCTCCAACAGCCGGCCATCCACCACCCAGTCTCCCAGCACCAGCAAGTCAGCGTCACGTAGAAATCCGCGTATCCCTCCGTCACGAAACATCTGGCCATCCGCCACCGCCATGACTGGTAGTGATGGCGCAAAGGGGGCCAACAACCCAGCCCGCCGCATCAACTCCCTCCATGCTCCCGCGGTGCAGGAGACCGTGTCAATTCCTCTAGAACGGGTGGGAGCCCGCCCACCGAGCGCACACACCAAGCCATCAGGCCAGACAGAGTCGCTCTCCGGTGCAAGATGTGGCATATAGCGGGTCGGATTTAACCAGTAATACGCAAAATGTGCTTGAGCGCTATGATAATATAGCTCCAGGTCTGGGGCTGCCAGTCCGCCCTGCTCAAATGGCAGCGTCAATTTCTCCCAAGCGATGCGGGGCTGCCGCCCCGCCCACGCCAATCGCACAAGCGCGGATCTCAGGCGCCGGAAATAAGCCTTTGTAAGTGGCAGGGGGAGGTTCACGAATAAATACAAAAATTTAGGAAGCACCACCATCTTAGCAATAGCAATGCGGCCGGTCAGCGAGAGGGGCAGAGCTCTCCAGGCCTCCACCTTACCCTCTAGCCATGTCAGCGCTGTTCCGTAGTTAGCGAGCCGAAGTGTTTCCGCGTCGCGGCATAGGTGTATGCCTAAATAGCGCACCGGCCCATCCGCCCAGATCAAAGGGTATCGCAAGTCAAATCTCTCTTCACTCGGGGTTAGTGGCAAGATCATTGATTTCGACCAGTTAATAGTGATCCCAGAAAAATTCCCAAAGCGGACAATTTCATCTAGTAAGATATCTAGATTTTGCCCGGGATTGCGCACATATATCGCAATATCATCTGCATATAAAGATATCAAGACAGGACGTTGCCGGAATTGTAGGCCGCTGTTGCTATATTTCTGTCGCAGTCCTGCTGCCAGTGGTTCCATAGCAGCCGCAAAAAGAAGTGGAGACAGCGGGCAACCCTGTCGTGTACCCCGCGAGACCAAAAAAGGGGCCGATACACCCCCGTTGAGGCGCAGCTTGGCAGTAGGCAGAGTGTACAGCAGCCTGATCCAATTTACAAACCGCGCGCTGAGGCCAACTCGGTTCAGAAGCGCGAACATATATTCCCAGGCCAGAGAATCAAAGGCCTTGGCCGCGTCGAGAAACACCGCAGCCACATCATCGCCTGTCTCTAGTGATCCCAGCACCGCGAAGAAAGTACGCAAATTGTGGCTCGTGGATCTCCCCGGAATAAAGCCCGATTGATCTGGGAGCACCATTCTAGTAAGTAGTGGCTGTAGTCGGGTCGCTATCATTTTTGCAAGAATCTTATTATCAATGTTTATCATGGATAGTGGGCGGTACGAGTCGCATCGCGTCGGGTTCTTCCCAGGCTTCAAGATAGTTATTATTAAAGCCTCACGGAGGGAGGTCGGAAGAGAGCCCGTTGCCAGGGACTCTTCATACATCTCCAGCAGATAGGGGGCAAGGATGTCCCCGTATTCTTTATAGAAGGCGGGGGTTAAACCATCAGTGCCAGGAGACTTATCCCCAGGTAGGCTCTGGATCGCCGCCACCACCTCCTCTACCGTGAACGGCACATCCAGGTACATCCTATGTGTCTCTTCAAACCATACTAACGCAATGCTCTCAAAATACTCCTTCATATCTGCCTCCCCGAGACCCTCCGGAGGCGCGTATAGCTGCGAGTAGAATTTAGCAAATACCTGCATCACGCCTCCCGCTCCAGTCACCCTGCCACCCTCGGTATCTATCACCTCAGTGACGTAAGCGCTGGCCCAGGGGCTGCGAAGCAGCCCCGCAAGTGTCCTCCCGGCTCTCTCTCCCTCTCCATACCTGCGAGCTCGCGCATGCCTCCCAAGAAAGCAAATCTCTCTAAGAGAGGCCTCTTCATATAGTGACACCTCTCGTCTAATTTCGGAAAGCACCTCGCCTGACCATGTCGACTCGAATCGCCGCTCCAGGTCCTCAAGCCTCCTTTCAATATCGGCCATCTCCCGTCTCAATGCCTTAACTATCCCATGCTGCTTTGCTAGGCACACCCCCCGGATCACCACTTTGAATGCTTCCCATACCGTGCCAGGGGAGTCCACCGACCCTCGGTTCTCCTCAAAATATAACCGAATAGCCTCCCGTACCTTCGCTCGGAAGGTATCGTCCCGGAGAGCACCACTGGGCAGCCGTCACATCACCTTCGGTTGGAGCGCACTAGGCATCGCCAGGTCTAGTAACACCGGTGAGTGGTCAGACAGCGTACGGGGGAGATGGTTAATTGTTCTAGTCCAAGCCTCCACATCTCTAGTGCCCAGCCATCGATCAATACGGGACCAACTGCTATGGAAGTAATTCAGGCAGGTGCCCTCCCGCACTCCTGTGTGTCTCTGCCTCCACAGATCTACGAGCGCGCCACTATCCATTACTGCTGTCAGTGACCTTGCTGCAGAGACATGTTGCATCCTGGCCTCGCTCTCCCGGTCCAGCCATGCATCCAGCACAACATTAAAATCACCGCCCCAAATCACAGCCCCAGCTCCCAGCGACTCTATTTGGTGCCACACCTCCAGGAAAAACTCCGGGTCATCCACATTTGGCCCATATACTGCCACTAGCCGGCAAGCCCTGTCCAACAACACTCCACTCAATATTACATATCTGCCATTGGGGTCAGTAATAATTTCACGCGTGCGCCACTGCAGCCCCTTACGAATGATGATTGCAACCCCGCGAGAGTAGCTAGAGTATGCAGAATGATGAGCCTCACCAACCCAACCAGCATTCAGCCTACCGACTGTCGATGCCATCAGATGGGTTTCTTGGAGCATACAGATATCAATGCCATGCCGCTTAACATATGCCATCACCAGCCGGGTTTTGCGATTATCGTTAAGTCCCCGCACATTCCACGTCAAGCATCTCACAGTAGAAGAAACATCATCCCCCATCCAAGCCCCCAGTCATGCAGCTCCGCACATGAACGCAGCCCTCCACCTGCCAGATACTAAACAGAGAAAGAACCAAGAACATTCCCCAATTTGCCCCCACCTCCCACCCAGGCCCCCCAATCGGACCCTAGTAGTATCCCGCCCAACCATCCCTAAAGCCCAAACTGTAGGCATGTAACAAAAAGAAACCGGACTCATCCGTGGGGGCCGAGGCTTGCCATTCAGCTCTCCTCCCAGAAGGTCTAGGGGAGAGGGGCCACAGGCAAACATCAGCTATGCATCAGAGGCAGAGTGCGGGCCCGTGCTCCCCCGAAGTTCCAGAGGCAGCGAAGTTCCAAGTTCAGCATTTAATCGTTGTCACTGAGTGAGGCGTCTTCAGGGCTCACCCCACCCGGGGCCTCCGCCCCCCGCTGCCTAGGCAATCGTCTTACAAACTTGTTCGCCTGCTTTGGATCCGAGAAATATAGCACTTTGCCTTCATGCCGCACCCTCAATTTAGCTGGATATAACAAAGCAAAACCGATTCCAGCTTGACTAAGCAAACGCTTTATCGGCAGAAAAGCCCGTCTCTGTGCCTGCACACCTGGGGTATAGTCGGGGAAAAAGTTAATTTCGGAGTTCTTGAACCTTAGAGGACTTCTCTCCCTAGCTAGCCGGAGCACAGTGTCTCGGTCCCTATAGTTCAATAGTTGTGCAATGATTGGGCGTGGAGGAGTGCCAGGCGAAGGTCGAGGACCCAGGGATCTATGTGCCCTCTCAATCACCAACATCCGAGAGAGCTCGCCAGCAAACAGCTCCTGCAGCATGTTCTCCACGAAGTCTTCCATGCGACCCATATCTGTTGCCTCCGGCAGCCCCACGATGCAAATGTTATTACGCCGGGACCGGGCCTCCAGGTCCTCATTTTTGTTTCTTATCACCTCCAGGAGACGTTCCATCTGCGCAATCTGTTCTCTATCGCCACTGCGAGCATCCTCTATCTCAGATGTGCGAGTCTCCAGGGTTTCAAACCTAGCATCGTGTTCATCCACCCGGGATCTAATGCGGTCAAGCCGCTCCGTTACTTGATCCAGCTTAGCGTCTATCCCCACCAAACTGGTCTTGAGTTCCATGAACATGGCTCTCACGGACATCTCTGGAGACCCCTCCTCGGCGTCTGCATCTCCAGTCCGGGGAGCAGGAATGGCACCACGCTTTTCTCCTCCAGAGAAGGAGAGTTTAGCCTGTCGCTTATCTGCCTTGCCCATCTTGCAGTATTACCATATAGTGCCACTGGCGCAGTTCAAATGTACCTGTCTAACTCTGTAAGTCTCAGCCGCCAAGAGAAACACCTGGCCAGCTCTCTCGATCGCCCCACCGAGCTACCAGGCGGCCGCCCGGGGCATCCAGCGACCTCCACCTCTCTTAGGTCCGTTCATTTCTATATGTAGGCCCAGTAGTTCCACCAGCATCAGGGGGCCACGACACAGCCCAGAGGGGACGGGGGTGAGGGGGCAGCCGGCCTCAAGTTTCAGATCCAGGATGTTTAAGCTCCACGAGCCCAAGGGGGCCCAAGGAGCACAGCGCCGTGCCAGCTAGGGCCACCGGCCCCCAACCCGATCTCAGTCCACCCCCTACCTGGTCCTATGTCCCAGCGCAGAGCAGTGCTTCAGGCGCGGTCCGCAGGGCGCCAGAGAAGTTGATATGTAGGCAGCTGGGGCAGTATCCGAGGCCACCGACCAGGTCGCCGCGCAGGCCCAGAATCCAGGCCCGCGCCCCATCCAGTCCCGGCGCTCTCAAGCTGCGCTCAAAATGCGCATATTGTTGACCGGGCCCCGCGCTCCCCCGCCGGGGGCCAGGATGCTCTGTAGGAGACTCCGACCGAAGGTGGGAGTACGCCGCGAGGCCTGGGCTCCTAGCCGCGGAGCGCACCAGAAGCCGACCTCTAGTATGTAAAGGGGGGAGGGGGGGGGTCCGCGGTCCGATACGACCGCCGATCAGGCCCCCCGAAGTCCCTTGCCCCCCCCGTCTCCTCACCTCTCAGTCGGGGGGAGCGACCGCAGCCCTCACTCCGCCCGCGCGCACCAAGGAGCCGGCGCGTGCGGAGACCAGCCGGCGCCAGGCCACTCGGCGCTCCTCCGCTCCCCGGGCCCCAGCAGCAATCAAACCCGGCCCAGACAGCGCCGACAGAGCCCCCGGGGGGAAGCCCCAGGAGCCCGCTCCCTCTCCGCCGCGTTTAGGATGGATTATGCCGGATAAAATTGCCCGGCCCCGACAGAGCCTCACAAGGTGACGGCCATCTTGCCCGGCGGCCAAGCCACGCCCCCACTTATACTTCTTTGTTAAGAATCGCATGACACCACCTGTAGAAAAAGATCTGCTTACCTAGTCTTCTTTGCCTCCTAGATGGCAGAGCAGTGTATAGATGACCTACATTCATACAGCTGGACTTTGGTAAGTGTAGCGTGCATGTAGTGACCATATTCCTGGCCTTTGGTGGTCGAGTGAATAGTGATAGGTACATTTTTAGTGCTTTGCCACTGGGCAATGGAAAACAACCACAACCAATACAACCTGTCTGTCCAGAACTGGTTGGAGTGCATTCAGCATAAATTATAAACTATAGAAGCTTTGTCCCAATCCATATTTGGGAGCTGCAAAGGATAACACAAAATCATGGCCTTCTTTCAGTGGCATTTTAAATACAAGCAGTAACCCTTTATGTATGTATGTGGTGTTTGTATAGCATTGACGTAGCCCAGGGTTCTGCAAAGTCGGTCCTGGAGAGCCGGGTCCATGCCAGATTTTTAGCATATCCACATTTAGAAAGATTTAGATTTCTGAAACATCTTTTTTCTAAATTTGGATATGCTAAAAATCTGGCATGGACCCCGCTCTCCAGGACCGACTTTGCAGAACACTGACTTAGCCAAAAGACAGCTTAACGCTGTAAATGGATAAAGGCAAGCATAACCATCAAAGGGAACATGAGAGGTAGCTGGGTTCTGGGAGCTGCATTGTGCATCTTTAAACCCTAACTCATTCTAATTTGTACATATAATTTGCCAGCGAAATCCTATGTCTGATCCTATTAATTAAAAGGAGGGCTTTCGGGTGGTTCTTAAAATGTGAACGAGTAAAGCTGAGGTAGAGATACTGATTCACACACCTCTGTGAGATTTCCCCATTTTTACAGACAGTGTGTTTTATGATCTCTTTCCTCTGTCCTCCAGCCATGTGCGTTCAAGCACATTTTGTTCATGCAGGTTACTGGTAGATGGATAAATAGGATTTATAAACGTACATTGACACAATAACCTTGATCACCTCTTAGTGGCAGTGTCATACATGATGATTGGCGCCAAGCAGCATGAAATTAGAATATTTTTTTATGGAGGTTGTACAAAATGTACACAATCTACCACCACTTCTATCAGCTTTGAGAAATCTTCTGCCAAGGTGGACGTACATATTGGCCTGCTTTCTCTGTAAAATGAAGTTGATACATTTTTAAATGAAACAAGCTTCGGAACCCTCCACAAATGCCTAGTTATTGCATTTTTTATTATTTCAAATAAAGTACGTTAGACATGTACAAAATAAATCTTTTGCCAGGCCTAAACCATCGTTTCAATACAAATGTCACCCCTAAACGGCCCATAGGACTGGGTGCATTGTATTTAAATAGTTAACCTCATACTTTTATGTTTTACATGTCCTGGTAGTGGAAAACTCATAAATTACTTTTTTATAACTTCAAGGCCTACCTCTCTCATAACATAATATTGGGTTACCCTATTACATTTAATAAGTGATAACTTTTGTGTAGGAACATGTTGGAATGTCGTTTGGTGTCTGCCAAATTGTAATGTAAAGCTCTCTTTAATATTAAAGTCGGACTTTAAATCACAATTCTGAAATGCCACTTTTAGAAATGTTGTATTTTCTTGTCCTAACCATCAGATGCCTGCAGCCTGTTCCTGGGTTTCATGACTATGTGTTAGGTGGCAGTTGGCCTTTTCGTAGGCCTCCCAGAAAGTATCACAACAGAGGGTTTGGTTGTCGGCAGGATGGGCCATCCTGGCTTGAGGGGGGTAAAGGAGTGCAAGGTTGTCACCTACCACATTTGCACTTTAAAGGCACTGGCCCAGCTTGCATGCAAAGGGCTTCACACTAGCCTATTGTGCCCTTAGACAGACCAGACCAAGGCAGGGAGGCAGGAATCCAGGCACCTCTGTAGGGGGAAACTCCAGAAGCTTCTCCCACTTTAAAGTGAGCATCAGTTGTAAAAAGGGAACTCTCCTACCCACTCATCAGTACACTCATGGACCTGTGGATACTACAGAAGGACACCTTGTTGCTTGAGGCCTGCCCTTCTTGCTGAGAAGGAAGACTGGACCAGCTTCCTTCATCCCAGGTTTTTACTCCAAAGGTCAGCTGACTGACCCCCCTGTTCTGAGCCACAGTGGCATAACAAGCTCCAGAGGCCACCCTGCATCTGCCCTGCTGACCTACTGCCTGGACCTGCAACTTGAACCACCTGAGCCCTGTGCAGCAGCGAGTCCCTGATCCTCAGGAGGTGCCTTCCCAGGTCCTGGACCATTGGCTGGCCTCAGAGTGCAATCCTTTGTCTTAATAAGTAGAAATGCTGAGGTTTTGGGCTCATCGTGACAGCGAAAGGGCCCATTTGCATCAAGATCTTGGCGACTGCCAGGGCGAAGCTCCAGTGAACAGCAACTCTTCACGCTACAGTGACTGCCTGTGACACCTAGCAATGCAAGATCTGTTCTTCTCGCTACAGTATTAACCTCCAACTCTAATCTATAGCTCAGACCGTCTGTGCCGCCAGACAGGATCTTTTCGATACAGCGACTATGATCCGTGATGCCCAGCTTGATCTTCACACTACAGTGACAACCCTCTGTGATGCTCTCCCTGCTCTTTGCAGCCTCCTCCACCACAAATGTAACTCTTAATGCTGGACTTTAGCAAGACTAACCATGTCCCTGTATCCAGCCGGACCTCCATCATGGTCAGCCTGAGCTTGTGACTTTCACCCGCTTCATGCAACCAGATATCCATGAATGCAGCTTTTAAGCACTATACTAATGTGAAATCTTTAAAATTTCATATCTCCAGTTCTACTGATTGGATTTTTGCTGTTTTGGTGTCAAAATAATTTATTAAATTTTACTCTATTTTTCTAAATTGGTGTGGGATTTTGCCTGTAAGTTAAGCCTGACTGTGCCAGGCTACCAGAGGGTTAAGCACCGGTTAATTTAGTGACTTTTGTGGATCACCCCCAACAAGGATTTTGGGTGCTTCTTCAGAAGGGCTCACATCCCCCTCAACCAACAACCTAGTTTCTTAACAGTGCACATGATGGAGAATTGACATTAAAAATAATATTGATGTTAGTTTTTTCCTGCCCAGTGGAATTTATTGCTTAATTCCACATAACCATTAAAATATACTATCAGTGTCTACATGCACATTAACACATTTACTTTGTTACGCCATGCCCAGTAACATATATTGCCAGTTTTGATGTGCAACAAAAGAGGCACCCCCACTTTCCACATGGCTAGTAAGAGAGAAATCTGATTTCCCTAATTCTCATTACCTATGTTTCCACTTTGTGCATGGCCATTCCCAGCTTCCAAATGACAAAAGATGAATGCTCAGTTTCTCATTTAGCCACGGATAATGGCAGGTTCCACATAGTAAGGACAAGATAATGTCTATTTTCTAATGCCCACTTTGGAGCAGTTAATTGTAATTACTAATGTCCCAAATTCAATAAAATAAGTTTTCAGTTTTCATGTGCCTAGTGATAGCTATTTGTTAGACGTGTCAGCCTTAGGGTGGTCTTCCCCCAAACTTTTTGCCTACTTGCCTCATGTTTTTTCTGATTCTTTTTGTCGGCCTTTGGACTCTGAGCACTTTACCACTGCTGACTACTGCTAAAGTGCATGTGCTTCTCCCCTAAACATGGTAGCAATTGGCATATTTAATTTACTTGTAAGTCCCTTGTAAAGTTGTACACCATATACCAAGGACCTCTAAATTAAATGCTACTAGTGGGCCTGCAGCACTGCTTGTGCCACCTACACAAGTAGCCCTTTAAACATGTCTTGGGCCTGCCACTACAGAGCTTGACTGTGCAGTTTTACTGTCACATCGACTTGGCATTTAAAATCCTTAGCTAAGCCTTACTCTCCCCTTTTATTTCACATAAGTCATTCATTAGGTAGGCTGTAGGTAGCCCATAGGACAGTGTGCTGTTCAAGTAAAAGGTAGGGCATGTACTTTTAAGTTTTGCATGTCCTAGACATGAAAAACACTTACATTTCTTTTTCGCTACTGTGAGGCCTAATCCTCTCATAGTTTAACATTGGGAATTCCTTATTACACTTTCACACTCTTAAGCTGTAATTCCGGAATGACACTGAGTAGTTATGTCATGTTTTTTATATAATTGTAATGGTAATGATAAATCCTCTTTATTGGTAAAGTCTGATTTAACATCACTATTTTAGAAAGTGGAAGCATCTCTGCTCTTACAGCTCCGGGTGCCTGCAGCTTGTCTCCAGTACAGGTCTGGGGTGGGTGACAGCTACCCTTTGTGCATTTCCTCCAAACAGCCACAAACATAGGAAGGTTAGGTGTGTATGAGCACTCATCTGCATCCTGATGGTCCTTCCTGGGCAGGTAGGGAGTCTGACACACCTGAATAGGCAGTGCCTGTCCCCACACAAAGGGCTGATTTACCCCATAATGATAGTCTGAAGCCAGGGCTGGGAAGAAAGGGTCTCTTTGCACTTCAAAGACCCTTTTTTAAAGTCATCCCCGCTTCAGAGGCACAACTGGGTATATGTACTGGGTCTTTGACCCCACCAAATCAGACGCTTCTTTACCTATAACTGGACTATGTCAGAAGAACTGCTGTGCTGCATCAAGAACTGTTATTCTTCTGGACTGTTGACCTGAAAGGTCTGCTTTTCTGCTTCGCTGCCCTGCTGCTCTCTGAGCCTGCTAAGGAGGAGCTGGGCTCTGCCCTGCACTCCTAGAGATCGCCAAGGGCTTTTAGGCTTGCCTCCTGTTGCCTGAAACTCAGGGATATCAAAGTCTCTACCCCTGCTCCTGTGCCTGGTTCACTGGATGTGGACCCAGATACTTACACTAGAGAACAAGGGGGGAGGTAGCACACTGCCTCTCATCCCAGCACAGTTCACCCTATTGCATACTGATAAATGCAGAACACTTACTTAAAAGTTGCTGTCGTTTTTCATCAAAGTTGGTGCAGGTTAGTTCTGTTATCTCTAGACACGTGTTTCTGTGTTTAACCCTTCCTCAGTAGAGAGCAGAAGAAGCAAAGAGCAGATAAAAGTAATTCAGGGTTGCTGGTATGCTGCCCAAGTTTTCGCCGGTCACAGTACCACTCCACAGGCACACAGGTGCATCCCAGGTGAGTGTCTGCTCATTGGCTCGAGAGCCTTTTAAACACAAAGGGGGAGAGAGCATATTGCCTCTCAATCCAGCACAGTTCACCCCATTGCATCCTGGTAAATAAAGTATGCTTACTTCAAAGTTGCTATAGTTTTCACCAAAGTTGGTGCAGGTAGTCTTGTTATCTCTAGACATGTGTTTCTGGGTTGAGCCCTTCATCAGTAGAGAGGAGAAGTAGCAAAGAGCAGAGCCATTTGGGGTTGCTGGTATGCTGCCCAAGTCCTAACAGGTCAGTACCACTCCACAGGCACACAGGTGTATCCCAGATGAGCTTGTCACCTCATTGGCTGAAGGTAGCCTTTTAAACATAAGGGGGGAGGTAGCACACTGCCTCTCATTCCAGCACTCTAGAGTAATCAACTCATCTTCAGTCTGCTTGGAGCAGAGTCGGCATATTGACCCTGTTGTGGGAGTAGGACTGACGTCGCCATCGAGAGCCCAATGCTCAGAGCCACGCATCACCATTGCAGCAGCTTGGAGAGATTGACGCATCCCCTCTACTGTGCAGATACACCCAGCACATCGTACTTCGGAACCAGCACCTCTTGGCTCTGTGGCCTGTCATCCGAACCAACGCATTGCCACCACTGCATGAAGAAAATTAAAGCATCACCTCACCTGCTACACTGGCATTGACGCATTGCTCGCCTGCATCCCGCATCTCGCTGTTGCAATCGGGATCAAGGTACTCTGTTCACAAGGCTTGCCTAGCTCTGGTACCCAGCCTGAGGTCCATCACAGTCAATTTGAATTGTTGACTTTGCCCCTGTTCAACACGACCAGATTGTTGCTTATTGTTTAAGCGCTAGAACCCTTTTATCCTTTATAAACTCTTAACTCGACTTCTACTCTTTGGATTTTTGTCTTTTCATTCTTGATTTATTTATATAGTTATTGTCTATTTTTCTAAATGGGTGTGGAGTTTTCTTTGTGTTACTGTGTGTTGCACAAATACTTTACACATTGCCTCTTTAGATGAGCCTGCCTGACTGCTCTGTGCCAGGCTACCAGAGGTAGAGCTCAGGTTATCTTTTAGTATGTATCTGACTTACCCTGACTAGGATTGTGGTTCCTGCTTCGACATGGTGCATACC
Organism: Pleurodeles waltl; assembly: GCF_031143425.1. NCBI lineage: Eukaryota > Metazoa > Chordata > Amphibia > Caudata > Salamandridae > Pleurodeles > Pleurodeles waltl. Next base: position 598,535,535 of record NC_090442.1, on the reverse strand, counting down.
TCTGCCAACAAGAACCCTTTTGTTTAGGGATTCATAACATAGTGTTTCTGTATCTAAGGGGTACAAATTACAGGTATATCATTACTTTTTTAAGTGATTCTTAAAATTCATCAATGTGGATAGGCTGAACCGTTGAGATGCACTTGCTGGAATTCAAGCATGTAACCTGCTGATCAAACGAGATCTGAGCTGCAAACATTTAACTTGGAAACTAGCTTGCACATGCTGAATAACACGTTTTGACAATTTTCACATGCCTGTCAACAATTGTCACCAGATTTATATACCCTGTGACACATACTGATGTTTCCCACAAGGCCAAAAGCATGCACTGCAAGTTTCTGTTTGGGTGTCTATGTGGCTTGGTGAGAGCCTGTCTCTTACTTTTCTGACTGTGTTCTGAGAGCCCAGCCACCCGACGCAACAGTCTGGTGTCAGTACTTGACCTATCTACTATATGCGTTGTACCTTTAGCCATAAGCTAAATGAGTGAATGACTGAGTGGAAGAGACACACCCAATTGACCAGAGAGGTCACAGTTCTTTATGTCCACGGACTAAAGACCAGTGCCTAGGGAACACTGTACTTGTGCTTCAAAGGGAAGGCCAGGCCACCCAGTCAGGTGATCTGGCTAAACATTGGTGGGTCTGATGATGATTTTTCTGGAGCTGTGCGGTAGCCAGCCTCACAGTCGCCTATACTGACTGTACCCACCCCACCGGATTCTTACCAATTAAGTAATTAAGGCTTAAGCTGGACCTGTGCTATCTCCAGTAGTGACAAAGAAAATTATGATGTAATATCAGAAGCAGGTGAAACCAAGTTCTACTTGTGCTCATCATGTGCACAGGCTGAGAGTTGGAAAATACAAAAGAAAGGCTGTGGAACTGCTAGGGGATTAGGTGCACAGGCTAGCCTCTGCACGTCTGCCCAAAATTGGCTGGAGGAAGCTATTCACTATTTAACTACTTATCTTAAGGGGCCTATCCGCCCCTGAAGTGTTCCTTGCCCATCAAAGCACAAGAAATCTTATGCATGTTATTTTGCTTTTCCTTCTTCTCTTTGCACTATGCACTTTCTCTGGATAGTAGACCATGCCCTGATTGCGAACTAGCTAATGGTGTTGGTACCCGCTGCTGGCCAAGGAGTAAAGGGCCTATGTTACAAGCCTAGGCTTGCTTAATTTTGGCGATGGCTCCCTTTTACTCCCACCCCAGGGACGACTCACCAGTTCTTCACTAGGATTAACTGTCACTTCTTCTGGAAAATGCTGGATACAGGGTAATGGTACTGTATTTCTTTCCCCTACAAGGACCTATAAGCACGACTCTCCCCCTTACTTGAGCCTTTCTCTAATGGAATTCAGCCTGCTCTTGAAACACCAAGCACCTCCTGCAAGCAATTTCCCCCAACATTTTTACATGCTAGCTTGTCAAATATTTATCCTGTTACATGTGCACATAATTGTCTGGCACCTTCACTTCTAAGCAGTCAACAGTGCCAGCTCTGAAGGATTGGTAGTTTCTTACTGATTGACAGTGGTGGCTTGTGGGAGGGAAAAGGGATGGGGCAGCGTGGCACGTGGCGGGGTAAACAAAAAAAGAAAATATAATAATAATAAAAAAGTACCTTTCTTGCCGCCCGCACCCATCTCCGTTCCTCGACTGCAGGCACAGGCTCCCAGCCTACCCTTGCGTCCATCCTAACGCTGCTTTCCTGCTGCTGTCAGCATGAAAGCAGCATTAGTATTGGTAAGAGCACCCAGCCAGGGTGCTCCGAAGTAGAGTGGAAGTCTCTTCCTGCTGTCTCCAACCCGGCAATGTAGTGCCTGTGTTGCTGGGTTGGAGAGAGCCTAGTGCGCATGTGTTTTTGGCCAGCCCAAGACGGCCGGCCTAACATACATGTGCACTGAGGGGGAGTGCACAGCACTCCCCCTCCGTGCTCATCACAGCCCGGGGCTTCACCCTTTTTACAAAAAAAAGATAATAAACATAGTTTTACAAGAAAATGATAATAAACACCGTTTATTATCGTTTTCTTGTAAATGTTTTGCAGCTTCTGCTGCTGGGGGTGGGGGATGGGCAATGCTTCTCCTCCATAGCAGAGGAGTCACTTCCCCTCCCCCTCCATAGCAGAGGAGCCGCCACTGCGGATTGATGCAGTTACACTTTGCACTGCTTCTTGGGCCATTTGCTTAGGTATGTTTTAACTCCTCTCCTCATCCTGGTCTAAAAGAACTGCAGCATGACTAGTATTGTAGGTTCACTCTCCTTTGTTCCTCTTGATTCAGCAGTAGCACACTTATCAATATATAGCAAGCCAGCTGATAAGAGGCTTTGATATAGAATCTACAACAAATCATCCTTTACAAATATGGACAGAATTGCCTATTTTTACTGCATGAGTGTTTGTGACTACATTGTTGGCCATTACATCAGGCTACCATTCTATTGACTGATTGTAAAATATGAATTTCATCAACCCACTGTCAAATGGGCTGTGTGTACCATAACCCTAACTAACTAGCTCATACTATAACCCATCCTATTTGATCTGCTGTAGCATCGATGTAGCAGAGTCAATGGATTGAAGTGCAGCATTTCTACTCCTATCCAAGAAATGCACTGTTTTTCTACAGTTTTGGTGAATATAGTGCAGTTCATTGCTGCACACTTTAATGTTAAACCTCCCACCCAAATGTTCGTTTTGATAGGGTCTAATTGTAGCATCGTGTGAGATAAACTTGGAGCAAACCACAGACTTGTATATTAAATTTTAGGCGCAAACTGCTATGTTCAAATAATCATCTGGACCCATAGAATAAGAGGGTTTGAAATGTGTGGTCTAGTGATCAAACAGCCTTGCCTTTAAATTAAAATTTCCACACCTGACAAATTGGTGTAACACTGACTGATAGGGCACTCCTTCAAAATATGGTGAGAGATCCCACAGGTTTTCCCAATCCCCCGTTTTACAATGCCATCCATGTTCTGAACAGCCCACCCTTAATTTATCACTGAGCCCACATCAGCATGGTATATGTACTAGGGTGAAATCATCTTCTTGTGCATGAGTTTAGTAGAGGAAATACATTCCCAAATGAAGTGTACATACTTTACTGCTCTTTGAGGGATTTTGTCCTGCAATCATCCCGCAATATGCAAATTCATGGTTTTATTCAAACTGTGGCTCAGTTTATTTTAAAGTATACATTTAGAGAGCTGTGGAGCACTCTGATGGACGTATTAAACATTACCCACACGCTCTTGTTTTATTATATTGTGCAGACTGTCTCTTCTCAAGTTCTTGATTTCACGCGGTCGACTGTTGTTTCAAACCTCTCCATATTGCAAATCTGATTTCTATTACAAATGCTGATCTTTCTGCTCTGAGGTTCCATAACTATTTGGACATCAATAACCATACTTCCCATTGCAGCGGTTCTTCATGGAGTGTGTGCTTATGCTGAGTAGAACAGATTTTCACAGAGTGCATATTAGTGTAGTTTGGATTTACTTTCAATTCACTCTCCTACCCAGCATTCCTTTGGTCCAACAGGTCTCCTTTTTCTTTACTAATATTTTTATCTCGGGCAGTTCTTTATGCAGTGAAGATTGTACAACTATTTACTAAAACTTGTTTTAAAGTGGAGATGTAATGTCCTGACTATTTAGCTCCTCAATAAACCACTTTAGTTTTCTGGAGGGGGGGCTTTACCATACTTTCAAGTATACATATAGAAAGTAGTATAGAAGGAGTGGATTTTGTGTCAGCCCACTTCAGCCATTGGCTTTTATGTAATTTGCAAGATTTGCCATTGGTTCGATGGGCTCTCTTTCAAGCAGATGGCTTTCATGTAAGGTTATATTGCCCCTTTGCTGTTACCACTAGATTTTGATGTTGGAGCAAGTCTTGGGGTGGTCGTTGCTCCTCTGTCTCCCATGCTATTGTTTCTTCCCACCAGATGCTCATCCTGTCTCACCTGTACCCCTCACTCTCTTGTTCTCCTTACTACCTGTCTTCATCCCCTTTGACTGGTTCTTTCCTGTTACCATCCCACTAACCCGGTCCTTCCTTATTCTCACACTCACCCCCCTTCCATACCCACTTCCATCAGTCCCCCTCACTTCATTCTTTCCAGTTACTGTCCTGCTCATCCCTGCCTCTGAGCTCTCCTGCCATCACTGCCTTGCCTCCTTTTCTTATCTACTCCCCTGTCAACTTTGCTTCCCCTTCCCCTGGTCTTCTCTCATGTTTACCCAACTTTGCATGCTTGATTATTTGCTCCCTTTACATTGGTAGCTGCTGTCTTGCACGGCCTAGAAAACATTTATAGAGCTGTTCCTTATGTTTCATGCAGATACTTTGTTTATACACGGACTAGTACTACCTATACTGTAAATATTAGGGTGACTTGTTTCCAAAACATACAGAAGAGTCACTCAAAGCCTCCACAATTTAAATCATCAGCACAACCAAACGTTGTTATATTTACTTAAATCTTAGAAATCCAGAAAGTCATTAGACTTGCAAAAGTGACTATGCAAATATCTTTTGAAGTCTGGGTTTCTTTATGATCAAGGTATCAAACTAAAAGTGCAGTCAAGATTTGTTGTTCTTGTTACTTCTGCTTCTTTGATATTCTGGGGCAGTAGCATTGGTGAAAGCATTTGGGGACACTTGACACTTCTTATGGTACTGCAGCCTGCTCGAGGAAGCACTGGAATCGGATTTTAGGGACCTTGAAGACGCATACGACCTGGCAGCAGCAAGGGCTTGTTTCTGACTTGAGAGACCTACTGCAACCTGCTTCAGAAATATGCCAATTGCAGCTTTTCAAGGGCATAATTTGTTCTTCGACAAAAGCGAGACCTACTGCCCTTCCCAATATTTGCTCTTTCATTGGTAACAATTAAGTGCACAGTAGTTGCTATCAACATTATTGACCAAGCACACTTTACATTTTAATTAAGGAAACAAGGAGCCTTTATTTTAACCCAGGAATGATTAAGCTATTCGCTCATTGCATGCTGTGGCATGGAGTGAGCAGAGCATGCACAAAAGTTGTTTATTTTGTGTTGCGAACACTCTTATCAGTTTAGCTTGTCTCATGATTGTTGCCTGAAAAATATCTTTACCTCAACACCTGATTTATTTAGTTCATTTCTTTTCTTCTCTTTGAGGCCATGTGGTCTAGTGCTCAGGGCACAGGACTGGGAGTCAGCAGTACCAAAGCGCACATCCATACTTTAGTATTGTCTTTCTGTGCAATATCACTCTACATATGTGAAGCTCAGTTTGCCTGGATATGTTATGAAGATAGATTGTAAGCTCTTTAAGGGCAGAAAATATTATTTTGTTGTGAGAGGACATTGCAAGAGCTTAAAATGATCATAGAATGTTTACATTCGCTTGACAAATGTTGTACTGTAATCCCTTATTCTCTCCTCCCACAACAGCAGAGACTGAATGTATTATTTACGTGTACCTTGGCGAAGAACCCATTTGCAGTTGCCTTATGCTTAAACCGGGGAATGTGTATGTATTCCCTTAACCGGCAGTGGAGAAGATCTAGTTAGTCTAGATTTGAGTGCTGCCGCTCACTGCATTGTGATAATTCTGTGTGAGCCATGCAAACAACCTCCTTTGTTTGGGCTTCGGTTCCATGTTTGTTAACCGCATTTCATCTCATGAAGCAGTAGAAAGTAATTTAATGGATTGACGTTCTGAGTGCTGTCCTCTTTGCCTTTTGTACTTGGTTGCTGGTGTAAAGGTAAAGGGAATGTAAACTATCTTACTCTGGAAATATCCTGGTGCAGAATGTGAAGTGAGACAGGGCGACAGAATCATGAGTGGAAATGATGTACAGAGTGCCTGGAAGGGAAGAGTACACGAGCCAGGACAAGAAAATAAAAGAAGTGGACTGAGATTGTGGCAATTGTGGTTGGAAGAGCCCCTGAGACAGCCACGCGAAACTGGTGGGAGAAGGAGTTTAATTGAGGGCTGTAGAATTCCCCTCGGCAGACACGTCCAAAGTTGGGTACCAAGAAGACTTATTTTCATGTTTTAGTCAGTCTTAAAAAGAATCTAGACATTTAAGTCCACTGATGAAATGTGTTTCTGTTAGAATGGATTTGTTTTAGAAATATTTTATCAAAACTTCGCCACACTGTTATTGTAGATTTTTTAAATGTAGTTGTTAATATGACTGCACTGGGGGAAATGTTGCAATGGTTTCTATAGATAGCCTGTTCTTATATTAGTTTTTATGTAGAAAAAGTGTTTTTGAATGTAAACAGGGTGTACATGGCATTGGTGTACTTGTAAAATAGTACTTAGCAAAAAAGTAAATTGTGTTTTGAATAATAAATTGTCTGTTGATGAAACATTCTTGGGTATGGCAGTCAGTGCCTCATGAAGCGTCCGAGAGGATACTGAACAGTTATGGTTCCTCACAAATGAATTACAAAGAGGCAGGTAGACAAGAACTAATTCCAACAAAGGTAATGTAAGGAAGGAGTGGGGGAGTGATGGGAGGGAGCCGAGGAAGTAGGTAGGGGAAGATAGGTATGGAACAAACAGGAACAAAACCACAGTATGCACAACCTTTCTGAGAGCTCTCATTATAGTACATCGCTTCAAATATGAGGCACATAAACTGGCAATGGCCCATGGTCGAGACAACAAATTCCATCGGAGAAAGCGACACAACATTAAGAATGTGGAGATGAGTTGTGGACGGTATTCGAATAACCAAGGAGATGCTCGGGCTATCTTTAAGGCAGCTGGACAAGGATGCAGCACAGCCTGACATAGTGTTTTGAAGTTTAGGACACCTACCTCTCCCCTCTGGTTGACCACCATCTGCAGCAGCACCCCCTTATAGCAGGTTAAAATCTCTATTTCGGAGATAGGAGGCAAACAATTCCCATATGTCATTGGGGCAGGATCATGTCAGTTGTTCTTGTCAGTACGCCACGTCATGCAACCATGTGTTAAAGGAAGGAACAGGTTCACTACCCCCAGTGTATGGCCATCTTACGTTCAGCCAGAACGAGTAGCATGGCGGTAAGATGATGGCAATCATCAGGTTTATCTTTTACATAGCCCAGCAGGCCAACCAAAGGGGCGGGAGGGGGAGTGTCCAGTGATCGTGTGGATGGCCATGAAAATGTCTAGCCAAAAGGAGTTCACCCTGGGGCAGTGCCAGGCAAGGTGTATAAAGGAGGCTGGGGTGTAGTTGCAGCACACACAGCAGGGGTCCGGGACCAGACGCATGGGCGTGCGTTAGAGGCGATGTAAGAATTTTAAAGTGGGTGAGACATATTCTGTAGTTAGGGGAGAGTATTTCCAGTTGGCCTCAGCAGAAGGACCATAGCACATCAGTAAGGGCTGGGGCAATGTCCTCATCCCAGTGCGCCTGTGCCCACGGGGTTACACCTAATGAGGATGTCTGGGTATTAGGGTAAAGGCATGTTATTAGTTTATGTGAGAACAGGGAGGTGAGGAGATGCTCCTGTGCCAGAAGGGTCAGTAAGGTAGTGATAAGGTGTCATGTAGGGCAGATAGGTGGTGCATAGTTGGTAATAAAGCAGTTTGTCCAGGAAAGTAGGGGGATGATGTCGCCGCTACCTCCAGGAATGGAAATAATTGGTTACCAGGGAAGAGGTCTGAGAACATTTTAATATTATACTTGCATGTGTGATACTGCCCTTATCTAGGAGTGGTGGTATCATAGGGTTGTGGGTCAGTAGGCAGGAGGGTACACATAACCCTAACATCACTGTTCTCTAGCTCAGACCCTCCCATGCCCAGCACACAGACTCCACTGTGTTGATTTCGGACCTGGGAGCTTTGTATGGTGCCTATATTGCCATTTAGGGGACATGGCTGCATAAGGTTGAAATGGGGTCAGGTACAGCCAGTAGTGTACAAATTGGGCTTTAGCATACAGGGCCATGTCCTGTGTTTAGAAATAGGTAGAGGAATTTTGAGAGGATAATCATTTTTGCCATTGCTTTGTGCCCGGTGAGTGAAAGGGGTAATTTTGACCATGTTTGTGTGCTGTCCTCTAGACAAGTCGTGGCCCAGCTGTAATTTGAGCGCCCTCCAAATCCCAGTTCAGCCAATTACCCAGATATCAGACCAACTCCTCCTCCCACTTCAAAGGGTATTCTGTGGGAAAGGGTTGGGTTTTGTCAGTGAGGGTGAATATTTTGGTATAGCCCAATTTATCTATATACCCCAATAACCCCAAAATGTCACTACCTATCGCGTCAAGGGGGCCAGATTTTGTCTGTGGATTCCACGCTTACAGGGTGATGTCATCAGCATACATGGAGACGACCAGGCCTCTGGAGGTAAAGCCTATGCCCCTGTTAGCGTGGTGCTGCTGCAATCTCGCTGCCAGCGGCTCCATTGTGATAGCAAAGAGCAACAGTGGTAGCGGGATCTCCTGTTGAGTGCCCTGGGAGACCGAGATGGAGTCAAACACGAGCCTGTTGAGGTGCACTCGAGCTGTGGGGAATGTGTAGAGAAGTTGAATTTGTTTCATAAATAGCAGGCTGAGGCCAAGCCTCACCAGGAGGGGAAAAATGTATGCCTGTTTCAGGGAGTCGAACGCCTTAGTTGCATCAAGCAGTGTAGATGGTGCATAACGGCAAAGATAGTTTAGAGATTGTGCAATGTGGAACGGCCCCGGACAAAGCCTGACTGGTCCGGTTGCACTATCTTGGGCAGGAGTGGTGGTAGACAATTGGCTAGTACCTTGGCATAAATATTGTTGTCAACATTTATGAGGAAGAAAGGGCCTAAATAAGTCACATAGGGTTTGTCTGGCTCAAGGAGTGTAATGATTACAGCGTCTCACAGCGATGGGGGTAACAAGCCAGTATCCAGAGATTCCTGGTACATCACCAGGAGGTGTGGTGCTAGTAGGCGAGCATACTTTTGTAAAAAGCAGTCGTGAGCCCATCAAGTCCCGGCGCCTTATTCACAGGGAGGCTCCTAATGACCTGTATGATTTTATCACTGGTGATGGGGGAATCTAGATAGGCCCAGTCAATTGTATAGTGTTGTAATATTCTGTTAATTTGATCACGCTAAGAACCAGAGTCACTGTATAAAGCTAAGCGTTGAAGGAGCTCATCACACTCTTTATTTCAAGGGACTAGGGGGTTGGAGTCAGGGTCAAGGAGTTAAGCATTGTAATTAGATGCACGCGGATTACAAAGCATTCCGCTGTTTTCCCTGGGCGGTCCCCCTCCCCATAGCCCCAGGCCTGAGCGTCACGATGAAGATAACGAGTCTCACGGAGGGCTTCCTCCTGGAACTCTGACAATTTGTTACGAATATTGGCAAAATCTGTCACATCCCTGGAAGGGAAATGCTGCTGTACCTCCAGGGCATGGATGTCTTGCTCCAATCATGTCAGTGCCCCTCGAAGGGCCCTTAATACCCCTGATTGCTTTGAAATTCTGGCATCCCGTACCACCACCTTGAACTCCTCCTGTAGTACAGAGGGATATTTCACTGAGCCGAAATTATTAGCAAAGTAGTCAATGATTTATTTGCGTATCTCCTGGCGGAAGACTGTATCCCTCAGCGCTCCTACAGGTAGTTGCCACGTGAAGTCGCAAGGGGTAGCATGTGAAATCTGTAGCGAAACCAGAGTGTGGTCCGATAGGGTGCGTGGAAGATGGGCCACTTTGCATGTCCAAGTTTGGACATCCTTGGATACCAACCAGAATCTATCCTTGACCATGCACAGTGATATGCTGAGAGGCAGGTGTGTGCATGTGGGAGAGTTGCAAAACATCTTGTAAATAGTTATCATGTGCTACCTCGTTGAGTGCCAGTGTGCAAACTTCTGGAGACTCCTGCCATGTCCATCTTGTCATCCATTACAGAGTTAAAATCGCCTCCCCACAGGACAGTGTGAGGATCAAGTCTAAGTATTTTTGTACAGATGTCAGAGAAGAACTCTAGGCTATCGCTATTAGGACCATAATCAGCAGCCACATTTACAGGCTGCTTGCGTAGGGAGTCCGTGAGGAGGACGTACTGATCATCTGGGTCCATGAAGGAGTGGGGTTACCTTCATGGTAGCCCTCTCTGGGATGCAGGATTGAAACACCCCTAGCATAGTTCGAATAGGTAGAGAAGTATGTGTCACCGCACCACATGGCACGCAGGCTTAAGGCTGATGCGTTATGCAGGTGTCTATTAAGGTAGGAGTGTATTAAGCCTGCTTTCCTGTGATCATTAAGGCCACGTATGTTCCATTTGAGACAGTTCAGTGTGGCCAAGTTAGTGGTAGAGACTTGGCGGAAAATATGAAGTGTGTGTGCTGTCATCCAAATAGTGAGTAGAAAGGAATGGAAATAGAAAGTAAATACCGTGGCAGTAACATTGGAAAACCAAACATATAGTTCAAATACCCAAAGCTCAAAAAAGAAAACCCACACCATCCCACTTCCATTCCAGTCCCCCAACAGGGTTGATGGGGCATCCCCACCCCTGTAATCCCAAACCCAAAATGTGGCAACAATCATCCCTGTGGATGGGATGACACCTGGGGACTACCCTGCCAGGAACGGCCGGGTGGCTGAACTAGGAGTGGCAAGGACAGCCCATACGTGAATTTGATCATACATTGTGACACTGGGAATTAAGTTAAGGAGCCACTTAATGTGTGAGGAACAGGCCTTCACTCCCCATGCCAGAGGAAAGGGGCTGCAGCAGGTCAGTTGGTTAATGAAGTTTCCTCCCGCAGCACTTATCAAGCTCTGGGGGGCACATTCAGGTGGCGGGGGCACTGTGCCTTGATGATGTGGTTGCTGAATTTGACTGCCGCTTTTGCATCTGTGAAAAAGTGAGATTTGCCCTCTATGGGAATCCTCATCTTAGCCCGGTATAGTAGTGCATAAGGTATTTATGCTTTCTGAAGAATTTTCTTGACCGGCAAGACGATGCAGCGGGCCACCTGCACCACCACCATGAAGTTGCAGTAGTTAGGGAGGTGGGCAACTATCAGACGAACCAGCACCCCACGAGGCGGTTGAGGGCCAAGGTAGCAGTGAGCTCTCTCTCTATGATGAACATTGCGGATACATTTTCACCATAGAGATCCAGTGCCATGGTTTCAATGAAGTCATCCATTTTGGAGATCGCGGTTGTTTCTGGAACACTGGTGATACGGAGGTTGTTACGTCATAATCTCGCCTCCAAATCTTCATTTTTGGCTTTATTGAGGTAAAGTATATTGCCCAGACGCAGGAGATGCTCCTTGGAGTCTGACTGATGGTCGTCCGTATCGGAGACACGGTTCTCCAGTTGATCTAACCTTGATTCATGTTTATCCAGTCGTTGTTTAACATGGTCCAATCTGTTGGTGAGGAGGTCCAGCTTGGCATCTATGGTTATTAAGCTTGTTTTCGCGTCCAGAAGTAGCTCTTGAAGGAGAGTTTTGAGTGTTTTGCATCATGTTTGCCCATGGTGTAGGGGGTAGGCGGCTCAGCTGGCGAGGACTAGACGGGGGAGAAAGGATCGTTGCCCACCGAGGCACAAGCTGGGATGATCCATGAGACAGGGTTAAATGTGATGGGTACTAGTGTCACGTTGGCTCTTATCAAACCCATGAGGCTGTTGGATTTGGGCGGCAGCATCTCCTGAATTGTGGGGAATTGAGTCCAATCCCACACCATGTGAAAACTGTCAGCCTAATCCATTTCCGGCCAGCTAGTAGCGCCTCATCTCTGCCCAAGAGCCTGGGCGATTTGTGACAACTGGGCGCATGACATTATACTTCTCAGGGAAATCGTGGTGGACCATATCTCATCCTTTTCTCTCAGTTACATTAGTCTCACACATGCAAAGACAAACAGAGGCTTGTACTGGTTCAGTAAGATTTATTGAATCAGCTGCGTCCTAGACAAAATAGTGTGAAATACAATAATTAGAATGATGAAACCTACTAGAAGCAAAATGGTGGACTAGGAAAGTGAAACACAGGAAACGTACACCATACTGTCACTTTGCACAATATATGCAATTGCTACCTAAGCTATGTTTGAGCACAGCTGGTTAAGCCCTAATCCGCCCTTCAGGATTCCCTCCTGGGAAGACATCATCCCCCATACCTAGGTATGACAGTGGTGAAGACGCCTGTTATCTCCATGTGGGTCTAGGAATCAGTGGTCTCAGCAAGCAGCTGTAACAAATTCAGACAGCATGTGGTCGTGGTCATCTGGCTGGAACCCTCCTCTCACATGCCTGGGACATGGAAATGTTTTTATATTAAAACAACCGATGTTCTAAGAAAATGTTCCGACGTAAAAATACATGTTTCCTTAAATGTTAGAGACGCAGTGTACCACTTGTGCCGGCAATCCTATCTCGCTACAGCCTTGAGGAAAGCGCAGAGTGAAAGAATGTTGTGCTATGAAATGTGTTGGTTTCCTAGGTGAAAGAATAACTAGATAAAGAAAATGAAACACCACCATGAATGTGGCCCATTCTAAAATAATAAAATGAAGCAGAATAAAATGTCACTAGGCTAAAGGGCACAAGCAGCATGCCTAGTTGCTAAAATAAACTGCCCAGAGAGATCATTAAAATGGCTCTGCCACACTAGCAGGTGCACAGTGATACACTGGGCTGGGGTCCAATGGAGCCCCGCCACACCCTCTGCTGGTCCATCTGTCAGGGGTAACGAGCAGGCTCAGGAATAGGGGTTTTAATCCGTCTACCAGTTGATGCCCAGAGAGGGTGCAAATTTGTGTAGTCAGCTAAGCAGTCTTGGTTCCTCTCTTTGCCCAGCCGCCGTCTTGTGATGCGATGTGAGGGCCCCCCGCCGGCAGGCACAGATAACCGGGGCAGCTGTAAGTCAATTTGGATGAGGCTGGGTCATATGGATGCCGCGAGCAGGCAGAATCCATGGCCCGGCCAGCGAGGTGTGTAAGTAGTTGGTGCCTCTGGGTCACAGCCAGCCCCATAGATGTATGGGGTGACAGTGATGGCCCACTTGCAATGGTGGCTTAGGCATTATATATTTACATGGCACCGTCCAGACATGAGCAAAGCAGCTGGCCAGGGCCCCAGCGCAGCCCAGCCACAACAGTGTATGGCACGCCACCGTTTATAGGTACTCCTATGTGTTGTCATGCTCACGGGTTGGTTGCATCCGTCTGTGGCCAGAACAGCCGCAAACCTAGAAGCAGGTTGGGGCCTCCCCCTACGCCGTGCCGGGAAGGCTGGGCCGGAGCCCCACTCCCCGACCCGATGTCAGATGCAGTACGGTGCCCAGCCCTCACATCGCCAAAGTGCACACGCCCCGTCGCTTGTGTATGCCATGGATGACGCAGATGAACGCTGCCTGCCTCTTCTCTAGGCGAATCGGGGCACCCCCAGGCTGCACGCCACCTCACGATCACACCCTGGGGGCAGTGCCGATCCTGCAGCTACGACTGGCAGAGCCCCGACCCTTAGCCGCAGCTGGGGTCCAGAGCCAGCTGGCAGCGGGGCCTTCCCCCACCAGCAGGGAGACTAGCATGCCTTGACCCCCAGTCTTAGTCACAGCCAGATATCTTGCAGAGTTCCCCCTCCTCACACAGCCCGTCTGGCTGCTTAGCAGATAGCCTATTTCTGGGTCTCAACCTCCTTTTCTTATAGTCTTTTTAAAGACATCAAACGTGATATATGGACTGAGTCTTTTAAGATTTATGTTGTGATTCTGCTTCTTTTGAACTGTACATTTCTGAAAAGATATCTGTTGCAACAAGCAAGACTCCAAAGCTGATTACCACACAACACAATTCATGGGAGTGACCATAGTTCACACATGAATGTCAGCCATAGTGATACGTGCATCAAAAGGTTAATCCCAGGATCCCAGCCATACTCTTTGATTCCCTTATCAGCCTAGTCTCCTATTATGAGATGTGTGCAGACCCCTCACTTGTGATCTATTGCCGATTCAGAGATCACCCTTTTGAAGTGTAAATGGAGGGTCCCTTCATCCAGTCCGTGTCCCACCCAGCTCACAGAAATGCAGTAATACACAAATGTGTTTGGGGAGGATTCCTCTCCTCGTGCTTTCAACATGCAGGCGTACACTTCCCCAGGGTCCTCCATGTAAGGTACCATTATAGGCACATTTGCACTCGGTGTACTTTCACTGCCCAATTACTCTCCAGTAGCGTTACCTCTATGCATTTCCCACTACAGACACACATGCGTACAGCACACACATTCAGACTGTGGGTACTGGTGAGTACAGTAGCCTTTCTGTATTGTACAGGATGTGCAGTTTACAAACACACGCTGCCAGCACACACAAACTCATTCTGTGCATGCTGCACAACACTTCCACTCTTCATGTATTGTACTTCACACAAGCACACACACATATGCTTCCATTGCGCACAAACTGTGCAGTACTACATCTCTCATGTATTCCTAGCGGGTACCCATACACTCAGTCAGTGGCAGCTGGTGATTGCAAAAAGTGGTGGGGCTGAAGAGTAAAAACAGATATTCATTTTTACTTAACTCAGTAGTCTTCTTTTTATTGACCTTTAGAGGATGAAAGGCTGAGTGGGGAGCTGAAGTTCAAACCATGGGGTCAAATACACATCAGAAGCCTTGTGGGAAGGCTTAGTACATGCATTAGTCAGTGAGCCTGCAGACCCAGCTAAGAGGCCTATAACTGACTATATTGCCTTCAAACCTAAACCAGTATTACCAGTTTATGCTTTGCACCATTTCTCATGAACTCACATTCATCCCTCCACCCATATACTCTCACCGAACCATAAACTCCCATCCACACACTCACCGAATCTGCCATTCACCCTCTCACTCATCTCACACACTCAATCATGCATTCTCATCTTCCCTGCTACTCATTCACCTAATTCACACTGCCTCACCCACTCACTGTTGTACTTTCATTTAATAAAATATAGTATTGTAGACAGCAGGTTATGTTTCAGTCAATTCATGATGTTTTAATGAGCTTTCGTCTACCCACCCTATCATGCCCATAGTCATCCACTCAGTTACTTACTCAACTACTCTAGAGCATTCACTAAACTACATACTATACACACTAACCTATACACATTCAACAATTCATTCTCTTTCACCCATATTATATCAGAAACCTACCCACTCATATTCTCCCATGCGCATCAAGCTTCCCACTAACATTCACCCGATTCATATAAACGGTCATCACATTTACCTACCCACTCAATCAACCCCTACATTCAATAACGAAAAGCAAAGACAGGAGGGTGAACTGATTTTCACTTTCTTCTCCCAGCTTACTTGGGTTGTGTTTTTTGAGGCAGCTCCAGATCTGGTAATGTTGCTGGAAAAGGTCACGTCCCCACAGCTCGATCGAATCTAGGATTCATGTGCGTGCTCGTACCAATGATAAGCGGTCTCCTTTTCTGACTTTAAATACACTAAATAAAAGGTGGCCGGACACACAGACTGATAAAATGTTTGTCTGCAGCGTCTTTTGCATGCTTCCTATGTCAACCCTTTCCCATCACATCACAGGGTGGGTGTTGTCAGTGAAGCTTGCTGGTCACACCTCACCCTGTAGGGAGATGGTAAAGGGTGGGGAAACTACTGCCGAGTGGCTTGCAGACTTGTACAGCTTGGGCTTGGCAGCAAAACGCCTGAGGGAGTTGGTGTTTTTAAGCAGCGCTCTAGGAGAGGGTGGATAAATTAAACTGACGTCACAGCAGTGTGAGAGACCATGGCTGTGCGGGGTAAGCTCTAGCAGTGTTCAATCAGGCACATGTTCACATAGGTGCAGAAGGCCTTCCAAAAATGGCAAACAGTTCCCACTTTTCAGACTTTACTTTCTTTTGAATGTTGTTTACTGAAAAAGCTTATTTCAAAGCCATGAAAAGAGTGGGGGCACAGCTGCTGCTGCATTCAGTAAATGCACTAACCAAACATATACTACACAGTGCTGCCCCCTCTCTCTGTACTGTACCCTTCCTAGGTAGATACACCAATAGTGAGTTAAGCACACAGCAGCTGAACTTTTCAGCATGTAGGCCTCACTCAAGTGAGACAGGATGAAAAGGTTGTTTGCTACTACTGATCACTACATGGTACGCTGCTACCAGCGCACCGCATTTGTGCTTCTTAACTATTGGTGAAGGTGTTAGCCTTCCACCACAATGAGGGTAGCGATTTGTGCCCCCCCCCTTCCTTCTCCCAGTCCAACGAGACCCCAATCTGTAAGACAGGCCTATGTCATGGCGCACATGCATGATCCATGTTCACCTACAACACAAAAGTCAGCATTATGGATCCAGACAGCAGTACAGTTGGGCATTTAGGGCAAGGGTACACATCATTTACCGTGCAGAGGGCTTTTCCTTCCCATCAGTAATCATCCTAACAGGACATCTCCGGACTAAAGTCCTAGGGTACGTGTTTATGTGGGAACAACATGTTAAGGTATTGTAAATTCCTCCACAGAAATGAGGGCATAGCATCAAATCCCCTTGCTGAGTGGGAAGCATTTAAGGTAGTGATATGGGGCTTATGTGCCTCTGCAAAATACTGGGTGGGAATAGCTGTTCACATTAGAAAATGAAATCAGATAACCTGACGATACAGTGCCTAGAATACCTTCAATTAGACAGCAAATCTGCTTAACCAAAGAGAAACAGAGTAACGAAAGAGAAGCAAGAGTGCAAAATACAGGGGGTACCTGGACAGAAAACCTCCAGAAGGTGTTGGAGTGAGCAAGCTGTTTGCATTGTTTACTAAAGTGGATGCACTGAGGACACACAACAACAATTCAGAATGAGCACATTTTGTTTACTTTTTATTAGTCTAGGCAATACACAGAAAATGACATGATCAATGGCAAAACAATGGTGGAATATTTTGCGCTGATAGTGGACTCCAGACACTGGTCGTGGATGAAATGTTAGACATGGAGAGCGAAAACAGAGATGCTTCAGGAAGAGCGGTCTAATTGAGAGGACCATATCCGTTGAGAAGCCAGGTTTAAGTTCTGTATCCCAGGCTAGTTTAACGGCTCCTCACCCAAGGGAATCCAAAGTCATAGACTTATCTTCTCGTTTCGTATTACAAAGCGTTGTCACACTGACGTTGGCACTCCTATTATAGACCCCAGCCCGATGTCTATGCTTCAAGGTGAGCTGCTGTTTACATAATTGTCTTGCTTCCCATCAAAAGTCTCATTAGATGTCATACTTCGAGCCCTGGGTTAGAATACTCAACAAACTTTTGAGTCACTTCTTTCCACATATCCAACACAGGTCGTCTACACAGTCCACGTGCTTCTTCATGCAGTAGTTTCGTCTCCACCCTAATACAATGTTCCACCTCTGCCTACCACATGAGATATGTAGGGCCTAAATTTGCCTTCCAGGTCATAGCAAACTATTTCGTAGCCAGTACTGCAGCAATGTCCAGCAATTTATTGCCTGCCTTTTTGAGTTTGGGGAGAGGGAAAAAATATAGGATCATTGATAATTGAAAATGACTACAAACAATCTTGGGAGGCTCTATGAAACGGAACTGATTCGTGGTCTGCAAAAGTGTAGCTGCAGCAAGGAAAATCTACTAGAAATGTAAAGGCACAGTGGGGAGCTTAGAAAATATGATAAAAAAACAAAGTACTTCTCAACCAAAATAATAAAATAAATCAAATAAGCTAAAAAAAACAGAGGACTGAATTGTATACTACCTAAATCAGGAGACCCAAAAAGGAAACATGGATTCAGGTGACTCTATTTACCCTGTGCACACATGCTCCTGGGATGCAAATGACTCTTCTGACAAAGCCAAATAATTTGAAAACTTGACACAGCCAAACCTTTAAATGCATATAGGGTCGAAGAGGTTTTGTCATTATTCACACAGGTACACCAGATTTATTTCAATAAATACTTCAGTGCAGGCTGTACATGACACTCTCAGGCCCTTTAACCTGCATCCTTTCGAGTGCATGAAGTGAAGTACTTAAAGTTGGACAAAGTGATCTATCAACAAGTCTGTCTTTTTCCTCCTCAGACATACATGTCATCACTTGTTCTTCCTACAAAAATATTTTGACTACGTGCAATTATGTCGCTAATGGAATGTTCGGTTTGTTTCTAGTATTTTGTATGGAATCCCCAAAGGAGAACGCAAATCATGTGAATTAAATCTTGAAAACGTTCAGTACCCACTGAAGTCTGAGCCGCTAATAAACACCTAGTCAACTAAACATGCTAATTGCGTATACATTTTATGTGGAGGATAAAGCTTATGAAAGATGTGTGTTACCTATGTTGCAGCCAGGATAAAGCAACATACCTCTGATAACAATGGTTCTGATTCATACGGTGTCCCTTTGTAGATTCTTCTTTGAAGTATCCTTGCTTGTAGTTTATGATTGACAATAATTTTCACTACCAGAGTATTGCACAAGCATTGTGCTCATCCGAATTGGCATGACCACTCCCCACTACATAAGTGGGACTGTCTCACCTGACCCCTTCAGTTTCCTGAGCTCTCCAGCCACAGAGTGACTCAGAAATTGAAGGAAGTGTGCAGGGAGTTGGAGTGCCAATAAATATTTTGCATATAAAAAATAAGGATCTGATAGAGACATCTAGCTGCAGATTCCTTACCTTTTGAATTCTCCCCCGGCATCAGACTGGATCCGGAAGACTTTTTTGTGAGTATCCCTGCATGCTGGAAAGTGGTGTTGGTTGGCTCCACGCGGCGGCATCGCTTGCACTAGAAGTGATGTCCGCATTCACCTATATAGGTGCCACTGCAGCGCACTGACATCAGTTCTTTTCTTTCTACGCTGGACAGTTCAGATCCGGATACCCTTCTCAATTTTTTACAGGATTTTTTTGACATTTTTCGAACCTTTTTGAGTTTTTTCCTCCTGGTGTGTTAGGTAGAAATGTCATTGAGGAAGTCAGGTTTTAAACCCTGTGGTGCCTGTCACTGAGCCATATTATTGACGGACCCACACCTCGTATGTCTGTGGTGTCTGGACCACAACTCTGACTGCTGGACCATGGCACCTAAGGCTTTGAGTGATTGTCCTGCTGCCAGCAGCTTTAGGGACCAAGCAACTCCGCGGAGGTCTCTGCATGGAGATTGAGCAGCGGCAGTTGACAGCTTTCGACATTCCTCCTGAAGCCTGCATCGTTATTTTGGCAGCCAGACGTCCCTCCACCAAAACTCTATACGCCTGCCGGAGGAAGTGATTTGTATCATATTGTACAGAAAAGTCCATTGATCCCCATTCTGACATTTTACCCTTACTCTTGCCCAGCAGGGCTCTGCTTTGGGCATTTTGAAGGGTTATCTTTCTGATCTGTCTGCCTCCTTGCGGCTGCCTGACCAGCCCATTATATTTAAGTTCCCTATTGTAAATAGATTTCTGACAGGCCTTGTACATATGTTTATCCCTTCTCCTTTTATTATGCCTCAGTGGGACCTTAATTTGGTCCTCACTTTTTTTGATGTGTGCTCCTTTCGAGCCTCTCCACAATTGTCCCTTCCAGCTGCTCACAATTAAAACAGCCTTCCTAGTGGCCCTTACATCTGCCTGGAGGGTTAGCGAGCTGCAGGCTTCATCTTCCAAGCCTCAGTTCTACTTAGTTTATTCAGACAAAATGGTGCTTCGCACTAGGGCCTCTTTAATGTCGAAAGTGCTAACATCATTACATGTGGACCAATCTATCACCTTCCCCACCTTTTGCGCTCTTCCAAATTCTTGTAAGGAAGAGGAGCGACTCCACCGCCTAGACCCAAAAAGAGCATTGTTCTGTCTTGCGCAAACAAAATAGTTCCGGGTTGACAGTGAACTCTTCGTGGGGTATGTTGGAGCGAAGAAAGGTCAGGCGGTGCGGAAACTGACCATCTCTCGATGTGTCATTCTCTGCATCAAGATCTGCTACACACTTGCGAAAAAGCAGCCTCCTGAAAGTTTGGAGGCTCATATCACCAGAGCTAAAGCAGCAACCACTATGTTATCACGTGGAGTCGCTGTCCTGGACATCTGCCAGGCAGCAACAAGGGCTTTCCCGCACACATTTACCAAGCACTACTGCCTGGA
This sequence comes from Pleurodeles waltl, assembly GCF_031143425.1. Classification (NCBI taxonomy): domain Eukaryota; kingdom Metazoa; phylum Chordata; class Amphibia; order Caudata; family Salamandridae; genus Pleurodeles; species Pleurodeles waltl. Next base: position 598,515,410 of record NC_090442.1, on the reverse strand, counting down.
CAGTTAGGTCCATAGGGATGGGCATTTCGCCCTTTGGGTCCTGCAGGACTTCCTAGTCCCTCCTTCTGGGATGTAATTGGTTGGGTATCTTGGGTAAGGAATATGCGGCTAGAAGTCTCAGACGAACAAGTTACTTACCTTTGGTATCTAACCGCAGATTCCTTAGCAGCCCACCCATCCTCCCCGCTCTGTGGACAGATTTCTAGGGTCAGAGATGATCCCTTTCAGGGTCCTACTTTGCACGCACCTGTGTCAATGCTGTTCCAAGCTCTGCATTTGTGGCATTGAAAGTCATGAAGTACCTGACGTCAGCATTGAGGTGGCTCCTATATAGGTGAAGCAGACATCACTTCCGGCGCAGACTCCGCCGATGACACTGCGCTGAGCCGACCAGCACTACCTACCGGCACACATGGGTACTCTAGAAAAATCTTCCGGATCTAGTCGGATGCCTGGGGAGAATATAAAGGTAATGAATCTGCAGCTAGATATTGTCTCTACCAGATAAGGTGTTAACGAAGGTAGGTACCTTGTTCTTGCCCAGTGTTGGTGTTTTCAGCAACAACAGTGTCTCTTTTGTAGCTCATTCACCACATTTAAACACACACACACACACACACACACATATATATATAGCTTTAAATGTATGTGTGTGTCTAGGAAATTGGGTTATTGGTTGGGGGATGAAACCATACTCAAGCAGCAACCACAAATTAACCTGTGGTCAACCCTCTGGTAACTTTACCCAAAAGTGGTCAAACTTAACGTACAAGCAATGTATAATGTATTTAAACAGGATACTAACAGTAATAAAATGATAACACAAACAACAAAAATCCACACCAAATTAGACAAATGAACTCAAGTTATGCAGTTATAAAGCTTTAAGTAGAAATAGTGCTTAAAAGCGTAAAGCACCAACTGTGGTTATCTGGTAATGCCGGACTGGGACAAAGTCACAAGTACAGGCCAGTCATGATGGAGTACATGCCAGATACAGGGACCAAGTTAAGACTACTAAGAAAAATACTTAAAATCCGGGCTGCGGAGCTTTGCAAGATTCGATTTTGAGGATGCGTGTGCAGTGGTGATTCTGTTGGGGTGCAATGTGAGGCCCTGCATCGAGGATGCGTGGCACAGCGCCGGTTCTGAGGAGTTGTGGGCCTGCAGTGCAAGGCTCTGGGTCGAGGAGGTGTTGTGTAGCAGCGGTTTCGAACAGCTGTGAGTTTCTGCTTGGGGGATGCGTGTGCAATGGTGGTTCCATACCTTCAGGCCCACTTCCATGGGCCCAGGACTGGGGTGGCACCACTTGAGGCACAGGACTTACAGAAGTCAAGGTCCAGGGTCAGGGTTCTAGGTGATTGGAGCCTTTTCTGTCCCTTAGGCTCTGAACAGGAGGCCAGCCAACTAGCCCTTGGAGTCACTTGATAGTCCTGGGTTCAAGATGCAGGTCCAATCCTTCTCCTTCAGGCAGCATGGCAGCAGAGTAGCAGTCCTTTTTCCAGCAGAGCAGCACAGCAGTCCACAGGTCCAGCGATATACTGAAGAGTTAGGTCTGAGGGTCCACTATTTATCCTTGATGCCATCTTTGAGGTAGGAGATGTATCTAGAGGGTTTCACTCCCTAAAAAGTGCTTGGAATGTTCTTCCTCCCTGCCCCCGGCTTGTCTGGGGACACAAAAGACTAGTGTGAAACCTTTTGTGATTATGCTAAGGCAAAGCCTTTGTGATGTGCTGTCACAGTGCCCTTTCCTTGGGATCTGCACGCCATAGAACAAATGGCCCACCTCCCAGCATCACCAACTCAGAAAGTTATTATAACACTGAGTATTGATGAAGTTGTCCTGCCATTTGATTAAGTTTGTTTTGACCAATGACTTTGTGTTTCACCACTGCGCATATTAGTTGCTCAATGTTCACCAGTAGCACATGGTATGTTTTGTTCAGTTGAGCCGCCTATTGGCTTTGACATGCTGTATCCAGTCTAGCCGCCTATTGGCTTTGACATTGCATGCCTATTGACTTTGACATGATGTATTCAATTTAGCTGCCTATTGACTTTGACATGCTATTAGATATTCTGCCTATGGGCTTTGACATGATATTATATATTGCATTTTGTATTCAGCTTAACTGCCTATTGGCTTTGACATGATATTCAGCTTAACTGCCTATTGGCTTTGACATGATATTATATATTGCATTTTGTATTCAGCTTAACTGCCTATTGGCTTTGACATGATATTCAGCTTAACTGCCTATTGGCTTTGACATGATATTATACATTGCATTTTATATTCAGCTCAGCTGCCTATTGGCTTTGACATGATATTATACATTGCATTTTGTATTCAGCTCAGCTGCCTATGGGCTTTGACATGACACTAGACATTGCATTTGATATTTAGGTTAGCTGCCTATTGCCTTTAACATGACATTGCATTTGATATTTAGGTTAGCTGCCCATTGCCTTTAACGTGGAGTTAGACATGGCAGTTGAGAATCTAAGCTGTATTTTTCCAAGCTGTGTTTTTGCACCAGAGAACCAAGATGTTTTGCTCTCACAGTAGACTAGACCTGATAAGAGAGAGTACATGGGCGTCGTTTCTCTTCCCTTGAGCTTGGGAACAGGAGTAGTCTTGGAGACATGGCCAGTCTCCAAAAGGCTTGCTCAGTTTCCCAGGTCTGAGAGGAGGGGGCACACCTTTGTAACGAATGTAACAGGCTGCAGAGGGTCAGATTCGAATCTGCCGGACCTCGTGCTGGAGCTTGGCGCTGGCTGCCAGCAATCCCGTGTGGGTAGATGAATCTCTCTTTCTCGCGGCTGACAGGGGTCCTCAGCTTGCAGACCTTAGAAAGATGAAGCTGTGAATAGTTCCCACACGGTGAAGTATTTGTTTTGCTTTGCATTCAATATCTTATAAATATAACCTGCTGTGTATATTGCAAACTGATATATTTTGTTTGATTAACGCGGACTTGAAAGCTACTAATTCGTCATTCATATAACAACAATAAAAGTCTTCTTTGACCTCAGAAGTGCATTTCTGTTGTGTTATGTTAGTGCTTAGAAACTAAATAAGAGGAAAGCACTACAATCCACCTGAAATGCACTTCTGAGGTCAAAGAAGACTTTTATTGTTGTTATATGAATGACGAATTAGTAGCTTTCAAGTCCGCGTTAATCAAACAAAATATATCAGTTTGCAATATACACAGCAGGTTATATTTATAAGATATTGAATGCAAAGCAAAACAAATACTTCACCGTGTGGGAACTATTCACAGCTTCATCTTTCTAAGGTCTGCAAGCTGAGGACCCCTGTCAGCCGCGAGAAAGAGAGATTCATCTACCCACACGGGATTGCTGGCAGCCTGCGCCAAGCTCCAGCACGAGGTCCGGCAGATTCGAATCTGACCCTCTGCAGCCTGTTACATTCGTTACAAAGGTGTGCCCCCTCCTCTCAGACCTGGGAAACTGAGCAAGCCTTTTGGAGACTGGCCATGTCTCCAAGACTACTCCTGTTCCCAAGCTCAAGGGAAGAGAAACGACGCCCATGTACTCTCTCTTATCAGGTCTAGTCTACTGTGAGAGCAAAACATCTTGGTTCTCTGGTGCAAAAACACAGCTTGGAAAAATACAGCTTAGATTCTCAACTGCCATGTCTAACTCCACGTTAAAGGCAATGGGCAGCTAACCTAAATATCAAATGCAATGTCATGTTAAAGGCAATAGGCAGCTAACCTAAATATCAAATGCAATGTCTAGTGTCATGTCAAAGCCCATAGGCAGCTGAGCTGAATACAAAATGCAATGTATAATATCATGTCAAAGCCAATAGGCAGCTGAGCTGAATATAAAATGCAATGTATAATATCATGTCAAAGCCAATAGGCAGTTAAGCTGAATATCATGTCAAAGCCAATAGGCAGTTAAGCTGAATACAAAATGCAATATATAATATCATGTCAAAGCCAATAGGCAGTTAAGCTGAATATCATGTCAAAGCCAATAGGCAGTTAAGCTGAATACAAAATGCAATATATAATATCATGTCAAAGCCCATAGGCAGAATATCTAATAGCATGTCAAAGTCAATAGGCAGCTAAATTGAATACATCATGTCAAAGTCAATAGGCATGCAATGTCAAAGCCAATAGGCGGCTAGACTGGATACAGCATGTCAAAGCCAATAGGCGGCTCAACTGAACAAAACATACCATGTGCTACTGGTGAACATTGAGCAACTAATATGCGCAGTGGTGAAACACAAAGTCATTGGTCAAAACAAACTTTATCAAATGGCAGGACAGAAGTCAAGCAGGGGGAAGGGAAATTAGGATAGGGAACTGCAGGGAGAGAGATCTGAAAAGGAAAATGGTTAAGCATGTATGTATATACTTGTTCATAACAACATCAACATGCAATTATACACTTAGACAAAGGCGTCTCTGTGAATGCAAGTGCTGAGAACCTTATGGAATAGACAAAAGGCGTCTCCATGGATGCAACTGTTGAGACCCTTGTAGAATATACAAAGGCGTCTCCGTGGATGCAAGTGTTGAGACCCTTATGGAATAGACAAAGGCGTCTCCGTGGATGCAAGTGTTGAAACCGTTATGGAATAGACAAAGGTGTCTCCGTGGATGCAAGTGTTGAAACCGTTATGGAATAGACAAAGGTGTCTCCGTGGATGCAAGTGTTGAGATCCTTATGGAATAGACAAAGGCGTCTACGTGGATGCAAGAGTTGAGACCCTTATGGAATAGTCAAAGGCGTCTCCATGGATGCAAGAGTTGAGACCCTTATGGAATAGACAAAGGCGTCTCCATGGATGCAAGTGTTGAGACCCTTATGGAATAGACAAAGGCATCTCCGTGGATACAAGAGTTGAGACCCTTATGGAATATACAAAGGCGTCTCTGTGGATGCAAATGTTGAGACCCTTATGGAATATACAAAGGCGTCTCCGTGGATGCAAGAGTTGGAACCCTTATAGTTAGGGCGTGGCTCTTCTGTAAATCGTGGAACAAGAACAATTAGTAGAATTATGATACTTCAGGATGGCTTGAGCTTTAGGCAAAAATCTGGGCGTGGCCCTTCTCTGAATCATGGAACAAGAACAATTAGTAAAATCATGATAGCTTAGGATGGCATGGGCTTTAGGCAAAAAACTTGACGTGGCCCTTCTCTGAATCATGGAACAAGAACAATTAGTAAAATCATGATACCTCAGGGTGGCATGAGCTTTAGGCAAACAACTAGGCGGGGCCCTTCTCTGAAACATGGAACAAGAACAATGGGTAAAATCATGATACTTCAGAATGTCATGAACCTTAGACAAAACTGGGCATGGCCCTTCTCTGAATCGTGGAACAGGAACGAACTGAGACCTCTGAACCTTGAGAAAGCAAGAGCCTTGGACCATGGACATACTCTAAACATCAATCATGCAACTACTATGCATTCATAAACATAAAACGTTTGGTCTCAGCCTAGAAATTCGCAAAGACTTAAATATGTATCTCACATATCATCAAAGACTTTAAAATGTATCTCACATATCCTCAAAGACTTAAATATGTATCTCACATATTATGCTTCCAAAACAATGAAACTATGATTTGCTTATCTTTGAATTTGCCACCTAGGCCTGAAAGTTTTACTCATGTAAATTGAAGCGCCCTGATTATTGGACAAAGGGTGCTTTACCCATGTGAACTCAAGTGCTTTGATTACTGTGCCAAGGGCGCTTTACTCCTGTGAATTGAAGCGCTTTGAATGCTGTGCCAAGGGCGCTTTCCTCCTGTGAACTGAAGCACTTTGAATGCTGTGCCAAGGGCGCTTTACTCCTGTGAACTGAAGCACTTTGATTGCTGTGCCAAGGGTGCTTTACTTCCTGTGAACTGAAGCGCTTTGAATGTTGTGCCAAGGGTGCTTTACTCCTGTGAACTGAAGCGCTTTGTTTGCTGTGCCAAGGGCGCTTTACTCCTGTGAACTGAAGCGCTTTCAATGCTGTGCCAAGGACGCTTAACTCCTGCGAACTGAAGCGCTGTGAACTCTGTGCCAAGGGTGCTTTACTCCTGTGAACTGAAGCGTTTTGAATGCTGTGCCAAGGACGCTTTACTCATGTGAACTGAATCGCTTTGTCTGTGCCTAGGGTGCTTTACTCCTGTGAACTGAAGAGCTTTAAAATGTTGTGCCAAGTGCACTTTACTCCTGTGAACTGAAGCGCTTTGAATGTCGTGCCAAGTGCGCTTTACCAGTGTGGCCTGAAACGCTTTACTCGTTATGCTAAGGGGCGCTTTACCTTTGAAAATAACAACTCCCTTCTAGAATGGGCTCATCAAGACCTTACTGCTACGAGTACGACCTACTCGTATCTGAATTCACCATGGAAACAAGGATACTCTGAGTTACTGCCAATCTGCCATGAAGGAATTCTGCTCTTCTTCAGAGGAAACCCCCACAAGGTCTGACTGCATCGAAGTGTTCAAACTAGTGAGCAACGTGCTTGGGTGTGGCTGGGCTTTATAGGCCTGCCACACCCCAAGATGGCTGCTGCCTCTAAAAACATGGGAATTGTAGTCCCTTCATGGAATAGCACTGATAAGTGCATCTTGTCCACCAATGTCCTGAACCTGCAGCTCTATGAGCTTTGCCACAGACCAGACGACACTGATGGTCACCTTTGGAACAAGAGGGGATGACAAGTGGTGCGCATAAAGCGCTGCAGAGTCTCGGTGAGACCTGGACCGCGCCTGGCCTTATTCCTGACATGTGCCAGTGTGGTAGTAACAACTTCAAACCCTTTCCCCTACCCATAAAGACAAAGATGGTCCATCCTGCCAACACATATTCCCCCTTAGTCTCACTGTCTGGGAGCAATACACAAAGACTAACTGCCAGCTACACCGAGTCATGTGACCTAGGCTGCAGGCACCAAATGGTTGGGACAAGAAAATGCAACTTTTTAAAAGCAGCTTTTTCAGAATTGTGACTTAAAATCCAACTTTACCATTGAAGAGGTTTTAAAGTACAATTCTTTAGAGATCAAACTCAATATTCCTACCTTCTCCTAATTGAAAGTTATCACTTATTAAATGTAATAAGGTAACTCAATGTTAGCCTATGGGAGAGTCTGGCCTTGCAGTACTGAAAAACAAATTTAGGAGTTTTTCACTACCAGAACAATGACAACTTGAAGATAAATGTCCAACTTTTTAAGTACACTGCATCCTGCCCTATGGGCAGTTTAAGGCCTATCTTAGCAGTGACATATGCATTAAAAAGAAAGGTTTAGGTCTGTAAAAGGGTTTTATTTTGCCTGATGGAAATGGCAGTTTAACACTTCCCACACAGGCTGCAAAGGCAAGTCTGAGATATGTTTAACCCCTTCTGTGCCGCGGACGTAGTGGTTACGTCCTGCGGCACAGTGCTGCTGTGCCGAGGACGTAACCACTACGTCCTCGGCACACAGCCCAGAGGGAGCGCTCTCGCTCCCTCTGTGGGGTTCCCCCCCCACCCCCCCAAGTCAGGGATGGAAGGGGAAGCCCTTCCCCTCCCACCCCCGACCCCCCTGTGACGTCAGCGCGCGCTGATTAGTCACAGGGTCTCCCCCATCGCGCTGGAAGCAGAGCTTCCAGCGCGATTGAAAAAGAAATGCTTTTGCATTTCTTTTTCAATCCCATGGGGGAGGCCCCGAGAGGCTTCAAAGGGAAGGAAATGTATTTCCTTCCCTTTGAAGTCTCTCACAGGTTTCAAAAGCCGGATTGCTTGCAATCCGGCTTTTGAAACCCCACTAGACACCAGGGATTTTTTTTTTTTTCTTGAAATTGGCAAAAGGGAGCGACCCCTTGGGCAAGGGTCGCTCCCAGGGGGGCATTTTTTTAGGAAGGCCTTTTCTGCCCCCCCTGGGGGCAGATTGGCCTGTTATTAGGCCGATCTGCCCCCAGGGGGGGCAGAAACCTCTAGGCACCAGGGACCATTTTTTTTTTTTTTTTTTTTTTGTGATGAATTCTTTTTGTTTAGGTGGGGAGCGATCCCTTAGGCAAGGGTCGCTCCCCTACGGGGCAATATATATTTAGGCCATTTCTGCCCCCCTTGGGGGCAGATTGGCCTATTTTGATAAGGCCAATCTGCCCCCAAGGGGGGCAGAAACCATTAGACACCAGGGAGTTTGTTTTTGCGCGCGAATGTCACGCAACAAAGCGACCCCTTTGGCAAGGGTCGCTCCCAGGGGGGGCAATTTTTTGGGAAGGCCTTTTCTGCCCCCCCTGGGGGCAGATCGGCCTATTATTAGGCCGATCTGCCCCCAGGGGGGGAAGAAACCTCTAGGCGCCAGGGCAAATTTTTTTTTTGTGTTTTTTTTTTTTGTTCTTTTTTTTTTTTTAGAGATGGGGAGCGACCCATCAGGCAAGGGTCGCTCCCCTGGGGGGCAAATTGTATTTAGACCATTTCTGCCCCCCTGGGGGCAGATTGGCCGATTTTAGGTCAATCTGCCCCCAAGGGGGCAGAAACCACTAGGCACCGGGGATTTGTTTTTTGGCGCCAATGTCACGCAGGGGGAGCGACCCCGTAGGCAAGGGTCGCTCCCGGGGGGGGGGTGGGGGGGCAAATTTATTTTAGGCCATTTCTGCCCCCCCGGGGGACAGATCGGCCTATTATTAGGCCGAACTGCCCCCGGGGGGGGCAGAACACTCTAGGCGCCAGGGCAATTTTTTTTTTGTGTTTTTTTTTTTTGTTGTTTCTTTTTTTAGAGATGGGGAGCGACCCATCAGGCAAGGGTCGCTCCCCTGGGGGGGCAAATTGTATTTAGACCATTTCTGCCCCCCTGGGGGCAGATTGGCCAATTTTAGGTCAATCTGCCCCCAAGGGGGCAGAAACCACAAGGCACCGGGGATTTGTTTTTTGGCGCCAATGTCACGCAGGGGGAGCGACCCCGTAGGCAAGGGTCGCTCCCGGGGGGGGGTGTGCCGGTTGGGGGGGCAAATTTATTTTAGGCCATTTCTGCCCCCCCGGAGGACAGATCGGCCTATTTTTAGGCCGAACTGCCCCCGGGGGGGGGGGCAGAACACTCTAGGCGCCAGGGCAATTTTTTTTTTGTGGTTTTTTTTTTTGTTGTTTCTTTTTTTAGAGATGGGGAGCGACCCATCAGGCAAGGGTCGCTCCCCTGGGGGGGCAAATTGTATTTAGACCATTTCTGCCCCCCTGGGGGCAGATTGGCCAATTTTAGGTCAATCTGCCCCCTAGGGGGCAGAAACCACTAGGCACCGGGGATTTGTTTTTTGGCGCCAATGTCACGCAGGGGGAGCGACCCCGTAGGCAAGGGTCGCTCCCGGGGGGGGGGTGTGGGGGTTGGGGGGGCAAATTTATTTTAGGCCATTTCTGCCCCCCCGGGGGACAGATCGGCCTATTATTAGGCCGAACTGCCCCCGGGGGGGGGCAGAACACTCTAGGCGCCAGGGCAATTTTTTTTTTTGTGTTTTTTTTTTTTGTTGTTTCTTTTTTTAGAGATGGGGAGCGACCCATCAGGCAAGGGTCGCTCCCCTGGGGGGGCAAATTGTATTTAGACCATTTCTGCCCCCCTGGGGGCAGATTGGCCAATTTTGGGTCAATCTGCCCCCAAGGGGGCAGAAACCACAAGGCACCGGGGATTTGTTTTTTGGCGCCAATGTCACGCAGGGGGAGCGACCCCGTAGGCAAGGGTCGCTCCCGGGGGGGGGGGGGGTGTGGGGGTTGGGGGGGCAAATTTATTTTAGGCCATTTCTGCCCCCCCGGGGGACAGATCGGCCTATTATTAGGCCGAACTGCACCCGGGGGGGGGGCAGAACACTCTAGGCGCCAGGGCAATTTTTTTTTTGTGTTTTTTTTTTTTGTTCTTTTTTTTTTTTTAGAGATGGGGAGCGACCCATCAGGCAAGGGTCGCTCCCCTGGGGGGCAAATTGTATTTAGACCATTTCTGCCCCCCTGGGGGCAGATTGGCCGATTTTAGGTCAATCTGCCCCCAAGGGGGCAGAAACCACTAGGCACCGGGGATTTGTTTTTTGGCGCCAATGTCACGCAGGGGGAGCGACCCCGTAGGCAAGGGTCGCTCCCGGGGGGGGGTGGGGGGGCAAATTTATTTTAGGCCATTTCTGCCCCCCCGGGGGACAGATCGGCCTATTATTAGGCCGAACTGCCCCCGGGGGGGGCAGAACACTCTAGGCGCCAGGGCAATTTTTTTTTTGTGTTTTTTTTTTTTGTTGTTTCTTTTTTTAGAGATGGGGAGCGACCCATCAGGCAAGGGTCGCTCCCCTGGGGGGGCAAATTGTATTTAGACCATTTCTGCCCCCCTGGGGGCAGATTGGCCAATTTTAGGTCAATCTGCCCCCAAGGGGGCAGAAACCACAAGGCACCGGGGATTTGTTTTTTGGCGCCAATGTCACGCAGGGGGAGCGACCCCGTAGGCAAGGGTCGCTCCCGGGGGGGGGTGTGCCGGTTGGGGGGGCAAATTTATTTTAGGCCATTTCTGCCCCCCCGGGGGACAGATCGGCCTATTTTTAGGCCGAACTGCCCCCGGGGGGGGGGCAGAACACTCGAGGCGCCAGGGCAATTTTTTTTTTGTGGTTTTTTTTTTTGTTGTTTCTTTTTTTAGAGATGGGGAGCGACCCATCAGGCAAGGGTCGCTCCCCTGGGGGGGCAAATTGTATTTAGACCATTTCTGCCCCCCTGGGGGCAGATTGGCCAATTTTAGGTCAATCTGCCCCCTAGGGGGCAGAAACCACTAGGCACCGGGGATTTGTTTTTTGGCGCCAATGTCACGCAGGGGGAGCGACCCCGTAGGCAAGGGTCGCTCCCGGGGGGGGGGTGTGGGGGTTGGGGGGGCAAATTTATTTTAGGCCATTTCTGCCCCCCCGGGGGACAGATCGGCCTATTATTAGGCCGAACTGCCCCCGGGGGGGGGCAGAACACTCTAGGCGCCAGGGCAATTTTTTTTTTTGTGTTTTTTTTTTTTGTTGTTTCTTTTTTTAGAGATGGGGAGCGACCCATCAGGCAAGGGTCGCTCCCCTGGGGGGGCAAATTGTATTTAGACCATTTCTGCCCCCCTGGGGGCAGATTGGCCAATTTTGGGTCAATCTGCCCCCAAGGGGGCAGAAACCACAAGGCACCGGGGATTCGTTTTTTGGCGCCAATGTCACGCAGGGGGAGCGACCCCGTAGGCAAGGTTCGCTCCCGGGGGGGGGGGGATGGGGGTTGGGGGGGCAAATTTATTTTAGGCCATTTCTGCCCCCCCGGGGGACAGATCGGCCTATTATTAGGCCGAACTGCCCCCCGGGGGGGGCTGAACACTCTAGGCACCAGGGCAATTTTTTTTGTGTGTGTTTTTTTTTTTGTTGTTTCTTTTTTTAGAGATGGGGAGCGACCCATCAGGCAAGGGTCGCTCCCCTGGGGGGGCAAATTGTATTTAGACCATTTCTGCCCCCCTGGGGGCAGATTGGCCAATTTTAGGTCAATCTGCCCCCAAGGGGGCAGAAACCACAAGGCACCGGGGATTTGTTTTTTGGCGCCAATGTCACGCAGGGGGAGCGACCCCGTAGGCAAGGGTCGCTCCCGGGGGGGGGGTGTGGGGGTTGGGGGGGCAAATTTATTTTAGGGCATTTCTGCCCCCCCCCCCTGGGGCCGGCTGAGCTACAGGCCAAACACCACAGGTAGGCACCTTGCAAAAAACACCTCTGTTTTCTGTGAAAAAATATGTTGTGTCCACGTTGTGTTTTGGGCCATTTCCTTTTGTGGGCGCTAGGCCTACCCACTGAAGTGATGTACCATTTTTATCGAGAGACTTAGGGGAACGCTGGGTGGAAGGAAATTTGTGGCTCCTCTCAGATTCCAGAACTTTCTGTCACCGAAATGAGAGGAAAAAGTGTTTTTTGGGCCAAATTTTGATGTTTGCAAAGGATTCTGGGTAACATAACCTGGTCAGAGCCCCGCAAGTCACCCCATCTTGGATTCCCCTGGGTTTCTAGTTTTCAAAAATGCACTGGTTTGCTAGGTTTCCTCAGGTGTCGGCTGAGCTACAGGCCAAAATCCACAGGTAGGCACTGCTTTTTATAAAAAAATGTGATGTGTCCACGTTGTGTTTTGGGCCCTTTCCTTTCGTGGGCGCTAGTCCTACCCACACAAGTGAGGTATCATTTTTATCGGGAGACTTGGGGGAACGCTGGGTAGAAGGAAATTTGTGGCTCCTCTCAGATTCCAGAACTTTCTGCCACAGAAATGTGAGTAACATGTGTATTTTTAGCCAAATTTTGAGGTTTGCAAAGGATTCTGGGTAACAGAACCTGGTCCGAGCCCCGCAAGTCACCCCTCCTTGGATTCCCCTAGGTCTCTAGTTTTCAGAAATGCACAGGTTTGGTAGGTTTCCCTAGGTGCCGGCTGAGCTAGAGGCCAAAATCTACAGGTAGGCACTTTGCAAAAAACACCTCTGTTTTTTTCCAAAATTTAGGATGTGTCCACGTTGCGCTTTGGGGTGTTTCCTGTCGCCGGCGCTAGGCCTACCCACGCAAGTGAGGTATCATTTTTATTGGGAGACTTGGGGGAACGCTGGGTGGAAGGAAATTTGTGGCTCCTCTCAGATTCCAGAACTTTCTGCCACAGAAATGTGAGGGACATGTGTTTTTTTAGCCAAATTTTGAGATTTGCAAAGGATTCTGGGTAACAGAACCTGGTCCGAGCCACACAAGTCACCCCTCCTTGGATTCCCCTAGGTCTCTAGTTTTCAGAAATGCACAGGTTTGGTAGGTTTCCCTAGGTGGCGGCTGAGCTAGAGGCCAAAATCTACAGGTAGTCACTTTGCTAAAAACAGCTCTGTTTTCTGTGATATGTCCACGTTGTGTTTTGGGGCATATCCTGTCGCGGGCGCTAGGCCTACCCACACAAGTGAGGTATCATTTTTATCGGGAGACATGGGGGAACGCTGGGTGGAAGGAAATTTGTGGCTCCTCTCAGATTCCAGAACTTTCTGCCACAGAAATGTGAGGAACATGTGTTTTTTTAGCCAAATTTTGAGGTTTGCAAAGGATTCTGGGTAACAGAACCTGGTCCGAGCCCCGCAAGTCACCCCTCCTTGGATTCCCCTAGGTCTCTAGTTTTCAGAAATGCACAGGTTTGGTAGGTTTCCCTAGGTGGCGGCTGAGCTAGAGGCCAAAATCTACAGGTAGTCACTTTGCTAAAAACAGCTCTGTTTTCTGTGATATGTCCACGTTGTGTTTTGGGGCATATCCTGTCGCGGGCGCTAGGCCTACCCACACAAGTGAGGTATCATTTTTATCGGGAGACGTGGGGGAACGCTGGGTGGAAGGAAATTTGTGGCTCCTCTCAGATTCCAGAACTTTCTGCCACAGAAATGTGAGGAACATGTGTTTTTTTAGCGAAATTTTGAGGTTTGCAAAGGATTCTGGGTAACAGAACCTGGTCCGAGCCCCGCAAGTCACCCCTCCTTGGATTCCCCTAGGTCTCTAGTTTTCAGAAATGCACAGGTTTGGTAGGTTTCCCTAGGTGGCGGCTGAGCTAGAGGCCAAAATCTACAGGTAGTCACTTTGCTAAAAACAGCTCTGTTTTCTGTGATATGTCCACGTTGTGTTTTGGGGTATATCCTGTCGCGGGCGCTAGGCCTACCCACACAAGTGAGGTATCATTTTTATCGGGAGACGTGGGGGAACGCTGGGTGGAAGGAAATTTGTGGCTCCTCTCAGATTCCAGAACTTTCTGCCACAGAAATGTGAGGAACATGTGTTTTTTTAGCCAAATTTTGAGGTTTGCAAAGGATTCTGGGTAACAGAACCTGGTCCGAGCCACACAAGTCACCCCTCCTTGGATTCCCCTAGGTCTCTAGTTTTCAGAAATGCACAGGTTTGGTAGGTTTCCCTAGGTGGCGGCTGAGCTAGAGGCCAAAATCTACAGGTAGTCACTTTGCTAAAAACAGCTCTGTTTTCTGTGATGTGTCCACGTTGTGTTTTGGGGCATATCCTGTCGCGGGTGCTAGGCCTACCCACACAAGTGAGGTATCATTTTTATCGGGAGACGTGGGGGAACGCTGGGTGGAAGGAAATTTGTGGCTCCTCTCAGATTCCATAACTTTCTGCCACAGAAATGTGAGGAACATGTGTTTTTTTAGCCAAATTTTGAGGTTTGCAAAGGATTCTGGGTAACAGAACCTGGTCCGAGCCACACAAGTCACCCCTCCTTGGATTCCCCTAGGTCTCTAGTTTTCAGAAATGCACAGGTTTGGTAGGTTTCCCTAGGTGGCGGCTGAGCTAGAGGCCAAAATCTACAGGTAGTCACTTTGCTAAAAACAGCTCTGTTTTCTGTGATGTGTCCATGTTGTGTTTTGGGGCATATCCTGTCGCGGGTGCTAGGCCTACCCACACAAGTGAGGTACCATTTTTATCGGGAGACTTGGGGGAACATAGATTAGCAAAACAAGTACTATTGCCCCTTGTCTTTCTCTACATTTTTTCCTTCCAAATATAGGAGTGTGTGTAAAAAAGACATCTATTTGAGAAATTCCCTGTAATTCACGTGCTACTATGGTCACCCCGGAATTCAGAGATGTGCAAATAACCACTGCTCCTCAACACCTTATCTTGTGCCCTTTTTGGAAATGCAAAGGTTTTCTTGATAGCAATTTTTTACTCCTTATATTTCAGCAAATGAATTGCTGTATACCCGGTATAGAATGAAAACGCACTGCAGGGTGCAGCTCATTTATTGGCTCTGGGTTCCTCGGGTTCTTGATGAACCTACAAGCCCTATATATCCCCGCAACCAGAGGAGTCCAGCAGACGTAACGGTATATTGCTTTCGATAATCTGACATTGCAGGGAAAAGTTACAGAGTAAAACGTAGAGAAAAATTGATGGTTTTTTCACCTCAATTTCAATATTTTTCTTTTTCAGCTGTTATTTTCTGTAGGAAACCCTTGTAGGATCTACACAAATGACCCCTTGCTGAATTCAGAATTTTGTCTACTTTTCAGAAATGTTTAGGTTTCTGGGATCCAGCATTGGTTTCATGACCATTCCTGTCACTGACTGGAAGGAGGCTGAAAGCACAAAAAATTGCACAAATGGGGTATGCCCCAGTAAAATGCCAAAATTGTGTTGAAAAATTGGGTTTTCTGATTCAAGTCTGCCTGTTCCTGAAAGCTGGGAAGCTGCTGAGTTTAGCACCGCAAACCCTTTGTTGATGCCATTTTCAGGGGAAAAACCACAAGCCTTCTTCTGCAGCCACTTTTTCCAATTTTTTTGAAAAAAACGAAATTTTCACTGTATTTTGGCCAATTTCTTGGCCTCCTTCAAGGGAACCCACAAAGTCTGGGTACCTCTAGAATCCCTAGGATGTTGGAAAAAAAGGACGCAAATTTGGCTTGGTTAGCTTATGTGGACAAAAAGTTATGAGGGCCTAAGCGCGAACTGCCCCAAATAGGCAAAAAAAGGCCCGGCACAGGAGGGGGAAAAGGCCTGGCAGCGAAGGGGTTAAGGGGTACTTAACTGGATGTCACAGTAAGTTCTCCATCCCCACTCGTAGCATTTAATTTACAGGCCGTGGGTACAGGCAGTACCACTTTACTAGGGGCGTGCAAGTAAATATGCCAGTTGGGTGTAAGCCAATTTTACCATGTAGAGAGTATATGTACTTCAGTCCTGGTTAGCAGTGATAAAGTGCACAGATTCCAAATGCCATGCAAAACAAAATCAGCACAAATAGGACGATTGAAGGTAAAAAGTTGGGGGTGAGGGGTGTCACTCTAAGGATGCTAGGATTTAGAGAGAGAGGTCTTCAGACATCTGATTGGTAATAACTTTGTTACCTTATGCTAAATCTCCACAAAACTTTGCAAACCTTGGCTGATGATGCAAAGTGTTGTGGTGCATAGTTAGGGAGCGCAAAGGAAAGATGGAGGTCCCAAAACATGTTTTTCTACCAATCCATTTCCCTTAGATTGTTTAAACAGAAATAGTGATACAATGGCTGAATGGATTTACATGAAATATGGTAGGATTATAGATTATGGTGTAGAAAGGGTCCTTTTCATTATTTGTTCTAAATTTGTTCAACAGTTTCAGTGCTATATTGGACTGCAGTATACAGCAGTACCTTCACAGGATACCGCAATACATGACAATAATGAAACACTATTATTGGTTAATCAAAACCCTTGCAAAATACAAAGGCAGCCATATTGTTTAGACCACACTCTCTTTCTTCTGTGTTCTACCATGAAATTTAACTTTTTAATGTATTGGAAGAAATTAGGTATTTTAGCAAACTTGGTAGAGTTAGGGCAAAATAGTTTTATTGATATATATATATATATTTTTTTTTTAACGTTTATGAAGTAACACGTTATAGGGTAGCTATTAAAAGTGCCTTTTTTGTAAACATTATTTATATATGTTTGTGAAGCCAGTCTTTTAGGTTTAAAGTGAAAATGTGGTTTCCATATGTTGAAAAATGTACACCATTAGGACGATACAATGCTGCACTGCTGTATTTTATATTTAAATGAAAAATTGAAGACGTTGTGATCAAGAAACAATGCTGACACTCTTGTCTTGTCTGCGTGTCTTTTCAATCTTAGCAGCATTTTCATAAGGCCACTTCCACTTTTGTCTGTGACATATATTTCAGAAAACAAAATGTGTGTTAGGAAATATGTACATTAGGATGAAAAATATCTCTTTCATCTCAATTTCCAACTTGTTAAGTGCCGCTGCCGGGTGGGAAAACAAACCTTTCCCTGGTTTCACTCTCAGGTAAGGAAAAGCACTCACTCACTCCCCCCAGGCTGGAGCAAAAGAAAACTGCTCCAATGTAGTGGGAGTAATGCATGCTCCCGCTGCGCCCCTAACAAAGGATCTGCTGTCTGGTGCACAGAGGCTCCGTACTTAAAAATAAAAAGATGCTGGCTCCTGCAGGGAGTCTACAGGGTTGTGGGTGCCGTGAGGCGCCCCCAGCAGAAATAATGGTGGCTGGTGGGCGCAGGTGTAAAAATAAATACATTTCCGACTCCTGCACTGCCCCATGAAATGGGGCCACTTGCAGGGAGCCAGCAGGCCGCGGGGACCCTTGAGTTCCTCCCACAGCCTCCAAAGAGAAAATAAATGAAAAAAGTGCCTTCCAACACCACGCCATGTCCCATGTCCACAAAATGGAAAATATTAGGCGTACATCATCTTGACACACAGAGCTCATGTTGTATAAAGTGCTCAACAAGTGTATTTTATCACCTCTTCTATTTACCATAATCCAAATATTTAATATTAATGCATTGGTTCCATAATTTCCCTTACCCCATATTTAAAGAACTCTAGAAACATGGTTTCATGTGTACAAAAATAGGCTCTGTATCATATTTTTTGCTTTGAAATTAAACACATTTATAATTACTAAAGTGTACTTGCATACATATAATCATGAACTGAATGTTGACTTCTTCCTACAAAGAACATGATATCAAATATCTACTTGGGATCCTATAGTCAATTCTCTACCATATAGGTCATAAGAAGAAAGAGAATGTTTAATTTTTTCATGCACCCATAAATGATTATTCATACCTCCTTATTTGTTTAAAAAGACAAACTATTCCCTGCAAAGTTTGACATCCATTCACTCCTATCACATACTAAAATAAAACAAAAATATGTAATGCCCTATTCAACATTTATCTGATAATTCATACACACATCATTCTAAACTGTTCCAATAACAAGATCCAGTAACACACATCAAAAACCATCACTATCTGGGCCAATATCTCCTGTCCTAATTCTATAACCATCACCATGACATCATGTTATTAGGACATCACTAGTCGAAAATTAAACAAAAATACAGTCACCTCACTATATTGAAAAAGATGCGTAATTAAACAAATTGAATAACCACCCAAATACTCTCCAAAGCCCTAACATATTCTCCTTCCATAACCAGACTCACCATACCTCTCCCCTAAATACTTAGACCAGCACCATATTCATCCCAGCAATTTAAATAAACCTCTAATCCCTCCTACCTCCAACACTGTTTTACAATCCAAAGAAACGCCCACCACATCATTTAAATTACAAATTCAATTTTATCAAAACTCAACCATTCCCTATGCACTCCCATTATCTTCTTACAGTGAAGCTATGCCCATTCAAGAGACATATTCTCACACAAATTAACCAAAATGAATATATAAAAACACACAGAACATATTCTCTTACATTCACACACTAGTATAATCCACACAACGTAACCCTCCAAGCGGCACTCACTGTCCAACATATCCTATTATAGCACATCGTAGTATATATCCTATTGTATAATTGCCTATGTGTAAAAGAGTCATATACGTTTTTATATTAAAATTTTATTAAACATTTTCACAGCAATCAAAATTAATAAACATTGCTTTGTATGAATTATTGAAATATACATTTGATTAAAAAATACTGGTGATTTTTGGAGAAAGTTGATAGATCTGCTTTATATGTATTCGTGTTGTAGGAGGCCAGGCGTGGTATAGAGTTGGCTGTACAGAGGCCAGGGCATGTGGCCAACCCTGTGCCACATACAGGGGAGTTAGCTGCCAGCGGGGGTTTGTCCTCAGGCCAAAACCCCATCACACAGGGCTAAGGTTCATGCGCAGACAGAGGGTTGGCTGCTCATGGGGGTTGGCTTTATATGTGGTATTAAGGTATTACTTTAGTCGGAAAAAAAACTAGAAATGCACTGGAAAAAACAAAGATTAAAGTGAAATATAGTTAGGTGAAACTTTCAATAACAATGTTACATCTTATGAAAAATCACTGAAACTCACCAGTTATAGCTATCTCTTGTAACTATAACTCATGCTCCAATGTATCTATAACTTGTCCTCGCACCATGCACAGCTAATTATCCCACATATAACTTCCCTTATGACATGTTCTGTAAGATCATTGATGACATCACTGCAACATTTGAAATTACATAACACTGATGACAAGACCACATTACGGAGGTGCAAGTTAGTTACAGGACTCAGAGACTGTGCCCCCTATCTTGAATTTACAAAGTACAAGGGTGCAAGGTATGGAGACCCTAACCTCCTGGCACAATTGAAGGGGTTCCTTTGGCACCACCCTCCCACATGTGCTAAGCTCCAGGGGTTGGATTAAATCAATATGACGGTACTCTGTTCGATGAGATAGCTCAGAACCCAGTGCTGCCCTCCCGTGAAGGCCTGCGGTACTCCCTCAGGAATCATACCAATGCACCCTGAAAACTTCACTAGGTGTAACTTGTATGGCCCCCTCTGTAGTACCATGGAGGTGACACTGGTTACAGAACCATGGGAGTACCGCAATACCACAAAAAATATATTAAAAAAATTATTGGGCAAAATGTGGGGTGGTGGGCAGCGAAGGGGGGGGTGTTGACCAGAGCCAGGCCCTGCACCCAATCTCCCTGTGGCCAACCCCACACAGCCAAACGATGGGTGAATATGATAAAAAAATCACTAAAAGACCAAAGGTTAAAGTGATGTTATAGTTGGATGCTATCTTGCGTTAAAGAAAAAAAAACTAGAAATTTACTGAAATGAAAAGTTAAAATGATGCTATAGTTAGATGTTGAAATAAGGTAAAAAATTGCATTTACAAAACAAAAAAAACTGAAATTCACTAGTTATATTTTACTGAGATAACTATAACTTGTCTCCTCATCATGCACTGGTTATGACCTCACATATTAGGCATATCATGAAATTTTAAATGACGTCACGGATGTTATCACTGATGACGCCTCATGGGATTGCCCACTTAATGACTTCACATGACTCACTGTTTGAAATCGAGGTATGCATTTGCCCTAGAAAATATACCTTCTGTGAGGCTCTATAGAAAATCCTCTGTAGTTTACTAAAATATGCCACCTATGTTCCTGTGATTAATACCTTGGCATACTTCCTTAAAACCATGCTTACAACACCAGAGTGAGATAAACTACATCTAAGTGGAATACCTTTACATTCTCCGTCAATTAGCAATATCCAATGTGTTATGTTTTAGTTTCTATGATGTGTAAGCTCGAGTTTTCCTTTTGGTATTGCCTTGGTAATAGAATCCTCGAGCCGCGGATTCTATGGGGGAACGGTTAGAGACGGAGAGACGAAAGCATCGACAAAGGGTTTGCGGTTTATGCTGTTGTGGGTGGATGTACAATGAAAATCGTAAATAAGAAAGAAAACGACTCCTTTAGACCTCACCTTTAGACAAAGATCAAGTGCGATCATTTCTTGGTCTTGCAGAATATTACTCTAAATTTGTCAAGAATTTTGCGAGTACTGTTCAACCATTGAGAATGATCCTGAAGAAGGGAGTGAAGCTTGAGTGGACTCCACAATGTGAGGAGGCGTTTAATGCAGTGAAAAATGACATAGGAAAGATGCCCACCTTAGGCCATTCTGATGTGAAGCGTAAAACGTTCTTATCCACTGATGCTAGTTAGAAAGGCCTCGGTGCTGTTCTCTCGCAACATGTGGATGGGGAAGAAAAAGTGGTGGCATTTGCGTCACGTTCTCTTAGAAGTCAAGAAGAACGGTATTAGTGATTGAGCGTGAGGAATTAGCCTGCACCTGGGCCATAAACCATTTCAAATATTATTTATGGGGTTTACAATTCGTACTCAGGAGTGATCACAAGCCCTTAGTACAGATGTTAACCTGCCGAAACATCGAGAGTACGACGCCCCGAATCAAGCGTTGGGTGGAGAGCTTGTTGGATTTTAATTATCTTGTGGAGTATTATCCTGGAAAGAAGAATATTCCTGCTGATTTTCTTTCTAGGTTACCAGTGGTTGATTGCAGTCCTGATGAGCAAGTTCCTGTGTTATGGATTAAAGAATCTGCTTTAGACAAGGCGGAATGGGATGGAGAATGTAGTAAGGACCCTGTTTTCTAGATTAGTTATGGACTATGTGGTTCAACGATGGCCGTGTTTGAGTGATTATCAAGAGGATACCAAAGCCTTTTGGAATGTGAGGGATGAGTTGAGTATCATCAATGGCAATTTGTTAAGAGATAACAGGCTAGTTCCTCCCTTTAACCTGCGTGAGAAACTGATTAATTCAGACCATGAGGGACATCTAGGTAGGAATCTCACAAAAGCCAGTATCGGAGAGTGTTATTGGTGGCCGGGTCTAGACAAACAAGTTGAAGTTGTTGTGGAGGACTGTTTGCAATGTGCTGGAAATGACAAATCCAGGATCATTCGGACCGCTCCTTTGTCCCCAGTTTCTATTCCTGATGAACCATGGGTCAAACTGGGTCTGGATTTTGTGGGACCTTTTGAAATGTTGCCATACAATGAAAGATTTGTGATTGTCCTTGTTGATTACACTTCCAAATGGGTCACTGCTAGTTTAGTACAATCTGTTATCACCAGAACTGTGCTAGATTTTTTAACTAACTTGTTTGTCTGTGAAGGAATTCCTAGGGTAATAGTGACTGATAATGGTGTTCAGTTCACTTCCCCAGAAATGAAGGATTTCCTTAAGAACTTGGTAATCTCTCATTATCGAACTGCACTTTAT
Source organism: Pleurodeles waltl (assembly GCF_031143425.1). NCBI lineage: Eukaryota > Metazoa > Chordata > Amphibia > Caudata > Salamandridae > Pleurodeles > Pleurodeles waltl. The sequence continues at coordinate 598,493,807 of NC_090442.1, read as the reverse complement.
GCACCCCAAGCTAAGGGTTTGGTTGAGAAAATGAATCAGTTAGTGAAAGCAAGTGTTCAAGTAGCTCTTGAGAACAGAGTGCCTTTAAAAACTGTGTTGAGGGAGAAGTTATGGGCACACAGGAATGCACCCAATGTTGTTACTGGTATGTCTCCTTTTAGTATTTTGAAGGGCACATTAGCAGGCTCGAAGCTGAATCCTTCGTGGTTGCATCCTAAAACTCAAGGGGTGCAAGGTTTAGTAACACAAAGAATGTTCATGCTAGGGTAATTGCGAACCAGACAAAGTATAAGGCGCGATTTGATGAGAGACGTTGTGTGCATCAGAGGGGTTGGTATGAAGGTGAATTGGTGTTTATCAAGAAACCTGTGTGGTTTCCAAAAGAAGGATCTAAATATATTGGACTGCAGAGGATTATAGAAGTGAAGAAGAATGTTGTTGTCCTAGAAGGTGGCGAATTTTGGAGCATGTCTCGACTAGTCAAGTGTACCAAGTCGTTGGATGAACATGATGCTGTTTTGCCTGATTCGGATATGAGTGTGGGGTTAAGAAGGAGTGGAAGGAGCTGCACATATCCTAAACATCTCAGGGATTTTGTGAGTTAAAATTATGCCCTAGTTATACATTAAGAACTGTGATAAGGACTGTAATGTACATTCTGTGGCAGTTTTTATTTCGTCTTGTTAGCTCGTTCTGCATATCTGATATTGTTTTTGTTTCTGTTATGTAAATGTATATAGTTATGTTATCCAGTTATAATCAATCTTTTTATTTATTAAGGGGGGAGATGTGTTATGTTTTAGTTTCCATGATGTGTAAGCTCGCGTTTTCCTTTTGGTATTGCCTTGGTAATAGAATCCTCGAGCCGCGGATTCTACAGGGGAATGGTTAGAGACGGAGAGAGGAAAGCATTGACGAAGGGTTTGCGATTTATGCTGTTGTGGGTGGATGTACAATAAAAATCGTAAATAAGAAATAAAACGACTCCGTGCCACAATGCCTCAAAATCTTCAGTGAAATTCTGGAAATAAACATCCACACCTTATTAAAGTCCTCATGACATACAATTTGTCTGTAGATCTGTATTACAACTATTTAATATATAGGCACATGACCACACATCCACATAATAATGTGAACAGGAGGTTTGGCATTTCTCACAGATTCTTTGGAACAGGCTTTTATACAACCCACATCAGATGCGCTCAGCCTTTACCTTGTTTATCTTGAAGCCTTGAAGCACTACGTCCACCCCAAATATTATTGATTTCTAAATGGTGTGCCATATAACTTTCCACATGCAAAATTATGAATGCCTTCATAGCTTTCATTATTGCATATTATGCAGTCAAAGAATAAAGGTTAGATCGACTTACTGAATCTATGCAATGCTACAAAAACTCTTTGGGGTCAGTTTTCTTTCTGACCTACATGTGCACAATCTCATAAAAGAAGGAGAGCAGACTATCATGTTCAATATTTATACCCTGTACTATAGAAAGGGAAGACAAGAACAAGAAAAATAATAGAAAATATGACATTTTTTCACATAAAGTACATTGTTCCTTTGTTTTCCAGTTTATATACATAAAAGGAAAATCCTTTAAAATATGCCTACTATGCATTTCAGACCCAGAAGAAATTCATTTACACAGTTACAATTAGAACAGTCCTACTTTAATAATTGAAATTTTTAAATAAGTGAGTCAAGTACTGTTTCGACTGGGTGTGAGTGCATAGTTCGAGCCGATAAATATGCCCTGTCACTTTTTCAACTGGAATTTCAATTGGTAGGTCAAGCCAACACGTGTTTCACAGAATCCTGCCACTTCATCATGGCTCTGTCCTTCACTTAACATTAAACAAAAAAGAAAATAAATTGAGCCAAAAAACATATTACTTGCATCAAACATAATCAATGAGATGAAATATTTTAATAAGTATCCATTATACTTATCTTTGTCTTCCTAAAAGAGTGTCATCCTCAATAATTTTGAAACTTAATCACTTTTAAGTACAGAGTGGCAAACAAATGCTTGTCAAGGACAAATCTGTGTTTAGGACAAAGATTAGATTGCAAAATGTATCAAAATCTAACACATCATTCCTAATATCTCAAAGCTTGTTACGATACAATTCCATTTACAGTATGTTCTCTTCATTACATTCTTACGGTAAATATTTTCATTTATCTCTTTTAATGACACCTAATTTACTTCCAGATTGCAAGAACACTATCTTTCTCAGTTCACCCGCATCATTTCAATTACTACAAAATAAATAAAAATAAAAGAAAGAATAGAGAAGAACGTTTAATAAAACATAAGAGAAAATGTAAACAAGATGCCCTTGAGCCTCCATCCTCAATTAATATTGAAGGAATCAATCAACCAGCTATCAAGCACTTGTCTAACAGACGTATTCTCTAATGAAAAGCCCAAAATCCAAGTCCTCTTCACAAACACAGCACACTCCACAATATCAAAGTCCTATGAACCCCAGAATCATCATACATCTGAAAAGGAACTGATAAACACCCAACAAGAAGAAATTATCATGGGGTGGTAAATTAATGTTAACATAGCACTCACTTTTGCTATTGAGGTATTGCTATTTGCTGTTCCAAAATTCAAAAATATCACTATCAGCATCTAATATTCTTTGGTCGCCATCCAGTCCTCTTTACATAACTATTAACAATAAACATTTTAAGTAACTCTGTTTTAGAACTAACATGTGTCAATCTTTTAAAAAAGAAATAAAAACATTAACTGTAGTTCCATTGCAATATCCTGCATCATAGTGCTAAGCCTTACTAGTGAAATCTCCAGACTTAAATATCCTCTGAACTCAGATTGACGTCTGACATCACCTTCTTCCCCCCCCTTAAAATCGCATTTCAATTATCAACCGTTACTAATCTGACAGATATTGTATTTCACACATTAATCAATAATACATATTGCCAGAATCATACAAAATAATTTTATTTCAGATGCTTATTAATGCTAAAAATCTACCAGCACAAATAATCTATACTGATAAGTCTTGAGCCCGACACACCAACATGTCTTACCTTTCTACACTAGAGAATATAAATATTGAATGTGATAATCAACTCCCCTTTTTATGACTTTATCTTCACTCAGCGATCACATGGTGTCAAGGACTACTGTGTTATTTGTCATGTCATCGGCAATTTCATCAATGATGTAATTTGAGATTTCAGTGATGCCATTTATTACATTGTGAGTGATGTAATGTGAGGTCATAATCCGTGCATGGCTGTGACGCAGGTTATAATTAGCTCATTTAACTATAACTGCTAAATTTCAGATTTCTTGATTTTTAAATGTTCGTTTTTACCTTATTTCATGACTTAATAACCTCACTTTAACCTTTGATTTTCTTCAGTGACTCTCTCTGTCTCTCGCTCTCTCTCTCTCTCTCTATATATATATATATATATATATATATATATATATATATATATGTGTGTATGTATATAGACATGTGTGTGTGTCTATATATATAGTTTATATGTGTGTATATATATATATATATGATGCTATCATTACTACAAATGCGTCTTTACCACGCATTCCTTTACAACAAAATCTTATACAATGAACATGCCTATACCACGCATCCCTTCTACTAGAAAGTCCTGTTGGACCGAACAGGCAAAATGCTGTTCTCTACGTACCTGATTGTCCAGGCTGTAGTGTCTTGCGAACGTGTGCAATGATGCCCACATTGCTGCCTGACAGATATTCAGGACTGGAACACCTCATGCTAGCGCAGTGCTAGCAGCCTTGCACCTGGTAGAATGAGCCCCATGCCCTCAGGGGGCTGCTTCTTGGCCAATACGTAGCAGATCTTAGTGCAGAGAACGACTCAGCGCGAAAAGGTTAGTTTCTGCACTGCTCAACCCTTCTTTGCTCCCACGTACCCCAAAAAGAGTTGTTCATCCACGGGAACTCTTTTGTGCGGTCAAGGTTGAACTACAAAGCTCTTTTTGGGTCCATTGGTTGGAGTTACTCCTTCTCTTTGGAGGGATGTGGTGGCGCAAAGAAGGTGGGCAGGGTGATGTTTTGACCCAGGTGAAATGGGGTCACCACCTTTGGGAGAATAGAGGCACGAGTTCTAAGTACCACCTTGTCTGGGAGCATGGTGAGATATGGTGCCTTAGATGAGAGAGCCTGCATCTCACTCACCCTCCTGGCAGAGGTTATTGCCACTAAGAAGGCTGTCTTGATGGTGTGCAGCCGGAGTGGACAGCAATGTAATGGCTCAAAGGGAGCACACATGAGAAATGTGAGAACTAGATTTAAGTCCCTCTGAGGCATAACAAAGGGCGTAGGGGGAAACCTATGTACAAGCCCTTTGAGAAATCTATTTACAATAGGTGAGTTGAATAAAGAAGGTTGATCAGGCAGCCGAAGGAATGTCAATAAGGCAGAATCCTGCTGGGCAAGGGATAAAATGAAGAGTAGAATGTCAGAGAGAGAAACAGAAAGGGGGTCAATAGATCTTTCTGTACAATAATTTACAAAGCGTTTCCATCGGCAGGTTTATACCATCTTAGTGGAGGGATGCCTGGCTGCTAGAATAACTTTACAGACTTTGGGAGGAAGGTCGAAGGCTGTCAACTGTTGCCGCTCCGTCTTCTTGCATGAAGGCACAGAGTTGACCGGTTCTGGCGGAGAACCTTCCCCTGCTGCTGTGACAGAAGATTTTCCTGAAGGGGCAGCTTGATCGGAGGCTGATTTTCAGAAGCTCGGGATACCAGACTCTCAGTGCCTAGTCCAGAGCTGACATTGCGCGCTCTCTGCGGAGGCGAACAGATCTAAGCAAGGCTCTCCCCACTGCCAAAAGAGTTCTTGTGCCACCTCTGACATCGACGGCTGAGTTAGTCTGCCCTGGCGTTCAGAGAACCTGCCAGGTGTTTAACTACTAGGGTTATGCCCTGCTTTTCCAGCCATGCCCAGGAACACAGGGCCTCTTGACAAAGGGTCCACGACCCCACACCACCCTGCTTGTTGCAGTATCACATTGCGGTGGTGTTGTCTGTTAACAACTGCACCATCTTCCCTTTTACAACAGGAAGAAATGCTTTCAATGCCAGTTCGACCTCCCGAAGCCCCAGTAAGTTGATATGGAGTCCGGATCCCGCAGGAGACCAGAGATCTCTGATCTCTACCTCTCCCAGATGGCTGCCCCCTCCCAGAAGTGACGCATCTGTCACTACTGTGATATCTGGTTGGACAAGGCAGAGGAGTCTGTCTCTGACCCAATCGCAGTTCACTAACCACCACTGCAGATCTTTTGCAGTTCCCTCCGAGATCTGAACTGTGTCGGTGAGATTCCCCTGAATCTGTGCCCATTGGAACTTCAGGTCCCACTGCAGAGCCCTCATATGCCATCTGGCAGATTTGACTAACAGGATGCAGGAGGCCATGAAGCCTACAGCCTCAGTGTCTGTTTCACCGAAATCCAGGACATTGGTATCATAACCTGAGTATGCTGGACTCGCTGCTCGGGAGCATAAGCTTGAAACTGCACCCTGTCCAGAACAGCTCCGATGAAAGGGAGCGGAAGAGAGGAAGTCAGGTGTGACTTCGGCACATTTATAGTGAACCCCAGCGAATGCAGGAGGTTCGCCGCATTCTGAAGGTGGATGATGACAGCTTGGGGTGAAGGAGCCTTCAACAGCCAGTCGAAGATCCTTGTTCTTTTTGGGTATCAGAAAGTTGTGGGAATAACAACCGCACTACTTTGACAATAGGACCCTTTCTTTGGCTCCCTTGGCCAAGAGAGCTGCAACTTCCTCGTGGAGACTGTGATCAGCTGTTCTTTTAACTAAGGTATAGAGGGAGAGAAAGACTGGAAGTGGAGATAATAGCCCTTCTGATGTAATTGAATCCTCTGTCCAACTGGAAGCGTGTGGTCTTGCAGAATCACACTAGGAGGACTTTGGTGCTGTGGAGGAGAGGGGCTGGGTGGTGGATGACTTCTGGCCAGACCCTCTTGGTCTGAAGGTACCACAACCTCGTCCCGCACAGGATGCTGACCTGACAGTGGCTGATCTGTGGACAGCGTGGTACCATGCCCTTCGGAAGCCTCAAAAGGTGCATAAGACAGACTGTTGGCGAGGGATCGCCGAAAGGCCCAATGACTTGGCCGTAGCCCGGGAGTCCTTGAAGCGCGCCAGCATGAGTTTGCCTTTTCACCACATAGGCGGGACCCATCGAAGGGCATGTCCATAAGGTTTGCCTGCACATCCCCCGAAAAGCCAGATGTGTGAAGTCAGGCATGGCGACAAAGGTCCACTATCCACGAAATAGCTCTACCCAGTGAGTCAGTTGTGTCCAAGCCACACCTGATAGTAAACTTGGCTGCATCTCTCTCATCTTTGACTGCTTGTGAGAGAGTGTCCCGCATGCCCTCCAGGACCTGAGGCAGCACCTGCGCCACCGTATTCCATAAAATATGGGAAGAACAGCCCAATAGGCATGAAGTGTTTACTGACCTCAATGCCAGGCTGGAGGAAGAAAACATCTTCTTCCCAAGCTGGTCCAGCCTCTTGGATTCCCTATCTGAGGGAGCGGAAGGGAAGGTGCCATGGGAAGTGGAGGCTTGGACCATCAGAGTCACTTAGAGCTGGGTGATGGTGGCGGCCAATTGTCCTAGTTACAGGTGCCCCTGTGTTGGGTTTGGACCACGTTTCCAGCAGGACATCCGTGAGGGCTTCATTAAAGGGTAACATTGGTTCCAATGTGGAAACCCCTTGCTGATGCACCTCAGTCAGGATGTTAGTCCTGACCGGCTCCGTAGACAGATCTAGGTCCAGGACCTCAGCTGCCCTACACACCACCATAGCATACGATGCTCCCTCCTCCGTAGCCACTGTAGGAGGTGAGAGCATGCCAGCATCTGGAGAGGTGTCCAGTCCACTGGCTTCTCCTAACTCCTCATACCAGCCAGTTTGCTCCAACTGAGACTCCAGAGAGTTCAGAGACCCCTCTTATTCCTCACAATGTCTGGCTGATCATAGAAAGGCTCAGGCAATGATCTGGCACCATCGGTGCCGCAATCTGCATTGTGCAACGGAGTTCCGGCTCATCAGATATTAGAATGGGGCTCACGCTACCAGTGGGTGACTGTGGCACGGGGTGCGTCTATGTCAGGAGTGACGCCGGAGGAGGCCGTACAACCTGATGGGGCCCCTGCTGACCCTGCTGGGCTCTAAGGCGTGCCAGCGAGGCCAGCCCACTCAAATACAAGATGCATATCCTTGTAAAACTCTTTGAGGTGAACAGGGATTGCTCCGGCTTCTGGAAAGGGGGAGGCTCTAAGTCGACCCTGGCAATGGCTCCGCGGAACTGTGCCTGGAACATCGACGTTCCCGACGCACCTCGACGGCTGATAGGCGAGGTGAAGTCAATGTCCACCTGGACTTCCTCTTCTTTTTGTGCCTCTTCCCCAAGTGCCCGGAGGACCTCGAGTGGGACAAAGAGGACTTGGGGCTCCTGGAGTGGTCCCGCTACCTCCTTCTGGACCTGTATAAAGAAGTGAGAATGGAGCACACATAAAATAGTATCACTCTATTAGCAATGTTCAAGTGGTCATGACTCACTGAATTGTATAAAAAAACGTAATATAAATTTCCGCAAAAGTGGTATCAGCGCAATGTATAATAATTAAAAAGTTTAAAAAAAGGTAAATTTTGATTAATAAATCATAATCATTAAGTTTAATATATAGCAAAATAATTATTGTTTCCAATTTTTTTTAACAATACAACTAAAGTTCCATAACAAATAACCTATCCATACATGAAAAATTTCACCAGAAATTAGACAGATGTATGTTTAACTCAACAGAAGAGTGGTCCATCCCCTAACATGTTCATACAAAGTCCAACAGATTGGTTATAGGGGTGGAAACTATCCACTCTGATGATTTAGAAGCAGAAGGATTTATCTTCATCCAATAGAAATAAGGATTGTCCAGTTCATCCAAATTCAGCCGACACGTGTTTCGTCCTACAAGGGACTTTATCAAGGCTGACAAAACAAATGTTAAATAGTTTGTTTGTACCTATTATACCGCTAATGTCCAAACTGATAATGACCTAAGCATTAAAAATATCCCACAATATATCGGCATAGTAATGACGATATAAGTGTCATAAAATTAGAAAAAAATCAGTGATAAAATACACCATGATACCACAGAAAGATGTTACCAGTTCTTAAGTGTATTAAAAACAAACAGAAACCATGCTTCTAGATAACCTCACTTGATATCAGAATATTTATCTAAGCCAAAAGAAGTAAAGAAGGGGATGAGGAAGGTGCAGAACCAAGAGAATGTGAGGAAGACACCAATGGGCAAAGTGGCCTCATGCATACTTGTTGTGTTCCGTTCCAAAGAACCAAAGTTTGTGAAAATTGCCACAGAAGGTCGAATATTGTGGATAATTGGTGATTAAATTTATAACTGTAACCCCAAGTGGGTATATTGACAACTGAAGAGAAATATTGGATTCTATACCTTTCTCTTTTTAAACATTAATTGTTTTAAGTAGATAATGCAAGTCCAAAGTTATTCACAAAATCATGAAGAGTCTGTAAGAGAGGGAACCATAACTATCCCTTGTTCAAGAAATAAAACAAAGGTTTTTTAAGCAGTTTAATCCAGCAGTCTCACTGACCTGTGATTAAAGGTCTCCATTTGTGAAATGTGTCTGTAAAGGTCCAATGTCAACCTGACATTCAAATATAGGGTGCCTAAGACGAACCAAAGTGAGAAAGGTTCAATATATTAGTCCAAATGGGAGAGATAAGTTAGCTATAAACTCCCTCCACTGTCTGCAGAATCCAAAGAAGTAAAAACAAACACTATTTGTAAGTAGCTTCTAAAGTATGGAATATCTACTGGGGAATTCCCGCCTATATCCTGTCCCTAATTACCTTTCAAAGTAGTATGTCATCCCATAATCGATCCTTCGGTAACGGCTTCCAAAAGCCGAGTGCCTCTGAGAATCGTATTTTAAAGGAGAGAGCGTAATAGAAGAAGGACTCCTCCGTCTCAATGGGCACATCTGTGTTAAAGTAGCCATCAAAAGATGACCGCCATCTTTGAATTCCCAACCGGCATTCGTAAAGGATGCCAGGTTTGCGGGGTATCCATGTAAAGAGAAGGCAATAAGCCCTCCTGATAGGTGAATTACAAAAGGGCAACTAACCCCTCGCAAACCTAGGACAGCGGCACACCGCCCACAATAGCGCAGCGCCAAAGCACGTGCGCAACTTGTGTGTTAAAAACCACAAGCAATTAATGATTATAAGGTCATCAACCATTTCTAACCACCCTAAGCATTGTTTAGTTTTATCAATAGCACAGCCCGTCACCCAAAAGGCCATGTATGCCCAAAAGGCAGTTGTCTGGAAAATACAAAAGAGAGGCTAGTCCGCATCCGCGTTATCACTTAATTTCCGGTCGCCATCTTGGAAAGTCCATAGTTCTATTCATCAAAATCACATCAGTCAAAAACAACGAGGCTAAACCGTGTATATGATAACATCTAGTTGCCGGTTGCCATCTTACAGTGTGGGCAACTGTATTGTTTCCCAATAACACAACAATCGGAATCAGATCAGAACAAACATGGACCTAATATTATAGGTACAGGGGGACAGGAGAATTTCCACAAGACCTCCTTGAATCATACTGGAATATCTCTACATATAACGAGATAATAACCAGGTAAGAAGTTAGTATGTCAGAGTCACACTCAAAAGTTGGTGACTAGAACTATCTTTGTGTCTACTATCAAAAAAAGTTAAGTCATAGAAGAATATGGTAAAGGTTGTTTATCGGTGCCAACCACCTATCCAATATATCTATTCATAATTGTCAATGAGAAAGTATGATATAGTATAAATATAGGAAAGTCAGAGATTCACCAAATAAATAGGTATCCATTGATGAAACTGAGGGGTAATTGTTGCACCCACTATGTTATAAGAAGATGTCGTGTGTGAGGGGAAAAACAGGATCCAAAGAGTGATACATCATACAGGTCATATAACACGTATTCATATATACAAATATCTACTCCATTGATTGTTGACACATATGTCATTCATTCATAGAACACTGCACAGAACAGTTCTAACAGACTTTTGAAACCATATGGAATCATAGAAAGTAATGCAATTCATGATCAATATTCATTCCCATTCGTATACTTTTTAACCTAAGTATCCATTTCGCCTCGTTTCTTCTGAGTTCCAACTCACGGTTTCCTGCTCTAGGATGTGCCTGACTGATGCCCATGTATTTCAGCCTAGGGACCTCTATTCCAGAGTGTTCCCTACCGACATGGCGTACTATAGGTGACAATGGATCATTATTTCTCAGCGCCCGTACATGTTCTTGAATCCTCTCCTTTAGGGCAAAAAGAAAAAAGGGAGCACACTGCCTCACACTCAAGCAAAAAGTTAGCCCCAATGCATCATGGTAAATGCAGTCACTTCGTTTTGTGCTGAAAAAGTAATCAAAAGTCTTTCACCTAAGTAGGTGCAGCAAGTGCTGTGTATCTCTGGACACGTGTTTCTAGGTTTAGCCCGTCATCAGCAGAGAGCAGCCAAGTCTGTGGGGTTGCTTGAAATGCCGCCAAAAGTCTTCTCAGGTTTATGTACCACTCACTGGCGCACAGGTGCCTCACCAGAGCTCGTCAGCTCGTTAGCTCAAGGGAGCAGTCATTGGACAAAAAGAAAAAAGGGAGCACACTGCCTCACACTCAAGCAAAAAGTTAGCCCCAATGCATCATGGTAAATGCAGTCACTTCGTTTTGTGCTGAAAAAGTAATCAAAAGTCTTTCACCTAAGTAGGTGCAGCAAGTGCTGTGTATCTCTGGACACGTGTTTCTAGGTTTAGCCCGTCATCAGCAGAGAGCAGCCAAGTCTGTGGGGTTGCTTGAAATGCCGCCAAAAGTCTTCTCAGGTTTATGTACCACTCACTGGCGCACAGGTGCCTCACCAGAGCTCGTCAGCTCGTTAGCTCAAGGGAGCAGTCATTGGACAAAAAGAAAAAAGGGAGCACACTGCCTCACACTCAAGCAAAAAGTTAGCCCCAATGCATCATGGTAAATGCAGTCACTTCGTTTTGTGCTGAAAAAGTAATCAAAAGTCTTTCACCTAAGTAGGTGCAGCAAGTGCTGTGTATCTCTGGACACGTGTTTCTAGGTTTAGCCCGTCATCAGCAGAGAGCAGCCAAGTCTGTGGGGTTGCTTGAAATGCAGCCAAAAGTCTTCTCAGGTTTATGTACCACTCACTGGCGCACAGGTGCCTCACCAGAGCTCGTCAGCTCGTTAGCTCAAGGGAGCAGTCATTGGACAAAAAGAAAAAAGGGAGCACACTGCCTCACACTCAAGCAAAAAGTTAGCCCCAATGCATCATGGTAAATGCAGTCACTTCGTTTTGTGCTGAAAAAGTAATCAAAAGTCTTTCACCTAAGTAGGTGCAGCAAGTGCTGTGTATCTCTGGACACGTGTTTCTAGGTTTAGCCCGTCATCAGCAGAGAGCAGCCAAGTCTGTGGGGTTGCTTGAAATGCCGCCAAAAGTCTTCTCAGGTTTATGTACCACTCACTGGCGCACAGGTGCCTCACCAGAGCTCGTCAGCTCGTTAGCTCAAGGGAGCAGTCATTGGACAAAAAGAAAAAAGGGAGCACACTGCCTCACACTCAAGCAAAAAGTTAGCCCCAATGCATCATGGTAAATGCAGTCACTTCGTTTTGTGCTGAAAAAGTAGTCAAAAGTCTTTCACCTAAGTAGGTGCAGCAAGTGCTGTGTATCTCTGGACACGTGTTTCTAGGTTTAGCCCGTCATCAGCAGAGAGCAGCCAAGTCTGTGGGGTTGCTTGAAATGCCGCCAAAAGTCTTCTCAGGTTTATGTACCACTCACTGGCGCACAGGTGCCTCACCAGAGCTCGTCAGCTCGTTAGCTCAAGGGAGCAGTCATTGGACAAAAAGAAAAAAGGGAGCACACTGCCTCACACTCAAGCAAAAAGTTAGCCCCAATGCATCATGGTAAATGCAGTCACTTCGTTTTGTGCTGAAAAAGTAATCAAAAGTCTTTCACCTAAGTAGGTGCAGCAAGTGCTGTGTATCTCTGGACACGTGTTTCTAGGTTTAGCCCGTCATCAGCAGAGAGCAGCCAAGTCTGTGGGGTTGCTTGAAATGCCGCCAAAAGTCTTCTCAGGTTTATGTACCACTCACTGGCGCACAGGTGCCTCACCAGAGCTCGTCAGCTCGTTAGCTCAAGGGAGCAGTCATTGGACAAAAAGAAAAAAGGGAGCACACTGCCTCACACTCAAGCAAAAAGTTAGCCCCAATGCATCATGGTAAATGCAGTCACTTCGTTTTGTGCTGAAAAAGTAATCAAAAGTCTTTCACCTAAGTAGGTGCAGCAAGTGCTGTGTATCTCTGGACACGTGTTTCTAGGTTTAGCCCGTCATCAGCAGAGAGCAGCCAAGTCTGTGGGGTTGCTTGAAATGCAGCCAAAAGTCTTCTCAGGTTTATGTACCACTCACTGGCGCACAGGTGCCTCACCAGAGCTCGTCAGCTCGTTAGCTCAAGGGAGCAGTCATTGGACAAAAAGAAAAAAGGGAGCACACTGCCTCACACTCAAGCAAAAAGTTAGCCCCAATGCATCATGGTAAATGCAGTCACTTCGTTTTGTGCTGAAAAAGTAATCAAAAGTCTTTCACCTAAGTAGGTGCAGCAAGTGCTGTGTATCTCTGGACACGTGTTTCTAGGTTTAGCCCGTCATCAGCAGAGAGCAGCCAAGTCTGTGGGGTTGCTTGAAATGCCGCCAAAAGTCTTCTCAGGTTTATGTACCACTCACTGGCGCACAGGTGCCTCACCAGAGCTCGTCAGCTCGTTAGCTCAAGGGAGCAGTCATTGGACAAAAAGAAAAAAGGGAGCACACTGCCTCACACTCAAGCAAAAAGTTAGCCCCAATGCATCATGGTAAATGCAGTCAGTTCGTTTTGTGCTGAAAAAGTAATCAAAAGTCTTTCACCTAAGTAGGTGCAGCAAGTGCTGTGTATCTCTGGACACGTGTTTCTAGGTTTAGCCCGTCATCAGCAGAGAGCAGCCAAGTCTGTGGGGTTGCTTGAAATGCCGCCAAAAGTCTTCTCAGGTTTATGTACCACTCACTGGCGCACAGGTGCCTTACCAGAGCTCGTCAGCTCGTTAGCTCAAGGGAGCAGTCATTGGACAAAAAGAAAAAAGGGAGCACACTGCCTCACACTCAAGCAAAAAGTTAGCCCCAATGCATCATGGTAAATGCAGTCACTTCGTTTTGTGCTGAAAAAGTAATCAAAAGTCTTTCACCTAAGTAGGTGCAGCAAGTGCTGTGTATCTCTGGACACGTGTTTCTAGGTTTAGCCCGTCATCAGCAGAGAGCAGCCAAGTCTGTGGGGTTGCTTGAAATGCCGCCAAGAGTCTTCTCAGGTTAATGTACCACTCACTGGCGCACAGGTGCCTCACCAGAGCTCGTCAGCTCGTTAGCTCAAGGGAGCAGTCATTGGACAAAAAGAAAAAAGGGAGCACACTGCCTCACACTCAAGCAAAAAGTTAGCCCCAATGCATCATGGTAAATGCAGTCACTTCGTTTTGTGCTGAAAAAGTAATCAAAAGTCTTTCACCTAAGTAGGTGCAGCAAGTGCTGTGTATCTCTGGACACGTGTTTCTAGGTTTAGCCCGTCATCAGCAGAGAGCAGCCAAGTCTGTGGGGTTGCTTGAAATGCCGCCAAAAGTCTTCTCAGGTTTATGTACCACTCACTGGCGCACAGGTGCCTCACCAGAGCTCGTCAGCTCGTTAGCTCAAGGGAGCAGTCATTGGACAAAAAGAAAAAAGGGAGCACACTGCCTCACACTCAAGCAAAAAGTTAGCCCCAATGCATCATGGTAAATGCAGTCACTTCGTTTTGTGCTGAAAAAGTAATCAAAAGTCTTTCACCTAAGTAGGTGCAGCAAGTGCTGTGTATCTCTGGACACGTGTTTCTAGGTTTAGCCCGTCATCAGCAGAGAGCAGCCAAGTCTGTGGGGTTGCTTGAAATGCCGCCAAAAGTCTTCTCAGGTTTATGTACCACTCACTGGCGCACAGGTGCCTCACCAGAGCTCGTTAGCTCAAGGGAGCAGTCATTGGACAAAAAGAAAAAAGGGAGCACACTGCCTCACACTCAAGCAAAAAGTTAGCCCCAATGCATCATGGTAAATGCAGTCACTTCGTTTTGTGCTGAAAAAGTAATCAAAAGTCTTTCACCTAAGTAGGTGCAGCAAGTGCTGTGTATCTCTGGACACGTGTTTCTAGGTTTAGCCCGTCATCAGCAGAGAGCAGCCAAGTCTGTGGGGTTGCTTGAAATGCCGCCAAAAGTCTTCTCAGGTTTATGTACCACTCACTGGCGCACAGGTGCCACACCAGAGCTCGTCAGCTCGTTAGCTCAAGGGAGCAGTCATTGGACAAAAAGAAAAAAGGGAGCACACTGCCTCACACTCAAGCAAAAAGTTAGCCCCAATGCATCATGGTAAATGCAGTCACTTCGTTTTGTGCTGAAAAAGTAATCAAAAGTCTTTCACCTAAGTAGGTGCAGCAAGTGCTGTGTATCTCTGGACACGTGTTTCTAGGTTTAGCCCGTCATCAGCAGAGAGCAGCCAAGTCTGTGGGGTTGCTTGAAATGCCGCCAAAAGTCTTCTCAGGTTTATGTACCACTCACTGGCGCACAGGTGCCTCACCAGAGCTCGTCAGCTCGTTAGCTCAAGGGAGCAGTCATTGGACAAAAAGAAAAAAGGGAGCACACTGCCTCACACTCAAGCAAAAAGTTAGCCCCAATGCATCATGGTAAATGCAGTCACTTCGTTTTGTGCTGAAAAAGTAATCAAAAGTCTTTCACCTAAGTAGGTGCAGCAAGTGCTGTGTATCTCTGGACACGTGTTTCTAGGTTTAGCCCGTCATCAGCAGAGAGCAGCCAAGTCTGTGGGGTTGCTTGAAATGCCGCCAAAAGTCTTCTCAGGTTTATGTACCACTCACTGGCGCACAGGTGCCTCACCAGAGCTCGTCAGCTCGTTAGCTCAAGGGAGCAGTCATTGGACAAAAAGAAAAAAGGGAGCACACTGCCTCACACTCAAGCAAAAAGTTAGCCCCAATGCATCATGGTAAATGCAGTCACTTCGTTTTGTGCTGAAAAAGTAATCAAAAGTCTTTCACCTAAGTAGGTGCAGCAAGTGCTGTGTATCTCTGGACACGTGTTTCTAGGTTTAGCCCGTCATCAGCAGAGAGCAGCCAAGTCTGTGGGGTTGCTTGAAATGCCGCCAAAAGTCTTCTCAGGTTTATGTACCACTCACTGGCGCACAGGTGCCTCACCAGAGCTCGTCAGCTCGTTAGCTCAAGGGAGCAGTCATTGGACAAAAAGAAAAAAGGGAGCACACTGCCTCACACTCAAGCAAAAAGTTAGCCCCAATGCATCATGGTAAATGCAGTCACTTCGTTTTGTGCTGAAAAAGTAATCAAAAGTCTTTCACCTAAGTAGGTGCAGCAAGTGCTGTGTATCTCTGGACACGTGTTTCTAGGTTTAGCCCGTCATCAGCAGAGAGCAGCCAAGTCTGTGGGGTTGCTTGAAATGCCGCCAAAAGTCTTCTCAGGTTTATGTACCACTCACTGGCGCACAGGTGCCTCACCAGAGCTCGTCAGCTCGTTAGCTCAAGGGAGCAGTCATTGGACAAAAAGAAAAAAGGGAGCACACTGCCTCACACTCAAGCAAAAAGTTAGCCCCAATGCATCATGGTAAATGCAGTCACTTCGTTTTGTGCTGAAAAAGTAATCAAAAGTCTTTCACCTAAGTAGGTGCAGCAAGTGCTGTGTATCTCTGGACACGTGTTTCTAGGTTTAGCCCGTCATCAGCAGAGAGCAGCCAAGTCTGTGGGGTTGCTTGAAATGCCGCCAAAAGTCTTCTCAGGTTTATGTACCACTCACTGGCGCACAGGTGCCTCACCAGAGCTCGTCAGCTCGTTAGCTCAAGGGAGCAGTCATTGGACAAAAAGAAAAAAGGGAGCACACTGCCTCACACTCAAGCAAAAAGTTAGCCCCAATGCATCATGGTAAATGCAGTCACTTCGTTTTGTGCTGAAAAAGTAATCAAAAGTCTTTCACCTAAGTAGGTGCAGCAAGTGCTGTGTATCTCTGGACACGTGTTTCTAGGTTTAGCCCGTCATCAGCAGAGAGCAGCCAAGTCTGTGGGGTTGCTTGAAATGCCGCCAAAAGTCTTCTCAGGTTTATGTACCACTCACTGGCGCACAGGTGCCTCACCAGAGCTCGTCAGCTCGTTAGCTCAAGGGAGCAGTCATTGGACAAAAAGAAAAAAGGGAGCACACTGCCTCACACTCAAGCAAAAAGTTAGCCCCAATGCATCATGGTAAATGCAGTCACTTCGTTTTGTGCTGAAAAAGTAATCAAAAGTCTTTCACCTAAGTAGGTGCAGCAAGTGCTGTGTATCTCTGGACACGTGTTTCTAGGTTTAGCCCGTCATCAGCAGAGAGCAGCCAAGTCTGTGGGGTTGCTTGAAATGCCGCCAAAAGTCTTCTCAGGTTTATGTACCACTCACTGGCGCACAGGTGCCTCACCAGAGCTCGTCAGCTCGTTAGCTCAAGGGAGCAGTCATTGGACAAAAAGAAAAAAGGGAGCACACTGCCTCACACTCAAGCAAAAAGTTAGCCCCAATGCGTCATGGTAAATGCAGTCACTTCGTTTTGTGCTGAAAAAGTAATCAAAAGTCTTTCACCTAAGTAGGTGCAGCAAGTGCTGTGTATCTCTGGACACGTGTTTCTAGGTTCAGCCCGTCATCAGCAGAGAGCAGCCAAGTCTGTGGGGTTGCTTGAAATGCAGCCAAAAGTCTTCTCAGGTTTATGTACCACTCACTGGCGCACAGGTGCCTCACCAGAGCTCGTCAGCTCGTTAGCTCAAGGGAGCAGTCATTGGACAAAAAGAAAAAAGGGAGCACACTGCCTCACACTCAAGCAAAAAGTTAGCCCCAATGCGTCATGGTAAATGCAGTCACTTCGTTTTGTGCTGAAAAAGTAATCAAAAGTCTTTCACCTAAGTAGGTGCAGCAAGTGCTGTGTATCTCTGGACACGTGTTTCTAGGTTTAGCCCGTCATCAGCAGAGAGCAGCCAAGTCTGTGGGGTTGCTTGAAATGCCGCCAAAAGTCTTCTCAGGTTTATGTACCACTCACTGGCGCACAGGTGCCTCACCAGAGCTCGTCAGCTCGTTAGCTCAAGGGAGCAGTCATTGGACAAAAAGAAAAAAGGGAGCACACTGCCTCACACTCAAGCAAAAAGTTAGCCCCAATGCATCATGGTAAATGCAGTCACTTCGTTTTGTGCTGAAAAAGTAATCAAAAGTCTTTCACCTAAGTAGGTGCAGCAAGTGCTGTGTATCTCTGGACACGTGTTTCTAGGTTTAGCCCGTCATCAGCAGAGAGCAGCCAAGTCTGTGGGGTTGCTTGAAATGCCGCCAAAAGTCTTCTCAGGTTTATGTACCACTCACTGGCGCACAGGTGCCTCACCAGAGCTCGTCAGCTCGTTAGCTCAAGGGAGCAGTCATTGGACAAAAAGAAAAAAGGGAGCACACTGCCTCACACTCAAGCAAAAAGTTAGCCCCAATGCATCATGGTAAATGCAGTCACTTCGTTTTGTGCTGAAAAAGTAATCAAAAGTCTTTCACCTAAGTAGGTGCAGCAAGTGCTGTGTATCTCTGGACACGTGTTTCTAGGTTTAGCCCGTCATCAGCAGAGAGCAGCCAAGTCTGTGGGGTTGCTTGAAATGCCACCAAAAGTCTTCTCAGGTTTATGTACCACTCACTGGCGCACAGGTGCCTCACCAGAGCTCGTCAGCTCGTTAGCTCAAGGGAGCAGTCATTGGACAAAAAGAAAAAAGGGAGCACACTGCCTCACACTCAAGCAAAAAGTTAGCCCCAATGCATCATGGTAAATGCAGTCACTTCGTTTTGTGCTGAAAAAGTAATCAAAAGTCTTTCACCTAAGTAGGTGCAGCAAGTGCTGTGTATCTCTGGACACGTGTTTCTAGGTTTAGCCCGTCATCAGCAGAGAGCAGCCAAGTCTGTGGGGTTGCTTGAAATGCCGCCAAAAGTCTTCTCAGGTTTATGTACCACTAACTGGCGCACAGGTGCCTCACCAGAGCTCGTCAGCTCGTTAGCTCAAGGGAGCAGTCATTGGACAAAAAGAAAAAAGGGAGCACACTGCCTCACACTCAAGCAAAAAGTTAGCCCCAATGCATCATGGTAAATGCAGTCACTTCGTTTTGTGCTGAAAAAGTAATCAAAAGTCTTTCACCTAAGTAGGTGCAGCAAGTGCTGTGTATCTCTGGACACGTGTTTCTAGGTTTAGCCCGTCATCAGCAGAGAGCAGCCAAGTCTGTGGGGTTGCTTGAAATGCCGCCAAAAGTCTTCTCAGGTTTATGTACCACTCACTGGCGCACAGGTGCCTCACCAGAGCTCGTCAGCTCGTTAGCTCAAGGGAGCAGTCATTGGACAAAAAGAAAAAAGGGAGCACACTGCCTCACACTCAAGCAAAAAGTTAGCCCCAATGCATCATGGTAAATGCAGTCACTTCGTTTTGTGCTGAAAAAGTAATCAAAAGTCTTTCACCTAAGTAGGTGCAGCAAGTGCTGTGTATCTCTGGACACGTGTTTCTAGGTTTAGCCCGTCATCAGCAGAGAGCAGCCAAGTCTGTGGGGTTGCTTGAAATGCCGCCAAAAGTCTTCTCAGGTTTATGTACCACTCACTGGCGCACAGGTGCCTCACCAGAGCTCGTCAGCTCGTTAGCTCAAGGGAGCAGTCATTGGACAAAAAGAAAAAAGGGAGCACACTGCCTCACACTCAAGCAAAAAGTTAGCCCCAATGCATCATGGTAAATGCAGTCACTTCGTTTTGTGCTGAAAAAGTAATCAAAAGTCTTTCACCTAAGTAGGTGCAGCAAGTGCTGTGTATCTCTGGACACGTGTTTCTAGGTTTAGCCCGTCATCAGCAGAGAGCAGCCAAGTCTGTGGGGTTGCTTGAAATGCCGCCAAAAGTCTTCTCAGGTTTATGTACCACTCACTGGCGCACAGGTGCCTCACCAGAGCTCGTCAGCTCGTTAGCTCAAGGGAGCAGTCATTGGACAAAAAGAAAAAAGGGAGCACACTGCCTCACACTCAAGCAAAAAGTTAGCCCCAATGCATCATGGTAAATGCAGTCACTTCGTTTTGTGCTGAAAAAGTAATCAAAAGTCTTTCACCTAAGTAGGTGCAGCAAGTGCTGTGTATCTCTGGACACGTGTTTCTAGGTTTAGCCCGTCATCAGCAGAGAGCAGCCAAGTCTGTGGGGTTGCTTGAAATGCCGCCAAAAGTCTTCTCAGGTTTATGTACCACTCACTGGCGCACAGGTGCCTCACCAGAGCTCGTCAGCTCGTTAGCTCAAGGGAGCAGTCATTGGACAAAAAGAAAAAAGGGAGCACACTGCCTCACACTCAAGCAAAAAGTTAGCCCCAATGCATCATGGTAAATGCAGTCACTTCGTTTTGTGCTGAAAAAGTAATCAAAAGTCTTTCACCTAAGTAGGTGCAGCAAGTGCTGTGTATCTCTGGACACGTGTTTCTAGGTTTAGCCCGTCATCAGCAGAGAGCAGCCAAGTCTGTGGGGTTGCTTGAAATGCCGCCAAAAGTCTTCTCAGGTTTATGTACCACTCACTGGCGCACAGGTGCCTCACCAGAGCTCGTCAGCTCGTTAGCTCAAGGGAGCAGTCATTGGACAAAAAGAAAAAAGGGAGCACACTGCCTCACACTCAAGCAAAAAGTTAGCCCCAATGCATCATGGTAAATGCAGTCACTTCGTTTTGTGCTGAAAAAGTAATCAAAAGTCTTTCACCTAAGTAGGTGCAGCAAGTGCTGTGTATCTCTGGACACGTGTTTCTAGGTTTAGCCCGTCATCAGCAACTTATTGTTAAAAAACTTTTAAAACTCTGTTCAAATTCGTGCTAATGACTGCATTTACCATGATGCCTTGGGGTCACAAATGCTGGAATGGAAGACAGGGTGCTCCCCATTTTGACTGTTGTAATTAAGGCTCCCGTGAGCCTCTGAGCTGACGAGCTCGGGTGAAGCACCTGTGCGCCTTCTTGAGTGGTACATAAACCTGTGAATACTTTCAAGGCGGCATTTCAAGCAACCCCGCCAGCTACACGTTGCTCTTCGCTGACGACGGCCAAATAGCCAGAAACACGTGTCCGAAGATACGGCACTCGCCGCACCAACTTATGGTGAAAAACTTTTAAAACTCTGTTCAAATTCGTGCTAATGACTGCATTTACCATGATGCCTTGGGGTCACAAATGCTGGAATGGAAGACAGGGTGCTCCTCATTTTGACTGTTGTAATTAAGGCTCCCGTGAGCCTCTGAGCTGACGAGCTCGGGTGAAGCACCTGTGCGCCTTCTTGAGTGGTACATAAACCTGTGAATACTTTCAAGGCGGCATTTCAAGCAACCCCGCCAGCTACACGTTGCTCTTCGCTGACGACGGCCAAATAGCCAGAAACACGTGTCCGAAGATACGGCACTCGCCGCACCAACTTATGGTGAAAAACTTTTAAAACTCTGTTCAAATTCGTGCTAATGACTGCATTTACCATGATGCCTTGGGGTCACAAATGCTGGAATGGAAGACAGGGTGCTCCCCATTTTGACTGTTGTAATTAAGGCTCCCGTGAGCCTCTGAGCTGACGAGCTCGGGTGAAGCACCTGTGCGCCTTCTTGAGTGGTACATAAACCTGTGAATACTTTCAAGGCGGCATTTCAAGCAACCCCGCCAGCTACACGTTGCTCTTCGCTGACGACGGCCAAATAGCCAGAAACACGTGTCCGAAGATACGGCACTCGCCGCACCAACTTATGGTGAAAAACTTTTAAAACTCTGTTCAAATTCGTGCTAATGACTGCATTTACCATGATGCCTTGGGGTCACAAATGCTGGAATGGAAGACAGGGTGCTCCCCATTTTGACTGTTGTAATTAAGGCTCCCGTGAGCCTCTGAGCTGACGAGCTCGGGTGAAGCACCTGTGCGCCTTCTTGAGTGGTACATAAACCTGTGAATACTTTCAAGGCGGCATTTCAAGCAACCCCGCCAGCTACACGTTGCTCTTCGCTGACGACGGCCAAATAGCCAGAAACACGTGTCCGAAGATACGGCACTCGCCGCACCAACTTATGGTGAAAAACTTTTAAAACTCTGTTCAAATTCGTGCTAATGACTGCATTTACCATGATGCCTTGGGGTCACAAATGCTGGAATGGAAGACAGGGTGCTCCCCATTTTGACTGTTGTAATTAAGGCTCCCGTGAGCCTCTGAGCTGACGAGCTCGGGTGAAGCACCTGTGCGCCTTCTTGAGTGGTACATAAACCTGTGAATACTTTCAAGGCGGCATTTCAAGCAACCCCGCCAGCTACACGTTGCTCTTCGCTGACGACGGCCAAATAGCCAGAAACACGTGTCCGAAGATACGGCACTCGCCGCACCAACTTATGGTGAAAAACTTTTAAAACTCTGTTCAAATTCGTGCTAATGACTGCATTTACCATGATGCCTTGGGGTCACAAATGCTGGAATGGAAGACAGGGTGCTCCCCATTTTGACTGTTGTAATTAAGGCTCCCGTGAGCCTCTGAGCTGACGAGCTCGGGTGAAGCACCTGTGCGCCTTCTTGAGTGGTACATAAACCTGTGAATACTTTCAAGGCGGCATTTCAAGCAACCCCGCCAGCTACACGTTGCTCTTCGCTGACGACGGCCAAATAGCCAGAAACACGTGTCCGAAGATACGGCACTCGCCGCACCAACTTATGGTGAAAAACTTTTAAAACTCTGTTCAAATTCGTGCTAATGACTGCATTTACCATGATGCCTTGGGGTCACAAATGCTGGAATGGAAGACAGGGTGCTCCCCATTTTGCCTCTCCTTTAGGGGTCTAATCGTACTCCCCACATAGATCTTTCCACATTCACATATTAGTATGTAGACTACATATTTGGTATTACAATTGATGAAATCTTGAATTTTGTATGTCTTGCTACCATTGAAATTGAAACTGAAAGTCTTGTGCAGCGCAAGATTACATACATTACATCTGCTACAATTGAAAAAAACATTAGGTTTGGTACGTAGCCAGGTAATCAATTTCTCCTTAGATGGCGGTAAATAGCTTTTACACACAAGGGTGGTCATTACAACCCTGGCAGACGGTGTTAAAGGTGCGGCAATACCGCAAACAGGCCGGCGGACAAAAAAAGGGAATTATGACCCTGGCGGAAACCGCCAACAAAGACAGACACTTTAACACACCGCCCGCCACGGCGGTACAGACAAGCAGCGCGGCGGTCACCGCCAACAGACAGGCGGGAAACAATGTACCGCCCACAGTATTACAACAGGCCAATCCGCCACCTTTTCCGGGGCGGATTCACCATGGATAAAAACACGGCGGAAACAGTTACTGCAATGGGAAAACGCTCACCTGAACACATCCCACGAGGAAGGAGGACTCCATGGAGCCCGAATTACACATTCTACCGGCCCTTGTATTCCTACTCATCTACGAAGACCAACGCCGGCGCGGCCGAAGACAATGGTGAGTACTGCACCTACGACATAGGGGAGTGGGGAGGTAAAAGTTAGGGGGACACACACGAAACACCCCCACCCCCACCCTCGCATATTACAACACACACACCAATGCAAGTACAAAAATCACAGAAACAACCCACAATCCCCCCGGAAGAATGCAAAGACAAAACAAAATCAGTTTAAACATTGTAATGTATCAATATACATGTCTGTCAAAAATATACAGATATATAATAAAATCAGCCAGAAATATATACATTACGAGAAGTAGTGCAGATATGCACATCTCAATGTCCGTGCACCACTAGTCCAAAAAATGCATGGGCGAGGCCCACAGTAGATACCTGTCCACAATCGGAGAGTACACTGCCGGGGCATCAGATAGAAATACTACAGGCACCTCAGGGGGAAGGGAAGGGGGGGCACCTCAGCCGGATGACTGCAAAGCCAGATCTCTCAAGTCTCTACAGTGGATGGGTTGCCCACTGTTACATCCTGGGGAGTGCAAAGCCACAGTCTCTCAAGTCTCTACAGTGGGTGGGTTGCCCACTGTTCCATCCTGGGGAGTGCAAAGCCACAGTCTCAAGTTTCTACAGTGGGTGGGTTGTCCACTGTTACATCCTGGGGAGTGCAAAGCTACACTTTCGCAAGTAGATAACAGCCGCCACTGGCTCTGGAGGGGGACCGGTGCCCAGACTGGATTAGTCTCCCCGTGACTGTCCCAGCTGCACATGGGATAACGATGCTTGATGTGGCGGTCTTTTCATTCTTCCCCGGTGCATGCCCTGTTCAGCGGTGCTTTGCCATGGCGGTGCTTGCCCTGTTCAGCGGTGCTTTGCCACGGCGGCCTCTGGACTGTTCAGCGGTGCTTTGCCATGGCGGTTCTGGACTGTTCAGTGGTGCTTTGCCATGGCGGTCTCTGGGCTGTTCAGCTGTGCTTTGCCATGGCGGTTCTGGAACGGGCATTGGTGTGTGGCATGACGTTCTCTGTACTGGGCATTGGTGTGTGGCATGACGTTCCCTAGACTGGGCATTGGTGTGTGGCATGACGTTCCCTCATAGCCCACCGGGGCTGTTTCAGCCGGGCCCTCCTGGGCACTGACTCTGGCGGTGGCCTCTTGACCAGTAACGATACTTGGGCCCTCCTGGGCACTGACTCCGGCGGTGGCGGTGGTCTCCTGACCAGTGACGATACTTGGGCCCTCCTGGGCAATGACTCTGGCGGTGGTCTCCGGACCAGTGACGATACTTGGGCCCTCCTGGGCAATGACTCTGGCGGTGGTCCCCGGACCAGTGACGATACTTGGGCCCTCCTGGGCAATGACTCTGGCGGTGGTTTCCTGACCAGTGACGATACTTTGGCCCTCCTGGGCAATGACTCCGGCGGTGGCGGTGGTCTCCTGACCAGTGACGATACTTGGGCCCTCCTGGGCAATGACTCTGGCGGTGGTCCCCGGACCAGTGACGATACTTGGGCCCTCCTGGGCAATGACTCTGGCGGTGGTTTCCTGACCAGTGACGATACTTTGGCCCTCCTGGGCAATGACTCCGGCGGTGGCGGTGGTCTCCTGACCAGTGACGATACTTGGGCCCTCCTGGGCAATGACTCTGGCGGTGGTCTCCGGACCAGTGACGATACTTGGGCCCTCCTGGGCAATGACTCTGGCAGTGGTCTCCTGACCACTGACGATACTTGGACCCTCCTGGGCAATGACTCCGGCGGTGGCGGTGGTCTCCTGACCAGTGGCGATACTTGGGCCCTCCTGGGCAATGACTGGCGGTGGTCTCCAGACCAGTGACGATACTTGGGCCCTCCTGGGCAATGACTCTGGCGGTGGTCTCCTGACCAGTGACGATACTTGGGCCCTCCTGGGCAATGACTCCGGCGGTGGCAGTGGTCTGACCAGTGACGATACTTGGGCCCTCCTGGGCAATGACTCTGGCGGTGGTCTCTGGACCAGTGACGATACTTGGTCCCTCCTGGGCAATGACTCTGGCAGGGGTCTCCGGACCAGTGACGATACTTGGGCCCTCCTGGGCAATGACTCTGGCGGTGGTCTCCGGACCAGTGACGACGGTGCTGGCGGTGGCGTCTCGACCGCCAGGAAGGATGCCGCCCTTCTCCGCCGTGATACTCACAACAGGCTGTGCAGACTTCCTCTGGCCCTTCCCCACCTTTGGTGGAGTCACAGCTGACTCTGCAATCCCCTTGGGACCCCTGTGAGTTGTTTTCCCTCCAGGAGTCTTCACAGGGTCCCGTCGTCCACTTTCCAATTTCAGAGCCTTTAGAGGGGGTGGGCTGCCAGTGCCTTGGCTCCGGGTCATACTGCCTACCCTGGTGGCCGGTGCACTCCACACACCTTGAACAGGCACCACTGGTACTGGAGGCTTTTTGGCTGAGGCGCTACGACAGGACTGATGAATTGGAGGGGGGGCAAAAAGGTCAACTTTACAGAGGGACAGTTTCTGACGAACACTGGGATGGGTAGTTGGAGGGGGCCTGGGAGTGGAAGAAGAGGAGGTGGTCGTAGGAGGTGTCACTTTAGGTGTTTTGGGTGCAGATGCAGGTACTGGAGGCTGTCGTGAGGTGGATGGATGTTGGGTGTGTGGGTGCTCGTGTTTGTGTACTTTGGGAGGGGGCGTCACAGACACACTGGGAGAGGACACAGGGGACGTGTAAATGGTAGTGGGGGTGGTGAGTGCAGGTGAGCGGTGCTGGGTGTTCTGTTGCAAGTCCTGGTGCCTGTAGATGTAGTGCATGCAGGTGAGAGTGTAGACGACACTGGGAGGGAGGAGGGGGACACAGTGGAGGCAGTGGATGTTGCTGTGTCTGTATGTGTGTGATGCTTGTGTGAGTACCTGTGGGTTGTGTGGTGCCTATGTTTGCTTGAGCTACTTGTGTGTGTTGACTTGTGTGCATGCTGGTCTGTAGGTGTGCTTGGGATGGGCTGGGGTACATGGGACTGGGTCTGGGTGGAGGAGGTTAGAGGGGGGAGGCTAGACACAGGGACAATGGCTACCATCAGTGCTGAGGCCAGAGGTTGCAGGGTTCGCTGAAGGACAGCCTGACCAGAATGAATGCCCTCCAGGAATGCATTACCGTGTTGCAACTCTCTTTCTACACCCTGGATGGCAATCACAATGGTAGACTGCCCAACAGTGAGTGACCTGAGGAGGTCAATGGCCTCCTCACTGAGGGCTGCAGGAGTGACTGGGGAAGGGCCTGAGGTGCCTGGGGCGAAGGTGATGCCCACCCTCCTGGGTGAGCGGGCACGGGCGAACGCTGACGGGCTGCTGGGAGGGCGGTGCTGGGAGGGGGGGTGGTGGCTGTACCTGTAGAAGTGGGGCGCACAGATGGTGCTGCCACCACAAGGGAGCTCACATCAGCGGACGAGTCCGTGTCGCTGCTTGGTGATCCGGTGGCCGACGTGAAGCTCCCCTCGCCCCCCGTCCCACTGGTGCATTCTGAGTCCGTGGTGTGGCCCTCCATGGCCATGTGGGATGCAGCTCCCTCGTGCTCCGGTGCCACTGTACCTCCGCCTGATGATGCTGATGCACAAAAGAACAGCAAAAGCACAAAAAGGGGGGGGGGGGTGGGAGACAGAAGAAGAACAGGTTGAGTGCATGGCATACCGCTACTGTTGGCGGACAAGACAGACACAGCAGCCCCCTGCACTACGCCGTGCTCCTGGCCTCTGCAGATACAATTCCTGGGATCTGGCCTACATGGCTATGGTGGACATCTGCACATATGGATGCCAGAGGGGCATATATACCTGTACTTGGCACTCTACTGCAGTGGTGTAGAGTGCCACATGGGCTGCATTCCGGAGGGGCCTAGCCTACGAAACTCGCCCTGGCCTTGGGAAACCCACAGCCCACCTCCCCCACCCAGACCCCTCCACTGAGCGCAAAGTCATCAGAATGATAGTGTACTCACCCCCTTGTGTCTGCTGTGATGCCCTCAAGCGCCCATCCAACTCAGGGTAGGCCACCGCCAGGATCTGGAACATCAGGGGGGGTCATGGTGCGACGGGCACCCCTCCCACATTGGGAGGCCATCCCCAGCTGAGCCTCCGCCGTCTTCTTGCTGCAGCGGCGAATGTCCTCCCATCTTTTCTGGCAGTGGGTGCCCCATCTCTGGTGGGCCCCCAGGGTCCGGATGTCCTTGGCGATGGCACGCCAAATGTCCCTCTTCTGGTGGGCGCTGACCTATATGAGATGCACAAGGGAAGATGAAAAGTCATTACCAACTGCACCGTCGATGTGAGTGGCCCCCCTCCCTACTCTAGCCATGTGGCCCATTCATTCACATGCATTAATCTTCCCTGAACTCTGCCCCCTTCCCTCTTACAACCAGCCCTCTCCACCCAAGCCTAGCCCATACAACGTGCTCCCTGTGTACTAACCTGTTGGTCTGGAGGACCGTAGAGTAGCGTGTACTGGGGGAGTTTCTCCAAATCCTGAGCAGTGAGGGCAGGGGCCCTTTCCCCAGACGCAGCAGCCATCGTCGCTTCCAGACCGAGGTCACAGCAGCACTTGCAGTGTAGGTCCTCTCCTGTCGAAGATCAGGTATCTAGTGATTGAACAGATAGAAAATGGCGGTCACGTCCGCGGCGGTGACGTCCACGGCGGTGCGTATCATCACCGCCGGCGCACCTGTTCATTGGCTCCTGGAACCCATAGGGTCCTATGTTAACCAATGCAGCATTGCGCCACGGTCTATGACCGCCTACCGCAACAGTGTGCAATGCCAGCGCAGTTACCTCACAATCCCATTGTCCCAGTTTGGAGGTCAGGCAGCCGCCATTTCAAGGGCCCACATGGCTTCATTTACTTCTGCGTCACACATAGCTAGGCCTGCACCCAACACACATACAGGAAGGGTTTTGTGTTTGGTGTAGTCTTCTGTGTAAATGTGGGTACATACCTGGAAGAAAATTTACTTTATCGTCGCTGTTGTCCTTCGTAGGCTCCGTCAGCTGGGACATGTGAGAAGATGGCGGAATCCTCCGGTGTACCGACCGCTGGTGGAACTGTTGACAATGGAAGAGCGACATGTAATCGTCACCTACAGGTTTGACCAGGCCACAATCCAGGAACTATGTACCCAGTTGGACCCAGACCTGATGTCACCAATCCGCCATCCCACTGGAATCCCCCTGACGTGCAGGTGCTGTCAGTGCTCCATTTCCTTGCAAGTGGGCCATTTCAGACAACAGTGGCCATGGCATCAGGGATGTCCCAGCCTATGTTTTCCAACGTGTTGTCCAGAGTGTTGTCTGCCCTGCTGAAACACGTAAGGAGATACATCATTTTCCCTGAGGTGGAAAATGTGCCTACAGTTAAAGGTGACTTCTATGCCCTTGGACATATCCTCAATGTCATAGGTGCCATTGATGGGACCCATGTAGCTCTGGTCCCCCCCCCCCCCCACAGGAGTGAACAGGTGTACAGGAACAGGAAGAGTTATCATTCCATGAATGTACAGATGGTCTGTTTGGCAGACCAGTACATCTCCCAGGTTAATGCTATGTTCCTTGGCTCAGTGCATGACGCTTACATCCTGCGAAATAGCAGCATCCCTGATATGATGGGTCAACTCCAGAGGCACCGTGTGTGGCTATTAGGGGACTCTGATTACCCCAACCTTTCCTGCGTATTGACCCCAGTGAGGAATCCCAGGGCAGAGGAACGGTACAATGAGGCCCATGGGCGGACTAGGAGGGTGATCGAACGCACCTTTGGCCTCCTGAAGGCCAGGTTCAGGTGCCTCCGTCTGACAGGTGGTTCCCTATTCTACTCACCGAAGAAGGTGTGCCAGATCATCATCGCCTGCTCGATGCTTCATAATTTGGCTTTGCGACGCCAGGTGCCTTTTCTGCAGGAGGATGGTCCAGATGATGGTGTTGTGGCAGCTGTGGAGCCTGTGGACAGTGATGAGGAGGAAGCTGAGGAAGAAGACAACGACAACAGGGAGTCAGTCATACAGCAATATTTCCAGTGACACACAGGTGAGAACATTTTCATTGTTACCATTACATTCACTGTCACACGTCCTCCTCTATCCTATCCTGTGTGTTAATTCATGGGATTATTTGGTAATTGAGTTGTTTCTTTCCATTACGGTTTCACAGGTGTGGTTACCAACGTGTGTCATCTACTTGCATCCTTCAAGGACTTGTGATGTGTGACATTGGTATGTTGCCTTTACATCTCACAACGCATTTTGACACTGTCATAGATATTACATTTTAAGAAATCATAGACTGACTCAAGATTGCTTTGTGTTTCAAGGGTGTTTATTGAAGTGCTCAAAAATGGGAGGGGGTTGTAAAATGGTGAAGGCTGATGGCGGAGGAATGTCCATGGCAGAGTCCAGTCTATTAGTCTCACAAGTGCACTGCCCTTATGGGCATAGGAAGTGGAGCTGGGGCAGTTAAAGTATGGACAGGGTAACTAAGTGGGACAGTGGGAGGACAATCAGGGTGGTCTCATTTCCTGGCGGGGGTCTTGCCATCTTGCTCTGTCCTGTTCCTGGCTCTCAGGGTGTTGGTTGTCCGTCGGCAGGGGGTGGGGTGCTTGTGTGGGGGTCCTGTGGCGGGGCGTCCTGTCCACTAGCTCCGGCGGAGGTGGTGGGCAGTTCATCATCCTGGCTAGTGTCAGGGGCCCCTTGGAGTGCCACGGTGTCCCTCACAGTCTGCTGTATGTCCTTCAGCACCCCTACGATGGTGCCCAGGGCGGAGCTGATGGTCCTGAGCTCCTCACTGAACCCCAAATACTGAAATACTGTTCCTCCTGCAGGCGCTGGGTCTCCTGAAACTTGACCAGGACCGTCGCCATCGTCTCCTGGTAGTGGTGGTATGCTCCCATGATGGAGGATAGGGCCTCGTGGAGAGTGGGTTCCCTTGGCCTGTCCACCCCCTGTCGCACAGCAGCCCTCCCAGTTCCCCTGTGTTCCTGTGCCTCCGTCCCCTGGAGCGTGTGCCCACTACCACTGCCCTTAGGTCCCTGTTGTTGTTGGGGTGGTGGGTTACCCTGGGTTCCCTGTAGTGGTGGACACACCGCTGATTGACCTGTCCTGGGTACGGAGGTTTGGGCCCGCTGGGTGGGTGCTGTGCTGGTGTTACCAGAGGGTGAAAGGTCAGTGTTGGGCTGTGCCTGTGTAAGGGGAACCGACTGTCCCGAGGCCCACGATGGTCCGGGCTGGTCATCAGGCTCCAGTAGGGCAGAGCTGCTATCGTCACTGTGGGCCTCTTCTGGGGGTGGAGTGGTGTTGTCTGGATCCTCTGGTGTGGTGACGGTCCTTCGTGTTCCTGCAGGGGCATAAGAGCGTAATTATTGTATGTGTGTGTGTGATGGTGTGCAATGGGTGGGTGTCTGTGTACCCCAGTGCAAGCATTCCTGTGTGGGCGCTTGTGTGATGATGGTTAGGGGGTTGTTATGGGTATGTGCAGTGGGCATGCTTAGGTGATGGGTGTCCGTGCTTAGTTGTGTCATGCAGGGCTTGGTGTTGGGATGTGTAGTTTGTGTAATGAGTACATTAGTGAGGAGTTGGGGTGATAGGGGAGGGTGTGTGATAGCATGCAGGTAGGGTGGGGGATACGATAGTTAAGATTTGACTTACCAGTGTCCCATCCTCCACCGACTCCTCCAAGGCCCTCAGGATGCATGATGGTCAAGACTTGCTCCTCCCATGTTGTTTGTTGTGGGGGAGGAGGTGGGGTCCGCCGCCAGTCCGCTGAACCGCGATGTTGTGCCTGGAGACCGTTGAACGCACCTTCCCCCGTAGGTCGTTCCACCTCTTCCTGATGTCCTCCCGATTTCTTGGGTGCTGTCCCACAGCATTGACCCTGTCGACTATTCTTCGCCATAGCTCCATCTTCCTGGCTATGGAGGTGTGCTGCACCTGTGAGCCAAATAGCTGTGGCTCTACCCGGACAATTTCCTCCACCATGACCCTGAGCTCCTCCTCGGAAAAGCGGGGGTGTCTTTGGCGTGACATGGGGTGGTGGGTGTGATGTGTGGGGCGGTGTGAGTGTTGATGTGTGTAGTGGTGTGTGGTGTTTTGTGCGTGGATGTTGTGTGGGTGATGGTGTTGTGTGCCTCTGTATGGTGGGGTTGTCTTTGCTGTGCTGTCTATCTGGCCTTCGTTCTCGATTTTTGGACATAGGGGTTTGTGGGTGTGTGTTTTATATTGTATTGGGTGTGTGGGAGTGGTGTTTGTATGTGTCTCAGGTGTGTGTATTTTTAATTGTCCAATGTGGCAGTGTTTTGGAGATGTGTGTGTATTTTGAGCGTGGCGGTGTTTTGGAGATGTGTGTGTATTTTGAGCGCGGCGGTGTGTACCGCCAATGGAATACCGCGGTTGAGAGACCGCTGGGTGGATTCGTTGTCGTAATAGCATGGGTGTGTTTCTGTTGGCGTGAAGGTAGAGGTTTTGTTTTCGCCGGTTTAACACTGACCTTTGGTGTGGCGGAGTTGTGTGGGTGTCTGAGTTTCGGCGGATTCCGAGATGTGTGTCATAATAGCTGTGGCGGAATGCCACGGCGGTGTATTGGCGGTCTTCTGCTTGGCGGTAAGCGGCTTTTACCGCCAATGTTGTAATGACCCCCAAGATATCGAATAGTAGTCCCTCTATTGTGAATCATTGTGGGTTTAGTCAGCAATAGGTGTTTGAGTATTGTCAGTGTGTAAGATGCCCCAATTTTTACAAAGGATTTTATAGATGTCCTGACTGTTCTGACTGAATGGGGTACAGCATGACACCAATCCTTTTGATGTCCGACTCTTTTGTACACTGGTTTTTAGGAGGGATGTTCTTTGAATTTTGTTAATTTTCTTTCTGGCTTTGCTTATGGTTTGTACAAAGTATCCTCTCTGAATGAATCTGTTCTGTAGTTTATTTAATTCAAAATCACAGAGTTTGCTATTGCTACAGTTTCTTTTTACCCAAATCATTTCCCCAAACGGGATAGCGTTTTTTTGTGTGGTGGGGTGAGAACTTCCAGCATGTAGCAGTGCATTACAAGCAGTGGATTTCCGGTATAAGTTAGAATGTACACAGTTGTTTTCTACAAATATTTCCAGATCTAAAAAGTGAATCTGATCCTTACTGTGTTCATAAGTCATCCTGATGTTGAAATCATTTTCATTAATGTGATCTATGAATTCCAACAGCTGTGGCTCATCACCAGTCCAAATCATAAGTACATCATCAATGTACCTTCCCCAAAAGAATGTTCTGTCAGATTGGGGGGACCATTCAACCACACATGTGTTTTTTCAAAAAGGCCCATGTATAAGTTACCATATGAGGGCAAAAAGCGTGAGCCCATCGCAACTCCCTGTGCCTGTCTATACCATCTACCTTCATGGGTAAATACATTATTATCCAATATGAATTCGATCATATCCACTAGAATATTGGTATGTTCTGAGTATGAGGCCGATCTATTTGCAAGAAAGTGTTGAATCGCTTCCAGACCTTTGTTTTTAGGTATGCAAGTATATATGGAGCTGACGTCTAAGGTTGCCCAGCTCATTTCAGAGGACCATATAATGTCTTCTAGTTTCATCATAACATCCCGTGTTTCTTGCAAATATGAGGGAAGGTTTCTAACAAAGGGTTGTAAAAAACTATATATTCTGAAAGTGTTTAAGTGGGTAAGCCTATGCCTGATATGATAGGTCTTCCTAGTGGCGATGTCTTATGTTTATGGATTTTTGGAAGTATATATATATATATACACACGGAGCCCTAGGATATGCATTGAAGATGTATTTGTACTCTAAATCCGAGATTAGATATTGATCTAACCACATATGCAATAATGCGTCCAGGTCATGGAGAATCCGAGGTAAGGGACTGTCTTTTAATTCCATGTATGACATACTATCCGCCAATTGCCGGTTGATTTCATTGATGTAATCCAGTCTGTTTAGGATGACTATATTGCCTGCTTTATCGGCTTCTTTTATAACTATGGCCTGGTTCTCACCTAGATCTTTCAATGCCAGTCTTTCCCTCTTGGTTACATTGTGTGAGATATGTGACTTACCCTCATGGATCTTCTTCTCTAATTTGTCTAGTTCATCCACAACTAGCCTATGGAAGGTGTCTATGACATTATCGCTTGGTAATACCGGAGTGAAGATGGATTTAGGTTTGAATCCACTGTTTAGCGATAAGTCTTGTGTAATGTTCAACTCGGTTAAACTGCATAAAAAACATTTGTTTTATTTCTTGAATAAGATTTAGTTATGGTTCCCTCTCTTACAGATTCTTCATGATTTTGTGAATAACTTTGGACTTGCATTATCTACTTAAAACAACAAATGTTTAAAAAGAGAAAGGTATAGAATCCAATATATCTCTTCAGTTGTCAATATACCCACTTGGGGTTACAGTTATAAATTAAATCACCAATTATCCACAATATTCGACCTTCTGTGGCAATTTTCACAAACTTTGGTTCTTTAGAACGGAACCCAACAAGTATGCATGAGGCCACTTTGCCTATTGGTGTCTTCCTCACATTATCTTGGTTCTGCACCTTCCTCATCCCCTTCTTTACTTCTTTTGGCTTAGATAAATATCTAGAAGCATGGTTTCTGTTTGTTTTTAATACACTTAAGAACTGGTAACATCTTTCTGTGGTATCATGGTGTATTTTATCACTGAGGTTTTTCTAATTTTATGACACTTATATCGTCATTACTATGCCAATATATTGTGGGATATTTTTAATGTTTAGGTTATTATCAGTTTGGACATTAGCGGTATAATAGGTACAAACAAACTATTTAACATTTTTTTTGTCAGCCTTGATAAAGTCCCTTGTAGGACGAAACACGTGTCGGCTGAATTTGGATGAACCAGACAATCCTTCTTTCTATCGGATGAAGATAAATCCTTCCGCTTCTAAATCATCAGAGTGGATAGTTTCCACCCCTATAACCAATCTGTTGGACTTTGTATGAACATGTTAGGGGATGAACCACTCTTCTGTTGATTTGAACATACATCTGTCTAATTTCTGGTGAACTTTTTCATGTATGGATAGGTTATTTGTTATGGAACTTTAGTTGTATTGTTAAAATATTTTGGAAACAATAATTCTTTTGCTATATATTAAACTTAATGATTATGATTTATCAATCAAAATTTTCCTTTTTTTCAACTTTTTAATTATTATACATTTCACTGATACCACTTTTGCGGAAATTTATATTACGGTTTTCTTATACAATTCAGTGAGTCATGACCACTTGAACATTGCTAACAGAGTGATACTATTTTATGTGTGCTCCATTCTCACTTCTTTATAGATTTACCTTGCTGGTGCAAGTATTCTTGTTCCGACACACATGCTTGACAACAGGCATGTCTTGAATGTATGAGCACCTAAACCATACTCAGCATTATAGGAATGTGCTTTAGGGTTTCTGTTGTCTATTTCCTCCAATGAGAAAAAGAAAAATTTCCTTCTGGACCTGGAATGTGAGCTCCGAGGAGTGGCACCAGCCAACGTCGACTGCCAGGCCGTCATGAGCTTCAGAGACCGCTCTCTCAAAGCTTTCAGAGTCATGGCCCGGCAGTCGGAACACGACTTTGAGTCGTGGTCTTGGTCTAAACACCAGAGACATACCTTATCGGGGTCCGAATTGACATGGCATCTGGCAGGCTTGAACCCCGTCTTCCTAGATGTATTCTCACACAGACTGAAAAAAGTCTTCAACAAAAATGTCGAAAAAGGCCTGTCAAAAGCTTTATTCCAGGTCTGCACTTTAACTGGTGAGGAAGGAAACGAACTGACGTACGCACGCCTGGGTGGTGCCTTTATAGGTCACTGTGATGTCACAGATGGCCCTAAAAAGCCTTTACCTGTCCAAAAATCCATATCAACCAAAATCATAAAAAAACCATACCACCCAAAAACCCATAGCCACCCAAAACCCTAAAAAAACCTTGCCACCCAAAAACCCATACCCTCCCTAAAACTTAAAAAAACCCTTACCCCCAAAAACCCATACATACCCTAAACCCCCTTGCCACGCAAAAACCCATAACCCCATAAAAACAGATTACTACCCAAAAACCAATATCCACCCTAAACCCTAAAAATGTCCTTGCCACCCAAAAACCATGCCCATTCTAACCCCCAAAAATGTCCTAAACCCTCAAATTACCCTGCCACCCATAAACCCATACCCACTCTAAACCCTAAACATTTCCTTGCTACCCCAAAACCTATACCCACCCTAAAACCTAAAAAAACCCTTGCCACACAAAAACCCATTCCCACCCTCAACCCTAAAATAGAATCCTTGCCATCCAAAAACCCATTCACCCTAAACCCTAAAAATGCCCTTGCCACCCAAACACCCATACTCCCAAACCTTACATTTACCCTTTGACACCCAAAAACCCATCATACCGACCCTAAAAAATCACTTGTAAATGTTAGGGTAATTTTAGGGTTTAGGGTGGATATGGGTTTTTGGGTGACAAGGGAAGTTTTAGGATGGGTATGGGTTTTTGGGTGGCAACGGTAATTGTAGGGTTTAGGATGGGTATGGGTGTTTGGGTGGCAGGCATAGTTTTAGGGTTTAGGGTGGGTATGCTTTTTTGGGTGGCGAGGGTGGGTATGGGTGGCAAGGGATTTCTTTTTAGGGTGGGTAAGGGTTAAATATATATATATATATATCCGAAAGAAAGTCCCGAAATACTGAGGCTCGAAAAACGTGGTGGTCCGACCATGGATTCGGGAATGACCATAAAATAAATCAAAACATATTCTTTTAGCCACAAGAAAGTTCAGGACACTTCCAGTCAAATGTACAAAAGTTTTACTATCACACAGATTCTTCCTCCCTACGCGTTTCAGCCGTAGGCTTGTTCACAGATGATGTGCAACGTGGAGCCAGTGGTCAAAACACCAATATCATTGTACTCCACCCTTTTGACCAATTACTCATATACCCTATAGTCCTAATCATGTAAAAGTACACGGTCCACCTGTAATGTTTGCTGGAATGTATGTAAAATTGAGGTTCCCATACGAGAATAGTCAGCCAACTGGCAACTTAAACATGCTAATGAGACTGGCGTCGGTCATCAGGTGATAACAAGCTATGTTGTTTGTTCCATTAGAATTGCAAACAAAAGGTTGATAGGACATTCATGGTACTCTGCATTATTCCCATGCAGAACTTTGATCTGTGAAGCACAATTAGCGCCAAATGGATCCATAGGTATTGTCCTTCTAAAGCAGCGGGGGTGTTGCGCAACGTAATTGATCAGTCAGGTTCAGGTTGGGGGTGCTGTTCCACCCACCCGCCCACGCCCGAAGGGAGACCTCCTAGCACACCCATGGTCAGAGGCAAGTCGCAGTATGATCTGTAAAAGAAACAAGTATGATCTTTGTTGCAAATAACATTTGTTCAGCTGAAATGTGCTCCCATTTTCCTTTCCTTGTTTTAGGATCAGCAGAACATTATAAGGGCCCTTGGAAATAATTTCTGCAGGTTCTAGATGGTATGGTCATTTGGGTATTCCACCCATGCCTTAGCACCAGGGTTTTTGTCAGCTGAACAAGAACCTCTTTTTCCTTGTACTGTCAGAAGGGCAGTCCCCTTCCTCACCAATCCACCATTCACTGGACTTATGACAAGTTGGACAATCTTGTAAGCATGTAGGTCAAAACCTGCAGAATCTGGTGTGGCTGTGTAAGGAGCTGAAGCTCCAGGTTTTATTTCCCAGTACACAATGGTGTTGGTAGCCACATATGGCTGTACCAGGAGAGTTTCAGCATTTTGTAATGGTCTTGGTATTCAGAACCTGGAGGGCTTCAGTCAAATGCTCTCTCCAGTTTTTCAGAGTCCCATCTGATAATGTGTTAGTCCAGAACACCAGGGACACTCCTGTTATTCTCTGCTTTTGCCACCTGCTCCAATCTACATATTGTCCCTGGATAGTTACATGCAACACAATGTCTCCTTCCTGCACTGTCCACAAGTCTAAATCCTGTTGAATTATTTCTTTTGCCAAATCAAAAGCACACTGCTGCTCTTCCTCCAATTCAAACACATGTTTTTTTCTTGCCACTTTGTACCAAAGGCTTAAGATTTTACTCAGATGAGGGTCATGCTGTCTCCAAAAATAAAAATCAAACAATCCCATGAATCGCTGTGTCTCTGGCTTAGTGCGAGAAGTAGCAAACTCCAAAATATTTTCTTTTACCTGTAGCAACATCTCTCTATGTCCTGGCCACATTGTACTCTGCAAAAGCTCTGTGAATATACTGTTAACATCTTTAACTTCATGCTGGGTATAATCTTTTAAAGAATGCTTTTCAACTCCTGCCAAAATCTGTGGGC
This sequence comes from Pleurodeles waltl, assembly GCF_031143425.1. Lineage (NCBI taxonomy): Eukaryota > Metazoa > Chordata > Amphibia > Caudata > Salamandridae > Pleurodeles > Pleurodeles waltl. Next base: position 598,456,681 of record NC_090442.1, on the reverse strand, counting down.
TACTCTGTATTTTGCATCTAAACATTGGCTGTGCACGAACTACGTTCTGCTCATGTAGCTCACACTGCCCCCCACCTTTTTTTACCTCCTCACTACTGAAATGTGAAAAATCAGATTTCTCTGCAATGGCATGGTAGATATCAGCCTTATCTTTTAATAACTTATTCTGACAAGACAGCATAGTCTCTAATTTCTGATTTTCATATTCTAACTGCTTACATCTCTCATGCATTTTTCTGTAAGCAGACAAAAGTATCCAAACTTTCCTGTCAAGAACAAAAGGGTCATCATTCCGTTCAAAAAGCACATTTTTCAAACATATAAGTACAGTTATTAATTCTGTTTTATCCAAGCACCCATCCCAAAATTTAGAAAGTCCTGATACACAAGAAAACACATTTGCCAAGACATCATTAGCCATTTTAATTTCACATGCATTTTCAGACATGGTTTGCGGTGCTTCCTTCAACTCTTTGAATAAAAACATATTTTCACTTTTAAATCGTACACTTTCAACTTCCAACCTCCCTTTAGACTGTCTGACTATGGCACAATGTTTTCTTTCACTAATGACCGAGCAGAAACCCTCATGCACTGACAAAAATCTCTGGAATGCGCTTCTTAGTCTAAAGAAGACATTTATTATGTCACTTCATAAGGTTCGTAAAAGAAGGTCAGCATGCTGAAAGCACACGTTTAAAAATGGTCACAGTAATGAAATGAAAACCTGTGCAAATGATTCTCCACTGCAATATACACAGCAAATATATGTATCTATATTACAATGGAAAGCAAATAATGAATTAAAAAATATGCATCACCATGAGGCAAGGGCACATCTGCTTCATTGCCCTCCTATCAGCATCAGATTGCCAGATCCCAGAATTGATCGAGGGGAGAAAGAGATCAATTATCCGCACAGGAAGGATGAACCCTCCCCCCCCCCCAGCGTCCTCGGCATGTCTGAGATCTGAATCACTCTCGGTCCCCGGGCCATCTGGTCTCAGCCTCTTATACTTTGAACAAACAAGAGAGGAAAGTTTGAGAACCTCCCTCTCACTGCAGAAGTTTATTATTCAATCAAATGCTGATTACTTTAGGCCAGCTTTGAAAAGAACATGTCAGGACTTGGCCACAAACCCAAAGTGCCCTGAATCAAAACAAAACCGTTCCCTGCCGTCCTAGCAAATTCTTATCAGCCTCAGCCCTTGGTGGGAAAAGAACACAAAAACAAGTAGAATAAAAACATGACAACGAAGAAAACTACTTGCAGCTTTTAATGTGGTGGTGGCTAATGCTAAAATAAAGTCAATATGCATAATGAAGCTGGTGGTCACTAATGTGACAGTGTGCTGCTAGGCTAAGTGCAACGTGGAGTCAGTGGTCAAAACACCAATATCATTACCCCACCTTAAACATGACCTTTCCCTAATATACATCTATATGTAAATATATATATATGTCACTTAATACTTACCTGTAAAACCTTTACAATGAATCTGCCTTTACCATTCATGCCTGTACAACGAAATTCCTTGTAATGGCATGCGTGGTAAAGGCATATTTGTTGTAAAAGCATGCAAGGTAATGTCACATGCGTGGCAATGGCATGCTGAGTTGAGCCTTTGTTGTAAAGGCTATTTATATATAGATATGTGTGTGTGTGTGTGTGTGTGTGTGTGTGAGTGTATGTTTACCTACTGGCAGTCATAACAGTTTAAAAAAATAATGTGTAATAATGTAGGAAGATTGAAGACACGAATAACTGCTTTTTAAATTCTTACTTTTGAGTTGAATATTTATGGTGATTTTCGTGGAGTCCTTCTTTACTTTTTTCTGTGCTGTTTTATTGTTTTATTGTTTTTTTGTTTGTGTTGTCAAAATACGGTCCAGGTACTACTGTAGTTAAGGAGAGAGGACTACGAATGTAAAAGCATAGTAAATAAAATGTTGCACCAATACAAAATGGTCACATCCACCTGCCGTGGCGGTGCTTCGTGGCATGCGCAGCTCCCCATCTCCATTTTCGCTTCAAACTCTGGCCACCAGCCAAAGGAAGTGGGCATTCCATAATGTGTGCAATTTCAAAAATCTTTTATTACAGTCGAACACAATGTGTAACATTGATGCCTTTCGGCTTCAAGAGCCTTTCTCAAGGTGTTCAAACCCCATCACTCAGTGATAGACATAAACAAAATACATCACAGGATGCACAAACAATCCATGCAAAACTTTGCAAACCAAAGAGTATAAATTCATCAAAAATGTTCATTAAAAACATTGGTTATCCAATCCATTGTATACAAACACCCTGTGCAAAATTGCAAGATTCAAAATGTTCAAAATCGTGATTCATAGACTTAAAAGTGTAGCCCTTCAATGTATTGAGAAGGGGCCACAATAATTGTAACAGCATCCCAAAGATAAATAGTGATACAGATTTTAAATGTTTCATCCTACCTGTTTTAATTAAGTCAAAGGTTATATCTGTAAAATATATTTTCAACCTAAAAGCAATAATGAGGGATGAATGATAGAATTCAAATGAGGTGGAGGGGAGGAGAAGAATAAAGGGAGGTAGGGACAAAGAGAGCCAGGTTATTTAGCCCCAGTGGCTATAAGATGTACCCCCCGTATACCTCATGAAATATCGAATAGAAAAATTAGAAAAATAGGAAGCTGAAGGGAGAAAATGAGAATATACAGAATGGAAAAAAATGAAGGTATGGAAAAGGAGAAAATGAAGATATGGGGAATTGAAGGAGTGCAACCCAGTGCGCAAAATGCTGTAATGTAATACATATCTTCCTGTGTCTGAAACAGGGAAAAAATCAATCCTACAATTCCCCACATAGAAACATTTCTTAACAACTAATATAATATATTCACTGTATCTCAAGAATTACATCATCAGACACAACTTTAATAAATAGGGGCATGGCTATTATCACAAACCAATTGTAACAATGCTCATTTCTCAAACAATCAGTAGCAACCAGTAGAGGTGAAGCGGAATATTGTATGTTTAGCCCGCATGAGACTTCAAGTTCCTCATCCTTATTTGGGCCCACAGGATGTCTAGCATGCAGATCCAAAATATATTTGGATTCCAGCTGTCTCAATTTGCTAGTTCTATTACCTCCTCTTATATTTCTAGCAACGCTATAGATCACAAAGAAGTTACATGTGACATGTTTTTGAGAGAAGTGTATGGCCATAGGGTAAGTCAGATCCAGGTTCTTGATTGCACATTGATGCCCTAAAATATGTTTTTTAGAGGAAAGATCGTACTACCTACACACATAAGGCCACATGGGCACTGTAATACATAAACGCAAAGATCTGAAGTACAGTTTTGAAATAGGTCTCTCTTCCTTTTCTGGCCATATGCGGTTGAATAAACATTTGTGTTAGAAATATATTTGCAAGTCTTGGATTGCCCACATTTATAGAATCCTCTGGAACTAGATAACCATGTCTTCTGATTTGTTCGTCTCGTATAATAACTATGTGTAAGTTTCCTCCTAATGATTGACTTCTTCTGCAGGTAATAGATGGTTTAGGGGGTAATTCAGGACCTAAAGTTACATCATTTTTTTTTTTTTAGACTCTCCCAATTTTTTTTCCCCATGACCCGTCTCATCTTATATGCTGAAGTGGTAAAAGTAGTAATGAGTCTTGGATAATTCTGTTTTGGGATTCTACCCTCATTAGGACGCAACAGTTGATTTCTTGAGATCATGCCACCTTCTTTTCTGAGGTACTCAGGGCCTTATTCGTGTAATCCCTCTTCCTGAAACTCTGTTTCATCTTTGTTTTCTGTTTAAGGAACTTAGTGTCAGTATTACGTGGTTTGTTAATCCTCAACATCTCCCCATAGGGGATACTAATTACTAAATTCCTTGGGTGATGACTCCTGTAGAGCAAAACACTGTTCTCTGCTGTCTCCTTATGGAATATTGTTGTATGGAGCCTACTATCCTCCACCCATAATGTGACATCCAAGAAATCAATTGCTGTAGTACTCATAAATGCAGTGAACCTTACAAGAAAGGGGTTATCATTCATGAAACACTGAGCTTTTTCTAGCGGGCCGTCCCAGAGTATGAATATGTCGTCAGTATACTATGCCTATATAGGGATATGCTGGGTATATTCCAGGTTGTTTTCCTCCCAGGCCACTTCCTCCTCACAGCAGTCCATTACAAGATTCACATAGCTGGGGCCGAAGAAAGTGCCCATTCGAGTCCGCATCTTCTGGTGATAGTACACCCCATCATGCAGAAATGTATTCTCCCTCGAGCAGTATTTGATCATACTGATAAGCATTTGGTAATGTTCATAGAAACTTACAGCCCTTGTTTTAAGAACATGTTCACATGCTGCAACTCCAACTTCATGGTCTTTGCAGGTATACCATGATGTCATGTCCATAGTGATCGTGACAAAGGGATCCATCCAGTCCATATCATGCACCTTTGTCAAAACAATCACTACTATCTCTGCAATGTGCTGGTATGGCTGCAACAAATGGAAACAAAAATAAATCAATATAAATTGCTGTATTCTCTAAGAATCCCTTATTTGAAGAAACAATTGGCCTACTCGGGAGATGCGTAATACTCTGATGGACATTGGGTAAGACATAAAATGCATGTATCCTGGGGTAATCCTTCAGGAACCCTTACTCATCAAACTACCAATCAATGAGGCCATCATGATAGTGACTTACTGAGTTCCTGTAAATTTCCAGGTTAATAACCTCATAATATTCAGATTGATTCAATTGTCTCATGATTTCCTGTTCATATGTACATCCATTATAACCACATTCCCACCCCCTAAGGATTTAATGACTATAGTGGAATCTGATTTTAGTGCTATTAGAGCCGCTTGCTAAGAGTTGGTAGAATTATCTGGTTCTCTCCTGGTGGCGTTCCTTAAGGTGATCAATTCCTTGATCATCAAATCATGAAAGTCATCCATTTTATCAAACAGTAAAGCTGGAATAATACAGGATTTAGTGTTGAACCCACTGGGTGTATTACTATCCATCTCCAATGTCCCAAATTATTTCTCTAACTCAACTGCAGAATCATCACATTCACCTTCCCTATACAGAGAGCCTACGTCTGGGGACTTTGCACTTCTTTGAGTTTGCTGGGGGCCAGAGCAACCCCTGCCCAGCTATAAGAATTTTATGAGGTCATGCGCTTCATCTTTGGGCAGTCCGACTCTGCTGGCACGCCTTCCGCTGAGTCGGAAGTGGCCCTCTCCGGGTTACACGCCTGCAGCTTCGGCTTTGGCTCTGAGGGGAACCCATGCATCCATTTGTGGATCCAAACCAGTGCTGGTTGTACCACTTCATCCTTACCCAGCGCCGGTTCCAACATAGATGCTCCCAAGGCTGCCCTAGCTTCTGGGTGGCACCACCCCCATCCGTATTGCCGACTCTGACAGGGAGCCAGATGGGCATGATACAATATCTACTCCAACACCAGCAGGAGCCTTACCCCCTATGTCGGGACCTGAGCTTTATTTTTATGGCCTGTCTTATTGTGAGGAAGGGAAAGGGTCTCTAGACCCTTTAAAATTCCAGCTCCAAGAATTGACAGAGGTGTTTCAGCTGGGGCTTTATCCTCTGAACCTCTGCTCCCCTTTAAGGAAGTCTTTACGGATGTCCTTCTGGGTACTTGGTCCAAACCAAGCACAGGGACTTTTGTGAACAGGACTATTGCATGCCGCCATCACCCTGCACCAGAGGACACAGGTTTCCTAACACAACTCCCCACCTCTGAGAGCTTGGTTATCCAAGCCTCCACTTCCCAGGGATTGTTCCCTTACACATTCCTGGAAAGGGAACCTAAGAGGCTGGACACATTTGGGAAGAAGATGTTCTTTTCTGTCAGCCTGGCATTGCGGTCTGTGAACAACCCATGCCTTTTGGGCCCTTATTTTACACACTGTGAGATATGGTTCCACAGGTGCTGCCACAAGTCCCAGGGGAGGCCTGGGCTGTACTTTCCCAAGCAGTTGCTGATGTTAGAGGTGCAGCAAAGTTCATGATCCAATAAAGACTGGACATGATCGACTCACTGGGCTGAGTGATTGCATCGACAGTGGCCCTTAGGCGCCATGCCTAATTGAGGATATCTGGCTTCTCGGGGGATGTCCCAGATAACCTTATGGACATGACTTTTGATAGCACCTGTCTCTTCAGAGAGAAAGCAGACTTGGCGCTCCAGCACTTCAAGCATTCTCGTGCTACGGCAAGGTCCTTGGGCCTTGTAGTGGCCCCTTGTCCACCTCATTCTGCTTTTCGACCCTTTTGTGGCTACCGAAGGGGTGCCCAACCGTGTCCATACCCCTCCAGACACCGTGCCGCGCATGCTGCCCAGCCTCTGCATTGCTGGGGATGTGAGATCCACCATCCTCATGGATCAGGGAGCCAATGGTCTGCCCAGCCCACTGCCTTCCCACCCCCAGCTGCTGCCTCCAAACCTTCCTAGTCTGACACTTCGCCAACAAGGACCAGGCAGAGGCAGGATCCGTCACCATCACCTGCTGGTCTGACAGTCCATCAAGTCAGACAGGTGGTTTTGCGGATTGTCCGAAGGGGCTACTCCCTCCCCTTCAAGACTACCCCCGCCATCCATGCCACCATCCTATGATCGGATGACGGAGGATCACTAGCCACTTCTCCAACTGGAATTTAAATCTCTCTTGGTCAAGGGAGCCATAGAAAGAGTCCCTGTGCCAGAAGTAGGTCATAGTTGTTATTACCACTACTTTCTGGTGCTCAAAAAGGACAAGGGCCTCTAACGTATCCTAGACCTCCGGGCCCTCATTCTCTTTCTCAAGAAGAAATAAAAAATGCTCACTCTGGCTCAGGTTTTATTTGCCCTGGACCCAGGAGACTGGATGGTAGCGCTAGACTTCCTTGACGCTTATTTTCATACCCCCATCCTACCTGCCTACAGATGTTCATTGTAGTTCACGGTGGTCCACGAGCACTTTCAGTACACCGTGCTCGCATTTGGCCTTATCAGCACCCCTCAGGTGTTCACTAAGATGATGACGGTGGTCACAGCTCATTTATGCAGGTCAGTGGGTTTCAGTCATCTCCCTACTTCGACGACTGGCTGTTGAAGATCGGCTCGACCCGGGCTGTTATCTCCTACATCCAGACTATTGCAATCTGCCTGTATTCACTGGGGTTCACTATAAATGTGCCAAAGGCACACCTCAATCAATCAATCGGATTTTGTAAAGCACGGCTACTCACCCGTGAGGGTCTCAAGGCGCCGACTTCCACTCAGAAGCTCCCTTCCATCAGAGCTGTTTTGGACACAGTGCAGTTTTGGGCTCATCCTCCTGAGCTGAAAGCCCAGGATATTCCTGGCAATGATACTGATGTTTCTACCTCTGCCCTGGATTTCGGTAACAATGACTGGGGCTGCTGGGCCTCATAGTCTCCTTCATCCTGCTATTGACACATTCCAGATGCCATATGCTGTCTCTGCAGTGAGGCCTGAAGTTCCAGTGGGCGCAGCATCAGGTGATTCTCTCCGACATGGTCCATATCTGCAGTGGTGGCTAACGAACTGTGATAGGGCCAGAGGCAGATCCCTCTCCCTTCCCCAACCAGATCTGACAGCAGTGACAGATACGTCACTTCTGGGATGGGGCGGCTACCTACGTGGAGGCGGCTATCAGAGCAGTCTGGTCTCCTGTTGAGTCCGGAATCCATATCAACCTGTTGGAGCTCCAGGCGATCAGACAGGCATTGAAAGCATTTCTTTCCTCTCTCAAAGGGAAGGTAGTGCAGGACAACACCACCGCCATGTGGTACTGCAACAAGCAGGGTGGAGTGGGCTCATGGACTCTTTGACAAAAGCTTCCACACCTCTGGACGTGGCTGGAACATCAGGGCATTTCCTTGATGATTAAAGTTTTGGAGGGTTCTCTGAACATCAGAGCGGATGAACTCAGCCAACAATGCTTAGTCGATCATGAATGGCGTCTCCATCCGGAGGTGGCACAATGTTTTTTTCAGCGGTGGGGACAGCCTTGGTTATATCTGTTCGGCTCCCCACAGAACGCACAATGCCAGCAGTATTGCATATTGGAGATTCTATAGCAGCAATCGCTCGGCGACGCTTTTCATCTCGAATGGAACTCAGGCCTCCTGTGCGCTTTTCTGCCCATACCACTTCTGCTCAGAGTTCTAGAGAAGATCAAGAATGACTGGGCCCAAGTAATTCTTGTAGCTCAGGACTGGGCACGAAGAGTTGTGAGGCTCTTCTGTCACAGCATCAGTGGAGGGTTCTCCACTGGAACCTGTCCAGTCTCCGCCTTCTTGCGTAGAGAATGAGCAGCGGCAATTGCCAGCTTTTGACCTTTCGCCCAAAGTCTGTAATGTGGCAGTTAGGCATCTCTCCACCAAAACGGTATAAGACAGTTTTTGAAAGAAATTTGTGAAATGATCCATGGACAAGCCTGTTGACCTCCTGTCTGCCCCTCTTTCAGAGGGTTTATACTTTTGTTGGCCCAGCAGGCCTCTGCTATGGGCACTCTGAGGTTACTTATCGGATATCTCTGCATTTTGTAGGTTGACTGATCAACCTTCCTTGTTTGAATCTCCAGTCTTAAATGGGCTTTTTAAAAGCCTTACTCAGATGTTTCCTCCATCTCCATTCATTATGCCACAGTGGGATTTGAATTTAGTTTTGACATTTCTGATGTGCGTTCCTTTCGAGCCTCTTCACAACTGTCCTCTCAGGCTTCTCACTTAGAAAACAGCCTTCCTTAGGGGCATTACATCTGCCCCCAGACTGCGTTGGCTGCAGGCATGTCATCTAAGCCACCCTACCTTTCCATCTACCCTGACAAAGTGGTGCTTCGCCCTAGAGCTTCCTTTCTGCCAAAAGTGGTGACGCCCTAGTTTTATTCACCCCTACATCCTTTTAAGGAAGAGGAGAGGCTCCACCACCTGGACCCAAAAAGAGCTTTGGCGTTCTACCTTGATAGTACAAAAGAGTTCTGGGTGGATGATCAACTATGTCGGTTATGTGGGTATGAAGAAAGGTCGGGCAGTGCAGAAGTGGACCATCTCCTGATGGATTGTACTCTGTATCAAAATCTGCTACGCACTGGCCAAGAAGCAACCACCTGAAGGTTTGCATGCTCATTCTACTAGAGTAACGGCTGCAACCAGTGCAGTGGCTTGTGGCGTTCCAGTCCTTGACATCTGTCAGGCAGCAATGTGGGCATCCTTGCACACATTCACCGAATACTACTGCCTGGACAGTCAGGTCCGTAGGGATGGGTACTTTGTTTGATCTTGGTAACGCCTTATCTGGTAGAGACATAGGGGGTCATTCTAAGTTTGGCGGGCGGCGGTCGCCGCCCGCCAAACTTACGCCGCCAAATGACCGCTCCCCGGTCAAAAGACCGAGGGGGCCATTCAGACTTTCCCGCTGGGCCAGCGGGCGCCCGCCGGCCCAGCGGGAAAGGCCCTGCAACACAGAAGCCGTCTCCGAATGGAGCCGGCGGTGTTGCAGGGGTGCGACGGGTGCAGTTGCACCCGTCGCCATTTTCACTGTCTGCTTTGCAGACAGTGAAAATCATGGTGGGGCCCTGTTAGGGGGCCCCTGCACTGCCCATGCCAGTGGCATGGGCAGTGCAGGGGCCCCCAGGGGCCCCACGACACCCGTTCCCGCCATCCTGTTCCTTGCAGTAAAAAACGCCAGAAACAGGCTGGCGGGAAGGGGATCGGAATCCCCATGGCGGCGCTGCTTGCAGCGCCACCATGGAGGATTCTCCCGGCCGGGGGAAATCCGGCGGGAAACCGCCGGACCTGGCTGGGCGACCGCGGCTGTACCGCCGCGGTCGGAATGCCAAATGAAGCACCGCCAGCGTGTTGGCGGTGCTTCCGTGGACATCCACCCTGGCGGTCTATGACCGCCAGGGTTGGAATGAGGGCCATATTCTAGTTGCAGATTCCTTACCGATGCACCCATCCTCCTCACTATGCAAACTGATTTCTAGGGAAATGGACTTTGGGCCTTAGTTTTGATGCACTTGTGTTCAGTATTCCTCATGGCCCTGCATTGCTGGCAGTGAAAGTCGTGAAAAGAAACTGATGTCAGTGCACCAGCGTGGCGCTTATATATGACTTGCGATGTCCTATCCGGAGCGGATGATGGTGGAAGCAGAGCCTATCGACAGCACCTAACAGCATGCAGGGGTACTGCTCAAGAAAAATCTCCGTATCCAGTCTGACACCTGGGGAAATTCAAAAAGTAAGGAATCTGCAACTAGATATGTCTCTACCAGATAAGACATTACCGAAGGTAAGCAACTTGTTCTTCAACCTCATATGGCCAGAAAAGGAAGCTAGGCCTATTTTAAATCGTACTTCAGATTTTTGCTTTTATATATGTTGGAAAATGGGTTATTGGTAGGGCAGGTAGGTACCTACACCTAGCAACAAGCCACTAACCTCCACATAGGTACAGTTAGGTCTCAGTAAATTAATCCCAGCTCAACCCTTGGTAGCTTGGCAACGAGCGTCAAGGCTTAACTTAGGAGACAAAGTGTAAAGCATTCAAATATCACAAAACAGTAATTAAATAAAACACAGGAAACAGTTTAAAAATCCAAAACCAATTTATAAAAATAGTTTATATTTCTATCTTTAAAATGACACAAAAACGATTAAAATCGGTTCAGGGGAACCGGAGATATGAATTTTTAAGGAATTATTACTTTTCTAGCGCTTAGAAACAAAAAGCGCCAATCGGGTCATCTGGTTGCACCTCGACTGGGGCAAAGTCAAACTTTCAGGCCGACCGCGATGGAGCCCTGCTCGGCTACAAGTCGCGGGAGGCCTCGGTTAAAAAGTTACCTTCTGACTTAGTCTTTATTTTGAAGTTTTTCTTCACCGGGACGAACCTGCCAGTTGAATCCGACCTCCTGGAGCCCTTGTCCGGATACGCGATGTGGGTTTCCTCGGTGGAGACTTTTACCTTCGGACTTAGTCGTTTTTTCGAGATGAAAATCCTTCGACCGGGGTAAACCTGGATCTTGATCCGACGTCCATGGAGTCCTTCTCGGATACGATGGCTGGGAGGTCCCGGTCAACTTTTTACGTTCGGACTTAGTCTCTTTTTTGGATGTTTTTCTTTACCAGGACGAACCACGAAGTCAGGCCGGGTCGCGGTTGAGGCAAGCCGGCTAGAATTTCCGCGGCGGGTCGGTCCCTCTCTGGAGCTTTTTTCCAAAAATTCTCAAATCTTTTCCAAACTTCTGGGGCTTCACCCAGATGTTCTTTTAAGGTTCTTTTGGGGTCCACAGCTCACCCCAAGGGTCCAGAAGTTCTGTGATGGTCCTTGGGGGGTGCAGACTTCAACTCCCAGAATGCACCTGGCGCAAACTCCTTTTTGGCCACTGGACAGTGGTCAGCTGGTCGCTTTCTTCAGGAGTTGGTGCAGGGGACTCTGGTTAGCAATTTTTCACCTGTAGCAAACAGGGAGTCCCTCCTTGAACCAGTTGAAGCCAAAGTCCTTCTTGTGGTGAAGCCCAAGTGTGCAGCTGGTGCAGTCCTTCTGAGTGCAGGTTCCAGGTGCAGGCCAGGGGTCCAGCAGGGCAGTCCTTCTTCTCCTTAAGTTCTTTCTTCTTGAAATTTGGTGGGGATCTGAGGCGTGGGTGCAGGTCTGCCAGTTTTATCCTTGCTCCTGGGTGAAAAGCAGGGGGGCCCTGGTTCTCCAATCAGGGACAGGGTCGTCCCCCTGTGATGACCACTTCCTGGGAAGTGTGGCAAAAATCCATCCCAGAAGGCAACAGTCTCTAAAAATCCAACATGGATGAATCTGATTTTTGGAGGTTACATCTGGCTGAGCCCACCCACTGGTGTGGCTAAAAATCATAAACACACCCCTCTCCTGCCCTCTCCTAATCTAATCAAGGGGGCACCTAATTGTCTGGGGTTGCAGGATGTGGGGGTGTTGCTGGGTGCTCCAGATGTCCTTCTCTGCCTTTGAAGACCAGTTTGGCAGCCCTCCCCCTTCCTGCCTCACCATCTGCTGAGGGGAGATTCTCTCCCCCAAGCACATTCCATTGTGTGAAGCCTGGCCACTTCACACCTCATCAAGGCAGCCTGGCAGAAGCTGCTGCAGGCTGGCCAATCAGAGCACAGCAGCAAAAACAATGCAGAGCTGAAATTGGCAACTTTTTAGGTAAAGTCTAAACTTTTTACCTGAACTAGTTATATTAAATCCAACAACTGGAAGTTGTAGGATTTATTACAACAATTAATTTGATACCAAATTCTTGGAATGCAACATTTAAGGAGACTTTAAAATTTAAAATAAAGTCTGCCCATTCTAGCCTATGAAGGCCATTTACTTCTATGAGGGAAAAACGAATTTGGCTGTTTTTACCTCACCAGGGCTTATAAATCTATTTTTATAAAGTCCCTGCTTATAGTTACAAGGCACCCAGCCCTAGGGGCACATAGGGCACACCTTAGGGGTGACTTATATGTAAAAATAAGGTAGTTTAAGACTTTGGAAGTACCTTTACTTCCAAAGTCGAATTTGCATATAACTTTAATTTAAAAGCAGCCAGCAAGGCAGGCTTGCTTTTAAAATGACACTGGGCACCTCAGCAGTGCACCTAGGTGTGCACCACCTATGCTGTGGTCCCTAAACCTACATGCCCTACCATATACTAGGGACTTATAGGTAGGTTAACTTAGCCAATTATAATTAGCCTAATTTGCATATCCATTTTACACAGAGCACAGGCCCTGGGACTGGTTAGCAGTACTCAGGGCACCATCAAAGTCAGGAAAACACCAGCAAAAAGAGGAAAATGGGGGCAAAAAGTTATGGGGCCTCTGCAATCAGCCCTGTTTTCTCACAATATTACAGTATCCATGTGACCTTATGTGTGTGAGTAGTAGATTTTTCCTCTAAAAAAACACATTTTTAGAGCATCAACATGCGATCAAGAACCTAGATCTGACTTACCCTGTGGCCAGACACTTCTCTCAAAAACATGGTCAGGATGTGTCCATATGTAACTTCTTTATGATCGATAGGGTGGCTAGAAATATGAGAGGGGTAGTAGAGCTAGAAAATTGAGACAACTGGAATCCAAATATATTTTGGATCTGCATACTAAACATCCTTCAGGTCTGAATAAGGATGATGAACTTAAAGTCCATGTGAACTATATATACAATATTCCTCTTCACCTCTACTGGTTGATAGTGATTTGTGGAGAAAGGAGGATTATTGTAATTGGTTTGTCATTATGGGCATGCTCTGTATTCATTTATGGTGTTTGATTATGTAAATCATGAGAAACTGTCAGTATATTATATTAGTTGTTAAGATATGTTTCTACTTGGGGACTTGTAAGGTTGATTATTTCCCCATTTCAGACACACAGGATGATATGTATTACAATATGGCATTTTGCCTACTGGGGCGCAATCACTTCTTTTTCCATATCCTAATTTTCTCCTTTTCCATACCTTCATTTTCTAATTCCGTATATTCTCATTTTCTCCTTTCTCCCTCTGGCTTCCTATTTTTCTTATTTTTCTATTCTATATTCACAAGGTATCCAGGGGTATATATTTTGCCCACTGGAGCTAAACCGGCTGGCTCTCTTTGTCCCTACCTCCTTCTATTCCTTTGCCTCTCCTCCACCTCATTTGAATTTTATAATTTATCTCTCATTATTCTTTTGGGTCGGAAATATATCATACAGATATAACCTTTGACTTCATTGAAACAGATGAGATGAAAAATGTAAAGTTCATATCAGTAGTTATCTTTGAGAGGCTGTTGTAATTATCGTGGCCCTTTCTCAATACAGTGAAGTTAGACTTTTATGTACGAGTCATGATTATGAACATTTTGAATCTTGCAATTTTGCACACAGTGTCTGTTTAAATTGGATTGGATACACAATGTTTTTAACAAACATTTTTTATGAATTTCTGTTGAATGTATTTCTACTCTTTGGTTTGCAAAGTTTTACATGGATTGCTTTTGCATCCTGTGGTATATTTTGTTTATGTCTATGACTGTGTGAGTATTTGCTTGTTGGGTGATTGGGCTTGAGAAAGGCTCTTGAAGCCAAAATTCGCCAGTGGTACGGAGTGTGTTCCACTACAATAAAAGATTTTTGCGTACATCGTGGAGTGCCCATTTTCTTTGGCTAGGGGATACACTTAGGTGCGAATTTATATATATATATATATTTTACCTGCTGTTGGTTGCCAGTAGCTAGTTAGTTATTCTAACTCACGCCCTAGCCATGCACTAATTACCACAGATATTACAGCACTCATGACAACGTTTATAACGTCAATAAAAATATTAATGAAACTAGTCAAAATATTGAAGAAAGAACTGGGCATGGCAGGGGCGTGAGTTATAGTTACTTGAAATAACTAACTATAACTGCTGAATTTCTATGGTTTTGTACGAGTAAACTTAAAATCTAACTATAACATCCCTGTAACCTTTGTTTTTTTCAGTGCATTTTATATATATATTTCTGATTGAGACATCTGCCTGTGGATTCCTCACCTTTTAAATATCCCCAGTGCACCAGCATTCCACAGCAACTTTTCTTTATAACTCTCCCACATCAATTAGTCATAATGCCCATGGCTCTGCATGCAGTGCCACATGACGTCATCAGAGTCATAAGAAGCCCTCCTAGGCCTACTGACGTCAGTTCCCTCGGGTCTGCATTCCTAATCTTTGGGTGGTCTTCCTGCGCAATACTATCAAGAGCAGTTCCTGCCATTGTTGCGGATGGCTCAGGTATCCTGGCTTTTTCCGGCACCGAAGAAGGTGACTCCTTTGCCAGTTGAAGTTCAGCAGGATTCAGCGATGCTAGTTGCACCCTCTCCAATGTCGGCTGGATCTGCACAGGCATCACATGATTCAACTCCAGTATTTCTAGCTTATTCGACACAGGGTCCACAGTGTCTGGTGCCATTGCTGACATCTCAGATGCCGGTACTGGCTTCTTCGACGCAGTTGTTCAAAGCTGTAATGTAGGTTTCGAAGGGAGCCACACAGACTTCTGGAAGAGGAGCCTTATTTTTTGGGGAGAAATAGGCCTTGATCTGGTGGTGGTAGATGTTTATTTGGATCCAGAGTTTGAGAGGCTGGAGGTAGCAAGTGGATTAGACACCTCCTGTTAAGGCATTAAGGCATTCTTCCTCCTGCTGTGACTTCTTAGCATTCAATGATTAGTAAGGCAGCTGGTATGTTGGAATTGCTGCTTAATTCAACTGAACTCAAGTCTAATTTGCTGACTGAAGTACTGCATTCTTCTGCCTTTATTACTGTTTAAAGAGGAATTGTCTGAGCCTATTTTGGAGATGTGGCAAAAATCAGTGTCATCCTCTTCAGTCTCTAGGCCCATTGCAAGGAGATATAAGCCTGCTCCGGGGATCCTGTTTTTATCCACTCATCTTTACCCGAGGGTTTGGTGGTGCAGGCTTTCTGATCTTCAAAATTAACTCCTGGGTCTTTTCCAACAACTCCTGTGGACAGAGAATGAAAGGAAATTGAACTGTCTGCAAAGAAAGTGTCTTCCTCTGGTAGTAGGGCTTTAAAGTCAACCAATTTTTGGGACAATACATTCATGCTCTGATGGAGTCAGCCAAAACAGTTATCTGGATGTTGCCTGAAGAAGTTCAGGGGCACTTTTCAGAGCTGCGGAGTGACAGTCAAGCAGCTGCTCTACACGTTATTCAGTTAGGGCTTGATACGTCTGATTTGGTGGTAAGAGCATTGGTATGTATGGCAAAGGGGTTCTGGGTTCTTGTGAGATGTGCAAACTACCCTGATGGCCTTGCCATTTGAGAGTTCGGGACGTTTTGGGGCCAAAGCTAATTCCTCTTTGCAGAGATTCAAGCACAGAGGGGCAATGGCAATATCTTTAGGCCTTTAAATGCCACATAGAGATTACAGGCAGTGTCAGAGGTTCTGGGGGTGTGGACAGAACTTCTACTTTTGTGGAAGGCAGATGAACAAGCAACAGCGGTCGTCCAATCCCCTCCACAGGAGTTATAGAGGGCGTGACAAAGGTAGACAATGAGGAGTCGCCCATCAGCCCTCCTCCTCCTCTTCCTCCCTGGCCAACATCACAGGAAAGCAGCCCTGGTTTCGCCATCTTGGAGCATGCTTTGTGAATGGGAGGACCGGTGTTGCATTTTCTACTACAGTGGAGATCCCTAACATTGCATCAGTGTGTTTTGAATATAGTAGAAAATGGATACGCCCTATGCTTTCATGAATTTCTCCCATCCTTTTCTCCCCAACAAGGTTTTTGTTCCGAAGAACATCTTTTACTCCAGCAGGAGGACCAATCTCTACTTCAAATTGGTGCAGTAGGCATGGTTCTAGAGCAGGAACAGGGTCAGGGATGCTATTCCTGGTAACTCCTGATTCCCAAAAAGGACGGTTGTTTATGCTGAGCTTAAACCGCAGGATTTTGAATTGGTTCCTCAAGCAGGAAAAGTTAAAAATACTCATCCTAGCAGAGGTGCTTCCTGCACTGGAAAAGGAAGACTGGATAATCTCAATTGATTTCCAGGATACATATTTTCACATCCCCATTCTGCAATTGTACAGAAAGTATCTCCGCTTCATGGTGGGATCTCAACATTACAAGTTGTGGTCCTTCCTATTGGTCTTACTTCTTCTCCTCGAGTCTTCACAAAGGTGATGGTGGTGGTTGCAGCACATCTCAGAAGGTGGGGAGTACCAGTATTCCCTTACCTAGACAATTGGCTGATCAAAATCAAGTCTCCAGGGTTGGTGTTGCATCACTTGCAGTTGACATCTCAGTTGTTCAACCAGGGCTTTTTTTATCAAAAGGGCCAAGTCCCACATACAGACCTCTCAGCACACCCTGTTCATAGGGGCAGGATTGGACAATATGGTGAATCGAACATTCAGGCTATGATTCTTATGTTTCAGAATGGAGCAATGGTTCCAGTCATGAAGGTCTTGTGCTTGCTAGGTCTGTTAGCCTACTGCATGCTGTTGGTCACCCATGCACGCTGGCACATGAGGGCCCTCTAGTGGTACCTCAGTAGGCAGTGGTTTCAACACAACAGGGACCTTAAAGAGTCGGTCAGGATCTCCAGAGACACTGCAGTGGATCTTCGATGGTGGGATGCGGCCAGCAATCTGTCTCAAGGGAAGCCGTTTTGCATTCCACGGATGCCACTACCCTAGGTTGCGGAGCTTATCTAGAGGATCTGGATATCAAAGGAATTTGGTCTCTAGAAGAAAGACTGTTTCAAAGGTCTTTGGTCTCCAGAAAATAAATAATGTTTCAATCTGTTGGAACTGCGGATGATACGACTGGCTCTCAAGTCCTTCCTATCTTCCATTTGCGGTCAGTCAGTGCAGGTCTTAACAGACAATACTACCGTAATGTGTTACATGAACAGGGAGGAGTAGGGTCATATTGTCTCTGCAGAGAGGCTCTGCGGCTCTGGTGCTGAGCTCAGGATCATTAAATTTGCATCATGACAAATGACTTGGCCAGAGTTCTGAATGTGAGTGCAGGCAGTCTCAGTCAGTATTTTCAGCCGATTATGAGTGGCACCTCCATCTGGAAGCAGTTCTCGTTTTTCAGTTATGGGGGACACCTCAGATAGACCTATTAGACACTAAAGAGAATGCACACTGCCCATTATTTGTGCAGCCTCCAGTGTCCAATGCAGGGAGCATTGGGGGGCACCCCGCTGTTTGACATGTTTCCCCCATCCCTTTGATACCTTGAGTTCAGGGGAACATTCGCCAAGACCGGGCCCAAGTCATATTAATAGCCACGGATTGGCCACGAAAGGTGTGGTACACAGACCTTCTTCACCACTCACTGTGTCCTCCGCTCCATCTTTCTCACAGGGCAGACCTCATCTTGCAGTTTCTACACCCCCACCTCTAGAGCCTGCACCTACATGTCTGGAGATTGAACAGGGCAACCCGAGGTCTTTCTCACGTCCCCCTGTTATGGTGGGTGTTATTTTATCAGCTAGTAGACACTCTACCAAATCCTTTTTTTCTGGCAAATGGGCTAGGTTTGTAAAGTGGCGAGAATAAAATTCTATTGACCCCTTATAAGCCCTTTTACGTTTTGCACATCCCTAGCACAGCAAGGTTGTCCAGTAGCAACTGTTAAGGAATATTTGCCCTTTCGGCTTTCCTTTGTTCACCCGATAAACCTTCTGCGTTTAAGTCCACTATAGTGTTAAGATTTATTAAGAGACTTACAAACAAATATCCTCGCACTTGTTTATTATGCCTCAGTGGGATCTTAATTTGGTACTAACTTTCCTCATGGACTCTCTGTTTGAACCCTTACATAGTTTTTCTTACTACTTACTTTCAAAATGATTTTTCTGGTCACCATAACGTCTGCTAAACGTGTTAGTGAGCTACAGATGTTAAGTGTGAAACCTCCCTTCCAACTTTCTCTGCAAATAAGTTGGTATTGAAAACCAGGGTTGCTTTCCTGCAAAGGGTGATTACTCCTTTCCACTTGGTCCAGTCTACCACCTTTCCTACTTTCTATCCACCTTCACATCTATGTAAGGAGGAGGAAAGACTTCATTAGTTGGACCCTGAAAGGTCTTTTAGCTTTTATATAGACAGGACACTTGATCTCCGACTGGATGATCAGCAGTTTGTTGGCTACATGGTCAAGATGTAAGGAAAAGACGTGCATAAAAGGACATTGTCCTGATGGATCATCCTGTGCATAAAGATCTTCTATGCTGTAGCTAACAAAGAATCTTGCAAAACAAAATATGCAAAGGGACTGTCCCTTCTCACTTCAGAGACTAAGCAATAGTGCTTTGCAAAAGTGTGGATGGAGGCCCAAGTTGCCGATTCCTCTAGCTAATGCAGAGGTAGAAGACTTAGCTCTAGTTGTACATACATACACAAATTCACTAATTTAAAGTTTGCAACAAGCTATTACACTTGTGATGTTGGTTTCACCAGTTGGCCTCGAAGGCACAAAAAAAATGGGTGGAAACTCATGTCAATATGCCAACGAGGGCTTTTTATGGCTCTGACAATTTTGCTTGAATGTGAATTTACCTTGAAAAAACAAAAGACAAGAGGACAAGAGGAAATTGGCAAAACAGGAACAGTTGGTTTAATGAAATACTTCGGCCCCAAGAACAAATACAGAAATGGGATCTGAGGACTGTCTCAAAGTACAATCGATTTGAGCAGTGTTTTATACATTTCTCTGAGCACCATAAAACTATTTTAGCGTTTAATTTTAGGTAAGGAATATTGGCCATTGCCTTGGAGTGGTAAATAAGGTCC
The DNA here is from genome assembly GCF_031143425.1 of Pleurodeles waltl. Classification (NCBI taxonomy): domain Eukaryota; kingdom Metazoa; phylum Chordata; class Amphibia; order Caudata; family Salamandridae; genus Pleurodeles; species Pleurodeles waltl. Next base: position 598,437,290 of record NC_090442.1, on the reverse strand, counting down.
TGATAACAAATGCAGGTGGGCTTCTACCTTGTGTGGACACAATGAGGGCCAGTGGATACATGTCCAGATGTCTGACATGAGGGGCACATAATCGCTGTTTGTTACTGTGTGTGCAGGATGCACAGATCTTGGTGCTCACCCCTCCCTCCACTGTGGTCATTAAGTTCAACACATACCGATGTTGCATCAACATGAGGAAGATTGCTATCAGTTCTTCCTTGATCAAATTAAGGCTGAGCTCAGTGCTGTTCATCATCTTGAGCTTTCCCACCTGGTTATATGCAACCAGCTGGCATTTGCTTTCATCTGCACGGTGAAGAAGGATATAGACCATCCAGCTGATGCTTGTGCAACACAGAACAGTTTGAATTCTTCTGGAATGTTCTTGTACTGACCCTATCCAAAATAATCAGCAGTTCTTTTTACTCGAGCTTGATGCAATAAAGTAGTCTTCTTCTTTAGCAGTTGTTACAACTCTGACCTTCTCCGGGAATTACTACGGTCAGAGTGTGCATGATGAAGAGGGAGTAGAGGCCACGCCATCTGGAATGAGCTGAATGTAGGCAAGCTCGCAGCATTGCCAGTAAGTGTCCATAAGCGTGGAGGTGCTCATTGCATGTCTGGAATATGCAGGTTTGCGCCACAGTTTTCATTTATTCCCAGTGGAATTGTCACCTTACCTCTGAAAAACAAGGAATACAGTAAACGTTTCTGTACAATTAGGACTTGTCCCTTCCCTTTTAACCAGATTTCCTAACTTGGGGTATCTATGCTGTTATTCAACCCTCCCCTATGAGACTCATTTCCCTTTGTATCATTGAGGTGGACGGCCCTACACTGGAACTCCATGTCTAGGGTCCATTTGTTATTAAAGAAGGCAGCCCCAGTTCCACTGAATGCCACCCTCAGACCACAGACAGGGGCAGGAGCGGATGTGTTTGTGCATTGGTTTGGTGGTTTTGTTACGTCTTTTTTGGAAAGTCTCGGTGCCAAACACAGTCCTCCCCTAAGGTGCCCTTTCTGCAAATCCTATCAAGCTCTGTTTGAATATTGCTAGACTTGGTGAAAAGGCACAGTGCTGTATGATGGTTCTCCTATTGGGTCAGATTCACTAATACTCTATGGGGTTCTACTCTGTTGGGTTGTATCTTGGCCTTAATCCTACATAGGTGTAGGTGGAGAAGGCATTTTGCTTTTTCAGAGGCTACCTCTTGGGACAAGTAAAGCCTCTCTGCGTCTACTGCATGCGATATCGGCAAACAGACTTACATGACCTGGTTGATGTTTTACAACCCATGGCGGCCATGTGCTGATATCATGTGTTGGGTAAGAGGTCACTGTGTAGTGCATGTGGAATCCTTCTGTTGGGGTTGATGTAATTATAAGAGACAAGGGAGAGGTCCCCATGCAAGCACTGTGACAATTTCTGGGTGGACTCCATTTGACTTGGCAGTTCCTTGGCAATGAATGGATGCGGCAACAACCATAAAAAACAGAGGGTTTACAAATGTGCAACAATACATAAATTATTGAACACTGCAGGTCCTTGGTGAATTCCAGGGGAGATGTCTGTAGTCCTCTACAGATGGGAGTTTCTTAATTTTGACAGTTCAAAAAGCTTGAGGTGCAGTTCATAGTTCTGGATCCTGTTGGGATTATTGATGTGGTATTGTCTGAGATAAAAGTTCACAGTGCAGTTCGGAGTTCTTGATCCTGTTAGGACTGTCGATGTGGTTGCTGAGAAGGTGACGGTCCTCTATAAAGGTGGGGCACTTGGAGGTTCAATTGCAGACCTGTTGGATAACAGCTAGGTTTGGTTTATTATTTTAGAAAGCATTGCATCCTTGCATATGTTGTTGCCAATCACTTCTTAGGTGGTCCTGTGCTTTTCTTTGGGGAGGTGTTTATTTCACACTTCATTCATGCAATATTAGTGAGGCACTGGAATCCGGCACCACTCGAGGTACTTATTCTGAAAAAGTGGGTCACTGTTCATGGCATATTTATTTTTATGGGTTGTTGGGCCTCCCCCATGTCAGTGCCTGGCTTGGAGTACAACAGTAAAGCATTTTTTACGGGATGATCTCGTAAGCAAGTGGGTGATTTTAGTTATTATCTAGCACTTGGTGGGCTTCGCCAGCCCTCCAGTCCTTTCCCTTCTGGTGTGTGCATGGGGGTGCCATCGGTGCGGGAGGTGTCTTTCGACATACACGTGTGCGAGGCAATGTATAAAGAGGAGGCGCGTCACAAGTGAACGTTGTTTGACAATTGCAATGTGCCCTGAGGTCAGGTGTATACCCATCTGGTCCTGGCTTCTGGCGTGCAACGGGACCCTCCCTAATGGTACCAGGTGTCTTGACTCTGCCCTTTTTTAGAGACTTCTGTTGGACTAGCTTTGGGATTTTTATTGGCCTTTGGGTGCTTTCCCTAGATCTTCACATGATCTGTAATCTCAATTGTCGTGAACCGGAGAGGATCAGCAAGTTTCTCTACGTGCATTTGATAATTGAGGTGTCTGAGATGGGGACTATTGCTGCCTCCAGATGGTGTGTGTAAGGGCTTGGCTGACTGCTACGCTTGATATGGGGTGAGCATTTTTCTCCACTCATTTTTGTTCAGAGCTGTGGTGGATCTTTTCAGATTACCTTTTCCCTGGCACACCCCTTCTTTCTTGGACAACATCTTTAAAACGTTGGGGGAAAAGAGGAGACAAAATATTGCTGCATGGAGAGTCTGGTGCAAGGCTTTGAATGTTGCCAAATGATATTAATGGACTGGGACGGCTTGTGGATTTGGTGAAACCCACCTGACTCGAAGCCATGTGATGCTTCACAATCTGTCAGACTTCATGCGTGTACTGTTGGGGTTCTGGGGCCTTCACTATCCCAGGCGTACTGGAAACCTGGCTCCTGACACTAGAGGACAGCTTTGTTTTGGAACTAAATAGGGTCATTCATTTGGCTGGAGGCCGCTAGCTTTCTGCTCTGTACTGATCCTTACTGTCCTCGGGTGAAGGGCACATTGCTCTGCTTTCTCGTTGGGCTTCCAGGGTGCGAACTCTCTCTCACCCTCCTTACTTCCTGTCTTTCCTCTAAATCCCACCTATGCTGCCTCCTTTGTTCTCAGCTATGCGCTGTTCTTTTTAGTTGGGACTTGTCCTTCAACTCGCTTTGTTGTTTCTTCAGCTACCTTAACAAACCCTGTGGCTCCCCTTCGTCATCAGATCCCAGAGAACTTTGACCCCTTTCCTCAAACCTGCTAGTTGTGTCACTGTCCAGAACCACTAAGAATCTCCCTATCACTTGAGTGTCTTCAACAGAACCAGTCAGAGTGCATGTTCTCCATGCCATGAGGGTTTCGATGGGCTAAACGCTACGGACGGGGGTTGAACTTCAGGGAGCTCTAGCGCTGGACTGGGGTAGCACTGGGATTGCCTGGGCCTGCTGGCCTGTTAAGCTGTTATGCCTAGACCTAACAGTACGTTGTCCGGTAGGGGCCCCTTCGGCTCCCTCGACCAACTGTTTAGTGTAACCTAATGCGGGGATAGCAGGCATGATGAGAGCACGTCCATTCTTGCATGTGGGAGAAGAGATGCAGACACTTTACTTGCTGACTGTGGGATAGGATTATTGGTCTGGGCCACCTCAAAGATGGCTCATAATTCTAATAGTGCTTCTTTCCTGTCCTTTTGCGCTACGTATTTGGTCTGCATGTGTGTCCTCAGGTATTCGATTATGTCAATGTCAAAGGTACCCTACTTTGACCAGGGATACGCGTGTGCCTCAGTGTGTGTGTGCCATATATGGCAAAACCTGTTACTTTTTTTTTAGCCCGTGTGGGGAACCTTATTTGCATGTTTTTTAATGGGGTCTCCATGATAAGTGGGGCAGTTTTTTAAGGGACAGATACACTTTTAGCTTTTCTAGTTTTTAGGGATTCTTAAGTTCTACTCTGGTCATGAGGAAATATAGACACGACTGAGATTGCTAGTTCTAACTACTTTACTACGAGCTCAGCATTATTTACAAATGCATCAATGTGAACATTTCACAAACACAAATAGCAATGCATATGAAGGGTCACCACGTAGAAGATAGTGCAATTGTTAATTCATATGTCATCAAACAGCAAACTTTACATTGGCATTAGTTAGCAACAGTGAGTAATAGCAACGTCTCCATATAGCACATTGAGACAATGATAAAACACAATACTCAAGACAAAATACAGTTACATTAATTTACCAGCACTACAATATCAAAGATACATTATTTTTCAATCATAATAAAGAAAAAAAGCTGACAGAGAAAAAATTATGACTTTGTGAAAAATATATCTTAGCCCGCTCCTACCCCAAGCTATCCTGTGACTAGGGGAAACTCCGAGCGGTACACAGGTATAAGTGATCCTGATAGTCTGTCAATATTGGCTCCAGCACAAAGCTAACAACAATTTATGCTGAGACCTAATCTACACCTAATCTCCAAAATCCAAATCTATTTTCCTAACGTCTGAAACACACCCTATATCATACGCAGAGGTCACAAGTACCATCTGTGTCATATCCAGTGGTCCAAACGAAAAACACTTCTCATTTCTTTCAGATACCAAAAGTGTTAATAAACCGGTAGCACTGAGAAAACCTTTTTAGGCTGAAAAATAAGATTGAGGTGCTAGCCCTATATCACACTCAGGGCCCCTGCGTACCATCTCTATCATGCACAGCGGTCCGAGTGGTGAGACCTCAATCCCTGCATCACATCCAGGGAACAAGCATACCATCTGTGTCACTCCCAATGGCCCAGGCGACAAAACAACATTCACCTTCCCTAGCATGCTATCGAAAAAAAGGTGACTTCTGCGGGAACACCTCGGAGGCCATCTTGCGACTACTCAGTTCGAACACATGAAATAGGTAACATATCAGATTTCTGTCAGTGGCAGGATGCTCAGGTTAAATTTGTACGCTTCTTCTTAGTTTACCATAGGCTCGCATGTAGTCTCTTACCCTTATGATGGTGGCTTCAGGATGGACCTCCACCCCGGAGATCCAGCAGAACTTCCAATCAGTTGTGGCATCTGCTCACCTTCCTTGTTGCGCAAATGTGAATCCGGGCGGGCGGGGTCCCCTTCCTGCGGCTACAGTCAGGTCCAAGGTACCCATCAACTCTTGACTGGCTTGCCAAAATGTTGCTTGAACATGAATTCATCTTGAAAAAAGACAAGAAGCGTTTGGCAAAACAGGGACAGTTGGTTTAACTAAACTCCCGGCCGGGGGAACAGTTAAAGAAATGGGATATGAGGACTGTCTCAATTGACAATCGATCTGAGCGGTGTTGTATACATTTCTCTGAGCACCATAAAACAATTTCAGTGTTCATTTTTAGGTAAGGAATGTGGGCTGTTGTCTTGGAGTCAAAAATATAGATATAATTGTCACAAATGCAGGTGGGCCTCAACCTTGCATGAAATGAGGGCCTGTGGGTACGTGTCCAGATGTCCGGCATGAGGGCAATGTGATCATTGCGTGTTACTGTGTGTGCTATGTTCTGGCGTAGTGTTCCTAGCTTCATGTGGCATCTGACTTTATGGTGTCTTGGGAGTGTGCTCCCCCTCCGGCCATGTGTGTTTCATTGGGGCCAATCTACTTGGACCATTGTGGTGTCGCTGCGCTGATCTGTGGGATTGATCAGGGTTTCTTATTTGTATGTTTGTCTGACCGCTACTTGTCACCCCACCTTTGACCTGTCAGTCAGTGACCTCAGGCCTACGTCTCAGAGCCTTGCTGACCACGTATTTTGGAGGCGGGGTTGATGGATAGTTCTTGATGGGTGGATTCCACAATAGTGATGCGATTTCGTTGTTATATACAACTGTATCATTGTGTACATCAACAGTAACTTTTTCAATATTAACAATTACGTCACACGGAGCCACGTGCAGAGCTATGGACATTATGATGTCCTCGTCGATGTGGGAGAGCTATAAAGCAGAGTTTTTATGGAATGCTGGTGCATTGGGGATATTCAAAAGGTGAGAAATCCACAGATAAATACTGTATCCACCAGAAATAGTGTTTCTGAAGGTAAGTAACTTGTTCATATGAGTGTGTGTAATATTTATAGTATTCAATGTTATTTTAGTCAAAAGCTTGCTACAGCTGTGATATGTTCTGTTATTCTTAGAGCAATCAGGAGGAAAATAAATAAGGTGCTTATTACTTACCAGCAATTTTCAGAACAGTCCAGATTTGTCTCCCTAACTCCCTCCCTATTTTATACACAGCTCATATCTCTTACTGACATGCATTATTTGGATACCATGAAAAGGAACATCTGAGTGAGAGCTGAAATACAAGTAGGTTTAGGCAAGTTGCTGAGCGCTAGATGGAACATGTAAATGGCTGAAGGGGATGCCTTGCCTCATTGACATGGACTTGCTCCTTAATATTGTAAGGACTGGGAGAACAAAAAGTGTATATGTGTAGTGAAAATTGTAGGAAATTAATTGATGCACCAAGGACAAAACAAACTGCTATATGAATTGGAACTTCATCTAGCAGGAGGATGAGTGGATTCATTGACTTTACTCTACAGGTGAGGAGCCATGAGCGCATACCCTCCCCCCCCCAATTGCATCTGCACCATTGGGAATTATGATGGGTTTGACACCAGTGAAAATGGTGTTGGAGGGGCTGCTCCAGTTAGGATGGTCCCTGCAGTGCCACTGTCATAGGCATCCTCTCTGTCCAGTTTAACTTTATAAACTATGGTGATCCCTTATGAGAAAGATATCTCCTAGACAAATCGGAAACATTAGTGAAGTAATTCCTGAGAGTTGCCTCCTATCTTCACTTTAGGAATGTATCCTTCAGAGATAATGTGACAATAGATCTGCGTAGCGTACCTTTTACAATTTTCTTTTCCACAGAAGCGGTGTCCAGTAATGGAATAATGTCTACTGTCAAGGTGGACATCTTTAAATTAGACTGTTGACTCTGAGTGAGATCCTTAGTCTTGAGAAATAGGCATGTTGGGGACTTGCTGTTTGCAACCACCCTTTGCAGAACTTTTCCAAGACATCTGTCATTTGCACTGTTGAATCCTGTAGACAGTGTATTACATTCCAACTCTCAATACTTAATTTGGAATAGAACCATGTTTATTGTGTTCCTGGTTAACATAGAAATGTTTTTTGTTAACTGAGAAAGTAATGAGTAAAATAAATTCTGATAGAGATTTCTAACTGCAGATTTCTCAGCTTTTGAATATTCCCTAGGCATCAGACTGGATCCCAAAACTTGAGCAGTACCTCTGTGCGCTGGTAGGTGGTGTGTTGCTGCTCCGCACTGATTCCGTTCTGCTCCAGGAATTTCATTTGGGGCAAGTATAGGTGCCACACCTGTGCACTGACATCAGTTATTTTCTTTTCTTGCTACTTAACTATGATTTGGAGCTACCTCTTGTCTTTCAAGAGACACATTTACCTTAGAAATTGGAAAAGTCAGTGTTCAAGGGAAGTGTCACCACTGAAAACTATAGGGTGTAAAACTTGTAGTAACTGTTGCAAGCAAATGTATTTGATAGAACCCCAAATCAGGTTTGCTGGTAGTGCCACGACTCTAAGGCCTGCAGTGACTGCGTGTTGATGAACCTGATGCCATACACAACTATACGGCTGTATGTCACCAAGGATTGGAAAACTCCATGTCGAGACCAGTCTAAGTTTAAGGGTATCTCTTGGTCTCATTTCCTGTTCAGAAGTAGATACCAAGGTCACTCATCCTCACGCTCAAACTCTTCAAGTAACTAAAAGAAAAAACCTTGAAAAAATCCTGGCAGTACTCAGCTTCTTCCCACCACTCTTGTACACCTGAGAGAGCCATTTTGGCCTATGCCAGAAGTGGGTTGTGGCTTTTATTCCTGCTACTTACTGGTACCAAAGAAGGATGGAGGCCTTTGTCCTATTTTAGACCTGCATCCTTTTGAACACCTTCCTCTGGAAGGACAATTTCAAAATGCTCATGAGGTTCTTTCTGCCCTCGACCCTGGTGACTGGATGGTATTGTGGGACCTTCAGGAAGCCTGTTTCCATATACCATCCTGCCAGCCCATTGCCGCTACCTGCAGTTCATGGTGGGGGTGGGAGCATTTTCAGTTCACTTTGATCCCCTTTGGTCTCACTAGTACTCTTTGGGCATACTGGAACATGATGGTGGTGGTGGCAGAAATCTTCAGAGATCTGGGGTGCCAGTCTTTCCCTACCTTAATGACTGTCTGCAGAAGGCAGGCTTGCCCCCAGGCAGTCAACAACCACCTCCAGACTATGGCAAACCTCTAGTCATCTTTAGGATTCACTATTAACGTGCCTAAGTCATACCTGACTCCTTCTCAGATGCTTCCAAGGATTTAAGTGAGGTTGCCTCAAAGGCTGCTAGGACTGATGGCCTCTTGTGTTCTGCTGGTCAAACACTACATGTGGCATATCTGATTCTGCAATGGAATCTGAAATCTCAGTGGGCCAGACATCAAGGGGGCCTTTCCAACAATGTCCAGATTTCAGAAGGGACTGTGAAAGAACTGCAGTGGTGGTTGCTGGACCACGATGGGGTCAGCAGCAGACCCTCCTCTCCCCACCCAGAAGTGACAGTGGTAACAAGTGCTTCATTTCTGAGTTGTGAAGGCCACATCGGAGAGGTAGAGATTGGAGGCCATTGGTCTCCATTTGGAGTCCCACCTCCATAACAACCTTTTGGAGCTGAGGGCAGTTGAAAGCCTTCCTAGTATCCATCAGGGAGAGGCTGATACATGTGCTTATGAACAACACCTCTCTAACGCTGTATTGAAATAAACAGGCATGGACCCTGTGCAAGGAGGCACCATGTCTCTAGAAAAGGCTGGAACATTGAGGAATTTTTCTGGTGGTGACCACCTGGCAGGGTCTTTGAATGCCACAACAGACAAGCTCAGCGGCCCCGACAAATAGAACATGAGCAGCATTTGCACCCGGAGATGGTGCAAGGTGATTTCCACAAAAGTGGAGAACCTTGACTCGATCTATTCACCACCGCCAACAACACACAGTCAGCAGTTGTGTGCATTGGAGTTTCTGAGGAGTCTCTCACTTGGAGATGCGTTCAGCCTAGAATGGAACTCTGAGTTCCTGTATTCCTTTCCACAAATACCTCTCCAGCCCAGAGATCTGAAGAAGATGAGCACCGGGCCTTTGCACTCTCCACCTTCATGCTTAGAGATTGAATGGTGACAGCTGAAAACCTTTAACCTTCCTACAGTGGTGGTTGATGTCATCTTGGCAGACAGGGGCCCCTAGAAAATGACACTATATGCCTGTCATTGTGAAAAATATATGGCTTATTGTGGGACACAGCAGGTTGACCAGTAAAAGTTATCTAATGTTCTGTTTATTTTGTCCCCTGCTCAACAAGGCTTTGCTCTGGCCACAGTTGAAGGGTAACTTTTGGCTCTTTCGGCCTTGTTGTGGTTGCCAGATCATCTCTAACTTAATTCACCTGTTGTGATGTGTATTTTGAAAGGCCTACAACTTAGGTTTCCTCCCTGTCCACCTGTCATGCCATGGTGGGACCTTAGCGTGGTCCTCACATATTTGATGTGTACTTCCTTTGAGTCGCTTCACAGGTGTCCTTTGCAGCTTCCCACCCTCAAGATGTGTTCCTCTTCACCATAACATCAGTGTGGTGTGTGTGAACTTCAAGCTGTCTGTGTTAACCCACCTTTAACCACCTTCTTCCCAGAGAACCTGGTACTGTAGACATGTGTATCCATCTTGTCAAAATTTGTGATGCCATTCCACATCGTTCAAAATACCACTTTACTGGCATTTTTTGCTCCACTTCATCCCTCCAACAAGGAGGAGAGACTGAATCATTTGGACTCCAAAAGAGCACTGAGCATTTACATTGCCATAACAGAGAACACCAGGTGGCCAATCAGCTCTTTCTGGGGTTTTCCCAGAATGAAAAAAGACAAGGCCATGCAGAAAAGGACCATCTCCCACTAGATTGCACTCTGCGTTTAGAACTGTTAAACCCTGGCTGATAACAGCCAATTGAAGGGCTGCATGCTTATTCCACCATAGCCAAAACTGCTGTCACTGCATTGCCATACAGAGTGTCTGTTCTGGATATTTGTCAGGGAGCTATGTGAGCATAACTCCATACTTTCACAAAGCACTAAATTCTCCAAAATTTAGATTTCCCCTCCTCAGAGCTAAAGGACTTTTTGGTTTGAGTCCGTTCAAAGACCTGCCTCCAGATAGGTACTACTTTGATATCTATTCAAAATCTAAGTGTAGACGTCTCTATCAGAAGAGCAAGTAACTTACCTTTAGTAACACTCTTTCTGATAGAGACTATGTAACGGCAGGTAACTCCCCCCACATCCACTCTGTTCTATGGATTAATCTCTGTCCTTTAAAAAGATCCCAAGTCTAGTATTCTGCTCACTGGTCAAAGCCAATTTGCTGTTGGTGCTCTACATCCGGTAAGTGTGGACAGCCTCTAAAGCAACTCGCATTAGCATGTGGGGGTGGTGCATATATTGGCGCAGCACATCAATTCTGGAATGGAACACTGTTAGAGTGGAGTGCACAGTGCCACCTACCAGTGCACAGAGGTACTGCTGAAATGTTCCTGGACCTGCTCTGATGTCTGGGAAATATGCAAGAAGTGAGGAATCTGAGGTTACACAGAGTCTCTACCAGAAAAAGCCTTACAGAAGGCAAGCAACATTTATGGTTTTAAATTAGGTTATTTAGCTTTTAACTTGTGAATTGTGTGAACTTTTTATCTAAAGCTCTTCCAGATAGCTAGCATGTAAGCTTGGTCATGTGAGTTCTGGTACATGAATAAATGAAACAATTTGTAAAGCACACATAGAAGTGTCCATGCAGTACAAACTGACAGTACTAAAGAAACAACAATCAAGACAAAGCAAATAACCAGGTGTTAAGATTCTTTCTGAAGAGTAAGTCAGAGCTCACTGTGCGGAGCTCTATAGAAAGCAGGTTCCATGCTTGCGCAGCGAAATAGCACAAAGAACGTCCTCCCGTTCTAACTTGCCTAACCTTAGATACCACTACTGTTCTCTATTATCCAAGAAGGATTTTATCAAGGAAAATTTGGAGCCCTCGACCTCTAAGTCAGCAAGTCTCTGTAATAAGATCACATGAGATTCACCTGGAGCTTGGGGGCCCGCACCGCGGGGGCTGCAGGAGCTTTTGTTCCGCCACTGACACTGGTCTCTCTCCTTGGTCCAACATCAATTTGATATATTCTGACACCTCTTGCAGTATCATCTGTGTGCTATGCTTAGGGCAAAAGCCAGATTGGCTAGAATGGAATCATTTATGGGTTTCCAGATAATCCGAAAGCTGAAATGCAAATACAATTTCTAAAGCGCACTAATACCTAAGGATGCCTAGGCACTAAACTCAGCAACAAGACGGCTACACAGACAAACAGGAAAAAAGAAACAGAAATGTTATTGTTGGAAAAGACAGTTTTTGAGGGTAAAATGCTAACAATTTAGGGGGTCATTACAACCCCTTTTTAGCGATTGCACCGCCAACAGGCTGGCGGTGCAATCCAGGGTATTTTGACCGCGGCAGAAGTGCTGGGCCAGGGCCGGCGGTTTCCCGCCACATTTGCCCCAGCGGTGATAATCCACCTGGGCAGCGCTGCTTGCATCGCTGCCCAGGGGATTACGAGTCCCCGACTGCCAGCCTTTTCCTGGCGGTTTGAACTACCAGGAAAAGGCTGGCGGTACGGGGAGTCGCGGGGCCACTGGCATGGGCAGTGCAGGGGCCCCATGCAGCTTTTCACTGTCTGCATAGCAGACAGTGAAAAGCGCGCCGGGTGCAACTGCACCCGTCGCATGGCCGCAACACCGCCGGCTCCATTTGGAGCCGGCTCCTGTGTTGCGGCTGAGATCCCTGCTGGACCGGCGGGAGGAAACCAGGTGTCTGCCCGCCGGCCCAGCGGGGATCTCATAATGACCGCAGCGGGAGTGTGGCTGCATTGGTGGCCGCCCGGCGGTCAGATCTTGGCGGCGGCTTCATAATGAGGGCCTTAGTCTCTTTCTTGAGGTCAAAGGGGAGGGTGTTCCATAGCCTAGAGTTGCATATCACAAAACTCCTCCCACCTCAAGAAGATTTTTTAAATTTAGGGACTACTAGAAGGCCCTGGCAGAATGGAGCAATCTAGGAGGGAAGTACCAGTGGAAGCTTTGTCTGAGATATTCGGGGACTATGATGTGCAGTGCCTTAAAGGTAATACAAAGAGCCTTGAAGTCAATGTGCTTATGGACCGGAAGTCAATGGAGTTGAGTTAGTGTAAAGAACACTGACTTGTGTTTGGGAATGTAAAGAATAAGGCGGGCTGCAGTATTTTATAAAGTCTGTATTTTGTTAAGGCATCCTTTCTGGATATTTGTAAAAAGGACATTACAATAATCAATTCTTGACAAAATGAGTGCTGAAATCTGTTTTGTCTAAGTCCCCTGGGATATATGGGAATATTTTATTGAGAAGGTTCATTATATTGAAAGAGGCTGAAGTGACGGTGTTAATATAGCCATCAAAGGATAATTTACTAAAAAAAAAAATCCTAATCCTGGTGGCTGGGTTAGGAAGTGATCCAAGTTCCTGTGGCCACCAATTTGTGGACCAGCAAATGCCTTACTACCACACAAAAGAACCTCCATTTTGTTAGAGTTAATCTTCAAACAGTTGCGAGACATCCATTTGCTGACCTGAAACATTCAAAAATGAAAACAAGTATCGGTGTCTTCTGGATCACTAGCTACAGACACCACAATTTGGGTGTCATCAGCATAGGACACAATCAAGATCCCGAAAGACTTGATCAACTTAGCCAGTGGTGTCAAATGAATGTTAAAAAGGGTAGGGATCAATGAGGAACCCAGAGGGGAACAAACAGGGCAAGCTATAAGGGGGTGAGCTGTATTCCTCAAGTGCAACAAACTGTTCTTGATTTGAGAAAAGATTTTGAGAAGAGTAAGTGCTAGATTGTTCTAGACTATACAGAGACTTCTCAGAGGCTGCTGAGAATTATGAAGAAACATTGGTCAATACTTACTCGAGATGAGACGCTCAAGAAATATATAGGCATTAAGCCAGAGGTTTCGTTTAGGAGAGGGAATACCCTCAATAATATTTTGAGTCCCAGTTATCCATCAGAGGAGACCAAGTTAGATTGGCTCAATATACGTAATCGAGGTTTTTACAAGTGTGGCTCATGTGCAATGTGTAAATGGGCGTGGCAAGCTAAAAAATAATTTTATGATAGAAGTGGCTGTAAAATAGACATAAAATCACATATAAATTGTAACACCAAATTCGTGGTCTATATGCTTATATGTAAATGTGAAAAAATATATGTAGGTAGTACGATACGCCCGCTCAAGATAAGGATTTCGGAACACTGGAGAGCAATTAGGCAACTAGATGAAAGATATCCGATAGCTTCTCATATGAGAATGTGCGAAGCACAAGGGATGTACAAAGATTTTACATTTTATGGCTTTGAGCACAGTGAATTAAACCCACGGGGTGGTAACAGAGAATTGGCCCTAAGAAGAAGGGAATCAATATGGATTATGAGATTAGGTGCTGTGGAACAAGGATTAAATATGGATCATGAGATGGAATATTTCCTTGGCGATAAGTAAATTGAATATGGAGGTAGAGCTATAAGAAGATGAGCAAACGGAGATACAATGGTGAAGGATGTAAATAAATAAAATAATGTATAAATGAGATTAATAGAATTAAGGAGACAAAAAACACTCAGTATTTGAGAATATTTAATCTACAATATATTTGTATCTCGACTTTGGTTCATTAGTTTTGAATTAGGATATTTGATTGGAAGGATACAGGGCTTTTATTGTGGGTCTGCTTTATTTTTCTTAGAGTATAACCAGATGACTATATTGAAAGATATGATAGTAATCTATTTTAGAGATAGAGCGTGCTCTGCATAAATTAGGCTCCAATAGGAGTAAATAATTGACCATATGTATATACTACATTCTTGGCATTAGATGTGTTGTTTAGTTAGATTCCATTTACCTCTTTCTTTTCTGTTTTATACTCACACGGACGTACACGATGGTATCGTAGTCCGTTTTCTATTTTTAGCACTACTAAAGGAATCGGGAAGAGGATTAACTTAAAATTAAGTGCGCCTTTTATGTTTTCATGCGGACGGACAGAACGTTGTAGTCCGTCTTCTATTTTGGTTATTGAATCAAGGCATTTAATTAGAACGCGCATAGGGAACTCGGTTTAGACTGGGGGATAGCGTACTCGCCGGCAGCAAATGAATTGATAAAGGTAAGATACAAAAGCTAGCGTGAGCGCTAGAGTATATCGGACAGACTCTAAATTGGGAGATAATTGATTTGAGGTTTATTTTATGACAGATATTACGGGAGAAAAAGGCAAGGACACAGGATATATAGAAAAGTGAGACAAGTAAGTTAAAAATAGGTGAGCGTTTTGAAAATCTAAACTAACACTGCAATCTGTTATGAAAATAAGCAAAACATATTAAACAATTTTACATTTTCTATTCCTTGCCGCACATATAAATAGAGTATATTCCTCGAAAAAGAATGAATGCTTTGAGGTGTTAAAGAAGTGAGCAACAATGGTATCATTAAGGTAAAATTAGTCGATATATCGGATGTACATTAGGCTAAAGGTGGATATATAGCACTTAAAATGGGGGGTCTTTTCTAAAATAGTTTAGAGCACGTTCTACACAAGGAACACACTATCAATAAGAGCATTCTATTTCAATCTAATTTATATAAATTAAATCTGTTTTTGTGTGTACTTAATCTATCTCTATTCACTTTTACTTAGTTTATACTCTAATGGGGCACAATAATCTCTTCACTTAGGTTCACAATAATGGAAATCACTTATGAAGGGACAAGGGTAACCTGCATGGTTCTCACTAAGTGACTGGACTCTGTTGGTACACGACTAATAATAAGGTCAGGGGATGAAAATGGATGTTGAAATTGATCTAATGTGCATGGAAATATTGTTTTAGGAAGTCCTGAAGAAATCCTAGTGGTACTCCCTCGGATGAAACACGTGGACGGACAAGCAAGTTGGAGATTACGGATAGGTAAATGTGACAATTGGATACGTTTTAGGATTGTGAATTGGATAAGCCATAGGATTATGAAGAGCATGAAATATCTTTGTAAAATTTCAGAGGAATGCTTAACTTTGAACTGGTGAAATCAATTTTGAATAAATTTTATTTATAAAATAAGGTAGGTTTATCATATGTGGTATTACTATAATTAATGTTCCACCTTATGGTTAGGTATACACTACTAGTTTGTTGAGATTTAAATACTACATGTGTGCCATTACCTAGTAATTTATTGTTAGATAACCATTGGGTTTAACGTGGAGGTAATTCTGGGGGGTGGATACCTTGGTTCTGTGCACCGTGTTTATATACTTGTATGAAATTTGAATTTTGGGAAGAGGAGCGCCGATCACTCACTACCTCACCCTCTTTTATATTCATAATTAATTTTGTGAGTGGGCAGCACCATACTCTAGAGTAAATAATAATAAATAAAGTTACACACAGCATTATGGAGGATAGAATTAAATCAGAGGAGGAATTATTTAGGAGTCTAGAGAGTGGATATACAGTATGGCAGGCAACGAGTAGTGGGAACCGTAGGAGTAAGGAAGGTCTTAAGGATAAATTCATCAAATTGGAAAGGTTGAAGAAAAATGAGATGTCTAGGTGGTGGGATGCAACCACATTGAAACAGTATAAGAAATTGGATAGGATTCCTAGGGGATTAAGGTCACACATTTTCCCTACATATGATGACTTAGACTTAGATTTACTGATAAAGTGGGAAGAGGAACTTAAATCCAATTCAATGAAACTGATGGATATTTTAATAGAAAGTGATGAAAGAAAAGTTGTGAAATTACAATCGGACATAGATATGTTAGAAAAAGAGATTAATGAGTTGAACCTAAAAGAAGCAACAGATAAAAACTATGCTATCCTAAATGATGTGATCATGAAATTTCAAGATGAAATTAAGCAACGGAAGGCTAAAAAATTGAAGAGAAACGAATTAGATTACTTAAATGGTATAGTATTTACATTTTCGCGTAAAATATGCTAAATTGATAAAGAATGTTGTATCCACAGCTGAATCTAACAACTCCACAGACTCAGCATCAACTTCTAGAAGTAGTTTAGTGACAGACACCAGCGATACTGAAACTAGGGAATCACGTTTGGGATCTGATACACAAGCAGTGGGTTTTTTACAAGAACTGAAAAGAATAAAACAGGGCAACTGGGAGGTGAATCAGAAAATAAATTGGGTAGGAGGACACGGAGAGGGAAAAGAGGAAGGAAAAGGTGACACTTATGTGGGTATGAGGACAAGATCACGGGACAAAAAGACAAATACAAATACCGATTTTGAAAATAATGTGGTCAATTTATCTGATAAGCAACTATCCTCGGATATGATACTACTTTTGAATAAAGGATTGGGATTTTGTCCATCATTTATGGGGAATATATGTAAATCTAAAATCGATTTATTTAAGTTCATCAGAAAATTGAAACTAAAGAGATATTTTGATTTGCGTGTAACAGATACAGAAATAGCCCCAAAAATCATAGGGGCGTATCGTAAACTATCTATTCAAGATATCTATGATACTGTGGCATTGATAACAATTACAGACTATGAGGAGTATCCAGTAACAATATCTTCAATATTACAAGACTTAAATATATCTTCGGACACACATATTACTAGTGGCTTGAAACGAAGATCTACCTGGATAACAAAATCGACAATGGACAGTAATATAAAAACTTTCTTCAAATTAGTGTGGAGTGATTTGGACAAAGAAGAGATGAAGAAGAAACAATGGAGGAAACCCAATGTGAGACAAGAGGAATACACTGCATTAAAAACTTTGAAATCTGATGTGGATTTAACTATTAAGAGAGCTAAGGGGGGGGGAATATAGTTGTCATGAATCGTATAGACTATGAACAGGAAATTTGCACACAATTGAGTGATACCAATTTCTATGAAAAGCTTTCATATAACCCGATACCAGCTTTGACAGGAAAAGTAAACAGAATGTTAATTAACTGGAGGGATAAAAATTTACTGGATGAGGATGAATTTCTTTATTTGCAAATATTTCGCCCCAAATTTTCATGTCTTTATACACTGCCAAAGATACATAAACAATCTAAATTTCCACCAGGGAGACCTATATTCTCGGGTATAGGAGGCCCCACTGAGAGGCTTTCAGAATATGTTGATATATTTCTACAACCGTTTGTTTGTAATCTACCTTCACACCTTAATGATACCAAACATGTATTGAGCCTGTTATCAGATATCCAATGGGAACCAGGCATGATTATGGTAACTTTGGACGTGGTAGCACTCTATACCAGCATACAACATGAATGTGGGTTGAGAGTAATAGAACATATCCTGAATAGGAGATCGGCGAGCTTATTAGATCACACACATATGCTGTTGAACATGATTGATCTCATACTCAACAATAATTATTTTTTGGTGAAACAAGACTGGTTTAGACAAAAACAGGGTGTGGCAATGGGTTCTAAATTTTCACCCTCTTATGCTAATTTGTTCATGGGGTGGTTCGAAGAAAATTGGGTGTGGGGCTCAAAAGCAGCGAGATGGCATTCATATATCCTTTATTGGGGGCGGTACATCGATGACTGTCTTATGCTATGGACAGGGGATGTGGCAGCATTGGAAAGTTTCTGTAACTGTCTTAATGAGAATGATGTGAATATTAAATTTACACATAAATATAGTGAGGTTAGTATAGAATTCTTAGATGTGGAGCTATTTGTAGAGAATAATAGAATAGAGAGCAGACTATATCGAAAGCCGACCGCCTGTAATACTTTATTGCATGCGACGAGCGCGCACCCTAAGCATCAGATAGAGGCTATACCGCTAGGAGAGATGATCAGAGCAAGAAGAAATTGCAGTAGAGACTGTGACTTTTATGAGGCCATTGAGGATATGGGACACAGATTTAGAATTAGAGGCCATTCGGAGATGAATATACGCAAGTCTCACAGTAAGGCTCTTAAGATCTCTCGTTCACAGACACTATTACCAGTGACACGGAAAAGTATTGAGGCTAAGACAAACCGTACTCAAAGAATGAGGATTGTTCTAGACTATACGGAGACTTCTCAGAGGCTGCTGAGAATTATGAAGAAACATTGGTCAATACTTACTCGAGATGAGACGCTCAAGAAATATATAGGCATTAAGCCAGAGGTTTCGTATAGGAGAGGGAATACCCTCAATAATATTTTGAGTCCCAGTTATCCATCAGAGGAGACCAAGTTAGATTGGCTCAATATACGTAATCGAAGTTTTTACAAGTGTGGCTCATGTGCAATGTGTAAATGGGCGTGGCAAGCTAAAAAATAATTTTATAATAGAAGTGGCTGTAAAATAGACATAAAATCACATATAGATTATAACACCAAATTCGTGGTCTATATGCTTATATGTAAATGTGAAAAAATATATGTAGGTAGTACTATACGCCCGCTCAAGATAAGGATTTCGGAACACTGGAGAGCAATTAGGCAACTAGATGAACGATATCCGATAGCCTCTCATATGAGAATGTGTGAAGCACAAGGGATGTACAAAGGTTTTACATTTTATGGCTTTGAGCACTGTGAATTAAACCCACGGGGTGGTAACAGAGAAATGGCCCTAAGAAGAAGGGAATCAATATGGATTATGAGATTAGGTGCTGTGGAACAAGGATTAAATACGGATCATGAGATGGAATATTTCCTTGGCGATAAGTAAATTGAATATGGAGGTAGAGCTTTAAGAAGATGAGCACACGGAGATACAATGGTGAAAGATGTAAATAAATAAAATAATGTATAAATGAGATTAATAGACTTAAGGAGACAAAAAACACTCAGTATTTGAGAATATTTAATCTACAATATATTTGTATCTCGACTTTGGTTCATTAGTTTTGAATTAGGATATTTGATTGGAAGGATACAGGGCTTTTATTGTGGGTCTGCTTTATTTTTCTTACAGTATAACCAGATGACTATATTGAAAGATATGATAGTAATCTATTTTAGAGATAGAGCGTGCTCTGCATAAATTAGGCTCCAATAGGAGTAAATAATTGACCATATGTATATACTACATTCTTGGCATTAAATGTGTTGTTTAGTTAGATTCCATTTACCTCTTTCTTTTCTGTTTTTTACTCACACGGACGTACACGATGGTATCGTAGTCCGTTTTCTATTTTTAGCACTACTGAAGGAATCGGGAAGTGGATTAATTTAAAATTAAGTGCGTCTTTTATGTTTTCAGGCGGACGGACAGAACGTTGTAGTCCGTCTTCTATTTTGGTTATTGAATCAAGGCGTTTAAATAGAACGTGCATAGGGAACTCAGTTTAGACTGGGGGATAGCGTACTCGCTGGCAGCAAATGAATTGATAAAGGTAAGATACAAAAGCTAGAGTGAGCGCTAGAGTATAACGGACGGACTCTAAATTGGGAGATAATTGATTTGAGGTTTATTTTATGACAGATATTACGGGAGAAAAAGGCAAGGACACAGGATATATAGAAAAGTGAGACATGTAAGTTAAAAATAGGTGAGCGTTTTGAAAATCTAAACTAACACTGCAATCTGTTATGAAAATAAGCAAAACATATTAAACAATTTTTAATTTTCTATTCCTTGCCGCACATATAAATAGAGTATATTCCTCGAAAAAGAATGAATGCTTTGAGGTGTTAAAGAAGTGAGCAACAATGGAATCATTAAGGTAAAATTAGTGGATATATCGGATGTACATTAGGCTAAAGGTGGATATATAGCACTTAAAACGGGGGGTCTTTTCTAAAATAGTTTAGAGCATGTTCTACACAAGGAACACACCATCAATAAGAGCATTCTATTTCAATCTAATTTATATAAATTAAATCTGTTTTTGTGTGTACTTAATCTATCTCTATTCACTTTTACTTAGTTTATACTCTAATGGGGCACAATATTCTCTTCACTTAGGTTCACAATAATGGAAATCACTTATGAAGGGACAAGGGTAACCTGCATCGTTCTCACTAAGTGACTGGACTCTGTTGGTACACGACTAATAATAAGGTCAGGGGATGAAAATGGATGTTGAAATTGATCTAATGTGCATGGAAATATTGTTTTAGGAAGTCCTGAAGAAATCCTAGGGGTACTCCCTCGGATGAAACACGTGGACAGACAAGCAAGTTGGAGATTACGGATATGTAAATGTGACAATTGGATACGTTTTAGGATTGTGAATTGGATAAGCCATAGGATTATGAAGAGCATGAAATATCTTTGTAAAATTTCAGAGGAATGCTTAATTTTGAACTGGTGAAATCAATTTTGAATAAATGTTATTTGTAACATAAGGAAGGTTTATCATATGTGGTATTACTATAATTAATGTTCCACCTTATGGTTAGGTATACACTACTAGTTTGTTGAGATTTAAATACTACATGTGTGCCATTACCTAGTAATTCATGTTTAATGAAGGATCTAGCATTAATGAGAGTGCAATGGATATTTTCCATAGAATTAACCTGCTTAGTGTTAATGGAACTAGGGGAATGCAAATACCTAATTTTGATATTAGATAAAGCAAGATTACAACTTTAGCAAACAGATGAGTTGGAGTCGCTCAGGGGGCATAAAGTAGGTCCAAGGCAATCCTTATAGGGCAAAGGCAAGCTCCATATTTATCTGCTTTTCAAACATTTTAGATACACCTGGAACAAGTCATATAGGGCTAAAATTGAACAACATATGAGGGTCTGCCGAAGTGTTTTTAGCAAGTGAGATCAATTTAAACCTGATTCCAGACTGATGGTACAGTGGTTGTCGCAATCGTGGCATTCAACACCCTATTTAAAGATAGGTTAACTATCTCAACCGTCATTTCTAGCAGTGAAGGGGCACAAGGATCAGCTAGTGAACAAGATTTACCCGGTGTAATGGCAGCTTCAGATTCCTCCAGAGAGATGGTTTTAAACTCGAGGAGTGAACAAGGCTTGGGGTGGCCATAATTTCCCTGTGCAATCCACCATGTCAGAGTGCGGGTATTATAGCCAAATTATTCTGAATTTTGGAGATTTTCTCATCTCAAAATAAACAAGCTTATTGCAAAACTCCTATGAAGGCAAAATACCACTGCTACATAATACCTCTTAGCAATTTTAAAACTTTTACATGGCCCATTAGTGGCTGAAACATAATTTTTTTCAAAATAGGATGCTATTGCTAACTTCATTGCAACATATTTTCTCAAAGCAACTTTATATATCTCCTTGTGCTCCGACCGGTAATGTCTTTGCCAATCTCCCTCTGCCTTTTTACAGGCACTCTTTTCTGATGTGAGAGCCTGGGTAAACCAGGGAATAGATGGGTCACAAATACAGGCCTTCCAAATCTGGTGGTCCTGGCCCCTTGTTATACCTCCCAAAACAATTGTTGTCCAGAGATTTTCATTTTTGGTTTGTGTTTTTTTTTATCATTAGAGAATTCATTTTGCTTGGCTAGACATTGCTAATCGGGCCAATTTCTTTTTCTGGATGACATTTTTATAAAATGTCGGATGTGTTGCACTAATGACGTAATATTTCAGGAACCATGAGATGTATATACTTCATATTGGTGTCAAAACATAGGATTTGGCGGTCAAGTAGTTTTATAGAGACAGAAAATTAATCCTCAGAGCAACCCTTCCGCCATTTCCCAAAATGGCAGCTCTATAATGTGTTTTAGCCATTATAGTGGTAATTTAGTTCAATATTGTTTTTGTTTCAGGTTTTCTGTTGATTCAAATTCGTAAACATGAGCAAAGCAGGTGGTAGCAGAAAATCTTTACCTCCTGACAGAGTGTTGCTAACTACAAAATCTGAGGACTCCTTCAGCATAGAAAAAATATGTACTATGCTAAACTAATCTAAAAGAAAAGCTAACATGAACTGCTGCTGGTCAGAAGAGAGTTTGAGAAGCTGCAGAAATACGGCAAGACGAAGTTCACAAAAGATTTAAACGGATGGGTGAAGAGGATCAAATATTTTATCATTGTAACAAGTGCTATGAGGCGTAAACAATAGAAAAAAGCCTGGAAATATGTCATAAAAAAATAGCAGAAACAAGTGAATCACAACAAGAATCCGAGTTTTCTGAGAAAGCGACGACAACCAAACCCCAGGGCCACTTAGAAGATCGATGGCTACCCCTCATCCCCTCCAACAACTGATCAGAAAGCAGAGGATCTTCAATGTGTTATTTGTGGTTTAGGCAGAACAAGGGCAAAAGAGATTGATGGAAGAACAAAGTACCAAGTATGTGAGTCTCAAAGGGCAAACATGTTTCTATCTGCAGCTAGTTTCTTCCAAAATGAAATTTTCAGCCGAGTAGCTTATCAGTGAGGTGAATGTATTTGCAGCAGATTTGTATGCCCATCTGAACGGCATACGTGCATACATTAGAAAATATGAATGTACAGTGAGCTCCCAGCAGCATCATAACTGCCAGCCTTCAGTTAAGTTTGCACTCTTTGAAAAAGCAAATTAAGTTTTAAAGCCACTCTTGAGTACTGGCTACGGTTTCACACTCGGTGACATCAGAGAAATAATGGTCAATATTGATGAAACTGTATTGATCTATAATAATGAAATTAAGATTTTTCTGGTGAGACTGTACAATGACAGAATTAATGTTTGTTAGTCTAACAAAATGAATGAGCCACTTATGGTGTTCTCAGCTGATGATTTGTCTCTCGAAGTTCCTGCTGCCAAAATAAGATCACAGGATGCACTAAAATCATCAGGAACCATTTTAAGAAACATCTTGAAAGATTTAGATTTTGGACTTAATGACACATTTTGTGATGCCCCAGAGCTACACAAATCATGTGAGTCAACAAGAATGCCTGATGTTGTCTTAAATTTTTTTACATCATTGTTTGATATCATCAAAGCAAAACTGTTACAAACTAAAGTTCTTGGGTTCAGAACAGAAGCTGACAACATTGATGATGGCTTCGAAGATATAAGCGGAGAAGTGGAAGACAATCCCACGAATCAGCAGGCTTATGCTGTGCAAATGTACTGTCTTTTCCAAATCATGTTTTATGAATTGCATCAAGGCAAGAAGAAAACTCTGCTATACATGATGACTGCACAGAGCAGGAACTTGTTAGGACCTTATGCAGTAAAATATTGTGAATCCAATAGCACACCGCCTCAACTCACTTTACAAGGAAAAGTCTTATAATTGCTGATTTTGAAGACCGCTCCTCTTTGTTTGGAACATCCAGCGCTGCCATGTTGCCTTTTCAAGACTGCACCAGTGAAGTAGATGCTGGAAAACAATCTCTGTCAGCTATGGGCACAAACAAAGCTGCAAACATATAACCCAACTCCCTTGCCAATGTGTGCAAAATCACTGTAAGCCATCAACACGTCCAAGTCTACCGGAAAGTATCAAAGTGAACGAGGACATGGATCTTCGTATACGTGATGATGCAGTTCGCAAAGCTGGTTTAACTGCATTTATCATATTGCTTATTCGGTGCAGACTGAAGAATGAATAAAAACCAGTTCCTCCATGGGCTGCAATTCATGCTCTGTTCTCCCAGAATACCATCCCACTGAATAAGGTCAGGTTTTTACCAGTAGTATAATCTCCAGTCACAAAGTACTCAACAGTATACACAGCTCTAAAAACAATAAAAAAATCCAAAATGTGCATGCTCAGCTTGAAGACCAGCCTACCTAGCCAAATTTCTGCGGTGAAGGTGTTTTCCATACTGTAGCTGACATTTTTATGAGCAATCCAGAATTTTATGATCTTTATCCAATGATGGGCATTTTCCACATGACAAAAGTTGTGTTGCGGTGCGCATGATGTTATCTCAGTGGATGTGGCATAGACAACACATGTATTGAAGCTGAAATCTTTGAAAGCAAAACCGCCCAGTCAGTTTTGAGTGGAACCATTATGATTGTTCGATACAAGTTATGCTCATCATATCTGAGGCTATACAAACATTGCGCTGGAATGTTCTCTGAAACAAGAATGACAAATTAGGTTTTGTATATCTTATCTCAGAAGTGAACAAGGTACAGAGTGCACTTCATTAAAAAAACATAATGCAAAGCCAGGCAATGTTCAGTTTAAAACCTGAAAAACTAGTTTGCTGAGTTTGTCAAAGAATGTGAAGAAAAATCAAAACTTTGCAAGTATTGGGGAAACGTTTTACACGAGATAGCTTTAGTGAAAAATCTGGTACATGCTGATCTGGAAGGTGATTGGGAGCTGCACATGAAGACTGTGGAGACATTGACTACTGGGTTTCGCAGATTCGATTGCATAAACTACCTGAGATATGGGTCCTATTATTTGGAAAGAGTGAAGAAGCTAGAGGTGGAAAAACCATACCTCTGCAGAAAATTCATGCAAAGACATTTTGTGGTGAAAAACAGTGAGGGAAGGTTCAACGCTGTGGCTCCAGATATGAAACTGGAACAGACAATCCAGTGATCACAGAAGAGCTCCAAGGGATTTGTTGGTCAGACATGTAAAAGTGAGTATGTTGCTCAGTGGCAGCTAGTTTACCCTGACGTCCTTTCTATTTGCAATGTTTTCAGAGAGATTACATATTCAAAATTAATGGACCATCATGAAACTGTTCCTCACCACATACTTGTGGGAACGAGAGGGGATTGTTTTAATAAACATGTTGACAGCCTTCTTCATTTGATGCAGCAGCAAGGAAACCCCTTTGAAATGCCTAAGCCTGTGAGACCACACAACGTTGTGACCAAACAGTGTGTGGAAAATGATACAAAGACACATCTACTAGATGTCCTGGAGCATGGAGAAACACTATACACAGAACTGAAGCAGAAGAGATTTGTATTGAAAGAGAAAAAGCTGTTTGACATAATCACTAAAGATAAACCTCTCTGCTTTAATTGCTGTAGAAGGAGTTTCGTCCAAAAACAGGTTACAAAAAAAACTTTCACAAACACATAAAGAGGTGGATGTAGCAAAAGAAAGGGGTGAATTTATCAAGGACGTTCAGTTGCATGATCTTCGTCCAACAAATGCATTATCTGATGGAGATGCTGCAAACAAACCAGTGAAGCACAAACGGGTAAAAGCAACTCGAACAAAAACTTTCACCTGAAGAATTTCAATTTGAAAAGGTGTCGTTATTGAAAGCTGCTGTGGACAATTACGAATGGTCAAGATTTCATCCATGCAAAACTTCAGAGTGTTTGTTTAGATTGTTCTACAGATATCAAAGTCAGTGTGCACCTTGCAAGAACTGCACATTGTCTTTGATCTAGAGCTATTTGTCGAAGAATGTGAGAGAATCAGACATATGTCTAAAAGTGGCGCAATTGACCTTGCCTGCATCAAAAATTCGACACCTATACCTGTGCAACTTGACAAATACTGGTCATCAACATCGAACAAGATGAACCTGAAGATGTTAACTCGCCAAAACATTGCTGACGCTTCAATGAACTATGAATTTCCAATTATTGCAAGTGGATGATTATCAATCGGAGTTGGTGCCTGCAAAGAGAGATTCAAAATGTACGGACCATATTGTTCAAGAACTTAACAGCAAATTGGAGGAAGTTGACCTTTGTGTTGTGCCACATGTAGAATTGGCTGTTCAAAATGGTTCCAATCAAATTATTACCCTGTCAAATGGCATAGATGTTCTTATTGTGGTACTTAGATTTGTTGCAATGTTCATAAGTCAAGGATTGTCAGAGTTATAGAACAGGTGAGAAAAGACACTTAATCCTGCTTCATATTCTGTACAAAAAACGTGACCCAGAGATGCCTAGCATTCTTATCAAGGCATATATTCCTACTGGTAATGACACTATGAGAAAAATTGGAACAAAGCTTGTAACTTTAACTGCTGAACCTGTAAAGTTTCTCAAAGGATTTGATGAGACCAAAGAAGAAGAATGTGACTTTAAAGACGTAGAAAAAGACCTTGTGAGTGTGTGGAAAACAAGTTCCTACTGTCACACATTTGATGATCTTCGGTACAGTGACTTCAAGACATCAGTCTGGCTAAGTGGCCTTCCACCGACATCATATAATGTGCGTGGACACATTAACAAATTGTTCTACTTGATTAGAAGATATGTAAACATATTAAATCATGCATATGTAGGGAACGATCTGTGTGAATTTGATTGGGAAGACATTGATGGAGTGCTAAACCCTACAAAATTTCTAAAGCCTCTCCCTACAGCACTTACATGTACATGCAAAACCTGTGCTATAAAAAGATGTCCCTGTCGATATTCTCTTCTCAAATGTTCAACCTTCTTCAAATGTACCACTAGTGATTGTCGAAATAAACAAAGTGAACTATGAAAATGTGTCTAAAAGAGGAGTGATAAACATTTTTTTCATATTCAGATTGTAAACATTTGTTTGGTGTATACATAAAAGGATTAAAAACCATTGTTATTTGTTTCATTTCTATATATGTCTCTTCTTCCTTTATAGTAGCCGTCATTTTGGAAAATACGGGTTGCTATGAGGAGTTATTTTCCGTCTCTATAATGTTTTCTATATTTTCTGTCTCTGTCTACTCGACCCCTAAAACCTATGTTTTGCCACCAAAATCCAATATATAGGTCTCATGATTCCTGAAATATTACATCACTGCAACACATCCGCCATTTTAAAAAATGTCATCCAGAAAGATTTGGCCCAGATCAACCTCTACCCAAGCTAAATTACTTCTCTAATGATCCAAAAGCGCAAATCAAAAATGAACATTTCTGGACATTGGGCTGAGATTATGTGGGGGAGCTAAAGTATTGGCAGCTGAATGAAGCACACTATTAACTGCTTCACATCGGAATCAGGGCTATGTGATAGGTGAGGAGCCAAGGTGGATTGAAGACTCCCTAAATCAGCTGACCTAATTTTATTCCAAGCGCTATAAGTAGATGCTGTGCAAGCCAAACTAGGTTTATTGCCACCCAGCTGTTGAAATTTAATCAGAACATGATCCAACCCTGACAGGGGGCAAAGGTCCAAACGGGAAAAAATAAGATCAGTCGGTATGACCAGTTCGATGCGTGTGAGCGGGAGACTACCTGGAAGATGTTGGAGAGACCAACTTATCCGACAACAGCACTTTGCCACTATCTGAAGAGGTCAGCATGTAAATTAAAGTCTCCCTAAGACCATAAAATGGGCAAACTGTAAAGTTAGATGGCCAAAGCCTCATTAAAAGACTTAATAAAATCACCTCAGGTACCCAAAGGATGATAAATTAATACTCAAGCTAGAAACTTCTGAGGAGAGAGTAATAGTCAGATGCCCAAAGCCTCTGCCCCAGCCAGCTGTTATAAATGGACTGTGGAGCATTGGAAAGGTTGTTTGGAGGTGATAGCCACCTCACCTGTGGCTACCTCTACCAAGCTTTGGCTTGAGTCTTAGCATGATGCGCTCTCTGTTTTTACCTGCGTACGATCCTGTTCTGTCAAATCTCTCTAGAGGCACCATGGGTGTTCACTCCACCCAAAAAATACTACATACTTGTTTTGTAACCCCAACATCCATGGGTACCATTGGAGTCCTCAAAGATTTAGGTATTGTAGTTCCTGTGGCATGAAGATTTTTTGTGCACATTTTCTTACTGCAAATGTAGGTGGAGTAGCCATTTATTCAACACAATGGAAAGCTAGTCTGTGTGCAACTAGAAATAACAGCCTCAAAAGTCCTGAGGCCAGCCACCAAGGAGTTTATGAATCGTTTTTTATGAGGTATGTTGGCCATAAAACTTTTTGCCCACTGTTCCTTGTCCTCTTTATGTAGCATGTCAGAATCCTACGTACGTCAGTTTGCTTTTACCTGCACTTGTTATGAAACAGGGAAGCAGACCCCTCACTCTGCTGGTCTGCTATCCTTTCATATAGAATAGTTAAATTTTTGGACTTCTGTTGAGTACCTTGTTGATGTATAATTTTGCTGGGAAGAGACTGGTAGGAATCGTTAATTCATACCCGGGAGACTGGCATTTGGTTCTCCTGTTTTTTCTACACTTTCAGTGGGCACTTACCTCAAATTTGGAAATTATTTCCTCACTGGGGCATTTGTCCTATCATCTACTACAGGGTTGAACACTAGTGGCTCTCTACAAATTGGAGTGCAATTTGACAATGGATGCCAAGTGCATTGGTAAAGCGGTCTTAGATGAGTACTTGCCTTGAATTTTTACCAATAGTTTTCCTTCAGCAGATGCTTATTTTATACATTGTGGGTCCCTGATATTGGTTTACACTTTAGTTAGGTATCCCTCTCTGGGTCCCAAGGCAATCTCTGTTTTGGACATGGTGGTGGGCACTTGGCTTAGTGATTACCTCACATTTGCAAAAAATGTTCCCACTAGGAGTTCTTATAGTCGTTGAGTTTCTGAAGACTGATGCTTTGGTGGCTATCTGCAAATTGAATGAGTGTCCATTCTTAGGGAATGTTTCAATTTCTCTGGAAGATGTGGGATGCAGAGCACTCTGCAGGCAACCTGTAGTTGGTAAAGTCTGGGGAACAGCTTGCTTATTCTCACTGTGCCTGTATCTCCATAGTGTATTGTCCTCATTGGGATCAGAAACGTATTGAGATTATTGGGGTGGGGCAATTTCTTGTTTCCAAGGTAGACTTATATCTTTGTCATCCTAATTTTGTAATACCTTCAAAACTAAGGATTCCGAAATAGGATTCCAAGCATCTGGTTCCCTAAATTCCTTAGCTCAAAAAAGCATCTAGAGGAATATCTGTTATATTTGATTACTAGGATATTGTAATGTGTGTGAGGTTGCCAAAATCCACTTCAGTTCAAGGTCTATTACCTCATAACTGCATATGATTTCTAGTGCTATTAAGAATTTATGCAAAGTCTCTTCCATGGGAGGCTGCTTTTTCATAGTGTACTTGGGTAATTGGAAGTGGGATTATTATTATTCAGCTCTGTTCAGTTCATGTCGTTTGCCTTTTATTGAAGGAATATGGCATGAACATAATATAGCATTTGGGTTACTTCAAGGTAGTCGTTGTGCGAATGAACCATTGTGCCAGTATTTTCCTGGATGTAGGGTTAATTTAGAAATAGAAGGACAGTGTGGAGGTTTGAGGAACTGACAATACACATAATATTCTAATTGATACTTCTAACATCAGATTCCTCAACTTTAGAATACCCCAGGTGCCAGACTTGACCTGGGAATTTTTCAGGCACTCCTGCATTTCAACGGTGGTGCCGTGTGGCTCCATGGTGACTCCTTACAGCCCCAGCTGTAATAGAGCAGAGAAGCATATACTCACCACCCTTACACTCCAATGTCAGTTCCTTTCATTGATTACCCTTTAACACCAATCTGGAGCTCTCTTGTTTTTCTGACAACTCCAATATTTACCTCAGAATTTGTGCCAGGCACAATGTCTCCCCTGAAAATGGCAGAATTCAAGCTGTGCTGCAACTACAGGAAGCAGGTGTCTCTCAGAGACCCACTCGATATGTGTCCCTGGTGCTTAGGCCTCAGTCATGACTGAAAGACATACATTAAATGGTACATCATGCACCCGAAGGCAATCTAGGACCAGGAAGGGAAATTCTATGTTGCCAAACTTAAGGAGTTGCAGTCGAAAAATAAGTCCCACTCTAGGCCTCTGGGCCACTCACATTCTCATTCAAGAAGCCAGCCAAGCTTGAAAAGCTTGAAGTCCCATCCCCCCTCAAAGTCTTCCAGTAAGTTGAAGTTGCTAATGGCCACCAAAAGCACAAGAAAGATAAGTGGGACTGCATCCTTTCCTGCCACATGAAATTAGGCAAGAAATCGCAAGGGAGTCCATCAAAACATCATACCGCATACGTGTCATCAGACTCTGTGGCCCCCCTCACCGTACTGATGACATGCAATAGCTGGATTTACAGAATGTCAGATACACCTTCAGAAACTGAGCTGGACTTGTCACCAGAAGAAAAGTGTGAAGGGCAGCAGAAAGACTAGATTTACAATTGCCTGTTGACCTCAGAGCCCCACTCTCTCAAATCGTAAACTACGGCCAGTGCAATGTTTAGTGGCTTGTGAGATTACTTGGACACCACACATTGCACTGGCAGAGCTATTGGCATCAGTGGCATACTCAGAAGGCACAGCTAGATGAGATCAACTGGGTTTTAAGTAAATGTCCTAGCTTCCTTGATAAATATGTCCTTTGATTGTTCAGAGGGAAGCCCGATTTAGTGCTTGAACAATATAAAGATAATTAAGCCACTGCCCAATCTCTGGGATTCTTGTCTCGCGACAAGCAACTCCATTCACTGTACAGAAAATGTAGGGTTTATACTAAGGGTTCACTTAGATGTGTAGTGTGGCTGAGGCCTTTTGCACCAGTATGGACTGCACTCATCTAACTGTTCTTCACCTCCTGAAGTGACTGCCAAGCTGCTTTATCTTGCCCTCAGAGGCTCAAACTCAGCTAATAGGGGGTTATTACAACTTTGGAGGAGGTGTTAATCCGTCCCAAAAGTGACTGTAAAGTGACGGATATACCACCAGCCGTATTACGAGTTCCATAGGATATAATGGACTCGTAATATGGCTGGTGGTATATCCGTCACTTTACAGTCACTTTTGGGACAGATTAACACCTCCTCCAAAGTTGTAATAACCCCCATAGTGTTATGCGGTTTCTGCTTCTGTATTAGGACTGAGTGTTTTAGGGTGGCAGAAGCATGGAGTGTGGGAGACTGAGTACAACCCACACTGTTAATAGTTGTCGACCTAACTTCTGGCTAGCTCACAGTGTCTCACCCAAACCTCCAAACCCACTGGAGTAAAAGTTGATTATGGTAACCTGAACATGACACTCTGACTTCAAAGGGAGACCATGGAAACAGCCCATACCCTTTCGCTCAGTTACTCATGCATGCCAAGGCGAGACACAAGATGCGAGATACGTTTTCAAAACATTTCTTGAAACAATCGCAAGCTAATATATAGAGCATGTACTGTGATGAAAATTGAGTCTCTAGTTGGCTGAGATTTGCACTCTGTCGAAGTAGTGACCGCAATCCTAGTGAGCAGAAGTCACAAATACACCCTAAATTAACCTGTGCTCACCCTCTGTTAGCTTGGCACAGAGCAGTCAGGCTTACATTAAGGGGCAATGTGTGAAGTATCTGTGCAACACTTATTTAAAGTAACACAATGAAAGACACCACAAAAAGATTTTAGAAAAATAGAGACTATGTATCTGATTAAGACAAGACCAAGGGGACAAAAATCCAATTAGTACAAGTTGAGATATTAATTTATAAATAATAAATGTTAAAACAGTGCTCAGAAGTCTATAGCGGTCAAAGGTTTACTTAAGGTTGTGAGGGGCAGTGCAAATCCAAAATCCAGGCCAACCATGATGGGGGGTAGGCCACCTACAGAACCAGCGCAGGGTCTGCTGAACAATACGTTTGTTGGAGCAATGCGTTGACGGCAAGGTCACGATACGTTGATATTTTTGCCACACTTGGAGTGATGTGTCGCTTTTTGAAGTTTGTAGCTGCATAAACCACTTCTGAGGCTCAGGACTGGATAGGGGCACAGGGTCCAGCGGCACAAGGAGAGTTGCAAGCAGTCTTTGATGTCCCTGAGACTGCAGAAGAACAGGTGGCAAGGCAGCAAGCCCTTGAAGGCTCAGATTTAAGGATGTAGAGAGCAAGTCCATTCTCCCTCACTACTGGACAGAAGCAGCAGGCCTACATAGCAGAACAAACAGCAAAGAGGATCCTCCTATAATGCAGCACACAGCAGCAGTAGACCAACACAGCCATGCAGTTGCAGAACGGCAGCCCCTCTTGACAACACAGCAGTCCTTCTTCCTGGTAGAGTGTCCTTGGTTCCAGTAGAGATCCGATTTGGTGGGGTTTGGGATCCAGTATTTATACTTTGGTGCACTGGTTTTGGAAGGTGGGAGAAACTTCCAGGGCTTCCTTTGAAGTACACAAAGTTCCTGTCCTGCCCACTTTGGATCCAGACACTCTACAGGGGGTTATGCAGCCCTTTGTGCGAGGGGAGGCACAGCCTTATTCAGGAGTAAGTGAGACAGTGCTTAGCTCCCTCTCCCCATCAAGTTAGTTAATGACATATAAGCCTGCTGATGAGCACTCAGGATGCAAATGTCACACCCAAGCTCCCTTTGTGTGTGACTGTCTAGAGGGAATGCACAAAGCCCAGCTGTCAACACCCCCAGGCATGTATAGAGAGACCAGCAGAGGCACTGAATGCTTAAAGTAAGAAAATGCCAACTTCCTAAAATTCGCATTTTCTGACTTACAATTTAACATTCGACTTCACCATAAGTTGCGATTTTAAATTGTGAGTCCAGGGACACCAAACCCCAAATTTCTATCCTTTCCCATTTGGAAGTTACCCTTAAAAGATGTTTTAAGGCAACCCCAATGCTATCTCATGGGAGATAGGCCTTGCAACAGTGAAAACATTTTTAAGAGTTTGTCACTATTTGGACTTGTTAAACTTAAAAGTACACTTCCAACTTTTTAAATACACTGCATCCTGCCCTGGGGGCTAACTAGGGCCTAGCTTAGGGGTGTCCTACATGTTATAAAAAGGAAGGTTTGGGACTGGCAAGAGAGTACACTTACAAGGTCGAAATGGTAGTTTAAAACTGCACGCACAGGCTCTGCAGTGGCAGACCCGAGACATGTTTGAAGGGCTACTGTAGTGGGTGGCACAATCAGTGCAGCAGTGGAGAAATCAATGTTAGCATGTTTAGAGTACAGAGCACCTTCACTTTAGCACTGGTCAGCAGTGGTAAAGTGCCCAGAATCCTAAAAGAAAGCAAAAATGAGTCAGAAAAACAGGCGGAAGAAGGGGGTGATTCTGCAGAAAGGGCCATGTCCAACACAACCCCCCCTCCAGCCAGGGTAGACTAATCAATACCTTGATGGGCTTCCTTTCTTAGGGTGATAGAACATAGACAATGGCCCACGACTACTGGGGCACATGTCAGTTCTGTGCGTCTCTTGTCTATTCTCTCAGGGTCCAATGAACTGACCCATGGGACACCCTTCTCATCTGTGGACTCATCTTTGTAGCACCTGACTTGAACTTGGTCAGAGATGCATCCCTTTAGGAAGACAGTACTACTGTGGTGTCAACAAAGTGATGTGGCCCATTCCACCCCTTGAGTTAGATTTCTGTCCCCAACCCGAGGAAAACTCTGTCCACAAGGACAACAACCAACAGAGGACACTGACAGCTGTCGGTGTCAACAACCAGGCCTCAAGTCATCCAGGAGTCTCTGACCTCTGGGGCAGTAGATCCAGATACTTTCCACTCTTCTTCCACTCTATTTCTCATGAGTTCAGGGGTGGTATCCTAACACTGGCCCTTCAGCCCAGGGTCTCTACCCTTAGGCTGAACAGGAAACCGTAGTGGGCTCTCCCTCACCCTGCTCCTCCCTCTGGGGGTCCTGCTCCCTCTGCATGGCAGTGGTACCCCAGAAAATTAAACTGTTAGGGTCCTTGTGGCATCCACCCCACTCAGTTTGTTCCCCTGAAACCAGGGGCAACTAATTCCCCAGAATGCAGTCTGTGGGCATCTGGGGACTAAATGTGGCCTTCCTCTGGGTCACCTCTCCACCCCACTCCCTGGATACCAGGGTGGAAGAAGTCCTGCTCGTGGGCTGGTCTAACCCTACACACCTGGCTGGTATTCTGTTCTGAGGAAACCACCCTTTCCACCATCATAGTATGGCTAGCTCAGTGCCCCTCAGAGCAGTGACTGATCCCACATTCACTGTTACCTAGTGGGAGTGATGACTCCCACCCCCTTAGATCACCAATTCACCATCTGAGTCCACCTCTCAACTGAGGGTGATAGGGGCATGTTCTTTGACCTGCACCCTTGGGTACACTTGCCAGGTCGAAAGAGAAGTTTAAAACTGCACACACAGGCTCAGCAGTGGCAGGCCTGAGACATGTTTGAAGGGCTACTGTAGTGGGTGGCACAATCAGTGCTGCAGGCCCACCAATAGCATTCCATTTACAGGCCGGGGCACATATAGTGCACTTTAAAAGAGACTTCAAAATAAATTAAATATACCAATTGTGGAGAAGCCAATATTTCCATGTTTAGAATACAGAGCTCATGAACTTTAGCACTGGTCAACAGTGGTAAAGTGCCCAGAATCCTAACAGTCAGCAAAATTGAGTTAGAAAAACAGGCGGAAGGCGGCACAAATTTTTGGGGTGACCCTGCAAAAAGGGCCATTTCCAACATTCAATAATAAGGCAGATGAAACTAAGCAAGATAATCAACATTACAATCAAGGTAAAGAGGATGGATAACCCCACTATGGTGAGTGTGGTATAGATGTTCTAGAGAGTCCTACTTAACCCTATGTCTATATCTGAGAACACAGTGGTTGTAACACTCTGCCTGACACAATCTAAGGGATTAGCTTAGCCCCATACCTGGATAGAGTATCAGGAACGTGCCTGTGGGGTAGATGGCTATCCTCTCAGGATGCTGTAAGATCTGCACTAGCCAACCTGCCGAATGTGCAGTACGCATGCCAGGATGGTCATGAACGGAATGCCCTCTACATTCATTGGGTCAGTGTGCAGTTTATGTAATAACCCATGCCTATTGGGACCACAGTTCTAATGTAATGCTGTGTTTTGGTGATAGAAGTTGTCTTCTTATGGGCAACACAAATTCGCATATTGTGTACCTCGCTCAATAGCCTTGGACAAAGAGTACTGATCCTATGTAGTGGAAAGTCTTGTTAAATGAGTAGCGCGTTCCTTGCTTTACCAGAAAAATGTAGACTGGTAAAAGCTTGTAAAAGCCTTACTTAAAAGCAGTCCTGCTAACACAAATAAAATGTGTATAAAATATGAATAAAACATAAACTGTAAAACTAAGCTAAAACAGGGGTGACCAACCCGGGTACCAAAAGGGTCCTCACAACAGTAGGATACAGGATTATCTCCCCAACTGGGGATAATCATGTCAGACAGATGGGTCTTGAAAATCATTTAACAAGACTATAACATGCACATTTTCTCCATGCCTTTTTTCTCCCCACATCACAGCAATTCACATTAGACAATTATGTGATCTTAGTGCATGTCGTCAACCTTCTGCTAACCAAGGGTGCCATTGAACAGGTGGTGGATTCAGAGGGAGGAGAAGGGCCCTATTTGTGCTACTTCCTCATACCGGATAAGAAAAAGAGACGCCAGGCCTTTGCTAAACGTTTACCCACTGAATCCTTTTTTATGAAAAGACAAATTCAAAATGCTCACCCTGCGTCAGATTCCTTCTGCTGTGGGCCCAAGAAACTGGATAGGGCCCTTGACTTGCAGAACACATTTTCCGTAGACCCATGGGTATTATCTGCAGGTTACAGTGGGATCAGAGCCCTTTCAATTTGCCATGCTCTGCTTTTGCCTTAGCATGGCCCCTGAAGTATTCACAAAATTGATAGTGGTGGTCCTGCTTATCTTTGGAGGTCAGGAATACATGTGTTCGGCTAGACAGCTGCCACCTGCTGACACATGTGGGGATTGCCATCAACAAGTAATACTCCCACCTGAGTCCAATGCAGAGCACTTCCCTTTTTTGGGGCCGTTATAGACACAGTAGCATTCAAGACTTCAGAGCAACTCTGAAACTTTTTAGAATTTGATCCCAACGTTTTGGGCTCAAACCTGGGTCTTAGTAAGGACAGCTCTGTGGCTCAAGTTTCAGTGGCCCAACATCATTGCTGCCTCTCCAAATCCATCCCAATGTCTCAGCAAATGGCTTAGGGTCTTCAGTGGTTGCAGACAAATGCCAACCTGACCTGAGGCAGGCCACACTCCCTTCCACACTCAAACTTCACAGTTGTGACAGATGCATTACTGCAGGGATGGGGGTTATCTGGGAGAGGGGAGATCAGAGGCCTCTGATCTTTGTCAGAGACCCAATTCCAGATCTGTTTTCTGGAGCTTTGAAAGTGAACAATGTCATTTTTTCAGGAAGAGGCAAAGAGACACACAAACAAGTAGCGACCTCATGTGATGTACGGAGGACATAGCAGACATTTATACAACAACAAGCACAACATATTATGGATCATAACAACAGAAATTATATATAAACATTCTCTAAAATTATTCCAGTTTTTACCTCATGTGAATGCAAAGAGATGGCTATACTGTTTCTAAACCAAAAACTAGGTTTTGGTTCCTTTTGTTTTCCGGTCCTGAAGAGGGCTTAAATGAATATAGGCCGAAACGCATCAACTTTTATTTAGGAGGCGCCCCACAAAATATATTGCTAGACAACTAGTACAGTCATGAGGAGTTAAAGAAGGGTGCTGATGTCCTAAGACTCCCCAAGTTCTGCAGCTACCTCAATGTGGATTAACAAATGAACTTTATGTGTTTAACCACCTTCTTTAGAGTAAAAAGGAAGCAAGAAGGAATGAAAGGGATCTCAAGTAAAAAGGAAGGGGCATTGAAAGGATAATACATTCCCTTGTGCTGTGTAGAACTGGGGAAGATGTGGCAAGTTAAGATTGTAAAATGTGGTTGTATATAATTTGGTGTATAAAAGTGTAGTTACTTGTGTTATTTTATTTTGTGTATCAGAGACTAAAAAATAACTTTGCACAGGTTTATGAAACTGCATCCAACCTGATATATGTGTAATTAAATTCATTATCCAGTTAAAATTGATTGTTTCATTGTGGATCAAATGTATTGTTCATGAGTTTGTCTCTATGGCATACTACAGTCTTATGATTGAGTTTTGCTACCCATGTTATGTGGGGTGAGGTGGGCAAACCCCTCTTTTCGGTCTCTTTTTTGTAATTGGAGCTAAGGGCCAGATGTACATACACTGGATTCACTAAAAGTGGTCACAATTTGCTCACCGACTTTTAATGAGTCTAACAGTATTTTGCCAACCGACCTATATACTGATAGATTGGGTCCCAAAATACCTAGTCGCAATGGCTTGTAATTCAACTCATCTCATGATTCTTAATGAGGGAGATCACAAATTGCGACCCACTACAATTTGCTGCATCACAGGAATGGTGACCTGCTGAGGTCAGTAGATCACCATGTCTGTGATTGCTTTTAAGTAAAGCAATCTTTTTTTATTATTATATTTATATGCAGCCCTTTTCCTTAAAGGAATATGGAATGTGTTTACCAAAATAAGAGGAAAGTTTGTAAGAGTAGGCAGTGGTCCCATGGACCACTGACAGCTCCTAAAATTATTTTTTTGTGGACAATCCACATAGGGGAAGGTGTCTCCTACGAACCACTTGCCAGTTGCAAATGGGTTACTACCGCATTTTCGTCACAAAGCATTAATAGTAGTATATTTGTTTTCAGTTAATTGAAACAAGTTAATCTTATCCATTCATTGTTAAAAAAAAACACACACCATAATAAAATCGATTTTAAAATCACAAAGTGTAAAATAATTGAGGGGTTATGCCAGTACATTGCACCAAAGGGGCTAAATAATCGATTAACTAGTAGGGCAGTTATGATGCTACCTGAGAGTGCATTCCTAAAGGGTATATACTTAAAGTGCCTGATACAGTGGCCAGAGGCCAGTCGTTCGTGGTTAACTATGAAAGATCTGTTCCCAATAGTAATAAGTTATACCATTCCTTTCCTCGCCAGTAGCTTGTCAACAAAGCCTAAATATTTGATAAAAGTAGAAATGACTTAAGGATGCTCAGCCCGCAGATAAATGATAAAGGCATGATGACAGAAGCAGATGCCAAATTAGCTGAAGATTTTCTGTGGCAATAATAATCACTCAAAGATTATCCATGTGTAGGTGCACAGAAAGTGAACCAACGTTTCTGGATATTCAAATAAGGTTGGTAATTTAGAGTAGGTGGTCTTTTCACCCACTTGGGCATGAAGTCAAGGCAATGGAAGATGCCAAATCGGAGCTGCATTAATCTGATTTATATAATGGCTTTGAGAGTTTGACAAAGGCAGACGGGTGGTTGGTGGCTTTCACAGGAATTTATTACTGGCCACGAGTGACTTCTTATATTAAAGTTATATTTTCTCTGCTGTGAAGGAATTATTTTACCAATTTTTTCAGCAGCTTTTAAAAGCCCATGTGGCAGATTCTGTTGCCGTAGGCCTTTAGCTCCATCTGTAGCAAAATGACCTTTCATTTTTCTTTATAGAGAGACCAAATGTTATTTCCTCCCAGGTAGATGCTTCAAGGTAACATTTTGTGCTTATTTCAGTGTGCACGCCTATTTTGATTGTTTGCCGATTTTAGATTTTGCTGATTTTTGAGCTACTTGTTTCATTACATTTGAGCTGAAATTTTATCTGCGCTTGTGGGAGGTTAAAGTGGCACGAGACAAGAGTGGGGTCAAAAAGTAGGAGTAAGTTTATATGCGGGAGATATGCTATTTTAATCAAGGAGCAAGTGTATATATGGGAGATTGCTATTTGAAAAAAACAATATTAATACAAGCCCAAGCTCATGTGCACAACTTCAGTTACTTGGGTTTAAAAGCTTTAGTTTTTTTTTTGTGCCAATTTTGGTTTTGGAATTATTACTGTGTGAATTGCGTGAATTGCGTAAGTTGCTAAGATTTGTTGATGTGTGTAGCATTTTCAATTTCAGGTTTCATGTAAGAAGCATTGTCCATTACAGCTGACTGCCAGGGACCCTGAGCCTGGCACACTGTTGGTCAATGGCTAATTAACTTAAATGAAGGCCTTAAAATTAACTTTAGTACTCATAAAACTCCCGAAGCTGATATTACTATCGTGAAAGGGATCTCAGATAGAGCACGTCATGTC
Source organism: Pleurodeles waltl (assembly GCF_031143425.1). Taxonomy (NCBI): domain Eukaryota; kingdom Metazoa; phylum Chordata; class Amphibia; order Caudata; family Salamandridae; genus Pleurodeles; species Pleurodeles waltl. The sequence continues at coordinate 598,398,179 of NC_090442.1, read as the reverse complement.
CTCCAAAGTCGATCCAAAAATGAAAAAAGAAATGTATTTCCCTAAATCCTTTTTAATCATTCATCTCTAGTTATGGATTAAGGTGCTCCAGGCGTAATACCCTTGGTAAGTCATGTCAAACTTTCGCAGTCTAAAATAAAGCTATTTGTTTGTTGCACTTTACTCATGTATGTTTGTCAATGATTTACATAGCGGGAACCTTTCTCAAAATCAACAGAGTTGTAAAAGGGAAGCGTGTTACAGTACTTATAGACAGGGCAGTGGGCAGGTATGGCTGGAGAGGAGGGCAGTGCAGAAGAAGCGAGAGAGCTCTCTTTAGACAGCTCTAGTGCCCGGAGTGAATAGAAATTGAAAACAAATCGGGGACTTCTTTTATATTTTCAAAGGGCTCTTACCATTATGGGGAAATGTCACACTTACTTAAAGGAGATCTTAATTACTGTGGGTCTTAGATTTCTCGTCCCAGACCTTTCCTGTTAGGTGTGTTTTCACATAGAATGCCAGGCAATTTGCTTCCCCACGCCAAAATGTTATTTTATTTTTTAAACCCTTCCTCTCTTCTTACACTTGGCTGTTTGTCTATTTCTTGGAAATACCAAGCAGACATGGAGGCATCGGCAAAGATAGGGCGGAAATCGAAGTAATGGAGATGTGGGAGCATAAATTTTAGTAATGCGTTTAGTGATCCAGATATCAGCAGAAGGTGACAAATTATGTCTCCAGTTTAAAAGACTTACATAGAAAGCTGCATTGAGGCCTCTTTTAAAAGTGGTCATGTTTCAATAATGTGTTAAGATTTAAATGATGCCAAAGGATATTTTAGACACTAGATTAACTGGTAGTAACGAAACAAATTAGCATTTATAATGTTTAATGTGTGATTTATGAGTTTAAAAAGACATGCATATAAAAATAAATTCACTTCCCTGTCATATCTATTGTCATGCCTTGACAAATTTGCAATTCCTAATGAAATGTGTATTCTTTGTGATGATATATTATTAAAGTTGAAATTATAAGTTTGAATATTTTGTGCGTTTAGTAACAAGTATATTAATGCATCCATATTTCTTGTGTTAGCATAAATAGCCTTGCAGAACTGGTATTTGCAGTCATGTAAAAGTGATGAATCATTGTTCTTTCTAATCTGCATTTTTCCATTAGGTTTCATTTTCATGAGTAGCAATAAGCTGTTTGTTGAATTGTACAGGGACTTGTAGTTAAATGACCTTGGTTCTGGAACATTTAGGCCTGTGGACATAACATGAAATAAATAGTTTCAGCTGACATGTGGATTCACATGGGAGGAAGACAAGTCCATTGTATACCCTGGGAAGAATTTGAAATGTTGCAAGGGGCATTAAGTTGTAACTGACTGTTTGGATTCACACCGAAAGAGGAGATGACTCCAGACCAAACTTGAAAAAATACTGGACTGTTGCAACTTGAAGTCATGTCATTAATTTGTATTGGACACTGCCCCTCATGCGTGGGACCACTGAACTGGTCACATCTATTGGTGCCTTTGATTTAGGGACCAGACTTTGTAAGTTTCAGTTAGTTGCCCTTGAAAACTGTTGACTTTGTGCAGCTCGTCTTCTGCACTTCCCTGACGGTAACCAGACTTTGCTGATGATCTACATGCTTTGCTGAGGAAGAATCCTTCAATGCTGACCCTATGAGATGTATATCTCCCTGTTGATACTATTTCCCTTAACATGTACTTTTTCCTAAAATAGAAGCTAGCATGCTGACAGTCACCTATTTTATTTTTTTGGTTAGTATATTATAGTCCGAGATATATTTTTCAAATAAATGTTGTCTCTTTTGCATTTTACCCGCATGTGTTACAGGGATGTGGAATTCTTATAGCCCCACACCCACGACATATTGTTTGGGGTCAAGGACAACAAGGTTTCATGTTTATTTAGTCCCTGGGACATGTAGACCAAACCCTCTGCAGGACAAACCCTTTGGCTGCCAGTTTACAGGGAAAGAAACTGTCTGCAGTTAAGGTAATATTTGTGTCCAATCCATATGTCAATGTTGTTCGAACTAGTATTTATGATTCATTAATGCATAGTCTTTATTACTAGGGGGCGCGCTCTTATTAAACATTGTAAAGTCACACTGTACTCCTGACAGTGGTTCTAGTAACAAATGGGGACACACACATTTGAAATTTTAACAAAATGAGGCTACATATAATGCTCCCAGAATGCTCTGATCAGATGCAAATGTTTGCAGAAACTTGTAACCAAGTTGCTTTCAAAATAAAATGTTTAGAGAAAAATGCAAGTAAGAATTTTGTTTTGCTAAATTACTGTGAATCTTTTAGGTACTATTTCTTTTACAGAAGTAGACCAGGAAATCATACTCCTAGAAATATTTGTGAACTGTATTTTAGCATGAGAAAATATGCATGTGCACATTTTCTCATTGAAAAATCTATTGAGCGTTTACAAGTTCACTTTTCACCGCTTTTTTCCCAGCCCTGGAAGAACTCTTACGTCTGCCACTGTCAGAAGTAAATTTTCAATCTTCCTCGGTAGGTGGAAAGATTAGAGAATAACTGGTAAAAATCCTTAAAAATGAAAACTAGCAAGTTTGTTTTGCACAGACTCAAGGGTATTCCTGCCTTAGAGCTATTGCTTACAGCTTCCTCTAGCCCCATTTTGTAGATCTGTGGAAAGGTGGCAAAATAAAAAAATTGCTATAGCAGGGATTGAAACTGCTAGTGTTGAAGCCCTACTCAGAGACTCTTATTATAAGAGCTCTTACATAATTCTGCTATAATTTGTCGCTGCACTACATGGTTCCAACCCCGATTTGTCATCTCTGCTAAATTTGATTTAGCAAATGCTGACACAGTCTGATCTGAGATGTATCTGTAGCTCTCTTTAATGATATGTACTAGTCTTCTCAAATGCTTAATTGTGTTGATACTAATTAGATTAAACTTGTTTAGCAGTTTTGGGCAACCAATAGTGTTGATTGATCTTTACAATTTGATTTTGCGCACAGTTTACATGACATTAACTTTGTGGATGTAAAAGAAAGCCTTGAAACTTTTATTGATAGGAGTTTTCCTTCTGTGGCCTCATTTGGTCATGGATTCTAAAGTTGCTGTGTGGGTTTGAAGTGAGTGTGTATGGTTAGCCACACTCCTTACTGGGTCAAAAGATCCCTCTTCCTCAGCGAAGCATTTTGATTCCTGTGAAGGATGAGAAAATGTGTTTACAGTTTTGGTAAGACAGTGACAGTGACCATATTTGCGTTCAGTATTAGGCACATGTTATTGTTGAATCCAAAACTTGCACACTCTGTAATTTGTTCTAAGGTTAGTTTGAGAGGTTGATGAAATTCCAGCATTGTGTCTACAAGTGTTGTGCTGAGTAAGTAAAAGTAGGAATTTGAGCTTTAAATGCATTTTGCATGAAGATTGTGGTGAAGTGTGATGTTTTGAAGTGTTTTGTGGAGTTGTCACGCTCTAAGTTATTGTGGCGCTTTGTACTTAAAAATTGTCTGCGATTGTTGTTGTTGTTGTTGGGTCATTTGAGACCTAAGATCCCGGGATAATGCACAAGTGTAGGAGACACTTGATTAATTTATTGTCTGCAGTGAGGTATTTGTCATGAGACGTCGCTGACAGTGGCAGTGTTTTTTCCTTGAGTGTGTGTGAGTTGCGGTGGGTATTTAGTGAATCAGAAAGGCCTATGGAGCATCTATATCAGCCAGAGTGAGAATTGCTGGTCAAGTTTAACTCGTTATGTAATTGCAAAAGCCACAGTTAGAAGAGTAGCGTACAGCTTTCAAAGAGCTGGAGCCCTAACCATAGTGTGAAGAAAGGTTTTTGATGTTTGATTTGCTCGCAATATTTAGCAGTTAGTGTTTAGTGTATGTGTGATTAATTGTGTGAGAGACAATTGTGAAGAGACTGCAGTTGCTGAATGAAGTGAGTGTGATGTCATTTGTACTGCGCTGGGATAGGTCAGTTGTTGAGAAAGCTGTGTTCGTATTGGTGGACAATACTGAGTTGGCATTGGTTGCAAACAGCTTGAGAAAAGAGATTGAATTTACTTCTTGATTTGATTGAATTTGTGTGAAGATGAAATTTTTCAAGGCTTTAAGAAGTGATCTGAGAGGAAATGTGTTTATTCCAGTCAGAGAGGATGAACAGGTAACACCCGAAGGAACACCAGCATATGAAGTGTCAGAGGTGAAATGAGTTTCAGCATGCATTTGGGTTAAACAGTGGTGCAAGATCACTGAGAAAGAAGGTTCATTAGCTTTACCTTGTTACAGGACTTTTAATTTAGAAAATTTATGGAGAATGTGCAAATTAAAGCTTCCTTCATGAAACCCACAATTTGAAGCCCTTGCTATTTGGGAACTTGTTGCCAGACAAAAAGAAAAGCAAAATTTGAGAATAGAATGAAGAAAGCAGTTAAAACATTAACAGAAGCTAGATGGGATGCAGAACCGAAAATGTGGAGAGCTGAGATATCAGATGGAGTAAGAATATTTCCAGCTACCACAGAGGAAGGTGATGGGAGTACAAAACCTAAAACAAGAAAGAAACAGACAGCTAAGGCGAAGCACACTACAGATGACAGTAAAAAGACAGTTACACATGAAAGTGACTCTGAAGATGAGTTTATAAATCAGTTTAATCAATCGTCCCAGCCATTCCATTTAGTTGAGTAAACAGTGCAGAATGTAGCCCCAAATGTGCTGACAGCTACAGTTTCACAAAGCCCGATTCAGGAAGCTCAAAGTCAGTGACCCAAGTGCCCATGATTTATCTACCAATTCTGGCTGTTAGCACAGCACATTACAAGCCCAGTTACGAATTGGGTAATGCTAAACCCTCATGTGAACCAAAAGGTGTCTACACCTAATGTGATTACATCTATGCACAATTTTAGTCAGAATCATAAAATGCCCATATACACACCAGTGCAGACAACACTAAATGCTACCCCAAGTCAATCAGGACAGACTGTCAGTACTGTTTTAACAGGTCAAAGGGCTGGAATGGCACCTCCACGGAATCAGTCAAATTTTACAGGACCCAATGCATTAACAGTTCCCGTAGCTAAAGATCCAGTTGTTCTATTGTATGCTTCAGATAAACCTGGAAATAATGCCCAGTCAACAAATCCATTATCTGCAGGGAGGTACCATGTGATATGCAGAGATCAGTATGTTCAAGAAATTGGGAGATGGTGAATATAGCTTCTTTTGTCCAAAGTTTGACCCCTACACTAATAGCAGACCCTAACCAGATGTTAAATCAAGCAGGACCGATATTAAATGTGAGATGTCCGCAGGGAACTCCACTTCCTTACATGCCCACACCAGATCAGACTGCCTGTGTACATTGCAGTACCCCACATTGTATGACCCAGAGACGCAATACTAGTTTGCAAGGTTTTTCAAGAACAGCAGTTGACTGAGTAGTTGTATACTTTGAGCCAAAAAGGAGCATTAGGTACGGCAAGTAGTAGTATTAGAACAGAGGAGATCCAAGGGAAGGACACAACAATGAATGTGTCCAGATTGAAATTAGAATTAAATGAGCTAATTGAGGGAACACTTGAGAAGAAACTATTGGAATCATTCACTTAATATGAATAGTGCTTCTTGTGCAAAGATGTTACACAACGTGCGGGACTGACGTCTGAAACAAATTTAGAATTGGCTGACAAATATGACATGGATTTAGAAAAGTTAAAGCCCTTAAACAGGAGTTACAGATTAGAAGTCAGTACTAAAGACAGCAAACCTGAGCTCACCCGGCAAGAGAATGCACAATAAGGAATTATTTCCAAACATCCAAACATGGGGTGCATTAGATAAACGGGAAGGCAGATGGGAAAAGAAAAGAGATCAAAAGAAAATTAATCATAATTTGCCTCCAGTGGAGCAAATCAAGGTGAGTAAAATGTAAAATTGAGAGAAATTTCAGGTGGAAGTTATGTACATGTCCTGTGGAGTAGAAGTGACATACTGTCATTCACAAATGATTACCCAATATTGAGGGAGAAGCTAGTAGAGTGGTATAAGCAAACAGAGAGGTTTGTGAATCTTTGAAAATGCCTGTGGGAGCATTTGAAATCACTTGGTAACACAATTTCCCTAAATTGTTTTAAGCGATGAGGAGTTTTCAGAAACATTTAACAGTGACAGTTCTGATCATAAGGATTGCATGTTAGCAGCATCTTTAGAGGTAGATCGACAAAGTCCCCATGTAAATGCCAACGTTATGGGACACAATGCTTCATTCCTGGTTGACACTGGAGCTGCAAGTTCTACTGTCAGAACAGCAGAAGTACCAGATGTGTCCTTTTCAGGAAGAAAGGTTCAGGTGGTTGGAATAGCAAATCAGCAGTTAACTAACCCAATAACAGAACATATCTGAGTTAAAATATGGTCATTTGAAGACCGACACCAATTTGTGGTTTGCGATTCAAGTCGTGTGAGCCTGTTAGATCTTGATCTAAATTGTTCTATTAGCTGCACTCACAATGGGATAGTGTAGGAGGCTAGCCTGGCTTGTAGTGGGTACCAGAGGTACTTAGATCTTGTGCCAGGTCCAGTTATCCCTTATTAGTGTAGAGGAGGTGTTTCTAGCAGCTTAGGCTGATAAAAAGTAGCTATGGCAAAGCAGCTTAGGCTGAACTAGGAGACATGTAAAGCTCCTACTATACCACTCGTGTCATATGCACAATATCATAAGAAAACATAATACACAGAAGTACTAAAAATAAAGGTACTTTATTTTTATGACAATATGCTAAAAGTATCTCAGTGAGTACCCTCAGTATGAGGATAAGTTAAATACGCAAGATATATGTACACAAACCAAAATTAGGCAGATAATAACAAAAGGAAGTAATGCAAGCTATGTAAAGTTACAGTAGATTGCAATAGGAGCACATAGGTATGGGGGCAACACAAACCATATACTCCAAAAGTGGAATGCGAACCACGAATGGACCCCAAACCTATGTGAGCTTATAGAGGGTCGCTGGGACTGTGAGGAAACAGTGAGGGTTAGAAAAATAGCCCAACCCAAGACCCTGAAAAGCAGGTGTAAAGTGCACCTACAACCCCCAGAGAGCACATAAGTCGTGATAGGGGGATTCTGCAAGGAAAACAAACACCAGCAATGCAACAACAGTGGATTTCCGGACCTGAGTACCTGTAAGACAAGGGGACCAAGTCCAAGAGTCGCGACAGTGTCGAGAGTGGGCAGGAGCCCAGGAAATGCCAGCTGAGGGTGCAAGGAAGCTGCCACCTGTTGGAAGAAGCTTGGTGCTCTGCAAGAACGAAGAGGACTAGGAACTTCCCCTTTGGAGGATGGATGTCCCACGTCGTGAAAAAGCTCGCAGAGGTGTTCCCACGCAGAAAGACCACAAACAAGCCTTGCTAGCTGCAAGGGTCAAGGTTAGGGTTTTTGGATGCTGCTGTGGCCCAGGAGGGATCAGGATGTCGCCACTTGGATGAGGAGACAGAGGGGGCACCCAGCAAGTCAGGGAGCCCTTACAGAAGCAGGCAGCACCTGCAGAAGTACCCGAACAGGCACTTAGAAGAAAAGTGAACTGGAGTCCACCCGAAGTCACAAAGGGAGTCCCACGACGCTGGAGGACAACTCAGAAGGTTGTGCACTGCAGGTTAGAGTGTCGGGGACCCAGGCTTGGCTGTGCACAAAGGAAATCCTGGAAGAGTGCACAGGAGCCGGAGCAGCTGCAAATCACGTGGTACCCAGCAATGCAGTCTAGCGTAGGGAGGCAAGGACTTACCTCCACCAAACTTGGACTGAAGAGTCACTGGACTGTGGGAGTCACTTGGACAGAGTTGCTGAGTTCCAGGGACCATGCTCATTGTGCTGAGAGGGGACCCAGAGGGCCAGTGATGCAGTCTTTTGTTGCCTGTGGTTGCAGGGGGAAAATTCCGTCGACCCACTGGAGATTTCTTCAGAGCTCCTGGTGAAGAGAGGAGGCAGGCTACCCCCAGAGCATGCACCACCTGGAAACAGTCGAAAAAGCCGGCAGGATGAAGCGATACAAGGCTGCTAGTAGTCGTCTTTCTACTTTGTTGCGGTTTTGCAGGCGTCCTGAGCAGTCAGCAGTCGATCCTTTGGCAGAAGGTGAAGAGGGAGATGCAGAGGAACTCTGGTGAGCTCTTGCATTCGTTATCTGGTGAGATCCCCAAAGCAGAGACCCTAAATAGCCAGAAAAGGAGGTTTGGCTACCTAGGAAGGAGGATTGGCTACCAAGAGAGGTAAGAGCCTATCAGAAGGAGCCTCTGACGTCACATGCTGGCACTGGCCACTCAGAGCAGTCCAGTGTGCCACAACCACCTCTGTTTCCTAGATGGCAGAGGTCTGGGACACAGTGGAGGAGCTCTGGGCACCTCCCCTGGGAGGTGCAGGTCAGGGGAGTGGTCACTCCCCTTTCCTTTGTCCAGTTTCACACCAGAGCAGGGCTGGGGGATCCCTGAACCGGTGTAGACTGGCTTATGCAGAGATGGGCACCATCTGTGCCCATCAAAGCATTTCCAGAGGCTGGGGGAGGCTACTCCTCCCCAGCCTTCACACCTATTTCCAAAGGGAGAGGGTGTTACACCCTCTCTCAGAGGAAGTCCTTTGTTCTGCCTTCCTGGGTCAGGGCTGCCTGGACCCCAGGAAGGCAGAAACCTGTCTGAGGGGTTGGCAGCAGCAGCAGCTGCAGTGGAGACCCTGGAAAGGCAGTTTGGCAGTACCTAGGTTCTGTGCTAGAGACCCGGGGGATCATGGAATTGTCCCCCCAATGCCAGAATGGCATTGGGGGGACAATTCCATGATCTTAGACATGTTACATGGCCATGTTCGGAGTTACCATTGTGACGGTGTACATAGGTAGTGTCCTACTCTGCTCTATCCCCCAGCTTAGATCAGTGATGTAAGGAGGAAATGTAACCTATGAAAGACCGCACGGGCAGCGTGCCGGAGGAATACTGATTAACGTAGAGACAATGAGGTAAAAACACCATATTCGCAATGGCCATGCGACCTATGAGGGAGAGTGACAAGGAATTCCAAAACTGCAACAAAGGGCCAAGGCCTTCCATGGCCCTCACTATATTTTGATGTATACGTTTCTGCCTCTAATGGGACATAGTCATTCCCAGGTACTGAATGTTTGCAATTCCCATTGAAGGGGTACAGGCAGCAAGTTGCCTTGCTCATGCATAGCCAGATATCGCAGGGGAAAAACCACAGACTTTAGATGATTGAGGTGAAGACTAGACACATCCATGAATGTAGTTAGGTATGATAACAGGATGGGAAGAGATTGCTGAGGATATGAGAGATAAAAAAAAGAGTATCGTCTGCATATAGAGTCACCAAGTGTGTGACACCTGCCGCATTTATCCCCCATCCAGACATATTCTGATGGATCTGGACTGCAGGAGGCTCCAGTGCAGTTGCAAAGAGGAGGAAAGACAGCAGCCAGCCCTGCAAACAGTGTCAAAGGCTTTGGTTATGTCTACCTACGCTAATGCCTTCTCTCTGTCTTTCACCTCATGCAACATGTGCATCAGGTAGGGCAAATTCATGGAAGTACTACGACCGGGTATGAAACTGAACTGGTCCTCATGAATTAAGAGGTTAATAACCGGTTGCAGTTGAAGAGCTAGTGCTTTGCAAAGTATTTTAGTGTCTATATTAATCATTGTAAGCAGTCTATAAGCAGAGGGATCTGAACCAGGCTTCAGAAGCATTTTAATGCGGCCCTCTCTCATAGACAGCCAGAGAATTCTGCACTCCTCAGCCTCCAAGTATAACTCCATCAAGCGTCAGGTGAAGACTGAAGCGAAGATCTGATAAAACCATCACAACCTGGCACCTTCCCTCCCGGTAATTGCCCAAGGGCAGCACAAATTTCTTCCAATATGAGGGCAACATCCAAATCACAAGCATCAACGTCACCCAGCTGTGGAAACGGTAAGGAGGCCAAAAAGACTTCAACAGGTGGCTGCCAGGATGGGGCTGATGCATGTGCTCTAAATAAGTTTTAAAGGTATCCACTCTAACCCCCTGTGTATAAACCTAGTGGCCTGAGGGGACTGAAGATGTAGGATAGCAGGATGGGGAATTTTGCTCCAAAGAATCAAAGCTAGTAGAAGCCTTGTTCCATCACCCCTCCCGCCATGGAGAAGTTGGTGATACAGTTTAAGCTTACACCTGTCAAGCCTATCCCGAACCTCAGAGACCAACCGTTGGAGACGCAAATCCTCCTGCTACCCAACCTTCCTGTCTGGTGCTGGTTTGTTGAGTGCACACCAGTTCATCTTCCCACTGGCTTGGATTGTAGGGTACATCGTAACCCACACAATAGGCTGATACAATGCCTCCTGAACACCGCCTTCATGGCCTCCCACCCAACCACCCACAACTGGGTCGTGGACCTGGTTAGTTCAAAGAAATCTGTCAGTGCTCTGGCCAGAATTTCCCTGCCTTCGGGATCTTGAAGAACCTCCAGTGATAACCTCCAAGTTCCCAGAGGCCGCCAAACACCCCCCATTCAAGCTCGAAGTAGACAGGGGCAGTATGAGATGAATAGTGGGAAAGATATGATGCTGCAAGAATGTTGGGGACCAATTAGGTGGTCATTAGGATATGGATTGAGCCTGCTATATGTACTGTGTGTCAGTGAATAACAGGTATTGTCTTTAGATAAGGGGTAAAGAGCTCTCCATACATCGCAACAACCCAAGTGTTTCATGGCCTCCCTGAGCTCTGCAGTAATTTAGGTTTAGTTTGCTGTCACAGCAGATGCCTATCTAGTGCCCCTTCTGCCACACAATTAAAATCCCCCACCCACAGTATCCGTGATTTGAGAGCAAGTGAGATAATGTCCTGTACCTTCAGGTAGAAGGTTTCTGCATATATATGCGGTCCGTTTGTGTTAACCAAAACCAACGGCAAATTTATCCTGAATCATTAGGTACTGCCTCTCCACGTCTGCCTCCATATAGGAAAGAGCGATGGGAACCCTCAGGACGACTCAGAGGAGGACACCAGGGGAGAAGTTAGAGCAATTGCGGCTCGATAGTTGGCTCCTCCATTTTTGAGCTAACTTAGCTGCTTCATCATCTGAAGGTGAGTCTCCTGTAAATATGCAAGTGTGCAACATCCGCTTTACGTCTCCCAAGGAAGGAAAGCACTCTGTTTCTTTCTTTCTTTTTTTGTTTTTATTAATAAGAACCTACCCCCCACACATTCCGGGTGATGAGCTTGAGCGAACCTATGTTATTCATTATAGGCTAACTCATGCTGGATGATCCTTGACTCCCACATGACAGAATGGCCATTGAGCCAAAGCAAAACCTCAAAGAACTCCAGTCCAAACCCCCCCCCCTTCTCTGGACACGTAAGAACAAACCAACAATGCATAAAAGTCCATAGCAATTGATGCATTTTGATGCTTAGCATTACAACCACAACCTCTGAAAAACAAATCCATGCTCTAAACAACCCCCTCCTTACTTTAACATAAAAAATCTCACCTCTATCGCAAGCCAAGCACAAGCGCAAGCCAGCCAGCTGTAAAGCAAGAGTTCTGATAGATCTCTGTAGAGGCTTGCAAACATTCTTGTTCAACCGCGAGCCTGCCTATGAGAGGGCCACATACTATGGAAAAGCAGTTCCGTCATCAATAATTTAACATCTGCAACCCATGGTAACCATGAAGGTCCACAGGATGCCATTCAAATTGTGGCATAGGTGCCTCCCTAGCAGCTATCAGGATCGCATTTCTGTACTTATAGTTCAATATCCTGACAATGAATGCTCTTGTGGGAGTGCCTCATGGTGGCATTGCCACAAGGGCCCTGTGCGCTCTTTCCATAACAAAAAATCTGACATTTCTTTGGGGCACAAAACATGTCTCACCCAATGGTACCAAGAAGCCTTCAGCTGATCGGTGCTCCACTCGTTCAGGGAAGCCTAAGAGGTGCGCGTTATTCCTCTGGGAACCCCCCTCCCTAGCTTTGACTCGATGTTCCATAGTATTGGAGACAGTCTGCAGTTGAGTGACCTGCCTTTTAAGTTGTTGCACCTCGGACTGCAGGGTAGTGAAGTTGGGTTCTGCATTGTCGACTGTGTCCGCCACTTTACAGAAGTACAATAGATTCCCCCACAATTTGACCCTCTAAGGCTGCCCCTGATCTCTGTATCACCTCCAAGAGCACGGAGGGGAAAGGCTCAATGGAATGATCTTGACGAGCAACCCTGAGTGGTCTGGCAGGACGTGGGATACTGTGTAATAGTATTCCCCTGCTGCTGTCTGTCATAATGAGGAGAGATGGGCAATACTGTATGCAGTATTCCCAGGGCTGCTCGGGTGAGAGAGCCCCACAAGAGCACCAGAGGATGACACCAGCTCCATTGGCACCAAGGAACCGTTGTAACTGCAGGTATCCTAGTGCTGCTAAAGCATGAACACCTGTGCCCCCCAACAATAGCCACACCTCAACAGATCCATCACAGGCCAAAGGCAGAGGCCAGGATGAACTCATCGGCACACCAGGAGGCAGCTGCCGAACAGGCTGAGCTAAGCAAGGGGGGGGGGGCAGACAGCGAACGCAGGTTGGAATGCCGATATCATTGACCTCCCGTGCCCCTCCATGCTCCTGAGGGCAGTGCTGCAGCCCCTCTCTTCACCCAAGTCCTAATAAGACTTGCTCACGTCTTGGTTCCCCCCGTCTGTCCCCGGGAGATGATGCCTGCATTCATTGATCAGGATTGCGTCGAACATACATCACAGTCTACTCTTTCCAATGCTGCATTGGCCCCCTCCAGCTGCCCCAATGTATGACTCTGATCCTGGGGTCACCTCTATGGCAAAGTTCAACTCTCCAGATGTCTCATGGCAAGCATGTCCCACACCCACAACACCTCAGGGGTAAGGATCCTCCTTGTTTGGGTAGCACAGTGGAGCCCCGAAACCTTGCAAGGCAAACAAGACACCAAGATCTCCTGGTGTTCTCGACTCACTCACTGTCTGCAGAATCGCAGTCTCTCAAAGCAAAACAAGGCTACAGTGGAAGGAGTACAAGAGCCCCCTCTCAGCTGTCGCCTCTGACTTCTTGATGTGCCCATTTCTCAACCCGCACTGCCAGTCCAATGGGGCCTCGACCAGATCACCTGGGAGCTCTGCAGTGAAGAATTGCAGGTTGGCCCGCCTCCATGGCTTCAAAGTACCACAGGGCCAAATCTCTCTTCCGGTGGGCCGGGCTCCACTCCAAGGCCAGGGCTCCTATATAGGCCATCAGCGATCATCAGTAGTGCCAGGGTAGTAGGGGGAGCTCCAGGTCTCATTTATACCCTGAACAGTCCCCCAGTAAGACCCACGGGAGACTGGTGATCACAGGTCCTTGATCGAGAAAAAGAGTCCAGGTGAGCCAGGCCGCTGCTTGCGTCCCACTTTTGGACTGCTGCAGAGTGTCAAAAAACTCACCATAAAGCCCCACAAACAGTCCAACAGAGGCAGGGGAGAATCAGTAAGGAGCGCTGGCCTCGGATGGCTTGGTAGGAACAGGATATTAAAGGATATCACAGCAAGGAGACGGAGCTCCCTAAAGGCACATCCAAGCAGCCATCTTGACCGGCCATGTCCCTAGTATTTCTTTCATTGTTACATGCTTTACAACTATTACAAATAGAAAATCTGCACAAAGGTTTGTTCCATCACACATTCCCCCCTTCATACAACTGTTGGCTGTTAACCAACATGTCCTTGATAGATATTGTCTTCTTGTAATTGTTATAACTTTGTAGTGGACTCTGTCAATACTGATCTCCTGTGTGGAGTTTAGATTGATCTCATTGTTATTGATTTTTTTATTTTTTTTACAAATTCTTCTGTGAATCTGTTCCCCCTCATGAAGAAGTCATCTACGTATCGAAGCCACATGATGACCTTTCCATATGCTCTATGCTGACTATTACAAGTTGAATACCATCGCCATCAAAAACTTGTATCCTGTTCCCCTTATACAGTTCTATTTGACCAAATCAAAGAGGCCAGTGTGTTCTCAGAACTGGATCTGACAGAGACTTACAATTTAGGGAGGGACTAAGTTGAAAACTGCATTCAATATTCAGTATAATCACTATGAATATTGAGTTATGCCAGTTAGTGTGTGTAACACCCTTGCAGCATTTCAACACATTGTCAATTATATTTTTGCAGTATTGTAAGGAAATGCCTCTTTTTGCAAGAATACCCCCACAGTTTTAGACTGATGCTGCTGGTTTTCCGACTCAGAGTACACTGAGTCCTACTAACAAGACCTCAGTGCCAGTGTTCTAAACCATTACAAAATGTAAGTTGAACTGTCCACCCCAGTCACCATAAGCTGACTTACTTATAGGTCACTAGGATATGTTACCAAGGGTACCGAGGGCTGCAGCACTGATGCCACTTTGTGTGTGACAAAGTGCAAAATGGATCCCAGTCTGTCACTGCAGTCTAGAAAAGCAGTTTTAAAACTGCTAGTTCGACTTTGCCATTTAAACCAATGGCAAAATCCTCACTTTCATGAAAATATAAATCTCTCCCCTAAGGAAGGCCTATGAAGCTCTAAGGCATGGAGATGTATATTATTAAGTAGGATATATACTTTTAAAATGCCAGTACCTCTGGCCCATTGGCTAAAACAGAGGTACTGGCTGCCCTCTCAGACTGGCTAACTTCTGAATGGGACTACTAAAATGGGTACTTCATGGTATTAAATTTATCATTTCATTAAACTCGACTTTACCTCCAGGAAAGGCAACTTTTAGAAAGTTTGTGTGGATGACTTCCAGGCTCAGGAACAATAGTAGCCTGATACAGAGGGAGGTATTACCTCTTCCTCGTAGGAAGCTACACAGGGTGTTGGCTCAAAATTTGAGCTTCAATGTTGAAGCCGCCTTCGGAGGGCACATGGTGTTCACACTTATTTAGGGCTGCCCCTTTATTCAGGTAGATGGGCTGGCGGCGGGAGCAGACAGGAGAAACCAGTGGCAAAACCAGTTTTCTTAGGGACCTTTAGCCCACAGGTAGCCATACCTCTCGGGTGAACTACTGAGTTCCTAACATCCAAGGAAGGTTCAGAAAACCTTGAGAGTGGGTAGAAGAATGCACTCTGGGATTGTTAGATGCCACATATAGCTGAAAGTAGTCACATGGAAGGAAGGATCCTGATAACCCATTGACTAATGGCAGTATCATTCCCACAGGGCACTTTCTGGGCTTAGATACGGTAGCCCTGGCACCCTGAACTTCAGATCACAACGAAACTGGAGAAAGGATCAGAGAAGGACTGCCCTACTGACCCCTCGGCATGTCAAGAGAGGCTGCACCGACTGCTGGACTGGACCTGACATATCTTGGCTACAAATAAACCACTGTGGCTGTAGCTCCTGGCTTGTGTAAAAGACATTCCTGAACCCCAGACCAAACAAGTGACTGCAAGGGTTAGATAGCTCCCCCCCTGGAACCAGCACTAGGGACATCAAAGCTGAAGAAGCCCACTCCGGCAAGTCAGTAGCCATATTATTCGAATCACATCTGACCGCTGCTGGGTGACGCCAGAGACTGATCCTCGATGGCCAAACGTTGCATCCGAGTATTCTGCATCTGGGAGTGCCATCTGAGCCCAGATTGGCTGCAAAATATGGACATCAACCCTCACCAAAGGATACGTTGGGCCCACTGTGTACGGAGGTCAGAAGTCCAGCCTCTGCTGGCCTACTAGCTCAAAGAGGACTTTGAGGGCACCGATCCTTGTGGCTAAAGTTGCCCCACCTTTCCCATAGACTGAGGAATAACCACAAGGATACCCTTGTTGACCACACAGCACCCAGAGCATCTTTCAGCATCCTCCAACCCCAACACCAGGACCAATCCATTCACTCTATTGAAATCTATGACGGTCTTGATGTAAAGTGTGGAACTAGACTTGAAACTGCTTTGGTGACCAGTTAACTGTCCAAATACTCCTTATTGGCCCCTGACCTTCTCCCTATTGTAATTAGTCATCTCACTTAGGCTGGAATAGCCAAACACAACTCTTTCAAACTTTTCAAAAGTTTCTAAAGTTTACGCTTTGGTCTAAAAAGCTCAGATTTATGTTTTACCTAAAAATCATATCTTTCAAACCCTCTGGTGGATTTTGCTCATCGTGGTGTCTAAAAATTCATAAAAGAATAATCTATTTTTTTTTAATGGGTGTCGGATTCCTTTTGTGTTGTGTGACATTATTATTCCGAATTTTGGTGCTTCAAAATGTTTTACCCTAGTTCCTTTGTTCAGGACTTTCTGCTCGAAGCCACAGCTACCCAGGATTGAGCTAAAGGTTTGACAAACAAGCCTGACTGGACATAAGACAGATTTATGGGTGTATTACCTGCAAAGGCTGAACAACCATACCATATAATACATCACAATCCTCACAAGGATCATTTAGATAACTTAATGATTTTGTAGCTTGCTGGCATCTTAATATAGTCCAGACATATGACAACATTGAGTACATGTGAAAGAATCAATTTCCCGTTTACAAAAACAGTCCTTACCTTATATGTAAAAGTAGAGGAATATGCATTTAAAGCAACACAATTTCTGTTCCTCAGATATCAACAATGATAGATACAAGGACAACCCCATGTTAGAATGGGCTGCACCCACAACCTTGAAGGAAATCCAAAGGGTTCATGGGGTTTGCTAAGTTTTAGACATTCTATCAAAGATTTTTCTAGCATTGTTGTGCCCTTAGCCCACCTGACCCATAAGGGACAACTTCTATATTAGGAAAATTCAGAACAAAATAAGGCTTTGAAACTCTCAGGATGGCCTTTACTTCTGCTCCCATTCCTAAACATCCAAATATGCAGCTACTCTTCATTGTAGAGACTGATGCTATGACCTTTGCTGTTGGGGCAGTCTTGTTACAGCAAGATCCAAAAACAGAGATTGAACATCTGGTAGCCATTTACTCCCATACTGTATCTTCATTAAAATACAACAACTCATCACCATGAAAGCAGTAACTCACCCCAACTTGATTGTCAATAACCTCACCCATGATGTGACAGATTATGAAACAATTGAAATGAATGTCAAAACAGTTGACATTGATGAAATGACTGGTGAAATTCAATAACACCTTACCATACACATTGTTGCTCACATCACTATGGATACAGTGCAATTTATACTTATACATGTGTATGATATATTGTTGACTGTATGCAAATGCCTCTCGTGTCATGATAACCTGATATACGGTTATGAACCAAAATTCTCTAACATATTTCTCCTTGTCTCCATTAATGGTTTCTGTGAGTATTTGGTGGGATATCATCTATTTTGGTCTTGGGTGGTATTCATTGGTTTACACTATTAGTAATATATATTCATTGTGTCAGTGTTTGGATGGGTACTTTGTTTCATCTGCCTCTCTAATACTGCTTATCCTTGGATGCTTCTCTGAATTCGGAGTTGGGCTCTTATTTAATTCAGTAGTATTCACAACATTTGAATATAATATACTGATGTGGTACGAACTATTGACAAGATCTCCTAACTACCAGCTTAACAAAACACTAGTTGTAGCCAAAGGACATCAGGGGACCTTGAGATGAGAGGTCAATAAATAGAACAATAATCTATACAACTTTATAGGCATTGGATTTATGGTTGGTGCAATTTCACTTCACAGGGATGTCTGGTCATTATTTATTTTCAATTTGTACAATGGGAGAACATGGTCTATTGGTTATTTTTTACATCTGAGGCCAACATTCGATGGATGCCCTGTGAGTGTTTTTGTTTCGAGTAATAGATGTAGATATTAGTCTGCTTTTCAAAATTTACGATGGGTGCTTTAATATTTCGTATACATGTTTGCCTAGCATTTGTTTTTGTGATTGGGCTTGTTTCTGTTCCGACTATACAGAAGCAAGCACCGAGTCTGTCTTTTGTCTTCATGATAGCACCACACGGCTGTCCCGGAAGTGTATTTACTTCCTGGTTCAGTTGCACGGTACAGCCGCTACACGTACTCGCGGTCGGCGTTTCCTTAATACATGTGAACGCCGCTTACTGATATGACTCTATAAACATTAGGTGAGTTTCGGGTGACTAATTGTTGGCTTTCTACCAGAGTATATTGTATGTGTAACCAGAGTTCTGATATATATTTAATGGTTACTCAGTGAATCTGTTTACATTTTTACAGTTGAATAGAAAGATGAACCTACCACAATACTGAGTACACATTACTTGTCTTTTTTGGATGCTGGATTTCAGGTACTGTACACTTGAACTTGGTGTCAGGCACATTGGTCCCCTGGTTCTTGTGATTTACTGGGTGCTAACTTCTGATACTCTTATTTTCTTGGACTTCTTTGCTTATTTGGTAGATTTGGAGCACTCATCCTGTGATAAGAAATATATACAACATTTTACAAATAACTGACAACAATCAATGGATTCTCTAGGCTTTTTCTCATTATGAGGTACTATTTAGAGTTTCATATAGTTATTTGTTGACACAAGGGTAAGAGCGCATGAAATTGGAAATGCATGTTATTAGTATTTGAAGTTTGGTGGAGGTTTGGTAGGATATAAGATTGGAGTGCAAATGAAATTTTTTTAGGGGGAGCACTTCTAAATATTTTTTGTCTGGGGTCTTTCACCTCTTGTTTCTTTGACTTTGTAGTTTAATTAATATTCACATGAAGCATCACAAAAGGTTTCTGTATATGATTCCTTCACATTGGTGTCTTCAATTGGGGTTCTATCGAATGTATTGAGCAATTATTGGTTTGAGCATTTTGGTTCCTAACTATATTAATTTGTTTAAAAACTTTTCAGCCCTGAAGAAGTCGCCCGGGATTTTATAAGAATTTCCCTTGATGAAACACGTGTTGGCTGTAATTTATGACCACGGATGGTTCTCAGTTTTCCACAGATCTTTGATGTTTGGTTGTACTAGTTTGGATAATTTAATTTGACTATTATTGTGTTATTACGGAGGGTTTCTACTTTATGTAGATTCTTAATTTATGTTTGCTGTGATTGGATAATGTAAATTTGATTTAAAAGTGTATGCTCTTTTCAAGACTACGTTTTTGAACTTTAGGTAATGCTCTATTTCTGTGAGTGGAGTGCCGCACATATTATTATTTTGTCAGTGGGGTTTTGTAAACCTGTAGGGATTGGGTGTTCTCCCTGGTGCAGGCACCCCTCGTTGCACACCACAAAAGTTTATGATTTAGGATCCTGAGCGCCTGGTGTACCCTAAATATTTCACCCCATTAGTTAGTACAATGCAATTTTAGGCTTCATCTGCAGACCTCTTTAGCTGTCCATTGTTGAAAAAGTATTGTGACCAGTTTAATGCATGCTTTGGGCTTTGGATCAGCCTCTTGTAATTGTATGTCTTCCTGGTCTATCTCAGTTCTGTGCTCCTGATGCTTATAATTGCCCTGCCTAAGGTGAAGATCTGTCTTGCAGTGTTTTGGCATGTATTCTTCCCTTGCTGCCATCAAATCTTACATGGGAGGCACTATATTCTCTAACTGTCTCTGCTCTTCCTTAATCACAATTCCACCTCTTCAATAAACTGCCCTTCTATCTTTCTTTACTCCCCAATGACTGCTTTCCCATGCAGCCGCCTCGTGCTGTGCCATCCACCCCATACCAGAGTCAAACCATCTTTAAAATGAACACATTAGAAATATTAACACATTTAAAATAATGGATTCATTATTTACCACAGAACATCAGGGCCAAAGAGACAGACTTAAATCAATACGCTTTTCAATTTACAGAGTTGAGGCTGCATACAATATGGGTAAGTCATACATAAAAACACATATACAAAGTTCTTACTATGATTACTACACAATGCCATCTAACAATTAAAAACATTTTTTGAATTATGGTTACAGTGGTCGGATGGTGGTGAGTTTATATTCTAAACCCACCCGATAGGAACCCTCTTCTACACTTAGCTAGTGGGCACCCCAGATCGCATAGGGAAAATCCACCTTATGTGCTTTCCTGCATATACGTGGTAGCAGGACCTGTAAGGAGGAATATTTTAGCAATGGTGATATCCGGTATAAATAATCATTGCCAAAGCTAATAGGTCTCACCTGTGCAAGAGCCATTGGCTTTGGCAATATATTTAAACCATGTTGTACACCAGCTTAGCATCTGTTCAGCATGGCTAAACATTAGTGATGTAAAGGAGAGTGACATGAAGTGGAGTGTCATAAAGTAGAGTGCTGTTGAGTGAAGTAGGGTGTTATGGAGTGGTGTAGAGAGTTGTGGAGTGGTGTAGTGTAGAGGTAGAATGAAGTGGAGTGGCATGGAGTAGAGTGGAGTGGCATAGTGTTGTGAAGGAAGTAGAGTGTCGTAGAGTAGAAGGGCATAGAGTGAAGTACAGTGTCAGAGTGGAGTACAGTGTCATAGAATAGAGTGGCATAGAGTGTTGTAGAGTAGTGCAAAGGAGAGTAGAGTGGCGTAGAGGGTGTTGCGTAGAGTGGAGCAGAGGAGGGCATGGAGAAGTGGAGTAGAGTTGAGTAGTGTGTCGTAGAATAGAGTGGAGTAAAGCGGTATGGAATGGCATAGAGGGAGTTGCGTAGAGCATTGTAGAGTGGAGTAGTGTCATAGAGTGGCAGAGTAGAGTAGAGTTTAATAGAGTAGATTGTTGTAGAGTGGAGTACAGTACCTTAGAGTGAAGTAGCATAAATTACAGCTGTGCAGAGTAGATTGGCATAGAGTGAAGTAGCTTAGAGTGCATTGGTTTTGAGTAAAGTGGTGTAGAGTGGATTACTGTAGAGTGCAGTGGCATAGAGTAAAGTGGTGCACAGTACAGTAGAGTGGAGTGACACAGCATAGATTGCAGTGGTGCAGAGTGAAGTTGCGCAGAGTGAAGTAGAGTGCAGTGGCATATGCTAGAATGTTTCAGAGTAAAGTGAAGGGGTGCTGGGTAAAATGGATTGATGCAGGATAGAGTGCAGAGGTGTACAGTAGAGTGTTGTAGCGTGTACTGGCATAGCTTCATAGAGTGCAGTGGTGCAGAGTAGATTAAAGTGGTATAGAGTGTAGTGCGTAGAGTGCACTGGCATTGAGATGAGTGGTGCAGAGCAGAGTGCAGTGGAGTGTAGTGGTGTGGACTTGCAAAGCATGCAGTGACATAGAGTTCAGTGACGTGGAGTGCAATCCTGCAGAGTAGAGTGTGTTAGAGTGCAGTTGTGTAGAGTGCATTGGTGTAGATTGCAGTGGCATAGAGTGTTGCACAGTAAAGTACTGTAGAGAGCAGTGGCATACAGTAAAGTGGTGTAGAGTAGAATAGAGTGGCGTAGAGTGCAGTGACAGAGTGCAATGGTGTAGAGTGCAGTGCTGTAGAACGCAGTGGCACAGAGTGTTGTGAAGTATAGTGGTATAGAATGCAGTAATGCAAAGAAATTGGCATAGAGTGCATTGGTTTTGAGTAAATTAGTGTAGAGTAGATTGGTTAGAATGCAGAGGTTTAGAGTAGAGTGTAGCGTGCAGTGGCATAGTGTAGAGTGGTACAGCATAGAGTAGAGTGACAGAGTACAGTGGTGTAGAGTACATTGTTTCAGACAAGTGTGAAGTTATGTAGAGTGGAGTGGTGCAGGGTGGAGTGATGCAGGGAACAGTGGAGTGGCATAGAGTATTGGTGTAGAGTGCAGTGCCATTGAGTGCAATGGTGCACAGTAGACTGGAGTGGAACAGAGTGCACTGGCATAGAGTGCATTGCTTAGAATGGTGCAGTGGCATAGAGTGCAGTGGCACAGAGTAGACTGGCACAGAGTGCAGTGTTGCAGAGTAGAATGTCAGAGTGCAGTGGTGTAGAGCAGAGTGGCTTAGAGTTCAGCGGCATAGAATGCAGTGACTAAGAACAGAGTGATACAGAATAAAGTGGCGTAGAAAGCAGTGGCGTAAAGTACAGTGTTGCAGAGTAGTATATAGTGGCCTAGAGTGTATTGGCATAGAGTGCAGAGGCGTAGAGTGCAGTGGCATAGAGCGGAATAGTGCAGAGTGGAATACAGTGGAGTAGAGTGCAGTGGCATAGAGTAGATTGTTTCAGAGTAGAACGAAGCTGTGTAGAGTGCACCAGTATATATTAGAGTGCAGTGGTGCAAAGTAGATTAGAGTGGACTGGTGAAGAGTGCAGTGAGAGAGTGAAGCAGTACAGAGAGAGTGGTGCAGGGTAGAGTGCAGTTGTGGGGAGTGATGCAAAGTAGAGTGCATTAGCACAGAGTGATGCAGAGTAGACTGCAGTGGCATAGAGTTCAGTGGCATAGCGTAGAGTGATGTAGAGTTCAGTAGCAGAGAGAGCGGTGTTGCTGAGTAGACTGTTATAGTGCAGTGGTGTATAGTAGTTTGGTACACAGTAGAATGTTATTGTATAAAACATCATAAAACCATAGGTGTGAAGCACAATGCATCACACCTAGGCTGTCAGTGTCGCGCCAGACCAGCTGACAGCCTATGGACACCTGATCCAATCTGTCTACACAGCCCTGCTCTTGGCTGCTGTTTGCAATATTTATAGTTTACATTTAGGCGTTTTTGTTCCTACACTGTTTCTTGAGTATGTGTCCTTGGTTTACATTGGCTGTACACATGTATTCATATTCCTAGATAAAGTTTTCATAGCTGGGATTTTAACGGAGATAGCATGGTGACGGGCACCTCTCCTTGGGGTTGCACTGGCTCACAGCACATGGCCATTTTTTCAAAAACAAACCGCAGAAGTGTGGCCAAAGATGTCAAGATGGTAGTCACACTCTAAGAGTGCTCCCGGACCCCTCCATTATCCGTCCCAGAGAAATGCCACTGATGCTGTGAGAGTGTGAATTTTCTAACATGATTATTAATGATTTTAGTATACTAATTACATAATGAATTAACGTGTAAAACAGGTGACTTTGAAAATGGTCGCCACAGTTCATTTCTGTACCTAACTGAGCAAAATTCTAACTAAATGTTGTGGTTATTTTCCATAATTCAATGCTTACATAAAAGTGTATTTGATGCTTTAATAGATGTGTCCACAGCTACCCCAAGTGGGTTGCTCCATTATGTCTTTCAAGGTCATGTTTTACTGAATTTGTGGATAAGTTGAATGTACTATTGTTTGAGAAGGTTACTAATACGTGGTTTCTTCCTCGAGGATGTAAGTGAATGTAGCAAGTGAGAAAGTTTCTTCCTGAGAAGAGAAGTTTAGACGAGATGGAACAATGGAGCTACAGACGAGAGGGAAGAGGAAAGGTTACTGTTGAGAACATATCCTGGTTAATGTGATGATGTTGTATTTTAGGTTATCAGTTAGAATTATAATTGGCTGGAACGTAACCACCCCATTAACTGACCAATCATAAGCTTTTTGAGGATTAGTATAACAAGCTGAGTAGGATTTTCTTTAGTCAGAATTTGTAGAGAGTCAGATTTAGAATTAGAGATTTTAGAATTGAGAACTGGAGGCTTGGAGATCCGAATCATATGAGCAGTGTGTGTTTAGCTGTTGTTAGGCCTGATATTCCGAAGACTTACCTGCTTGTTATTATTTGGGAAATGTATGCGATTGTCTGTTATATTTGTCACTTTTGCTTTGCAGGTACCAGCTGCAACTTATAATTTGATTGCTGCATATTAATGATGTTTTATACAATAACTCGAGTTAAAGAGATTTTTCTAAATTTGTGTTTCTAAATTCTTTACATTAAGCCCAACATGTTAATGCTAATTTGTGGTTAGTGAGGGTATTAATACTGAATGCTCAAGATTTATATTGACACACCTTGAATGTTGTACTAATGCTTGAATTGCCATTACCAATTTTGTGGTTGCTAATCAGTGTTATTGTTTTGGAGATTATTTGTTTGACTGTTTTGATTGAACTCAGATATATTAGACGTTTTAATCAACCATTATTAATTCTATATGCGTTTCATTTGTGTTTGAGAGTTATTTTCATGACATTAGCGTTGTCAATCTAGGGAAATACATTTTATATTTCTTCTTAATAAACTGGCGTGGTTATTGTTTGAGGTTCAAGATCTTTGATTATATTGAATATTGTTGATGATTACATTCCTCATTGATGACATCCCCTCAAATCTATGTCGCTTCGGTCCATTGACCTGTTGCACAGAATCCACTACTCAGTTTAAGTAATAGCTAGGATTTTGTGGCGCTGCAGCAGTTTTTGGTAGCTCATTACGGTTACGTCACTATTTAATGATGTCATAATGAGGTCAATGTAAAATGTTCTTTTTTTCCCAAAATTAGAATTTGTTGGGTTTATTCTTTTTTCTAAAATGTTATACAGATTTGTCAAGGTGAGTTGCTAGTTGCCTTAAGTGACTTTCCCTCTTGGAGACCTTCTAGGTTGAAGGGTATGTTTCTAGCGGTGTTTTGTTGCTTTGGTTGAATTGAGTGGAGTGATTTGCACTTGCACAGCTTGAGCTAATTTACAGATGATTGAGGTGTGTACGAGGTTAGGCGTACTACTACAGGTATGAGAGCAGGGAAGCGGCGTTCTTCATATGAGTGTGGCGCTTAATGCAGGAAAAATTATCCACGTGGTTGTTGATGACAGACCTAAGGAGAGAGGTCTGGGACTCCTGAGTATATTGACAAGTGTAGTGAGACACTTGGTATATGTTGTAATTTGTCCATAATAGACCGATCCGGCTTGATTGGTAAGTTGAGGTTGCGAGATAACTGGTGCGATTGAAACTATACTGAGACTTGGTGAGTACTAAGTGCACTAGGACGACAGTCCAAGGATTAGTTGAGAAGTGAAATTTGCATGTCGAATTTTACTCGCTATTGAGGGAACTGTGAAAAAGAGTAGGCGAAAGCTGACGGTTACTTTGGAAGGTTCTGAAGCGATTGTGTTAAACCTGTAGTAAATAGGCAAATTTGTTTTCTTATTTTTAGTTTAAGATTAGCTCACAAATTAAAATTGCGTTGATTTTATGTGTGGATTGTGAAATAAATTGGTACAATAGGTTTTGACAGTGTCCCAGCGAGCGTGCTGAGGAGGTGTGTATGTGTTAGTGTGACGTAAGTGGTGCCGCACCAGGATTAGTTGATTAGTGAGAAGGGTCATGCACGGATTCGTCAATCAGTCCTAGAATAGAATAACGTATTGGAAGTTGAGAGGGTTGAATAGAATAGTGGGATCGTAGTCACTTTTCTTGATTGGTTGCTCTTTCTTTATATTTGATTTATTTGTATTGCTTAGTTTAATTCAGTTCGTAAAAAACTTTTATTGTGGTCATAAGGTTTAAATACAATTCAGTTGAAAATGAAGTTTTTCCAGGCTTTGAGAACTGCACTGAGAGGGGATGAGTAAATTCCGGCACTGGAAGGAGAAGTTTGTCCGCCAGAAAATACTCCGGCATATATAGGCCCTCATCCTGACCTTGGCGGGCGGCGGAGGCCGCCCGCCAAAGTCCCGCCGTCAGGTTACCGTTCCGCGGTCAAAAGACCGCGGCGGTAATTCTGACATTCCCGCTGGGCTGGCGGGCGGCCGCCTTCAGGCCGCCCGCCAGCCCAGCGGGAAAGAGGCTTCCACGATGAAGCCGGCTCGGAATCGAGCCGGCGGAGTGGAAGCTGTGCGACGGGTGCAGTTGCACCCGTCGCGTATTTCACTGTCTGCGCAGCAGACAGTGAAATACATTTAGGGGCCCTCTTACGGGGGCCCCTGCAGTGCCCATGCCAGTGGCATGGGCACTGCAGGGGCCCCCAGGGGCCCAGCGACCCCCCCTACCGCCATCCGGTTCCCGGCGGGCGGACCGCCGGGAACTGGATGGCGGTAGGGGGGGTCGGAATCCCCTCGGCGGCGCAGCAAGCTGCGCCGCCTTGGAGGATTCCAAGGGGCAGCGGAAAACCGGCGGGAGACCGCCGGTTTTCCTGCACTGACCGCGGCCAAAGCGCCACGGTCAGAATGCCCTGCGGGGCACCGCCGGTCTGTCGGCGGTGCTCCCGCCGACCCTGGCCCCGGCGGTCTAAGACCGCCGGGGTTAGAATCACCCCCATAGTGTTTAAGGAGAAGGGTGCAGGAGCGTGTCTTTGGTTGACACATTGGGTTACGATTATAAAAAAAGAAGGTTGTTTGGCTTTTCCAGAGAATGGAACCTTTAATTTGAGAATTTTTGAGAATTTGAGGTTGAAGATGTACAGTTTAAAACCTCCGCAGGGGCCAGCACAATACAAAGCTTTCGCGATTTGGGAGCTGGTAGCTAGACAGCAACAGGCATTGAAATGTAAAAAGAAAATGAGGAGAGTGGAAAAGACGCTAGCGGAGGCTAGATGGGATGAAGAGCAGAAAAGGTGGAGAGTTGAAACACTACAGGGCATTAGATTATTTCCTGCAAGAACAAAAGAGGATGAGAATGAAACTAAAGATGGAAAGGAAAAGAAAAGGGTTCAACAGAGACTAGAGAACAAAATTTGAAAGACTTGAAACAAGTCATGTTTAATGATGACGACGAGATGGGTGAAGATGAGATAGTTTCTGAGATTTTGGAGATTTATCCTCGACCAAATGCGAACCTGAGAACTGATAGTGCATCAAATGGGAGTGGAATTAGTAATACGATTCCTACTGCACCATCCACATCAGAAATATCAGGAGGTATCCTGAACAATGAAAGAGTTCAGATGCAGAGTAGTTTCAATGATTCATTGAACAATAGACAACAGTTGGAAATAAACATTCCCGAGATACAGCCAGAGGCTCAGTTTGTAAGGACGACTACTAATTTAGTGTTGTCTCCTGGACAGCAAGGATTGAACATAAGAGAGCCTGTTCAAATACAAATTCCACAGATGCAGAGTATGGGTGCAAGACAGATGCAGAGGGTTGGATCTCTAGTTAATCCGGATGCGATTACTGTACCTATTACGATGGGTCAGGTAACTCCATTATATGCACGAATAAACAATAGTGGAGTGAATTATTTGATTAAAGTTCAGAATGAGGTTTTGGAGAAATCAATTCCCAGACAAGGGCAAACTTTGAATGAGACTAATTCTTTAATAGATTTGTCTCCTGTTGAGAATTTTGGGACTATATCTTACAATAGTTAGGGACAAAGAGTAATAGTTCCACAGCAGTGTGCAAGATCAGGACAAGAGCAAGATTTAGGTGCACAATCAAATGGAGTTTCTTTGAACGGCTTGTCTGCACAAGAAATAAAATGGCTGGAAGATCTAAGTAATTCAAAAACATTCGAAAGAAAAGACTGAGAGGAAGAAACAATAAACAGAGTGAGATTGACAATGGAAGGAAACAAACTTCTGGAAGGGACCATGGGAATAAATAGACTTGGGTTCTATACTTAAGCAAAATTGAGATATTTGTGTAAAATAATTACAATAGGAGCAGGGAAAGTTTACCAGCAGTTACAAGAAACAGCAGATGATTATGACATTGATTTGTCAAAAATGAAAACTTTAAAAAGAATTTACAGATTAAACACGGGGGAAGAAAATTTTATACACATGAGATCTGCAGGGATGAAAACACATCTTGGAGAATTACTTGAGAGAGTACAGATTTTGAGAGCATTAGACAAATGAGAAGGCAGACAGGTCAAGAAAAGAGAAAAAGCAAAGAAAGATGATGTGACACAGGCAGGAGGTTCAGTGAAAATGCTACAGATGAGAGAAACACCTTGAGCTAATTTTGTACAAGTACCTTAGAATAGGAGTGATATTTTAAGTTTTACAAATTATTACACAAGATTGAGAGAGAAGCTAGTGGAGTGGTACCAGCAGACAGATAGTTTTGTGAAACTTGCAAAGTGTCTATGGGAAGATCTGAATATGCTTTTTGATATTGTTGTTCCAGCAGATTTGTGGATTTAATTCAAAAGGAATGTTTGATTGGCCAAAGAGTGAACCGCAAAGACACCTGAAAACAGGTGCACCATCTCCTGAAGTAATGAAATATTACTATAAGGACATTGAGTTTATGAAAACAAGAGTTTCGCTGAAAAGTGTTGATAGTCAGCGCGTAGATAGAACATCACAGGAATGGAAGGAATGGAATTAATACATATTATGAAAGGTTGTTGAAAGCGTTCAAACAATGCAGTAGTGTGGAAACAATTGAGAAGGAGAGCATGAATCATTTAGTGTTCAGGTTTGTTGAAGGGTTGAAACCAGAAATAAATTAGATGATTAAGAATCATTTAATTTGCTGGCAAGCAAAGCCGATTGATGAGGTGTTGCAGAATGCTAAATACTGTAGTGATGAAATTGGGCTGAAGCATAAAAAGTTGAAAGAAAAAGCGATAGTGATGCAAATTAAGGCTACACATACAGGATTGCAGGGACATTTTCAGCAGTTGCCACAGGGAAATGGTTTGTTTCCGAGACAAGGTCGAGGCAGAGGTTGAGGTGGAATGATGCTTCCGGTAGTCAAAAGAAATGTGGGTTTGAGTTCAGTGGTGATGCAGGATGAGCAACAAAGGCAAAAGGTGTTACCTTGTCACATTTGTGGAGTGTTTGGACATTGGAAAAGACAGTGCCCAATGTTAAATCAAGGTGGATTTGTGCAACAGAAAAATTGTGTCAATCCATATCAGAGCATAAGAGGACCTAGGATAGGGGGTCAAAATCAAAATTTCCAGAATAATGTGACTAATGTGCAGGGTTTTCGTCCTTCACAGCCAGTACAGCAGGTACAGAATGCCCACCAACAGGTACATCAGGTACAAATGCCACAAATGCAGCCACAGATACAGATGGTGCCTGTTCAGCAAATGCACATACCGAGACAAGTTAAAGTGCTACAGAGCCCTATGGATCAACAACAGGTAATGCTTTCACAAGTGGTCACAAATCAGAGGAAAAACAAAAGTGTAAAAACAGCTGAACAGTTTCCTTTACACAGTGAGGATGAAATAAAAGCTTAATGGCCGTCAGATAGTTAAGATGAGGAGGATGGCCGCATCATTAGAAGTGGATCAGAGGGGTCCTTATTTGAAGGGTGAAGTACATGGTCATGAGGTTAATTTTCTGGTCGATACAGGAGCAACACGCTCAACAGTAAGAATTGTAGAAGTTCCAGACAAACCAATTTCAGAGAAGACAGTGCAGATAGTAGGAGTTGCAAACAAACATTTGTTTAATACTCTTACAGAACCAGTTCTTGTGAAGGTTTGGAAATTTTAGAGATTTCCATAGTTTTGTGGTTTGTGATTCCAGTCCAGTGTCATTATTGGTAAGAGACTTGCTGTGCAAAATAAATTATTCAATTTTGTGTTCAATGAAGGGGATTGAGATTGAGACAAATAGTGATGGAGAAGATTCATCAGTTGTTGTCAAAAGAAGAATTTCCTTTGATTGATCTCGAAGACCAAACAGATGAAAATGAGCAGACAAATGAGGATAATAATTTGGTACATTTAATTAATTTCTTTCCAGTCTTTGAAATAAAAGATCTGCCGATCGATTTACAAGAAAGAGTTAAGTCAAAGGTTGGGACTTATCAGGAAAACACAATGGTTTGATAAAAAGAGATGAAGGAGTCAAAGTAACAGTGAAAGAGAATGTAGTGTTTCCGCAAACTACACAATATCCAATCACAAATGAAGCAATTGAAGGAATAAGACCTTTGATAAAACAATTTTTGGAACAGGGAGTCTTGAAGGAAGTGATGAGTAGTCCATGTAATACACCAATAATTGGTTTGAAAAAGCCAAATGGAAAAATTTGTCTCGTCTAGGGTTTAAGGAAAATTTATGATATTGTGGTGAAATGTTGTCCAGTTGTGCCAAATCCAGCAGTGATAATGTTTCAGATTCCATGTGATGCAGAATGGTTCACAGTAATTGATTTGTGCCAAGCATTCTTTTCCCCTCTACATGAGGACAGTAGATATCTCTTTTGTTTCAAGTTCCTGACCAGAGTCTATTGCTGGTGTAGATAAAGATGTTTCAGATCCCATAATGATGGATGAAGAATGTATGAGAGCATTTACTGATCTGAGAGAGAGTTTTTGTCAAGCTCCTGCTTTAGGTATGCCTGATCACACAAAACCTTTCTAGTCATTTTGTCATAAGCGTTCCTTGTCTGTTTTGACACAAACACATGGTGGTGTCAATCATCCAGTAGCATATTTTTCAGCTACTTTGGATAATGTTGCAGCAGCATCACCAGGATGCTTGTAAGCAGTTGCAGCAGTTTAGCAGAGTATAACTCAAAGTGAAAACATTGTGATGGGTTATCCTCTGACAGTGATGGTACCTCATTCGATAGAAATTCTATTAACCAGATCAAAAACACAGTACCTGACAAATGCAAGGTTGACACGATATGAGCCAGTGATTCTTGGAGCACCGAA
Organism: Pleurodeles waltl; assembly: GCF_031143425.1. Lineage (NCBI taxonomy): Eukaryota > Metazoa > Chordata > Amphibia > Caudata > Salamandridae > Pleurodeles > Pleurodeles waltl. The sequence continues at coordinate 598,367,732 of NC_090442.1, read as the reverse complement.
TGCAATGATCAAAAGGTGCACAGTGCTTAACCCAGCAACATTATTATTAAATGAAGGAGAAGATCTAAATAGAATAGATGATGTTGAACATGATTGTTTGGAAGTGACAGAATTACGCACAAAACCAAGACATTACATTAAAGACACTTGTTTGGAAGATAATGATCAAATTCTCTTTGTTGATGCTTCCTGCCTAAGAGACAACTGAGGTGTATTGAGAGCAAGCTATGCAGTATGCACAGTTACTGGCATACTAGAATCCTCATGGCTTAAAGGAGTCATTTCTGCTCAAGTTTCAGAATTGGTGGCTCTTACTAGGGCATGCCCATTATCAGACCAGATGAAAGCACGATCTGCACTGATAGTCAGTATGGCTTTGGTATTGCACACGATTTTGGGCAAATGTGGTCACAGAGAGTGTTTCTAACATCGTCAGGTTCACCTGTGAGTAATGGTGAAAGGATACATGATTTACTACAAGCTGTACAGAAACCTGAGACAATTGCTGTGATTAAATGCAGTGCACACCAAGAGTACATGATTATGTAAAATTGGGAAATGCATATGCAGACCAGGTTGCAAAATGTTGTGTTCTGAATGGAATTTCATTCAAAGGAAATTGTGAATTAATGTCTGAAAATAATGAAGTGTATACACATTTTACTATGCAGATTGTTGAGACATTAGAAGAGTTAAAGGCCATACAGAACAATGTTTCAGAAAAAGAGCATAGGGATTGGTTAAAACATCACTGCATACAGAGAGAAGCTGAAATTTGGATGACAGTAGAGGGAAAAGTGGTTTTACCGAACAGTCTGTTGACGCAGATGCCAGATACTATCATGGGCAGGCACACATAGGGAGAGATGCAATGATCAGATGTTTTAGGCAGTTCTGTTACAATCCAAAATTCAGACAAGTTTCTGAACTGGTTTGCCATAGGTGTGTAGTCTGTCAGCAAATGAATATCGGCAAAGGAACAATTGTCAACATGGGACATATAGGTATGGCAGGAGGTCCCTTCAGCAGGATGCATATGGATTTTATTGAGATGCCTGTGTGCGCTGGTTTGAAATATGTGTTGGTGGTTGTGTGTATTTTTAGTCACTGGATTGAGGCATATCCACCAAGGAGAAAAGATAGTCTTACAGTAGCTAAGTTACTTTTGAGAGAACTAATACCACATTTCGGTTTCCCGGTCTCTATAGAATCAGATAGGGGAGGCCACTTCAATAATGAAGTGATAAAATTGCTTTTCTCAGCATTAAACATTCAGCAGAAACTACATTATAGTTATCACCCAATAGCTTCAGGACTAGTAGAGCAGATAAATGGAACTTTAAAGTCACGATTGGCAGCAGTAGGTGCATCAACAAATTTGAAATGGCAAGATGCTTTGCCACTAATGCTAATGTCAATGAGAAGCACTCCGAATAAGAAGACTGGGTTGTCTCCACACTGGATCCTGATGGGGAGAGCAATGAGATTGCCAGCAATACCTACAAATGCACTTGTGAATTTTAGAGATGACATGGTGCTAGATTATTGCAAAAGCTTAGCTGATGGTGTTCGGTCTTTTTCGCATCAGGTGGAAGCAACAGTGGTGCAACAGATGCAAGGTCAAGGCCACAGCCTGAGAGCTGGTGACTGGGTGCTCATTTGGAAGCATGTGAGAAAGTCTTGCCTGGAACCACGGTGGAAGGGTCCTTACCAAATCATAATTACAACAACGACAGCTGTGAAGTGTGCAGGTTTGCCGAACTGGTACATGTCAGCCACACAAGAAAAGTGAATTATCCAACAGAAAGAGAAGAAGAACTGTTGAGATTACCGACAGTTGACAACATCGGGAGCAGAGGGAAAGAAAGTGAACAGAAGTTGAAAATGAGAGAGATGTGCCTACTCCTATAACAGACGAAAAATA